>NC_061865.1:4496483-5205418 GCF_907164915.1 Impatiens glandulifera
AAATACAAAAACATAACAGATTGTATCTAAAATCTTGTACCTTTTTGTATAATCTCAGGAACCTAACATCTTCTCTCTCTATATGTAAAAAGTCTTGGTAAAATAAAGTTTATAGTGTTGTACTTCACAATCTAATGTCTAAACTTTCTTGATAAAACCAATTTTTGGTGAAAAAATGAAATGAGAACCCCTATAGTTTGTCTAAATGCCTGTAAAGAATGGAAATGAAAATTTTCCAAAACCCGGTCTTAAAGGTTCATTTGTCTCGCTTAGTGCTGTTTCCCTATTGTTAAAACTAAAAAGTTCTATTCTTCAGAATCATGGTTAGGATTCAAAACGTTTGATCTTAGGCTTATAATCTGGTACTGGTTTCTGATAAAAGGTTGAACTAGAATTAAGTCAAATATCTAGATTGAAGAGTACAATTGATGAAGAGTACATTGAATGAAAGAGAAGATAGGATCTCTTAACAATCTAAAAGCTATTTAGAAATGGAAATGAGAATATAGAACCTTAGAGAGAATTATCTAGAGATGAGAAGTGTGAGAAGTCCTATAAGTGAATTAGAAATTCCAAATAACCATTTAACAACTTTTATTTATACCATTCGACCTTAACCACTTACTAGTTGCTGCTAACAACCCCAAACCATCTAATTGACAAGTTGAAACCCTTCTCGGATCACCTGTTGTATCAGTTTCTAGCTTATTATGGATGGAAAGATTTTAAGTGTAATACTTGCTAATAGCCAAATATTTCATTTAACATAAATATCAAACCACAAGCCCTTATTTAGTCTAGGACCACTAGACTGAATAGTCTTCAACAGTAGGCACATGTAAATCCGAACTATTATTTTCAGAATCTCGAGCTTTCGTGTTTAACTAATTATGCCAGTACAATAACATAAAATGTGTGTCTTTTCATGGCCTGGGTAAACGGATAATTTTGAGGACAAAACTACTAGACGTTGTTAATAAACAAGATAACCTTAGGAATAGATGGAATTGTCAATATTGGAATACTGGCAAACAACAAAAGAGTTTGGCTCTTTTGGGAAATTGATCCCCTAATGATATCCCTAATTGAAGCTATTGCTTTAGGCAGTTAATGTTGTCATAGATTTCATATGCTATGAGGACGAATACCCAATAACAGTAGAAACTGTTGTGCCTACATAAGCCTGTTATCTAGTAATATATCCCACTACACAGAGAGATGGAACTCTGACATTTGTGCTTAGGTGGACTTGAATATGGATTAACATTTGAGCTGGATGCTGGGGTAACCTAGAATTGGTCTTTCATTCTAAAATCTAACTTGTTAAACTGCTCCCAAGCCTTCAATTAATCAGAATTTAGTTTGCAGTGTTCTGGGTAATTGGAATAGATTGTTAATGCTGGCTAATATAACTTATTAAATGCTTCCAAGCTTACAATTGTTGCTTTGGAATCTTCCTTTTGATCTGAATGCAGGTGTAAGGAAAAAATCTCTCCCCCCATAACATGTGTAAGGTGTTTTATTTGATTTAAGAAGGGTTGTCTTATTTTCTGCATTATATCAACTCTCTAAGAAAAACTGACGCTTAGCCAACACTTTCTTTTTGCCCATGATGAATATTGCACATCAATTTGGACATGCTGAATTTCAGAGAAATCCAAGCTTCCGATTGGAAACTTATTTTTAGAGATTTAATGGAAAAGGAACAATTATATGTATGTTGTAACTATTAGAAACATAACTTTAGAGCTTCATAGTAGTGAACATAGAGTAATCCTGATGTATTAAGGTCTAAGAGGCAGCTTACATTCTAGCAAGGGCTTACAAAATGAAGCCTTTTTTTCATGCTGGCTAAGTGAAACAGATTGTCAGTGTTTTCTTTTAGCTAATCTAACATTTACATTAACTAGATAAAATTTGAATTGTTGCTATAGAATCACTTTCCTTCTTAATGGAAAAAGGACAACAGTTAGAAGAGAGTCGTCTATACTCTTTTTGTACCAGTATAGGTTTTTGGTCAGTTAAGAGATTTGACTTGGATATCCTTCAATTCTAGAAGAATAAATGAATAACTCGTTACCTATATTTTGGTAAGGTAGAGTCTCCAATAACTTGAAAATAAGATTTAGACTTCTAACTTGATCAAGTTTCTTCTCATCATTACTTAAAAATGTAGAATGAGGCTAATTTGACAGGGGATGGTTAGTTAGTACATGGTTATATGTACTTGACACTTGGTAATTGACATTATCAAATTTAGCTTTAATGCAATAAAATATCTTGGCCCTAATTGTCATTACCCCTTTTTTTTGTTAGAATCCCAAACAAATATGTATAAAAGCTTCAATGCAATAAATAATCCCTTTTATTTATATATTAGCTAAATAAAAGCTTTAGAATTGTTGCAATAGAGAAAAATAAGAGGACTTTTAAGCACATAGTCAGTCATCTCTATATTTTATTGTATCACTTTAGGTTCTTCAATTTTATTGGATATCTTTGAATTCTGAAATATCAAATAACAAGTTATTATGCTTTCCTTTCACCGTCACTCTTAAATACTTTGAAAAACGACATCCAATAACTGGAAAATACGACACGGAGTTAATTTTATGAACTTCAAACTTGATAATTGGCATTATGAAATTTAGTTTTAGTGTAATAACATAAATTATGGGCTAGTTATTCATTTTAATTAATATGAAAATAAGGATGTAGTTGTAGAGTTGGATTGTTGCATTAAATAAATAACTATAGAATCAAGCTTTTTAAAGAATATTTTTTTGCCCTTAATAACCTTAAATAAATAACATTAGTTACCCTTTCTCACTCTTATTTTTTTTAATAATATGAAAATAAGGTATGCAATGTAGATATAAATTTCAATAATCTTGGAGTTGGGACTGTTGAATCAAGAGGATAAAAGACTTATTCTTCACAACTTTGCGGCACTTGAAGTGATTTTGTAGAAATATATTAAAGATTAGAGAAATGATAGAGAGTGGGAAAATATTGATATGAGAGTGTAGGGAATGATGTGTCATCTCTTGAGTGGATTGAAAATTTGAAAATTCTCTCTCCTATTAAATTTTCAATTCACTCAAAAGATGACACATAATTTATTACAACTTTTTTGTCAATATTTTTTTTTCGCTCCTATCATTTCTGTTAAAAATAGGTAAAAAGTTAAATATTTGGTAGATAACTAAACCGTCTAAGTTTCAAACATAGATCTATGTTTTAGAATCCCTTGGAAACAAAATCGATAGATTATTTTTTTTGTGACTTAGGTTTATTCTTGGGTGGCTCCTTTTAGTTAAGAGTGTGTTTTTAGTGGGAGTTGAACTTGAGATATTTGATCTTTTAGGTGACCAATTCTTTATTTTTCAAGTATATTATGTGGCTCTATTTTAACACTAATTCATGAGTGGGTGTTTTTTTTTTCTTTCTAATTTTGACACAAAAAGGGAGTACTAAAGGGGACAGATATGAAGCAAAAGATGAGGGAAAATGGAACCAGGCTTTTTCTCTGCTGATGACTGAACTAGCTTTTGCTGAAGATTAGGTAAGATTCTTCAATCTTTGTTGGCTTCATATATAGAAAGAATAATTATAGTATAAGATTATAAAGTTTAATGTTTTCTTCTATTTTTGTTCAGATTCAGTTTGGTGTTTTGTAAACATTCTACTCATTAATAAAATGAATAATTAATTGTATTAATGTATTTACCTTGTCTGTTTCAGTTTCTTTATTTATGGTAATCCCTATTTTAATAACAATGGTTTCTAAGACATTGTTGAACTCTAGAAGTTTTAGGTTTGATTTTCTTTTGAACAACCATGAGTGGGTTTCTAAGACCTTGTTGAACTCTAGAAGTTTTAGGTTTGATTTTTCTTTTGAAAAATGAATGATGGTAGACATGAATGATCCGATGAGGTGTAAAAAGAAGAAAGTGTCGGCAGGCAGCAGATTCCCAGTTACACAGGCCCATCCATTCATGCCCATAAGATGACAACTTTTGATCATTACTACTTTTAGCTTATTTCTTTTTTACTATAATTTCCTTTTTTACTAATTAAATGAGTTATATTTTCTGAAATCCTAATATGTCGGTAGTCAATACAAATATATTGTCAATTTGCTGTCCCAATTGATAGCCAAAATTGACAATATTTTTGTCATTTTAAAAATTAATCATTCAAATATTTAGTTAGCAATTCAAACATTTATGCCTTTTTAGTTAATACATTTCTATTTTTTTTTAGCAATTTTAAATATATTTTCATAGATTTAAGAACCGATTTACTTATCAATTCAAAAGATGAATGAGAAGATAAAAAAGATAAAAAAAAAAGTTAGAACCGACGGAAAGAAGGACATCGGAAAAACTCTAACTTGGAAAAAACAGAAAATTTGTTTTTTTTTGGCGGGCGCGAAAAGGAAAGCGAAAAGGAAACCTTCAAACAAACAAAGGCCTTCAACTGATACCAATTAAGCGTAGGGACGGACCCAAACCTTCAACTGATACCAATTAAGCGTAGGGACGGACCCAAACCGAAACACGCTAGACCGACTAAGGGAAATCGAGATAAAGAAAGCAGTTGGCCCTATATATATATGGACGGACTTAGGAATTAATGTTTAGGGTGAACTTGAAAAAAAATTAAAATGAGTTTACATTTTTTTAGATGGGATTGAATAATATAACGAGAAAATTATAGATTTAATGAGGTATGAATATGAGTTTAGTCTTTTTAAACTTATAAAAGAAAATAATAATAAAAATGAAACAAAAAAATAAAAAATAAGTAGCCATATCCCTTTTCTACTATAACAAAATATTATTTTTTATTATAGTATAGATCTATTTCGAGAGGGATTGATTCAGGGAATATTAAAAACTATATGTTATGAAAATAAAATAAATTTAATAAAATAAAATTTTAGTTAATATCTATATAATTAAATATAATAAAATATTTCCAATTCAATCTGTAATTGATAAATAATAATAAAAAAACTTTCTAACAATAATTAATTTTTATTTAAAGATTTCTTATATATGTTTTTATTGAATATCAGATTCATTCATGTTATCATTAAAGTGGATTTATAAAAAATATAAAATAATATTTGGGAAAAAAAAAATATGTAACTTAAAAAAATTGTAAGATATAATTAAAAAAAAGTCAAAATAGGTATGATGTAAAAAATAATAATATTATTTTTAAAAGATTGAAATATATTACTTTAATATTAATTATTTAAATAAAATAATTATTTATTATAAAATATTATTTGAATATAAAAAATTAAATAAATTTAAAAAATAAAAAGTATCTACAAATTATAAAAATACTAAAAATTATATAAATAAATTTTAAAACATTATTAAAATTCAAATAATTATTCAAATCAAACAAAAGTAAAATAAATATATCTAACTTTTTTTTTTCTCTCAAACCATGCTTAAAGAATTTCAAATTACATCATCAAACGTATGCACATTCCTC
This sequence comes from Impatiens glandulifera, assembly GCF_907164915.1. Taxonomy (NCBI): domain Eukaryota; kingdom Viridiplantae; phylum Streptophyta; class Magnoliopsida; order Ericales; family Balsaminaceae; genus Impatiens; species Impatiens glandulifera. The sequence goes on from NC_061865.1 coordinate 4,501,998, forward strand.
TAAATTATATATATATATATATATATATATATATATATATGAATATGAATGAGCTAGGTGGGCTTAAGGCCCCTTGCTCTGTCCTTCCCTGGCCCTATAGGTAAAACCTTGACCCGTGAATATCTTTCTCCAAATAAATGAAAACTATTTTTGTTTAGACAGTTTTGAATATTTATATTTCGAAAAAAAATACTTAATTTAAAATATAAATACATTCAAATTTATCAATCGTATATAATGGTACGTAGTTGCAAGGTTATTTAAAATGTAGAAATAAAATTTATCTTTATTCAAAATTTTTCAAATATTTTCTTAGTTTATATATTTTTGTAGCTATTCAAACTAATTTTGACAAATTAAAATGATTTTCACTTTTAAATAGTTCGTCAAAACGTCTTTAAATATTATTTCATTTAAAAACTTGATAAATTAATTAGAAAAACGAAATAACATTAAAATAAGATAACACGTTTTTGTTTATTTGAGAAAAGTCTCATATAATTATTATTATTATTTTTTTTAGGTTTGGAATACACAATCATTTTTTATGGTAGTAAGCTGGATGTTAGTTCAGAACTTCAGATTCAATTATTTAAAATGTTTTTAATAGATTTTAATAGTATTATGTTAGTGACTTTAAAAACATGAATTCTTCCTCTTTAGCAATAAGCTATCTCTACTAATTTTTGATCACTTATAATATAAAGTTTTCAATGAACTAAAATAAAAACAAATTTTATTTTAATTAATACAATGAAAAAAATTAACTTATAATTATTTTTTATTAAAAATGTCCCAAATTAAAAAACATCCTAATCATTAATTTATGGACAAAACAAAACATTTACCTCAACATAATAATCGAAATTTTAAAACAAAATTAAACAATTATATCATAATTTTAAAACCGATACATAAAGTGAATTTAACTAAGAAAACTATAAGAAACAATTTTAAGTATCTAAATAATTTAATGGTAAATGAACAATAAATTCCAATCAAATAAATTTGCGACTATTTTAGTTTAATAAGTCCATTCTTGAGGCAAAATAGACTCTTGATTTTGCTCAACAACCACACTTTCATCGGATGACTTAGGTTGATGTTGACTCGTGCAAGAGTTCATGTTCGTAGAGTCTCTTGAAATCGAATCTATTAAGAAAAAACAAACAAATATCGATTCAATGTTAACCTATTTTACATATTTTGTTTGTCATTAATTAACTTACACAATTAATGATAAATACAATATAGTTTTAAACATTATTATTACCTTGGTGAGGTCTGATATTCACATTTGCAAAATGGAGTTGCAGGAGTTGCATAACCCTTGTCGGTATAAGAACAGTTGAGGATCCTATTCATTCAAACAAGGCATAAACAAGAATTCAAGAAAGGTGAAAACATAATATCGCAAATAGATTAAGTCCGAATTATTTTTTTAGAAACCAAAATTGACGAATTAAAATGAAGGTCATAGTTGCGGGAGTTATGCTATCTCCAACATTCACAAAATAATAATTATTATTATTTAAGAAATGTTGTTATAAAATTTAGTTTTATCAAATTCATATATTCTAAATAAGATTATGTTTATAATTGAATTCAAACAAGACCCTTGAATAAAAAATTATAGGACAGACAAAATAAAACTATTTACAAATAATCATGTCACATCCCTACACTTCAATAATGAAGTTGAACAAATTATGATAATTTGATTTGAAGTTATTGAATGAAAAGTTATTAAAATATCTTTATAATAAAATTTTATTAAAAAATATAAGTAGATAAATTTAATGATTTAATTATTAAAATAATATATGATGCCATTTGATTATAATAGGACACCTTGTGTAAAAGATTTCAAAATTACAATTCAATTGAAAATAGTACTGGAGTTAAAATTGAAAGTTTTTTTTTCATACATAAAAAAGATTTTGATTATTTAGTATAAAGACAATTTTATATAATGATTTAGATTATTCATTAATTATTAACTTTATTTGAAAAGATTATATGAATTATGATTTAGAATTCAGAATTTTCTGAATTTTTTTAAAACTTATTTGGTATAAATATAATAATTTAGACTATTCATTAATTAATAACTGTATTTGATATAAAAAATATTTTTTTAGATTATTATAATCTAGAGAAAAAACATAACAAATGTAATTTTGTAAAATAATGTATATTTTGTAAATTAATGATATAAAATGTGGCAAGGAATATGCTTATAAATATTAAGATTTTTAAATTAGTCATTTTTAATCATATATATGGGCAAACCAACCTAAACTGAATAAATAAATTAAAAATATAAACAATATTCTAATTCTATTTAAAACTAAAAAAACTAACAAAAATTGGCTTTAGTTAAGTTCAAACTCGAGTTCAATTTTGGAATCACCTTAATTCGAAATATCTAACATAGCTCGAAATAATTTAAGTTCGAGTTTTGAAATATTGTTTTGAACAAAATTCATTTCATTAAACAATAAAAAATTGTCTGCAAATTATGTCAAATATTAAAAAACAAATTTAAGTTTTGAAATATTGAAGCTCTAATGTGAAAAATATTTGAATTCAAATATATATTTAAATATTGAATAAAAATTTACGAACAAAAATATTTTGAATTCGAGTTCGATTCAAAATATATCTAACATATTCAAATTCAGCTCAAATTCAATAATTTTAAAATTGAGCAAAAATATATACAGAGCCGGAGCGGGCTCTCGGTTCGTTAGCAAGAATAATGGTATCAATTAAGATTTTATTTTTTTTAGTTTCTATTGTAAATTATTTTATTAAACTAATTAATTTAACATGACTCGTCGGTGTTTTATAAATAATGTCAATCTTTTAACATTTGTATAAATATAATTAGAATTACTAATTTTTTTTAATGTAATTTTAAATACGTACCTACAAATAGATCAAAGCAAAAAAAATAAAAATTAAAACTAGACCTGTAGTATATATATATATTACCGGATATTTTTTTACGTGATTCGGGTGGGTGGACAACGTTACGTGGTAAGAACACACCGGTTCCATAAGATCCATTTACCAAACCGGGTTTTCCTAAAAACACCGCCGTCATACCTGAACCCGAGTCAACTCGTTGAAGAGGAACCGCCATATATGTCGGTGGATAACTTTCAACGGCACTATTATTAGTGACGAATCTTTCTCTGTTTTTTCCTCGTCGTCGGTGTTTCTGAAAATCAAATTAAATTAATCAGATTTATTTGTTTATTTAGGCCGAGTTTATTTGAAAAAGTACCTTAATACAATCTTCGTCTTCTTCTTCATCATCGTTGAGCATAGAATCGGTGATCTGGCGAGTCAATTGGTGGATAAAATCTTCATTCCATTCCTGATTTTCTTCGTTGTTATCAGTTTCAGCCGAACTGAGTTCCGAACCTAATGGGGAAGTCGAAGCAGAGGAAAATTGAGACCAGGATCCATTTGAGATATTAGATTCGATTCTAATTAGATTGTTCTTTGTCGGCGGCGGCGGGGACGGCGGTGGATTTGTTTTGTTTTGTTTGATTAACTCTGAAAATAGTTGGTTTTTTCCAATATCATGACTGAAATTCGTCGCCATTAATTGGTTTGGGTAGCTAGCTCAGTTTGTGTTTTTTTGATAATAGAATGATTGATCGAACATGGATATTATAGAGAGAGAGATTCACATGAAAATGAAAGAGAAATTAAATTTCATTTGTTATTTAAAAAAATGTTAGGAGTGATTATGAGGAGTTGATTAATATTTCTTTTAAAAACTATAAATAACTAAGTATTACACCGTGGAGTGTAGTTGATATTTTGATAACTTTTCTACCTTGTCAATCTTATTAACAAGATATTATTATTATTATTTTATGAAAAAACTTCAAAATATTAATATATAATAATAAATAATTATTTTAAAAAAAATATCATATTTTAATTAATAAAATAAGTAATGTGATCTATGAGGTGATTTATGAGAATGAAATAAATGATGTTTATATTTTTTTAATTACATTGAACTATCATGATACCCCATATCTTACTTTCACTTAAAGTGTTTTTGATAAAAATAAAACCATGACATTTTGATTTTTTAAGTCAACTATTTTAATTGTGCCATTCGGGTGGAGTATTATTATTATTTATTTATTTTTTTGTTAAAATAATTATAAAAAAAATATTAATATTATTTTTTGAGTTAAAATATCATAAATTCTTTTATATATATATTGGAAGTTAATAATAGGTAATTTTGATATTTTAATAGATAAAGATAATGATTAAATAGATAAAAGTGATTGTTTTAAAATAACCTAAAACCCAAACATGACCTAATTGTTGCCGTCGGTGTATTATGTTTTTGAATTTTTTCTTTTAAAAAAAAGAGATTCACGGATTCTTGATTCATAAGGGGACCCAATATGAAACTCAATAAATTAATTATTTCCATCTGATTTTTATACCAAAATATATATTTTTAAATATAGGGAGAAATCAGAGTTATGGTTTGAATTCATTTAAGGGTACATACAATTTATTTTACTAACTATCATACAACTACTATAAATTTATTATTATTATTTTTAATTGATTGGAATATATAAAAGTTTGGTTTATTAGGTAACATTTGTACATGTTGACATTGATTTTAGTGTTTATTGTTTGTTTGGTTTGAGGTTTGATTAGTTAGTTAATATTATTAACTCTTTTTTTATAATTGATTTTTTAGTTGTTAAAATTATTGAAGATTTTATTTTGAGATTTTAAATTAAATGAAGAATGCCAAATAATGATGGGTATTCAACCAATTTTCTGAATTTCCAAAGGTTGTTGGACAGACCATAACGCGTATGTCATTCTTTTGGTAGGGAAAGTGAACTAACACATTGCTTTATTTATATATATATATTATTGAAATAATACATATTTTTATATAAAATAAAAGTAAAAAATTCTTAAATTGAGTATGACGTGTTACATATATCATCTAAATAAAAAATGTTTGTTAATAAAATTATTCAATCACATTTTTTTAAACAATTTTTAAAAGTAAATTTCATGTATAAAAAAAATATAATATCCAATTGACAAACTTCTTACATAACACCAACAAAATTATATATATATATATATATATAATTTATTATAAAATTATAATTTAATCTTAATTTTTATATTTTAAAATTTTACATAATAAAAACAATTTTAAAATATATTTTATAGAATTAAGAGTTTGACCTAATTGTAAACATAAAAATTTGACCGACACTATTTTACAAATAATATTATTCTTTTTAATAATATTAAATAATATTTTATATTTTTAAATTCAAAATAACCTAAATAAAGATACTAAAAGTCAATTTAAGGTTAATTAAATTAAATATAAATTTAAAAAATAATTTGAGATTAAAATATTGTATTTATTTTATTCAAATTGTGAAATTGTTTAATTAAAATTTTAAACATAAATTATGTATAATTTATTATTTAAAATAATTAAATAATAAAAATATGAACATAATTTTTAATATGTTTATAGAAATTATTTTTTTTGGAACTTTTGGTGAAGAGAAACGCAGAATAGAGATTAAAAATCAATTTTAAATAATTCTTTTATTAAAAATTAAATTAATAATCCGGTGTAGTCGAAATTATGTTTAATTTTTACAGCAAGAGCATGGACCATTGGATCAACGCTAGATTTTTATCCAGTGTCCAGGAATCAACCACACAGTCCGCTGTAAAGGAGCCAACGCGCGCCCGCTCCATTGGATCAACTAACGGGATGACTAACCTTGTTAACCCAGATCGCCCAGACATTGACGGACGTGAACGGACGCCAAACGGCGCCACAAAAAGGCATCGTTTTGGGTCTTCGTCTTCACTAAGCAGGGACGCTCGTCAGAAACGCGATGAAGACCGACATTTCTTCTAGAAGATCCAGCTCCACCTACATTCAACCTTATTCGTTGATTTTTTCACCTTTATCCTCACCTTCAATAGCCCTATACTTGAGATCGATTTGAACTAGGCTGCCACGATTTAGATAAGTTTAGGGATACGAACTCCGATCATCAAATCGGAGTTGAATTCGTCCACCCCCAACCGACCTAACCTAGTATAAATAGTCCATAACTCCCCCTCTACCAAATTATCAAACAATCAACTCACATCACAATCAAAATCAAGGATTTGAATTCTAGCAAAGAATTAATTTTTATGAAAATTTTCTCCGGCCACCACAGTTTCGATCCAGGCTTTTGGAAAGTTTCCAACAACTCCTATGAGTATTCTCCAATTGTTGGTAAGCATCCAGATCCCTTGTAATTTGAATTATGATTGAAAATTGGATTTTTCCAAGTTTGATCGATTTGATCTGTTCTATGGTTCAATTGTGTAGTTTTCTCTGTTTAGAATCACCCCCTAAATGTTGTATGAACTTTATGTTGAAAGGAATTGGATCAAATCAACCCATAACTTAAAAAACGAATATATAAACTAAAAATCTGGATTTTTGAAAATTCATGTTCTTGAGTTTTAATCTTGATTTTTTGATTCAAATAGTTGCTAAAGATGTTTGTAAACATGTTAGGATGTATTCTAGATGATTATAACATCGTCCCGATCATTTTTTATTGAACTATGTTTTTGAAAATTTTGGATTTTGATTTAATCTTCAAAAGTTGTTATAAAACTTGAATGATGTTCTTGTTTTGGTTGTGTTCAACTATATTCATCATTTAAAACAAAAATAACTGTAACTTACTGTAACTTACAAAAATAAGACCTTGAAATGGTCTAATTTAAAACATCCCAAAATTTGACATAGAAACGGTTTTTAAAAATTGATCTTTGTAAATATCCAATAATCGTGATTTAGGTTAGGGTTTTTGTTCTTCATAATCATATGAACTAACTGTAACTTACAGATTATGATTTCATTATCTATATCAAAAGTTATAGCCTTTGTAATTTATGACCAAATCAAGAACACTCGGTCCCCGAGGACCGAGTCCTATAGGACCGGGACCGAGACCAAGGACTAATGTTCTTGAGTTAGTACCAAGATCGAGGATCGATGTTCTTGAGTTAGGACTAGGGATGACAACGGGTACCTTACCCGTTGGGTAGTGAAATACCCATCCCTGAACCCGATTTTTATTTTATTACCCATCCCGACATCGATACCCGACGGGTACTCCATTATCCGATTAAAATATAAATTTTTACTTATTATTTTTTAAATATATATCCTTAATACTAAATATTAAAAATACTTATGAAAATATTACTTACTTGTATAGTTATATTGTAAAAATTGAACAATATACATATATGAACTTCAACAAAAACAAGAATGAATTAGAGAGAAGTTCAACAAAAATTAGAGAAAATGTTGAAAGAAAAGAGAGATAAGAGATGTTAATCTTGAAAATAAGAAATGAATAAAGAGAGAAAATTTTTGTTATTAAAGAGAGGAAGATTAAGAGTCATGGGGAATATAAATTAAATTAATTATGGTTTAGGGAGTGGGTGGTTGAGTGTTGGTATAACTAATTAATTAATATATTTAATGTAAATTATATGATGGTATTGATTTGAAATTTGAAAATTCAATTTAATTTTTAATATATATATATATAATATTAATATTTCGGATATCGGATATCGAATTTGGATTTTGCCTACTCCCCATCCCCGAACCCGATCGGGTAATAATTTTCAGTCCTCATCACTAACCCCGACCCCGATTTAAAATACGCGAACCCAAACCTGACCATCGGATACCCTCAGATATTGGGTATACGGGTACCCATTGTCATCCCTAGTTAGGACCGAGACTTAAGACCAGTGTTCTTTAGCGAGAATCGAAAAATCCGACCGAGGTTTTTAATCTCGGACCGATATGTTTGACGTGGGACCAAGCCTCTCAAGTCCACGATCGAGAAAACCTAGACCTGGGACCGAGCCTCCCAAACTAAGAACCGAGCAACTAGAGTTCAGGACCGAGCCACCTAAACCCTAGGACCGATCCCTTTAGTCCCTCGACCGAGCAGTCTGAGTTCGGGACCGAGCCTTCCAAACCCAATACTGAGCCTTTTGGTCCCTTGGCCCATGCTCCCGAGCCCTGGTCTAGACCACCCCGGTCTAGACCGAGCCCGTTTGAGCCCAAATCACCAAAATTGAACTCAGACCTTAGGACTCCGGTCCTAAGGTCTATTTGGTTCAGCTTTTCAAAATCTAAAATTATTTTTGTAATTTTGGAACCCGAATCCATTTTCAAATAATCTCAAAAGGTCAGAAAGTGATATTTAAATATTTTCGGGATATTTCTTAAACAAATATTTTGTCTAAGGTCTTGTTTAGAATTTATTTTTAAATTATAACACTTTTCTGATATTTTTCAGAGTTTTTACTCAATTTATATCAACGCAATCGCATGTACGTCTTTCTAAATAATTTTATACAATTATTTACGCAATCTAAATCTATTATTGTTTAGGACCCCGAGACTACTAATTAAAAAAAAATAAATGTTATAAATAAATCTTAAATAGTCAGAGTTTGTTTATTTAAAAAAAATTTAACCGTCATTTGACAGGCACGGAGGACATAGCGTGAAATCCATTTTCCGAACGTAACAAAAAATGTGAACTCTTATAGAAACTCTGGTATAAATACACGTATCATTTTATTGATTTTCCTAAAATCATTTGGCGATTTTGATTTTCAAATAAATAATCTTTTAAATTGGTTATGTTTAATTAATTTAAATCGGATTTTAACCAAATTATTATTTGGTCCCCAAATTATTAAAATTTGAACCAAATTAATTATGTTTACATGATTAATTCCAAAGCTCTCAGGTATTATTTTAAACAAAGTTAAAATAATGTTTTTTTAAAAGACATTTAGCACAAAAACCAAGGTTGAAACGTATCGTATCCGCGACACGTGCTAAGCTGCGGGGGAGCGATTCCTAATGGGTTTACACCAATATATTAGGATAGCTCAAAATGTTAAAAGTTTTTTGTTTAGAGGTCAATTATCATTCTAAAAAATATTTGTTCGACATGTTAATTTATTAAATTTTAAAAAAATATTGTTTAGAATGCTTTTTATTTTAAAATAAGGAGAACTAACATGACACCCACAGTCATGGCCCTCCGATTCCATTCATAGCATTTCCAAATAAAAATTAACAGTCATGACCATCTGATTCCATTCATAGCATTTCCAAATAAAAATTAACATGTGACATCTTGGTCTTTTAAGTCAACTCTTACCACTGAGCTACCTTGATGGGGTATTGGTTCGAAAGGTTAACTTTCAAAATTCAAAAATATTGTAAATGATAAAATAATAAAATACTTTTGTTTAAAAAACATAAAAAAAATATTTGTTAAAAAGAGTGGAATTGTTGTATTGAATTCCAATTCCAAAATTGTCTCCCAAATTAAGAAGTGGAATTAGACTCACTGTCCTTAATAATAAGATAAAACAAATAAATCTAATTAAAAATGTCAATCTAAGTTTCTTAATTATGTATAGACATGAACATTTTCATATACAAAGCAAACATAATAATATAAATGAACAAATATTACATGAATAAAAGTATTATTATATATTGAAAAGAAAAAAAAATCCAAAGAAAAATCCGAACAATAAAAGGAATGAGACTACATATGTCACAAGTACAAAAACATTGTTTTACAAAAAAAAAAAACATTGATCAAAAAATCCTTTGTGAATCATTCAATATCTATCATTCATATTAGAAGAGAAATTACCTTATTAAAATCATTTGTAACAATTCCTTTTACAACCTTAAAAAACAATTGTACCTTATGTTTCCTTTGTATATAGACCTTGCCAACTATAAACTGTACATGTTTAAGCCGCAAGCAGCGTCCTATAGATCGGTGACGGGCAGTAACATATACTAGCCTCGGTCAGGCAGGGCGGGGAGGCCTAGACGCCATCCTCTCTTCAAAAATAAAATAGAGATGTTATTTATACGGTTATCTAAAAACAAAAACAAAAAACAGGTAAAACATATTTAGCGTACCTCCTGCAACTTTAAGTAGGTTCTCTAATTGGGCACATATGTGTTTTCCATATGTGAACTTCCTGATAGAGTTCATATGGACCTTAATACGTGACAATATGAGGTCACGTACTTGTCTGTCGCTCGTTTCCAAAACCCTTTGCACAACGTAGTTTCCAAACTGGTCTTTGATCATCGCCTAAATTTATTGAGGTAAAAAGTATATATTTATATTGTTGGATTTGAATTCGTTTGTTTGTTTGTCGAGAGAAATTAATAAGAGATAGTACCTGGAGTGGCTCGTTCTCGTCTGTGGAGCCGAGAATTTGGTTAACTAGAAGTCGATGCTCGGATGGGGAAGCATGTTTCAAGCATTTCTCAACTACATTGGAGGCGAATTTCTGTTGGCTCATATCAACTATAATTTCAGCTAGTTCATGTATGATTTTTGATCGATCTTGTTGATTTCCATTCATAAGCACATGCTGAAACACCATAAACGAGGCACATTAAGTAACATCACGAAGTTTATCTAACTATAACTTAAATAGACACATTCATAAATCTATTTGTGGTTTGTGTCCATATGAGATAATGTTTGTAATTATAACTTCGCGAGACATTCATTAATTTATTGAATGTTTCTCATCTGGATTTGGACTCGGATATAGAAAAAATTTGTACCTGAATTACGTAATTGCCATACTGATCTTGCGCTAAAGTCTGAACCGAGTGAATAATTTCGTCCATCAATCTTTTTTGGATGAATGGCTTCTGGCAGTGCTCCAACACCCTCTACTCATGTTAAGAAAATAAAAAGAAATTAGTATTTTATCACGATCACACTCACAGTCTTTTTTTAAAATGGTCAGCGTACAATGTGAAAGTGATTTTACTTTCATTCGTTATGAAAGATTTGATTGAATCAGATGAAACATTTTTAAGTGAAAAATGGATGAAGTGAATTTTTGAAAACATTTTAGATAAAGCTAATGAAATTTTGTTTGATAGAACTTTTTCTCAAACTTGATTGGTTTTGATTTTTGACAAAATAAAATTTTTAGTAACAAATAAGCTCGACACATATGAATTGTTCAATAAAAAAAGTGACATCGAGTTAACGTTATTTGTCCAAAAAGTCTCACACCAACCAAATATTCCAAGTTTTTGACAGCCATATTCGGCCTCATTTGAAAACACTTTTGTTTATTTTTTTGTATCTTCAAATGTTTCCATACAAAAGTGTTTGAAAACTAAATTTAGTAAGACACAATATGTATCTTGATTTTTTGTTTTCAATATCTATACAAAAACAGAAACAAAAGTATTTCCCAAAATAGACTGGCTTATTTGAAAATCACGCGAAATTGAAGGCTAGATTTTCGCGCCATTTTTTAAACACAACTATACAATTAAATAGAAACTAAAAAAAATCTAACCTGTATAACACGGCATCCATAAGGATGCATGGAAAGATTCGCGACTTGACCGAAGAACGAAGTGACAATAAATCCAATATATTCCACAGGAATGCGTTCGATACATTTTTGTATGACATGGTTTCCATTCTGATCGCGTACGCAGACCATGACGTGACCAGCAAGTTCTTCGACTAGTTTTACTTTTTGATCCAAAGTAGCACCTTCTAACATCTGATATATATATATATATAGTAAACAGAAAATCAACATTACATATATCTTGGATGGGCAATCACATAAGGACACTTAAATGCTCAATTTTTTCCATTAAACTTTACACGGGTGCTTGGTATAAAGATTAAAAATGTCGTTTTTTAACTGAAATTTGTTTAAGATGCTCAAATTAATGTGCCAATTTGGAAATAGATCTGAATCAGGATCCATATAGAAATTGTTTCCAATTTCGAAACATGATAGAAAAAAGTGTTTTCAAATAAGTTTATTAACAGTTTCTCATGTAGATTTGAATCCCGATTCAAAAACATGACAGAATAGTGACAAAAATGGTATTATCAAAGTATATGATATAAAAAAAGCGTCGAGAATGAGCGCTACCTTCTGCATCACTCGGCAGCCATACATTTGAAGGGAAAGAGGCAGGACACGACCAGTAAGTATTCTAACCAATTCTCTTTTATGAGGTGCCGTTCCAACATCAAAAAACTGCCATAATCAACCAAAAAACAATAAAAACGGCTGTTTCCTAAAAAAACATTGAAACCGCAATAAGTTCACCATAACTACCTTTTGAACGACATAATTGCCAAAGACATCAGTCATTAGAACAAGAGCTTGAGGCATAATTTCGATGAAAACCATGTTCTTTTCCTCCACTGTTGCCGTCTCAAGCTTCTGTTGTATGAACCGGCTCCCATATTGATCGGTGCTAATCATCCACCAAACAAGAACATATTACAAGATAGTTTATGCAACAAAAGAAAGTAAGAATTTGAAACTACCTGAGCTCAACAACATGGCCAGCAATTTGATAGAGTTGAAAGTCATTCATCTTATTAATATTATTCTTGAACTCTTCGAGAAAACGGTGACTCATTTCAGAAGGAAGCAATCGAATATTCAGCTCGTTTGGATTCAGAAAACCGTTATGTGCAAGGTTTCCATAGGATGCTTGGCGATTGAAATGGACAGGGCTACGAGGATCATTCCTATTCATATCCCTATTCCTATTTTGGTTCCCATTCACATTAAGAGCAGCCATTTGTGCAGTAAGAAAATCGGGGGAGGGTAAATAGTGAAAACCATTCTCAGATACATGATTCGATGATCTATCAAAGTTACCAGATGGTAAGTTTCTCATGACAGGATGAGGAAGATTACCATTGTTCATACCATTTTGAATATGAAACAGGTAATTAGGGTCAACATTTGGAGTCCTGGAAATGAAATTCGGATCCATATGTCCCTGCTGCTGTAATTATTTGAAAATTTGAAACGAAAACAGTGATTATTTACAGTACTTGTGTGTAAAATAACAAAAGAAAACAGTGATTATTTTTTTACCTGAAATCCTAAACCAGAAGGGTTTGAAAAGATGGAATTCTCACCACCACCACCACCGCCAGAAGCTGAGCTTTCTCCTTGCAGACGTCTGGTGAATCTCAAATCATTCTTAGGAAGCAAAGGAGGCGGCAATCTAGGGTTTAAATTCATGTTTGAATAGTAATATGGTCGATAAGATGAATCAGACCTAAGTTGTTGTTCATCTTCAGGCCTGATTATTAATCCACTAACATGATTATGAATCAAATCACGTTCAACGATGGGAGGAGCTGACCCACTTCGATACAAATCACCTTTTCTTTCATCATCAAGCAGCATTCGTATCTGTTCTTCCAACTCGTCTCCAAATGATCCACCTTCATTACTTCCAGCCGTCGACACCATTCCCATTTTAGATAACATTTTTCAAAAAAAACCCAGTTTTTATCTTGATGATCAGAATTCTCTAGATATAAGAAAAACCCAGAAAAACCCAGAAACAATGGCGTCGATTATGGGTTCATGAGTGAAGAACTGGAGGTTGGAGAGGAAGAGGGAAATCCGGCGGCGAAAACAAGTTCTTCAAAAAATTTAGAGTAACCCTTTATTATTAAGTAGGGTTTTGGTTTATCAATGAATTGGATTACAATGGAAACTAACTCAAATTTCCTTTCTTAGATTTCCTGTCAAAGGGAAAGATAAAAGAGAGGCGCATGCAATTAAATTGAGATATAAAGTATAAATTTCACATTTAATTGTCCATTCATGAACTATATATATTATTTCATGGACCAATGAACAACAATGGTACAACAGGAGAGAGAAGATCACTTCTATATACACTATATTTTTTTTATTTGAAAATAAATCAATTAAAATTTTATATTATTCAATCATACCCAAAAAAAAAAAATTAAAAAAAATCTTTCATAAACTAAGTACAAAAATGGTAATAATCACTATGTTTCAATTATAATTTTGAACAATTAATAAACTTATTACTTAACTTAAATAATAAGAATTATATTTAAGAGAGTAAATATACTTCATTCAAGTAAGAGGGTTTAATATTTGATTTTAATGAAAAATTAGCCCGAATTCAAATTTTATTTTCGAATTACAAATCAAATTTTAAACCAATTCGATTTGATTTTTTACTTACGGTTTTAACTCGAAAATCAAACCGAAAATCGAATTCATTTTTTATTACTTATTTTAATTATATATTATATAATTTATGAGATATAATTAAAGAATTATATATTTTATTATATATTAAATTGATTTGGCAATAAAAGTAAAAATAAAATCGAATTCGACCTAAAAATTAAATTTTAATAGGTTCGGTTTAATTTGAATTCGATTGAGTTTTCTAATTGTCTTAAAAAAAATAAAAAAATTGAGAACCGGAACCAAGAAACTCGAATAACAAAAAAAATCGAACCGATTAGACCATTTTCAACCCAGAAACTCATTTTCAAACTCAAAATGTAGTAAACGTCAAATAAAACAGTAATTCATCTCAAACACAAAAACTCATTTCAAAACTCAAAATAATATTTTTATAATATTCATTTCTTACCCTAACCTTTAACCTTATTAGTATTATCTATATATTTATCAACTTTGCATATTTAACCCCAATATTTCTTTATTCATCTAATAAAATTAATTATATATCAATAATTCATACTCAACAAAAATAATTTAATAATACATCTAAATAAACAAACATTTTTAATAAAAAATAAATAAAAAATTTCTATGTTTATTCGTCACGTAAAAATATAAAATAAATTATAAAATATAAATAAATTAGATAAAATTTTAAATATAATATTATTTAATGATTTAATTATATATTTAAAAAATATTATAACTTAGTTGAAGAATCCATTGCATTATATATATATAGGTCAAGGGTCATTTTGACAAAAATGTCCAAAATGGGGAATGAATAGGGTTGGAAGAGAAACACATTTTGTGTTTGCGAATGGCGTTAGGTTGGAAGAGAAAATACACTTATAATAAGATTAACGTGTCGTTGGAGATGGTACTACATTCAAATGAGAGAAGTGGTTCCTAAAAGTGTAAAGATTATATATTAAATTTTTGCTCATTGAATGAAGTGACTTTAAGTCCATACTAAAAAGTAGAAACAAATATATTTTCGAAAAAATGACATCAAAAAAGTTAAGCTTATATATCTAGTTTGACAATGTATTAAATGTATGAGATTTGTTTTTTTTTTTTTTAAACATATTTAGTCTTTTTTAAAATAATATATATCATAATTAAAATTAGCTTTAAATTTTTAAAGGGACAAGTAGGGTGATATATTTTTTAAATAAAATGTAAAAAAAAACATTTTTTTTTTTATAAATTTTAGATCATGTTACCAAAAAAGAATTAAAGCTAAAAATGTTCTTTAAAAAAGGCTCATATATTATTTAATTTTATTTTTTACTCTAAATTTACTTATACTATGAATATATATATATATATATATATATATATATATTATTTTCAATGTTATATAACATAAATAATAAAACAGGAAAAGATAATTAAAAACCAATATTTTAAATGTTTCAAGTCAAGTTGTCATTGATATAATATTAAGTGTCACAAAAACTAAACTAAGAAATGTAAAATTTCTAAAAGCAACACAGATAATCTTATCACAAGAATCATTTAAATCAAATTAAATAAAATTGAACAAGTTTGTTGATTTCAAAAAAACATCTCTAACAAAGCATTAAAATTGTGCGGTTGAAAACCACCATTAAGTTTGCTTGTAGACAATATGGATGAGTTCTATCACAAAAACTTTATTTTATAATGATTAATATTACCATAAATGAAACTCCAAACAAATCAAAGTAACATAGTATCATGTACTAAATTATGCATAAAATAAAATTTATTAATAACCAAGATTATCAAATATATTTAAATATTTATTATCTAATGATAATATTTAAATCAAATAATAACAACAAAATTTAATATTTTAACAATTAAGCAATAACAAAAAAAAAACAATAATTTGAGAAATTTTAATTACATATTTAAATCTAAATAATAGTTTATTAACAATAGAAAGATTAAAGGTCTTAGCCTAAAGTCATTGAGTCATTGCTCCATAACATATAAGTCCACGTTATTATTATTTTTTAATTTGAAGCAGAAAAAATATCATATATTAAATTTATTGGCTAAAACCGTTACAAAATTTAATCAAGATATTTAATGAATCTTATTTACAAATTTTCCACATTTTGACTCATTATTAAGTAGCCATTTTAATATACTACCGTTTTAGTAATTTTTTAAAAATTGTATTTTTACCTAGTTAGAAAAAATTGAAGAAATAAATATATAATTGAATGATTTTTTTCTTCTAAATTTATAAAGTTAGCCTACTTATTTCAATTTATGAGTAATTTTTATTTTTAGTATTATAGTTTTTTTCTAAAAAAACATATTTTTTAAATGGTTGGATGTGAAATTTTTAACTCAGTCATATCCGGTTTTCATATTTTCTCAACTAATCATATTTTTAAATAAAATTATTTAATTAAGATGAGATATAAGTGACGTAAAATAAAAGTACTGTGACTATAACTAAATCAAACCGAATAACAAATTTGATATTCGAGTTTAAACTTTAAATTATACAAATATGACGGTATTCAAATTCGATTCCAAGCTAAAAAATTCAATAAAATTTGTCTAGAGTTCGATTCAAAACTCGAAAATTCAATAAAGTTTAGTTCGGACTCTATTCGAATTGTTCAAACCTTTATTAACTTATATAATTAAAATTCGAATTCAATTGTTATTAATTAGGTGAATATCATATTTCCTTATATACAAAAGAGATGACACTTGGATTTTTTTTTTTATTTTTATAATTATTATCGATTCAACCATGAGAAGTGAAGACTAGATGAAAATGAAAAGATAGATTTATGATATCAATTTAAAATATTAAGTTTAGAAAAGAAAATATAGTATTTTTAAAAGTATATTTAGTTAGTTAAGAAAATAAAGTATATATATAATATATAAGTGTGACATAATAAAAGTTAAAATAATATAAATAAAAATTCAAATGGTCGGTGAAAAATCCAATAAAATATTTTAATTTGAGATAATTCAAATAATTTCAAATTCGAATCAAATATATATAGACACGTCTCAAAAAATTCGGAAATTGTTTGTTTCAGTTACAATCTAGTATATAATATATTAATATTATATAACCAAACAATGCTAAGTGTAAAGACTTGTCACATTTTAAATTATAATTAATTTCTTTACAATAATAAAAAATAATAAAATAATATTTCAGTGTTGCAAAAGCTTTCTTCTTTGTCTCTCTATTTCTCTATCGCTAACGCTATCTTCTCCTCCAGAACGCCATTTCCAATTCTCTGCGATCTTGATTTCTCTGCAATTGTTTTCAATCTCGATCGAGTTTCAGATCTGTTCGTAATCCATACTAAGAATCGAATTTCATCCATGGCTTCTTACTGGTGCTATAGATGCACTCGTTTCATTAGGGTTCCAGCTGAACACAATCTCGTCTGTCCCTTCTGCGATGCTGGATTCATCGAGGTCGTAAACTCCACACCTGGCGCCGCTGTTCGTACCTCCAATCTGAGATTCCGCCATAGTAGCCGTAACCCAGGAGGAGGAGGAGGAGGAGGAGGAGGTGAACGATCGTCTTTCAATCCTGTCATCGTTTTACGTGGTCCTGCTGATGGAGGAGGTGGCGATAGGAATTTCGAGCTGTATTATCATGATGGTGCTGGATCTGATCTTCAACCGCTGCCGGCAGCTATTTCTGAGTTCTTAATGGGATTAGGGTTTGATCGGTTACTTGAACAGCTTGAACAGGTTGAAACGAATGTGATTGGTGGTCGGCATGATATGCCTCCTGCTTCAAAAGAATCGATTGAATCGATGCCTATAGTTGAAATTGGAGATAGTCATATCTCTTCTGAATCGTGTTGTCCTGTTTGTAAGGATGATTTTGAGATTGGTTCTTCTGCTAGGGAAATGCCATGTAAACACATTTATCATTCTGATTGTATCCTTCCATGGTTGTCTCTTCACAATTCATGTCCTGTCTGTCGCCATGAACTTCCAGCGGATTCCAATTTGAGCGTGCCTCAACCTTCAGCTGAAGGAGCTGAAGGCGCTGAAGGAGAAGCGATAGGTCTGACTATATGGAGATTACCCGGGGGAGGATTTGCTGTAGGTAGATTCAGCGGTGAAAGAAGAATAGGGGGTCGTGAGGTTCCTGTTGTATACACTGAAATGGACGGTGGATTCAGTAACAATGGTGGTGGTGTTCCGATTGCGAGAAGGATTTCTCCTACTTCAATGAGAGATCTTTCGAGAGAAGGTGGAGGTGGTGGTGGTGGTGGTTTCAGCAGGTCGATTCGCAATATGTTCTCATCTATTGGAAGACGGCTTTGGACATCGAATTCGGGTGAATCATTCAATGCAAGATGGAATCCTTCTGGTTCAGTCTTCAGCAGGCAAAGAAGGTTAAACAGAGCCATGCTACTTGAAGACTAAGACAGGATATTGGTTGGTAAATGTACATATAAATATTTATGCAATTTTCCCCTTCTTTTTAGTATGAACAAGTAATATAATAATTGATAGTTTCAACTTTCATATCAATTTCTTTGCAAAGATTGAATCTTTATTGATCAAATATTTTGATTTTGATTTTGAAAGCACAATTCCCATAGTAATGGACCCCCCCTCCCTCCATGGTTAAGGTGTTAAATATAGAGTTACCATTGTTTCTGTCAACTTTTTTCATCTTGGTCCCTCAAATTCATGGTAGATCTCTTTCTAAAGGGAATCTCTATCTTTCACTCCCTCCCATATTGCATCTGCAGAAATGGCCAATTTCTAAAGAAAAAAAGAGCAAGAAGACAACAAACAATGGCTGTCTTCTCTCTTCTATGATCCCCATTAATGTACTTCTTTTCTTTTCTTGCCATGCTCAAAGGTAGGTTCAGTTTGTTTAAGGAGTCATAATTTAGCCCAATTGGCATAAAGAAAAATAAGCCAAGCCAAGACAAAACATACCCAATATTGCAAATTGCAAAATGCAAAAAGAAAGAAGAGAATTAAGTAAGAACAATAATGCAGAGATTTCAGGAATTGAGAATTGAGAATCGAGAATCAAGAATCGCCGTTCTTGGGCCAGCACACGAGCATCTTGACGCAGCGCTTCATGATGTAGAACCTGGCCCGCTGCTCGCTGACAATGTTGCTGCATTTTCTGCCGAGATCAGAGTTCTTCGAGCTTTCCCTTTTGTGGGACGAAGATGTTGATGTTGACGACGAAGAAGATGACACGGTTCGCATGGATGAGCTCTTCTCCAAGCGAGGCTGTTTCTGTGACTTGTAGGAAGAAGATGAAGAAGAGGGTTTCTGTGATGAACTTCTCATTAGAGAAGATTTGGAAGTTGAATTTGATGAAGAAGAAGGAACATAATCATAATTCTCATCTTTTGATTGCCAATTATCATCATCTGGATAATACATTTTTTGTTTAGAGAGAGAATATTGAACAAGGATATGTAACATAGTAGCTATTATTGATGATCAATTTATAACAGACCATTGGGGACAGGATTGCAGGAAGTGGCAAGTGGACCTCTTTTTTTTTTTTTTTTTTTTTTACAAATCAGTCAAAATATCATTATGGTTATATTAATTGTTCTTTGACTCATTTAGATATCATTACTTATGAATATGATTATTAGTGACTAGAATTACAAGGTTAAAGAAAAATTATGAGAAAAATGTAAACTTTAAATTGAAAAAATAAATAAATAATAAGGGCTAAATGATTACTAAATGAACTAATACAATGATATGTACTGGTTTCACCTAAACTAATATCATGAAAGTTGGATAAAGGCCCAACTACTCCATCAGCCCAACTTCATATTTGATGTATTATTTGGAATTTTAATTTTTTCATAGATTTTTTCATAGATTTTAATTTATTTATTTTAAAGTGTAAGCACTTTAATTTGGTATATTTATGTTGAAATGCACATCTAACTTGTTGATGTCGATTTGAGAATTTTTAAATATAGTAGTAATAATAATATAAAAGAAATACATGCAAATCGGTTTATAGTAAAAGAGATTTAAAAAAATAGTGTTACTATTATTGTTATTTATATTTATTTTAACATTTACTATAGTTTAAATTTTGAAGAATTTAACTATCAAGTAAGAATTTTACAGTTTATTTTGTCAAAGTTATGCTTTTTTTAAGTTAATTATGAGCGCATGATTTGGTTCGATTTGGATAATTCTATTATTCCCACAAATGACATTTTGATTCATTTATGAAGTGACTTAACCATTCACCTTGTGAGATAAATATCTCAATAAAATTAAATTTTAACATTTTGTTTAGGCATAAGATTTGAAAAGCTGAATTACTATTATTTAAATAACAATTTCCAAAATTTTAAGTTAGTTTATGAATATATTGATTTATATAAATTGATATAAATTTGTTTTATTTTTGAGAAAATATTGTTAAATTGAGCTGTTGAATAAGTTAGTGTTAAGTTAGTGTTAATCAATTTTTAACAAGTATGTCCTTTTAGGAATCAATTATATTTAATTTAGTTTTTTTTTAGTAATATAACCAGTAACACCACGAAGTTAATAGTAAATTGTACTTTTTTTTTTTTGTAAGGCTATAAATAGTAGTATCTTTTTAGTTACTGAATAACAAAGAATACACGCATATTCTATACATTATAATTGTCTCTAAATTTGGTATGAGAGCCAATTAAAATTGGATTGTCAGAAAATTTTGTGAGTGTGAAAAGTAATCGTATTACTTGTGAGTGATTTGAATAAAAATAGCAACAAAAAGTAGTTTTGTTCAACCATCAATTCCAAAGTTTAATGGATTTTATGATCATTGATCCATGTTAATGAGCAATTTTCTTAGATTAAAAGAGTATTGGGGTATTGTAGAAAAAGAAATTCCAACTGAACCAGAGAAAAATGTTGAAGTAAGGTGAATGCATACAATAATACGAAACTGAAGGATTTTAAGGAAAATAACTATCTTTTTCAGGCTATTAATAGAACATTTTTCCAGACTATTTTAGATACTAGATCAGCCAAAAACATTTAGGAATTCCATGAAGAATAAGCATAAAGTAATTGATCGTGTTCAACTATCACAATTGCAAGCTCTCAAAAGGGATTTTGAGGTGTTACAAATGAAGGCATGTGAGTTTATGAATACATACTTTTCGCGTAATTTAACCATTGTCAACAAGATGAGGCAGCACAAATGCAAGGTAAGTGATGAGGATGTTGTTGAAAAAAATACTAAGATCAATGACCCCTAATTTTGCCTATGTAGTTTGTTCAATTGAAGAGTCAAAAGATCTTAACATTATTTCAATTGATGAAATGCAAATAACTTATTGGTTCATTAGCAACGAATGATTGCACGTGTTGATAAGGATCAGGCCTTGAAGGTTACATATGAAGAGTTTTCAAGTGGAGAGACATGGTAACTTTCGAGGTAGATGCAGAGGTATTGAGAGACATATCTATGACATGTCAACTATTGAATGTTTTGGCTGTCATAAGTTTGAGCATTTTTAGTATGAATGTCCAGACAAATCACAAAAAAGGCACATTATGTGGAAATAGAAGAAGAAATGTTTTTGATGTCTTATACGGATGAAGAAAAGACAAATCAAGATGAAATATGTATGTGTTACTTTGATTCAGGCTGCACCAATCACATTAATGACAAGAAAGAGTTATTTTCAAATTTTGATGAAGGTTTCAGAAAAACAGTAAAACTAGGAAACAAGTCGATAATGAAAGTGAGAAAAGGAACTATTGTGATGATGGTGAATGAAATTACTTAGGCCATCACTAGTGTGTTCTATGTTCCAAATTTGACAAACAATCTACTGAGCATTGGGCAGCTAATTGATAAGGATCTGAAAATTATCATTAAACAAGGGAAGTGCACATTTTACCATGCACATAGGGGACTGGTAAATTGTAATATTTTCAAATCGAATGTTCAAACTTTTTGCAAATATAAAAAGGAGGAGATGTGTTTCTTTGTTGCTGAAGATGTGGTTCAATTGTGACATAGTCAATATGGTCACTTGAATCACAAAGGATTAAGACTTTTCAGTAAAAGGAAATGGTAAATGACTTACCTTCACATGAAGTCATGTCTAAAGTAATGTGAAGTGTAGAGAGTAAAGGAAGAAATCAATATGATTGAATGAAATAGTGTAAAGAGACTCTAATTAAGAAGAGGATAAAAATTGTAATGAAACAGAGGTTGATGAAGAAAAATAAAGTTGATTCTCAAACAAATAAAGCAGTAGTAGAGAAAATTAGAGAGGAAAATACTCAGACTAATCAAATTGAAGCAGAGGATATTAAGACTGATGTAGAGGATACTAAAACTAATGTTGAAAGAAACAAAGACACAAATCTTAAAATTCAAGTAAAGGACATCAATGATAAAAACTTTGAAGACCTGAAAAAGAACTTTTTTCTATCAAATTAGAATGAGTTTGTACAAAGAAATATTACAGGAATAAGTAAATGATGCGGTGCGAGTCGAAGAGGCGTTTATGCGAAAGTTGCAGCATCCGAAAATATCTCGCAAGTGTCAGATTTCGACGATTGCCTAGTGTTTTTCGGGCGGAAACGTTTAGGGGCTCAAAATCGCATTTTTTATTAGTTTCGAGTGTTTTTTTCAATTTATTAAAAGTTGTTTATTTCTTTTGCAAGCTAGGGTTTGAGTATTTAAAGGATCTTAAAACACTTTGTTAGGGGAAGATTATTAATCAGAAAACGAGGTTTCCTCAATATCTATCAACGTTCGGTATTCGTAAGAATCAACGAATCTTGATAAAGGTTCATCCTAGCCACGCACGCTGCATCAGTTGGTATCAGTTTCCAGTCGACCCTGAGGTATGCCGCCCCGAAGACAGCCGCGCAACCCTACCCCTGGTGCTGATGATGGTGACCTTACTGAGTTGCGACGTGAAAACGCTGAGTTTCGCCGTGATAACGACGATTTGAGGCGGCAGGTTGAATGGTTGACGCAACGGATGGATGCATCTATGCACATGCACCACCCTGAAGATGATGTTACGATGACAGATGAAAACCCTCTCGGTGGTCTTCGGAATCGATCCCCTGAACGCCCCAATCATCGCTGGGAGCAGGCTTTCAGGGTGGACATCCCTAAGTTCGATGGTAGTCTATCACCGGAAAAGTTTATTGATTGGCTTTCTCAGGTTGAAGAGATTCTGGATTTCAAGGAAGTTCCTGCAGATCGTCGTGTACCCCTTGTTACGATCCGCTTACATGGTCGTGCACAAGCATGGTGGCAGCAGTTGAAACAGACACGTGTTCGTCATGGTAAGGCAAAGCTCACGAATTGGGACAAATTCAGGAAGCATATTAGGGCTGCGTTTCTACCATATAATTACGAACATAACCTGTACCAGCGGTTCCAGAATCTTCGTCAGGGTTCTCGTTCCGTGGATGACTATTCCACTGAGTTTTACACCTTTGTGGCTCGTGTTGACCTGTCTGAGTCCCCTCTCCAGTTGGTTTCTCGCTATATTGGTGGCCTTCGCCTCCAGTTGCAGGATATTTTGAATATGTTTGATCCCTTGACTGTTTCTGAGGCACATCAGCGTGCTTCACAGGCTGAGAAACAGCTAGCCAGGCGCGGTTCGGGTAGCTTTGGAAAACAGGTTGTCCCCACTAGTGGCATTGGTTCTTCTTCCCAGTCGGCCCATCCCACCCCAGCCCCCCTCGCGGCACTACAGCCCCCCCGCAGGGACGTCCCGGTGGCTTGCGTTGTTTCAATTGTGGTGAAGTTGGCCATCGCCAAGCAGAGTGTCGCAACCCAAAGTCCACCAATCGTGGTCTTTTTACTGAGGTGGATGATCCTGACTCTGCTCTTCCTTCAGATTCAGCCCCAGTGTATGATGTTTATGATGATGAGGCAGCGGAGGAGTATGTTTCTAGCGATGTTGGCCCCCTTTTGGTGATTCGTCGATCATGTTTAACCCCTCGTGCTCCTGACAACGAGTGGTTACGCAATAATCTGTTCCATTCCACTTGTACCATCGGTGGCAAAGTTTGCACCTTCATCATTGATGCTGAGAGTTGTGAGAATGTGATTTCTGAGGTTGCAGTTTCGAAGCTGGGTCTGTCCACTGAACCTCATCCCAAGCCTTATCGCTTGTCCTGGCTGAGTCAAGGTACGGATGTTACAGTTTCGAAGCGCGTACTTGTTAATTTTTCCATTGGTTCCCATTATCGTGATGCTGTATATTGTGATGTGGTTCCTATGGATGCTTGTCACCTTTTACTTGGTCGCCCTTGGCAGTTTGATCATTCTGTTATACATGATGGGCGTGCTAATACCTACACGTTCTTATTTCATGGTACCAAGATTGTGTTGATGCCAAATCAGCCCAAGAAGGGTGCTGCCCCCACTCATCATGTGTCCCCCCCTGCCACCTTATTGTCTCGGGGTCCTTTTCAAACCGCCATGGTCGAATCAGGCATGGTGTTTGCTCTATTTTGTTCGCTGATTACCTGTGGTGCTAGTTCTGAGGTGCCTATTCCAGTGCAGCCGCTGTTACAGGAGTTTGCAGATGTTTTTCCTGAGAATCTACCTTGTGCCTTGCCTCCTTTGCGTGATATCCAGCATCACATTGACTTGGTTCCAGGTGCTGCCCTACCCAACCGTCCTCATTACCGCATGAGTCCCAAAGAACATGAAGAGTTGCGTAGACAGGTGGAGGACTTGCTGGCTAAGGGACACATTCGAGAGAGCCTTAGTCCCTGTGCTGTCCCGGCCCTTCTTACCCCAAAAAAGGATGGGTCTTGGCGTATGTGCATTGATAGTCGTGCTATCAACAAGATTACAGTGCGTTATCGGTTTCCTATTCCCCGGTTGGATGACTTGTTGGATCAGTTGGGTGGTGCTTCTGTGTTTAGCAAACTGGATCTCAAGAGTGGATACCATCAGATTCGTATTCGCATGGGTGATGAGTGGAAGACTGCCTTTAAGACTCGTGAGGGCTTATATGAGTGGCTGGTTATGCCGTTTGGTCTGTCGAATGCTCCTAGCACCTTTATGCGTGTGATGAACCAGGCTCTTCGCCCTTTCATTGGGAAGTTTGTAGTCGTTTACTTCGACGACATCTTGATTTACAGTGACAGCGAGGTAGCACACCTCTCCCATCTTCGTGAGGTGTTATCTGTTCTCCGGCGTGACAAGTTCTATGCTGCTTCCTCGAAGTGCACATTTCTTACTGATTCTACCCAGTTCCTCGGTTATGTGGTGTCTCGGGAGGGCCTGAAAGTGGACCCGAGTAAGGTACTGGCTGTCAATCAGTGGCCCCGCCCCTCTTCGATCACTGAAGTTCGCAGTTTTCATGGCTTGGCTTCCTTCTATCGGCGTTTTATTCCTCACTTCAGTAGTGTTACGGCTCCTATCACTGATTGTATGAAGGGGGTTAAGTTCTTCTGGACGGATGATGCCGAGGCTGCCTTTGTTGAGATCAAGCACCGACTCACTTCAGCCCCTATTTTGGTTCTTCCTGATTTTTCCCAGCCATTTGAACTACATTGTGATGCTTCGAAATTGGGTATTGGGGCTGTACTTAGCCAATCTGGGCGTCCTGTTGCTTATTTTAGTGAGAAACTGTCTAGCGCTAAACTTCGTTTCAGTACCTATGATATTGAGTTCTATGCTATTGTCCAGGCAGTCAAACACTGGCGTCATTATTTATTTCAGCGGGAGTTTGTCTTATATACGGATCATGATTCCCTCAAGCATCTTGGTGGTCAGGACAAGATTTCTCATCGTCATGCTTCGTGGGTCTCTTATTTACAGCAGTTTACTTTTGTGATTAAACACAAGGCTGGTGTGTCTAATCGCGTGGCTGATGCTTTGAGTCGTCGTCATGGGCTGTTGGCGGAGATGCGTGTCCATGTACCCGGCTTTGATTCGTTTGTGGACCTCTATCGTGATGATCCTTTCTTTTCTCAGGTCCTCATTCGCATCCAACAGGGGGATTCGAGGGACTTTGTCTTGGAGGATGGGTTCCTTTTCCGCGGTGTGCAGCTGTGCATTCCAGATTGCAGCCTGCGTTTGAGGATGATTCAGGAACTCCACAAAGAAGGCCATGTTGGGCGTGATCGTACCTTCCAGCTTCTTGCAGCTTCTTATTTCTGGCCTTCGATGCGCAAAGAGGTGGGGCGTTTTGTTGCTCGTTGTCGTGTTTGTCAGTTGGCTAAGGGCGCTTCGACTAATGCCGGGTTATACTTGCCTCTGCCTATTCCCACTCAACCATGGTCTGATGTCAGTATGGATTTTGTCCTTGGGCTGCCACGTACCCAGCGTGGTTCTGATTCGATTTTTGTGGTGGTTGACCGATTCTCGAAGATGGTTCATTTCATTCCCTGCAAGAAAACCTCTGATGCTGTGGCTGTTGCACAGCTTTATTTCAGGGATGTGTATCGCCTTCATGGACTTCCTGCCTCCATAGTTTCTGATCGGGACACTCGCTTTGTGAGTCACTTTTGGAGGAGTCTTTGGCGTTTGGTTAATACTCAGCTGAATTTTAGCAGTGCCTATCACCCGCAAACTGATGGCCAAACTGAAGTTGTTAATAGGTCTTTGGGGAACCTTCTGCGCAGTTTAATTGGGGATCATCCTAAGGCTTGGGATCTGAAGCTGCCTCAGGCCGAGTTTGCTCACAATCATGCTGTTAATCGCTCCACTGGTTTCAGTCCTTTCCATGTGATTTACGGGCTGTCTCCGCGTGCTCCTCTTGATTTGTTAGCGCTGCCCAGCAAGGTGCGTCCTCATTCCACTGCTGCGGATTTTGTTGGTCAGTTGGCTCAGGTTCATCAGACCACTCATGACCGCTTGGTTGCTGCTACTGCCAAGTACAAGGAGAAGGCTGATTCGAGAAGGCGTGCTGTTGATTTTGAAGTTGGTGACTTTGTGTGGGCTATTCTGACTAAGGATCGTTTTCCAGCTCATGAATATAGCAAGCTTGCTGCTAAGAAGATTGGTCCTGTTGAGATTGTGGAGAAGATCAACCCCAATGCTTATCGTTTACGCCTTCCCAGCCATGTGCGTACCTCTGATGTGTTCAATGTGAAGCATCTTGTTCCTTTTGTGGGTGAGTCTTCTTCTGATGAGGATGATGCGGTTCCAGATTCGAGGACGAATCTTTTCTACCCTGGGGGGAATGATGCGGTGCGAGTCGAAGAGGCGTTTATGCGAAAGTTGCAGCATCCGAAAATATCTCGCAAGTGTCAGATTTCGACGATTGCCTAGTGTTTTTCGGGCGGAAACGTTTAGGGGCTCAAAATCGCATTTTTTATTAGTTTCGGGTGTTTTTTTCAATTTATTAAAAGTTGTTTATTTCTTTTGCAAGCTAGGGTTTGAGTATTTAAAGGATCTTAAAACACTTTGTTAGGGGAAGATTATTAATCAGAAAACGAGGTTTCCTCAATATCTATCAACGTTCGGTATTCGTAAGAATCAACGAATCTTGATAAAGGTTCATCCTAGCCACGCACGCTGCATCAGTAAACCTCATCATCTTTTTCAATTCAATATCCTTACATCTAAAAGGAAATAGAGGGGGAAAAAGGCCTTATGACGCAACATGTTTATATGGAAATAAACACCCTAATTGAGGTAGATAGGATATGTTTTTGATTGTATTCTTCTCGTTTATAATCTCTATTGTTTGTTTTTGCGAATGCTACTAATCAGTTTCTTTATGGTCTTTTGATTGTCATTATTTAATCATAACTAGAGTTTGTCTAGTTTTGATTATTGATCTTTTCACTTTTGAGATTTTTAATGAAATGATATTAACCGTTTTAAAAAAAAAATATGTGAAGTGTGTTTACAAAAGAGGCAACACAGACTTCCTTTTCCACTGGAGACTATTTGGAAAGCTATTCAAATTCTTCAACTAGTGCATGCTGACATATGTGGACCTATCAAACCTATGTCCAATAGTAGAAATAACGACAATGATATATAAAGACAGCTAACAACTTCATATACTCTACAACAAAATGGAGTTGTAGAGAGAAATATTTGAACTCTCATGTACATGGTTCGTGGTTGATTGTGGAGAAGCAAATTTTAAAAACTTTTTGGGCAGAAGCTGTGAATTAGACAATTCATGTCCATAATAGAAGTTCAACGCGTGCCGTAAAGATTAAAACACCCGAAGAAATTTGGAGTGGTGTTAAGTTATTAGTTGCTCACTTTCAAGTGTTTTGTTGCATTTCTCATTCTTATGTCTTGACAAAAAAGCGCATCAATTTGGATGACAAAAGTATCAAATGTATCCTACTTGAGGTCAGTGAAAAATCTAAAGTATATCAACTATATGAACATCTCTCAAAAGATTATAGTAAATCATGATGTGGTGTTTGAAAAGGATGTAACTAGTAGTGAGATAAGGAGCATGAGAAAGTTGCACTTATTGGTTTAGAATGGGAAGAAAAAGACTGCTGCTATACGTGAAGCAATTGTGAAAGTTGAAACAGTGGAAGAAAACTACTGATGTCACAATTCAAACTGAAGTGCACCATCAAGTAATGCTTCAAAGTCTAGTGAAAGTTCTCTTTCACTAATTATTCAAGTAATAGAAAGAAGTCATTTAGTGTGAATGGGAGATTACATCAATGGAGAAGGTCTCTTAGATGAAGAACAAGATGATGATGTTGTGTTCTTTTTAATGATGACAACCTCAACTAATCTAGTGTACTTTGGAAATGTTTTAAAAAGTGCATCACGAAGAACTGCAATGGATGTTGAAATTGCTGTTATTGAAAGAAGAAAAAATGAAAAATACTTGGGAGGTGATTGCTTACCAACTCATGCAAATAAGGTGGGAGTGAAATAGGTCTACAAAATAAAGTTG
Organism: Impatiens glandulifera; assembly: GCF_907164915.1. NCBI lineage: Eukaryota > Viridiplantae > Streptophyta > Magnoliopsida > Ericales > Balsaminaceae > Impatiens > Impatiens glandulifera. The sequence continues at coordinate 4,531,109 of NC_061865.1, forward strand.
AATGAACTTGGAGAAATTGAGAAGCTCAAAGCCCGTTTGGTAGCAAAATGGTACACTCAAAGAATGGAGTAGAAAGGTATTTGCTCCTATGGCACGTTTAAACACAGTTTATATGGTGATCTCTCTTGTAACACAAAATGAGTGGAACATATTTCAGCTTTATGTTAAGTCAACTTTTCTAATGGAGAGCTCAATGAAGAAGTTTTTGTAGCACAATCACCTGGCTATGTGGTAAAAGAAGAAGATAAAGTCTACAAACTAAAGAAAACTATATATGGACTCAAGCAAACTCCACGAGCTTGATACAGTCACATAAAAGCCTATTTTAGTAGAGAATATTTTTTCGATATCCATGTGAACATACACTTTTTGTCAAGATGGGAGGTGAATGTAAAATTTTCATCGTCTGTATCTATGTTGATCTTATATTCACTGGTAATGATGAAGTGATGTTTAACAAATTCAAGAGTTCGATGATGCAAGAATTTGAAATGACATATTTTGGGCAGATAAAGTACTTTCTTTGGATAGAAGTGATGCAACAAAAAAATTATTTTTATATGTCAAAAAAAGTACATAAAAGTTTTAAAAGAGATATGGAGAAATTTGGAATGACTACTTGCAATGCAGTTTATAATCCATTTGTTCCTGGTTATCAACTTACTAAAGATGAGAATAAAAATAAAGTTGATAACAGTTAGTACAAACAAACAGATAATTGACAATCCCATGTATCTTACAACACGGTCTGCTATTATGTTTGTTGTAAGTCAACTTACTCGATATATGGATTGTCCTACAAACTTCATCACAATACAACAAAAAAGAGTATTACGATATTTGAAAGGGACGTATGGTTATGATACTCTCTACAAAAAGGGAGGAAATGTAAAACTTGAAATATACACAGATAGTGTCTATGTTGGTGATTTGGACGATCATAAGAATACATCAGGATATATGTTTTTCAGCTGAGTTCTGGTGTTGTGTCTTGGCTATCAAAGAAGCAGACAATTGTTACATTGTCCACAACTGAAACAAAATTTGTTACAGCAGCTTCAGCAACAACTCAAGCAATGTGAAGAATTCTAGAGCATCTTTATCAGTTAGAGAATGGTGAGTGCAGAATTATACTCTGTGTTAACAGTTCAAGCATTGATCTTTCTAAGAATTTAGTTTTCCATGCTCGTAGTAAGCATATTGATGTCAGATTTCACTTTCTTCATGATCTTACTAAAAAATGAGTTGTTAAGTTAACTCATTGTTTTAATCGAAATCAAGTTGCTGATATAATGACAAAACCACTGAAACTGTATGAGGGTCAGAAGTTTGTTTGACATGTGTTCTGCATCAGTTCTAAACTAAATTCTATTTTCAGTTTAAAAGAGGAAATGTTGAAGTGGTTAATCCAATAAATTAGTGTCAGTGAGTTTGTAATGAATATGTTTAGTTTTTTTTATTTTTTTTAAGTCAATGTAACATTAACACCACAAAGGTTAGTAGTGAATTATATATATATTTTTGCTTTTATAAAGCTATAAGACTAATATTGTTTATACGTTATTGTCTCTAGAAATACATTATATGCAATTTTTTTTTTTTTTTATAATAATAACCATTTTAGAAAGTTCAGAATTTAATTATTTTAACAAAACTTCTTATTATGTTATTTATATAATTTAATTATAAATAATATAATGGCTTGTATTAAATTATTTTTATTTCATTATATGTACAGCAATTAAGCAACATTCTTGTAAAACTCAACTAACTAATGAACTATTAAATTGAATTTTTTTTCCATTTATTATTTATAAAATAATAACTAAAAATTGGAAATAATAATAATTTTCTAATAATATATGCAAAATTATATATTGTGTAGTCTCGTTGTTCTTCGCTGAAGATCTCTCCTTATCGTATCGCGTAAAATTCTCTCTACAATTGGTTTCATTCAATTTCAAGTCTTGAAGGAGATCGATCGATCTTTACAAATTGATTCTGTTCTGATCATTTGAAAATGGTGATTTATTGGGCCGGCCGTTCTCTTTCTCGTTCATCTCGCGCTAGAGTAAGTCGGTCGAACACGTTTTTTTCTCTCTATTTGCTTACGTAAATGTCTTCTTTTCATCTTTGGATTGTACAAGTAAGGTGTTAGCTTGTGTACGAAATGAATTGATAGCTTAATTCTTCTTATTAATTGCGTCAGACTGTTCTACATGGTCGCGGTGGAGGGAAATCAGCTCCTCAGCAAGGTTCCATTTTTCGCACTGTGTGGGGAAAGGATGAGACTATTGGTCGAGTCAATGAAAATCTAGGGTTTTTGAGGGGATATTTATCTTCAATAAAGGCTAACAAAGGATTTGTTTCCAAGACCTACTTGTCTGATTTCAGTTATATCCTTGCGAATCCTAAATTTCGTAGGTTGTTCTCTAGTGAAGTTCCGAAGAAGAAGAGTAAGCAAAACATCTTAAAGAACCCTCTATTGTGTTAATGCTTTTAGGGTTTTTTTTTGTTTTGTTTTAATGGTGTGTCTCTTTGGCTGCTAGATTATGAGAATTTCTATCCAAAGCAAAAGAAGGAAAACACATCGGGAAATGAGCAGAAATCTGAGTCCAAGGGTAAGTAAAGCTTGGACATATCTCATTTTTAACATAGTTATGTTATACTAGCTTGTTCCTTTTGTGGTTCTTAATAAGGCTGTAGGGAAGGGGACAATGAAAGATGGGTTTCACTTCTTATCTGTTGCTTTATTTGCTGTCACCTTGCTACATTTAACTGCATTATGGGTCGACCTCTTCCTGTGATTTGATTCTGTGGGATTTTTGCTTCTTTATTTCCCTTAATGTGAAGAACTATAAAACCTGTGGTTAAAAATGGTTTACTTTTGACTTCCAAAGGGATTATGTATCGATTTTGCTTTTCAGGAGATAAAAATGCTGATGATAATGCCAATTTCCAAGAAGCTTTCATAAAGCAGTTCCAGAAGCTAATTGCTCCCATATTAGTGATTGGTCTATTTTTCTCGTCATTTCCTTTAGGTGGTGCTAATGAACAGAAGCAGGTAAGAGGAGGTTTGGATGTATTAATTAGGATGTTTGAATCTTTCTCAAATGCACCTTTTGGTATGAATTTGTTGGGAAAAAAACATTGAGCTGAAAATTTGTGATCTAAAAGATCTAAAATTATACAATTTTACTCACATCTTACAATAAAAAAAGTTCAATTACACTTTTCATACCAAATGCAAGATTATTTTCACTTCACTTTGGCAGTTTTCAAAAGTGATTTGTGATTGTGACAAAATATTATTATTTTCTCAGTTTCTCTACATGGTTCATATGTCAGTTCATATTTTTCACGTTATTTGATTTTCTTTTTTCTGGTGTTGATGCAGATAAGTTTCCAGGAGTTCAAAACGAAGCTGCTTGAACCTGGTTTAGTGGATCACATAGTTGTTTCTAACAAATCGGTTGCAAAAGTTTACATAAGAAGCTCACCTCGCAACACAAGAGGTAAAGATGATGTCTTGGAGGGAGAGGGAGCTATGGTCGAAGGACATGGTAGTGATATTCCTTCTACGGCCAGCAAGAGCCAATATAAATATTACTTCAATATAGGAAGTGTTGAATCTTTCGAGGACAAAATGCAGGAATCTCAGGAAGTATTGGGTATTGATCCCCATGATTATATACCTGTAGTCTACAAATCTGAAGTTGTTTGGCTCCAAGAGTTGCTGAAATTTGGACCGACATTGTTACTGTTGGGTTCCTTTTGGTTCATGGCTAGTAGGGGGATGCAAGGTGGACTTGGTGTAGGAGGTGGTGGGGGAAAGGGTGGTCGGAATATATTCAGTATAGGGAAAGCAAATATCACTAAAGTCGATAAGAATGCAAAAAACAAGGTTAGCTAATCTTGACCACTCGTTCTGAAATCATTGGGCCCATTTGGAAAAACTTATTGTTTATGTTTTTGTATCTAGATATCACATTCAGAAACAAAATTCATTCTTTGAATCTGTCTCGTATCCAGATACAGAACCAACAAGTGCTTCCAAATGGGGACAATTTGTCTTCACTTAAGTACGGTTTTCAAATGTGTTCTGAGCTAGATTCATTTACTTGTTTGGTTAGTTAGTGTAATAGTAATAATGTATCATTATTAATCTATCTAGGTATATTTCAAAGATGTTGCTGGATGTGACGAAGCAAAGCAGGAAATTATGGAATTTGTACATTTTCTGAAAAACCCTAAAAAGTATGAGGCTTTAGGGGCTAAAATCCCGAAAGGTGCTCTTCTGGTGGGTCCTCCGGGGACAGGTAAAACGCTTCTAGCAAAAGCAACTGCTGGTGAATCTGCGGTGCCTTTCCTTTCAATATCGGGCTCTGATTTTATGGAGATGTTTGTCGGAGTTGGACCTTCGAGGGTGAGGAATTTATTTCAAGAGGCTCGACAATGTGCCCCTAGTATTATATTTATCGACGAGATTGATGCAATTGGTCGAGCAAGGGGAAGGGGTGGTTTCTCAGGTGGGAATGATGAACGTGAAAGTACTCTTAACCAGTTACTTGTGGAGATGGATGGATTTGGGACTACTGCAGGAGTCGTGGTCTTGGCAGGCACTAATCGACCTGATATTTTAGACAAAGCTTTACTAAGGCCAGGTCGGTTTGATAGACAGATTACCATTGACAAACCTGATATTAAAGGCCGTGCCCAGATATTTCAAATCTATCTGAAAAGGATCAAACTTGATAATGAGCCTTCGTTCTACTCGCAGAGGCTTGCAGCCCTAACTCCTGGATTTGCGGGGGCTGATATAGCTAATGTTTGCAACGAGGGTGCTTTAATTGCTGCGAGAAACGAAGTAGGGCTAGTGACTATGGAACATTTTGAGTCGGCTATAGACAGAGTTATTGGTGGTCTAGAGAAGAAGAACAGGGTAATTATGCATTTCCAATAACTTTGTTCATATTTTTTTTAAGTGGTTGAAAAACTTTTCATTACACCACAATTATCTATGGTTGCATCATCCATGAGAGAAAAAATTCAAAACAGTATAGTACCAGTCATTACATAAATTGCCATGAATTAATCATCTCACAAGTCACAAGAAAATGAAACCATAAAAAGAAACCCTTGAAAAAACTAAACTTTTCAAATCCAACTGTTCTTGCAAACTCAAATCAACTCAAATTACCTTTACGAACTCAGATCCTCTTGAATTTGGAGATTGATTATGGATTTTTTTTCATCATAGTAACAGATCTAGGGTTTATAAGAGAATAATATATATGAGAATGCAATAGACTAAGCTAGAGATGAGAAACAGTCCGTCTTTCAACATAATATAACATCTGATGTGTTTACCCTATCTACTTCCTTTATTTATAAATGAACTAACAATATATAATTAACTATAGTATCCTTTTAATGGGCTAAGTACTTCCCATGAGATCAGGCCCACCATGATCTATATCCGTTACACATAGTTTACACCAGAAAAGAGTCTCTGCTTCTCCTTGTCAAGCTTCGATTTTGCAATCCCAAGTATTTTTTTCTGTGTTTTGCTATTATACTGCTCAATAACTTGGTTCGTGTTCAGCCAGCCCTTTTGTTGTGTAATTAAGTTATTGTATCCAATTTTCTTGTGATCATATTGTTTATTTGTGCGAACAGGTGATTAGTCAACTTGAACGGAGAACTGTGGCCTACCATGAATCGGGTCATGCTGTTGTTGGATGGTTTCTTGAATATGCAGAGCCATTGCTGAAGGTGACTATAGTACCTCGTGGTACAGCAGCTCTTGGATTTGCCCAGTACGTGCCAAACGAAAATCTCCTAATGACGAAAGAACAACTCTTCGATATGACTTGTATGACCCTCGGTGGTCGTGCAGCCGAACAGGTAACACTACTACTGCTACCATACCCCAACTTTGTCTCTAATTTTCCAGACGTAGGAATAAATGGAAAGAAGCCTACACATGTTAGGCATAAGAATCCTCGGAGGCCAGCTATGATAGTAGATTTATATTGACCCCCATTGTTTGCATACAAGTCAGTTAATCAGAGTATTAAGAATTTTACCACAAAATCTGTGCATCAGGTCGTAATAACTTTCCAAAGTTGATCATCGGATCTTATGGCTTTCCTAAATCCCCTGCGTTTCTCTAACTCCAATGCCTTGTTTGATGAAGGGTTCTTTTGTTCGATCTTGTGTTTTTTGGATAACTGCTAGGTTCTTTCAAAATAACCTTGTTCGGTGTAGGTTATTAAAAATTGGGTTATTTTCAAAATAATCTTCCGTGTAGGTTATTAAAAATTGGGTTATTTTCAAAATAATCTTGTTCGGTGTAGGTTATTTGGGTAAAGAAAACATTAGGGGTACACATATACAATGATTAAAAAAAGTAAGGGTATTTTGTTTTATGATCTGAGGTGATTGATGATGAAATAGTGGATTAGCTTTAGATTATATTGCCCAAATAACCCCTTATCTCAATTATTAATCATTTCAAAATCAAATCATTAAAATCATCAACTAAAAACATCCATACTTAAAACATTTTTAAATATTAAATGGAATTGATACTTTAGTTATTTAACCAAATAATCAAAAATCAAACAAAAATTTATTCTTTTGAAAAAAATTCCTACATCAAACAAGCTTGAAATCTCATTGGAAGGACCAATATTTGTAGAATGTTGAACAGAAAACTTTGACCCACAATCTTGTTTATCATCTGGTCTTATTTCATTAGGGCGTTTAGTAAGCTCTCTCTCTCTCTGTATTTGTGTAGGTTTTGATTGGTAAGATTTCAACGGGAGCACAAAATGACTTAGAGAAGGTGACAAAATTAACATATGCCCAAGTAGCAATCTACGGGTTCAGCGAGAAAGTAGGTCTCCTTTCGTTCCCTCAAAGGGATGATGGTCCAGAAATGTTGAAACCATATAGCAGCAAGACAGCAGCAATTATCGACACTGAAGTTCGTGAATGGGTGGCAAAGGCTTACGTTCGCACTTTGCAATTAGTTGAGGAGCACAAAGAAAAAGTAGCCTTAATTGCCGAGCTTTTGCTTGAAAAGGAAGTTCTTCATCAAGATGATTTGATTAAGGTTCTTGGAGAACGCCCTTTTAAATCTGCCGAGCCCACTAATTATGATCGATTCAAGTTAGGCTTCCAAGATGAAGTTCATACCGGAGAAAATCCAGTGGTGGATAATGAATCTTCATCTGTTGATCCTGAAATCGTCGTTCCAACTTAGCAAGGTACAGGCAAGAATCGATATCTTTTAAATTAACAGACTTATCTTGTAAGTATTCTTGTTTTACTTTTATCCATACGGGAAAATAAAAATAAAAATAAAAAAAGTCATGAGGATATTGTAATTGTACGTAGGTTCAATGTCTCTTGGGAATTGTTAGATTCAATTTGATTTAACTTTAATTTCTTGATTGTGTAATGTATAGTTGCTGTATCTCTTTGACCTGCAATTCTGTCTCATTTGCTGATTTGATTTCATTGCATTCTTGAAAACTATGTTTGGATTTGGATCTCTTTGAAGCTTTCACATGTTGTTTGGATCTGGTCTTTGTTATTTCTGAGGTTTTTTTGTTGTTGTTGTTGTTGTTGTTGTTATTTGTATCTGCTTATTCTTTTTGAAAGTATTGAATCGCTTCTTACATCTGATATTTGGTTCATATTTTTTGTGTGGCATGTTGGGATATGGACTTCGTTATTCTGAGGTTTTTTTTTATTGTTGTTTGAATCTGTTTCGCTAATTTGAGGTCTTTTTGTTTCTGCTTATTTGAGGTTTTTTTAATGTGATTGATGATGGGGAGAAATGATGTTTATTAAGTTTTTGAGGAAAGTATTGAATCGCTTCTTATGTCCGTTATCGCTTTTTATGTCTGATATTTGGTTCATTTATTTTTTGTGGCTCACATGTTGGGATATGGGTTCACTATTTTGAGGGCTTTTTATTGTTGTTTGAATCTGTTTCGCTATTTTGAGGTCTTTTTAAATCTGCTGCTTATTCTCTTATCAAAAGTATTGAATTGCTTATGTTTTTTTACTCAGGGTTATTTTACAGTCACATGATTGTTTGAATCTGCTAATTCTCTTATCTAAAGTTATCGAATTGCCGTCTGTATTTCGAGTTTTTTTTTTGTTGTTGTTTGAATCAGCTTATTCTCTTATCAAAAGTATAAACCCTTAAAGTCATGATTCGTTTAGTGGGGAATTTTACTTGTTAACCATTGTTTGTTAAACATTTATATTCACAAATTTTCATTTCATTTTTACCATAAGATAATTTCACAAGCTGCATATATTATATATTATAACATACCATATATATATATATATTGTTTCATACAATCAATCCAGATAGAGAAGATGAGTAACAAAGAGAGAGTTTAGATCCACAAGAGCAGAACTAACTCATCTCAATATCTCATGTCTGTTTTATTTGAAAATAAAAACATAATTCTTAGTCACACATGATGATGATGATGAACCACGATGATCAACAGTTGCAGGGGTTGCACCTGCAGCTGGATCCGCAGCTACAGCCATGGCTTCCTTCTGCTCCAGAGTTTGTCTCTGAACCCTCAGTGTTCCTGCATATATTATTATTACATATCATTAATCATCTTAATGTAGTTTAATCAATAAATAAACATATGAAAAAAACTAAGTTAAATACATCTTAAGAGGGGCTACGCCAACCACGATGGCCGCAGTTGAGGTGGTTTCGCCTAAGTCAGGGTACATCCCGCATCTGCAATTCAAACATATAAACACAATTATCATTTTGTCCCCGTAACCCGAACACAAAACCAACTTACCCGTTACCACACTTGCATGAACCGCTACAGTTACAGTTTCCTCCGCAGCTCGACATTTTTATATGAATGAGATTGTAGTTATAAGCAAAGATGATAATAATTTGTTGTGGGTTGGAGATGAAGCCAATGTTCTTCCTATTTATAATGAAATGTGGTTGACAATAATAATATTAATTTAATTGAATTGAATAACACCTCACCCCTACATAATCAAATTAAGGCATGAAGCATGCTATGTTTAATGAGTCAAATAATACTAATAATGTGTTCTTATCCTTTGACATTCTCATTTAGAATGTTTCTTGTAGTGGACTGTTTTTGAGTTTTAATGGCCTTTAAAAAATGTCTTCCAATTTTTTCATTTGGAAGGTGATTAGAATGATCCATTTTTTTTTTAATTTTCTTGCTATAAAGATAGTATTTTATTAATATAAATAAATAAATAAAGGAACAACATGAGGAAGAATGTTGTGCTGAGAAACATATCATAAAACAATAAGAAATTTGAGATAATTGACCATTTTTTAACGTGATAAGTTCAATTCAAGGTGTTAAATAGGAATTGAATTATTACCTTTAATTTTTTCAAGTACAAATATTAATATTAATTTCATTTAATTGACAAGCATATGTCGAATTTGATATATTAATTTTTTCTCTAAAAAAATATAAATATTAATATTGAGATTCCTAACTATATGACAATTTAAAGTATCCGAATAGAATTCGATTTTCTCCGTTTTGATCAGGAATCGAAACGAATAGAAAACCCGAAAAATATTGACCCGGAATCAGGACATGAAGGATCTGCCCCGCATCCGAATATATAAAATTAGAATAATGACATTTTATATTTATAATAATTTTTTCAAATATACCATTAATATTTGTTTTAAAGGATATATTAGGAGATAAAATCATATATATTGGATATACGGAAATGACATAAAAGTCTATCTATACACCTATATATAATAATTATAACTAGTTTTGTCATTAAGTATAGGTAATCATTATATTTTAATTAAAAAAATATCTTTCTAAAAAAAATCATCTTCTAAACAAAAATATTTTAAATTTTATACCAGGTTAGAAAATTAAAATAATTTGGACAACGAGATATAGGCCACATATTCAACATGGCATGTCATATTTACAGGAGAAAATGACTATTTGTAGGAGTTTTTGTCCCAAATATAATCATTCTTTTTATTTATTATTTTTTTAGTATGCTATTTTTATTTTGTATAACTGGCCGATTTATAACATTGCTTTCGTTCTCAATTTCGTTTTCCCTTGTCACAATTTTTTAAAATATTTTTGGTACCAGTTGAGAATCTCTCCCCCCAATCGGGATGTGGATGGTATATAGAAAATTATTCCCATTGGAATCGGGGGCAGGGACGAGTTTGTAATCCACACACCTGTATCATTACCATCCTTCTCTTAAAGTCTTATTCTATTAAGATTATATAAATAATCAAAACCTAATCAAACTTCATTTGACTTCCATTTCATTAACCCTTAATTAGAATATTATAATATAGTTTATTTAAAATTATTATTTTATCATTATATATTAATATCTTCTAACTTATTTTATTTAAATATATTTTTTTCTTCTAAAGATCACTATCATACCTTTTTAAATAACTAAGTAAATTAATGGATAGTTTTTAAGTCTATTGTTTAGGATTATAGTCTTAATCAAAAGCAGAAAAACCGGAAACGGTCGAAAAAACCGCCGGAAGAAAAAAACCGGTGTTAAGTGGTGGGGGTTGGTGGAGCCAAAAAGAACTTTTTTTTTTTTAATAATAATAATGTAATATATATGGATCGTGTCTGGATAAGAATAAAGACCCATGTTGGAAAAAAGAATATTAGCATCTTTGGGCTTTTCTTATTTTAATAAAAGGACAGCCTAGTAGGCCCACGGCCCACAATCATTAATTCCAGTACCTTACAAAGAATATTTTAATTTAATACCAATCTTGGTTTTTTCTATTCAACTTTATCTATTTTATTTATTTATAATCCAAAAAAAATTATGAATTTATTTTTATAATATTTAATTTATTAAAACATATATAGTTTTAAAACTATTTATTGTTTTTCAATTCTTCTTATTGTGAAAGAAGACTCTCTCATTAATTCTTTCCCTCTCCCCCACCCCTCTCTCTAACCTAAAAATGCCTTATTTCATTTTCAATACCCGTTATACCCCTGCCGTGTTCATTTATTTACTTCTTATGTCCACCGCCATTTTAGCCTTAAACGTCACTGATCTGTTATCTTCTTTCTCAGATCTCTCCGACTTCACCAATCTTCTAACCTCCACCGGCGTCGCCGCCGATCTCGCCGGCCGATCATCCCTCACAATCCTCGCCGTTCCGAACTCATATCTCCGTTCCTCCGACGTCTTCCGGCAATCATCATCTTCCTCCGTCGCAAATCTCGCCGACGTCGTTCGTTATCATATCCTTCTCGAATACCTCTCATGGACAGATCTCAAGAAGATGAACGGTAAATTAATCACAACTCTGTACCAAACTACCGGCCGTGCGTCTGATAACTTCGGCTCCGTCAATATAACCGGCGATAAATCAACCGGCGGTGTAATAATCAGTTCACCGGCAACATATTCTCCGTCTAATGCAACAATCATCTCTCTAATCGAAACAGTTCCTTATAATCTCAGTATATTCACAATCAATTCAACGCTAGTTCCATTCGGATTTAACCTAATCACATCGGAGACACGGCCGTCGCTAGGAATCAATATCACCAAAGCTTTAATCGAAGGACACGATTTCAACGTAGCAGCCGCATTACTTACCGCATCGGCCGTCGAGAAGGAATTCGAGAACGACGAAGGCGGTGCTGGAATAACTATATTTGTTCCGACTGATGAAGCTTTTTCCGATCTTCCTATATCGGCGAATTTCCAGTCATTACCGGCTGATGAAAAGGCAATCGTGTTGAAATTTCACGTACTGCGTTCTTATTATCCACTCGGTTCTCTCGAATCGATTGTGAATCCAGTTCAACCGACGCTTGCGACCGAGATAATGGGAGCAGGTAGCTTTACATTGAACATTTCTAGGGTTAATGGATCGATTGCTATAAATTCAGGTCTAGTTCAGGCTTTGGTTACTCAAACGCTTGTAGATCAGAATCCATTAGCGATTTTTGGAGTCTCGAATGTTCTGTTGCCTAGGGAGGTTTTTGGTAACAAGCCGGTGGTGAGTAATCCTCCCGGCGGCGGCGGTGGATATGAAAGTCCGGCGAATGGTGAGGGTCCGGTTGTAGATGAGAAGTCGCCGGAAGTAGACGCGCCGGCGCCGAGTATTTCGTCGTCTTCTTATTTGAGAAACGGAGAAGATAAGCTCCGGTCAGGAATGGGTGAACGTGAATCGATTCTCTCTCTATGTTGTATAGGTTTGTATGTATTGTTATGGAGCTTAAATTAATTAGCTTTTTTTATTTATTTTTTTCATTTTTGGTAATCACTTTAATTATCAAAATGGCCATTTAATTCAATTGTGTTATAAAAATTGGATATATATATATATTATTTAATTATTTGTAAGACTATTTCAATTCAAATAAATCATTAGATTCAAATAAATTGAGATTCTCTCTCGAATCTAGTAAAAAAAAAACATATAATTTCTCAATTTTGGAGAAGGTTAGCATATGGAAATGTGTTACTTAATTAAATTCAAAATAAAAATATTGTTTAATTTTAAATATCTTAGATTAAATTCTTATTTAGAATAGAACTAACTTATTAAGTTAAAAAAAACCCAAAATTTAGAAACTTTTGCAAATGTGTGGCAATGATTCTTTTTATGTAAAATAATAATAAAATAATCCATCAATTTAAACATTTTTTCTTTATCTAAAATTCCCAAATTTTATTAAACAATAAGAAATAGATGATCTGGATGAATTTAAAGTTTTGATCAATTGAGTTATCAAATGATTTAATAATTTTATCGAATTAATTCAAGATTTTGGTTGTTTTATCTTTTGTGTAGGCTTTTTGAATAATAATAGTTTGTTAATGTACTAACAAGGTAATTTTTCTCATTTAAAGCGTCTTAAATATATGTGAAAATTACGATCTTAGAGTGAGTGTCATAATAACTTTCTATTATCCTATATTTAAAAAAAAAATGTGTAGAGTAGAGAGGAATATAAACTCATATTTTCAAGTAATGGGTTCTAGTTTTCATACTCGTATCATTTATATAAAAAAACGTATAAACTCATATTTTCAAGTAATGAATTCTAGTTTTCATACTCGTATCATCTATATAATAAAAAAATTTGTTGAGTGAAATACATAAATGAATTTATGTTAATGTTGTCGTTCTAAATTAGTATGGAACCAGTAATGTTTAGTCTAGTATGAACTATTCGTACAACTCTAAGTAAATAACTAACATTTCATACCATTTTGATTACATAGGTGTATGTTAATAAGTAAACATAATTTTTTGGGAACTAATTATTTATTTATTTACTATCAATATCTTCATAAGTCTTCTTTAATGTAAATTATATTTTTCTTTTGGGAAAAAATTATCTCTCTTTTTTTACAAAAGATGCTAAAGGGTATTTCTTTCTAAAAAAAATATTAATGATTTTGTATGTTCAATATTCATTTAATTTTTTTTTTTATGTTGGTGATGACATAAACCACTTATATTAAATAACAAATAGGAAAAAAAAACAATATTTCTTCTTTTGATTTTGTGAATTATAGTATGATTTTGAGTTGTTGAAGATCTTACAAATTCCATACCATAAAAAAAAAGACTCAACCACTTGTTTTATTTCTCTACCTTGTTAATATTTTATAACATTCTAATTTAAATAATAGTTTTCAATTACAATAAAAGTAAAAAATAATATTAAAATTTGGAAGGTAAAATTGAATTATTGGCATAAAAAAAAGTGCTTGACGGACTGGAAAGTTGTCAATGAACAGTAAATTCACATCTTCATGTCCCCTGTTATGGTTTCATAATTATAAGTCTAGTTTGTTTTCAACTAAAATTTTAATTATTTTAAATATTTAATTTTAAGAATAATTGTGAATTATATAATTTATTATGTGGAACAATCAAACAAGGCCTTAGCAAGTTGGCACTCAGAAGAACAGCTGTTAAAACAGTAATAAAAGAAACAAATGATTGCCTCTGATTGGGCCCATTAAAAATATAAGATATTTTTGTTAAAAGGCCGGTAGATTATTTGTGGGCCTCAGCCCATTATTATTTTTTTACTATAAAATATAATAATCAAATTAAAAAAGTATTAATTGTTTTCAAATATTCAAACCTATAATAAATCATTATTACAGACGTTGATTATAAATAATACAAACTCCAATCAAGACGTTACACTGGTGTGATATTCATAAGAACACATTGAGAAAATAAATAAATTTAACCTAAATAATTAAAATAACATAAGTAATATTTTATAAACAACTTGTTATTTTGTAATTTAGTCATTATTGAAGACAAAAAAAATAAAAAACCGCAAAATCGCTTCTCGTGTTCGAAAAGCATAATATTTAAGCTGGTATCCGATGAATTAGAAACATTTTCTATGCACGATCGACGGTCCAGATTCATCATATTCTGCTTTGGCAATCCACATCTACAACAAAATTGTTTATAAATTTTTATTTGACAAAAAATCTCTTGTTTTAGTTGATTTTTTTAATTATAATTTAGTTCAATAAAGTTTGTTTTAGTAAAAATCGAACTTAAGAGTGAAGCAACCATAATATATACCTGTTGAAATGTGCTTAAGGATGCCAAGATAGAACCACCAATCCAAACACTATACTTTCTTTCGGGAGGAGCCACGACTTTAATCTTCATGCTACTCGGAGCTAAGGCAGTTATTTCCTTGCTCATTCGGTCAGCAATGCCCGGGAACATTGTCGTTCCTCCACTAAGAACGATGTTCCCGTAAAGATCCTTCCTAATATCCACGTCACATTTCATGATCGAGTTATACGTCGTTTCATGTATGCCCGCCGCCTCCATTCCTATCATGGATGGTTGGAAAAGGACTTCAGGGCATCGGAAACGCTCTGCCCCAATGGTGATAACCTGTCCATCGGGCAACTCGTAGCTCTTCTCGACAGAAGAGCTCGTCTTGGAAGTTTCCAACTCTTGCTCATAGTCTAAAGCAATGTAAGACAACTTCTCCTTCATGTCCCTCACGATTTCGCGTTCTGCCGAAGTGGTGAATGAGTAACCACGTTCTGTCAGAATCTTCATGAGGGCATCGGTGAGGTCTCGACCAGCTAAGTCGAGACGCAGGATGGCGTGAGGGAGCGCGTATCCTTCGTAGATCGGAACTGTGTGACTAACACCATCTCCCGAGTCCAACACAATACCTACACATTTGTAACACATAGCCTAACATTAGGTTCTATATGATAGTTTTCATTGTGTGTTATTTTAATTTAATCACTAATACATCATTATTTAGTCATCAATAAATGAACATATGTATATTTCTTTTAATAATTTTCATTATATATTTATATGATAATATTATTTTATCGAAGTCATCTAGTTTTCAATAATTAAGAGAATAAGATTATTTTAAAATAATTGATTTTCTTTTAAAAAATAAATTATTTTTTTTGTGTGAAAGTTAATAAACCCAAGTTGGTATCTTTATTCCTTTAGAGCTACTCTTTTTATTTAAGCTATCATTGTAAGTTCTATTAAAATAAACTAGAAGCTATGCAAATAATTCAATGTCTATCATGCCATGTATTCAAATATGTTTTAAAAAATAAAAAAGAATACCCGTTGTGCGACCACTGGCATAAAGGGACAACACGGCCTGGATGGCAACATACATGGCCGGAGCATTGAAAGTCTCGAACATGATTTGTGTCATCTTTTCTCTATTAGCTTTCGGGTTGAGAGGCGCTTCAGTGAGTAAAATAGGATGCTCTTCCGGGGCTACACGAAGCTCGTTGTAGAATGTATGATGCCAAATCTTCTCCATATCATCCCAATTATTAACAATTCCATGCTCGATGGGATACTTTAATGTTAAGATACCTCTTTTCGATTGCGCTTCATCACCAACATAAGCATCTTTTTGTCCCATACCTACCATCACACCAGTATGACGTGGACGACCAACGATACTTGGAAACACAGCTCTCGGGGCATCATCTCCCGCAAATCCAGCCTACAAGAAATACAAATAAAAATTGTAAACAAAAACTTACTCAAAATCAAAACTTGTTTAATAACTAAATTACCTTAACCATTCCGGTTCCATTATCACAAACAAGCGGTTGAATATCTTCCGTATCCGCCATCCTTCCTCAATTAACTCTATGGATTAGATCAGAAAAGAGCTTCAAATTAGATGAAATTTTAATTAGTTTAGTATAATCTATAAATCTTTAATTTTATTTGTTTGTTTATAGTGAAAATTTTCAATTTAGAGTGGTTAATTTATTGATACACGTTTTGATTTTTACTACACATGTTGTTGGGCATCGTTTTAACGTTAGGAATGATCAAACTATTTAACGTTTAACATGAACAAAGACTCTCGTTTTCATAAGATGGAGAGAGTTACCTATACTATTTTTTTTTTTGTTTGGACGTGGAATGTTTGTTGAAGTGAAAAATTGAAATAAATTGTTTGGTCCCCTTATTTGTCGTCTAAAATGTTGGTGTCCCTCACATTTCCCTACTATTTGCTTACAACCAAATTCTGACACGTGTCCTTTTCTCAAAATTGCCTACATCAACTGAATTAAATAATTTAAAATTTGGTATAAAATAGTTTATTTTCAATTTTTCATTAACATTGCCCGATTTGACAACCGGTTTACTGGGTTTGTCAGCCCAGCCCGGATCGGATTTCATTGGTATTTTACATGTTAGTTTGAATAATATGTTATTTAAAAACAATGAAAATTTGATGATTTTATTTTGAAAAGTTATATTCTTATTTAAAGTTAAAATCATTTATCTTAATTTAACCTGGTTTTGTTTGAACATAAGATCATTTATGATAATAATAATAATAATTAATAAATATATATATATATATATATATAAAGAGAATAAAAATTAAATAAAAAATTTATTAATAATTATTTTACTTTGATATTAATTATATATATATTGGATCAATTAATTTATTTATATATTTTTTAAATAAGTAATAATAGGAAGAGAATAAACAAAATTAATAAAATATATAAATATATAAAATCTAAATATAAAAATAAAATAATAATGGTAATTATTACATGATCATGATAAAACACTACACCTTCTATCTATTGTACGTTTAATAACTATACTATCAATTATACATTTAACAAATTAACAACTATACTATAATTAACTTTATTAATATTATAGTTCTATGTGCAATATAATAATAAATCTATGTATTTTGTGTTCTTATAAAAAAAAAAAAGGTTTGGTAAATATTACTTTTATTTATTTATTTTGAAATCAGAGTTCATTAGAACATTAGTATGCATTACATTATTTGTATTATCAAAAAGCAAGGAAAAATCAAAAGAAAGAATAAATATCAAGATGTAACCAATATTTAACAAAAAAAAATTGAACTTGGTTTCTAATTTATTGTACTAATTAAATTGTAATTTCCCATTACATCTAATATTTTAAGTGTTTGATAATTAGAAACTTGATTATGATACTCAAAAAACATTAAGGATGTCTATGTCTTTTTTTTTTTTTTTTTTTAATTAGTCAAAATTCCAGTTTTTACGACAAGAACTTAATTTGAAAAATGGTCATGTTGGGCTAAAGACAAGGTAATTGTTAAATTGGGCTAAACTCTTTTTTTTTTCTTTCTTTTCTATAATTAAAATTAAATGTGACTTTTACATAATTAAATTTAAGAAAGTTTCTACCCAAAGTATGGAAACATTATATATAGAAAATAAGTATATATATAAGTTTGATTATCAGATAATAATTAGTTTCCCCCTCAAACTAATCTGTTTAATTAATGAGTAATCTTGATTCAGCCTTCAACTTCACGTGCTTCATGACTTCTCTACCCAACAACCAAACACAACCTAACAATAACAACAACAACAACGTTGTTGTTCTTGATCAACAAGAACAACAAAACCGTCACTTTCTATCTCCTCCAAATCCAGTTACCATCATGAATATTATCCCATCTCGCCAGGCCTTGCATCTAGAGGAGGTTGATGTTAACATTGACGACGCCGGCTATACATCTCCGGTCAAGATTATTCCGGCGATACCTTTCATGTGTCCTAAAGCTCCAAGAAAGAGAAAACCATCGCCAATGATAAAGAAGGAGATACTAAAGAGAAAAGCGGTTTGCTGTCGGAAAATCTTGCAGATGGACTTCTAGCTAGGAAGAATCCGGTCATTGTTTTCGAATAAAATATTATGATACTTCATATTACATCTTCGAATTTGTTTCAATGAGATTAATTTGACAAGAATAATGATATTGTTGGTATTATTCTTCATGAAAATCTTAATGTTCTTGATTCTGTTTTTTTTTTTCTCTTTTTTTTAGTTGATTGTGAAAATATTGATAAGAGAAAGTGAAATTCTAAATTCATCTTTTCCGATAAGGATTACAATATATAGTGGCAATTTGAAACTAAATCTATAAAAGTAACTCAAACAACAGCTGTTTAATTAATTAACTCTTATTAACTAAAGTTTTATTTTTAAAAGAGGCATATAGTAATGAGAATGATTAAAAAATATAGATGTTGAAAGTATAATCAAACACACTCAAAACATCATAAGATTAACATCAATAAAAACATAATAAATAAAATGTTCGAATATAGACAAATATATAAAATAGCGAGTTCGAAAATTCTCTCAAAAAAATCATCGACCACCTTCACTGATTTTCATGGAGAGACTTAGCGTTGTGAAGAAAACGTTTCGATTGACCGTGATCAATAATCTTACCGTTCTTTTTAAGTTAAATGGTTCATCATAGGATAATAAGAATAGAAACCCAACAACTCAATCAAACTGAGTTTACGGTCAAACTTCACAACAACCGAACCATTGACTTTCTTGTGGTAGTAATTTGCACCGATTTACTTGTGCTTAAACTTCATGGGATGGTGAAGAGATCTCTTCTTTAGGAGAGGATTGCCAAGAACAATAGAGTTAGTGTCATAAAAACAATATGACACTTTTTTGGGGTAAAGACTATTTTGAAAATGCTTTCCATTGTTTTTTTTATTTTGTGCAGATGATGCAATTTCAGTTATCCCTTTGATTTTCTCCTCTATTAAGTATCTAATCTCAATCTGAGATTGGACATCCAAATGAGATTGATATCCTAATAATTGTCCTATAAAATAAGATTTGATTGAAAATCACTTTCTATCTGTCGGATCTATTATATAGATTTGGTTCTATCTATCTATATCCTTTTTCATTGATTTCAGCACTCATGATGGCATCACAAGAAAGTTAAGAGATTATTATGATCATGTCCATCACATGGCCCATCATGGCTAAATCTTTCCAATCTATAATAGTAATATAGAATATGAAAGCCAAGACAAAATACAACATTAAAAAATAAAAGCATTAACAAATTATAATATTCTAGTGGATTCAAATTATTCTAGTGGATGTGAATTTGAACAAAAAAATATCATTCAAGTGTAAGAACTAAGAACAAGATAATGATGACTTTTCAGATTTTAATGAAAACACATAATTAGGTCTAATCAAACAAAAATCAAAACCTTCAAAAACATAAAAACTGATGTAAAGAGTCTGACAACATAAATCAACAAACCATGAGTGTCTATACTTCTTGAATTTAGGTTCAAAGCAAAATACTAGTTTCAAAAATGAAAGGTTGAAGAAATTAAGCTCCAGATAGACAAAAACCTAGAGCCAGACTCTCGAGCCTCTCAAGTTCGAGCTGCTGCAGGCGGCCCAGATGGGCGTGGACCACCAGGTGCACCTCCTTGTTGTCCAGCCTTAGGTTGATCCTCCTAATAATCCCAAAAAAATAATACAAGTCATTCAAACCATATAAGACTGAGTACCAGCAACCAAAAAAACCCGGAACTCACATAACTATCTAGAAAGTATGTTTCAAATCAAGTTTGTTAGATAAAGTTGATCATAAAGAATTATGTAACTTTGTCTAGAAATTTATCAAGAAGAAGTTTAATCTAAATGAAAACAATTATCAAAAGTAACTATGATTGTGATAGTGACAAAATACTAGTTTTCAAATTAACCTCAATTAAGTAACCAGCCAATACAAAATTTCAAACCTAAAGGAGGTAAGGATGATCAAGTCATTCAAACCATAAAAGACTTTTGCGTAACAAAACCACCCAAAAAAACCCAAACTTATTTCTCATATTTCAAACTCACATAACTATCAAGAAAGTATGTCTCCAATCATGTTAGTTAGAAAAAATTGATCATAAAAAAATTATGTAACTTTATCTAGAAATTTATCAAAAAGAAGTTAAAATCTAAATGTAAACAATTATCAAAATTAACTATGTTTGTGACAGTGACAAAGTACTAGTTTTCAAATAACCTCAATTAAGTTCCCAGCCAATACACAATCTCAAACCCAAAAGAGGCAAGTATGATCAAAGTAAGTTTTTGACATGAAAATCTAGTTTTATACAAAAATTGCATCATTCATTTACAGATAAAAAGAAGATCAAAATACTAGTCTTAAAATAACCTCAATTAAGTAACCAGCCAATACACAATCTCAAACCTAAAGGAGGTAAGGATGATAAAGTCATTCAAACCATAAAATATTTTGAGTAACAACAATAAAAATAACCCGAAATTATTTCTCATATTTCAAACTCACATATATCTACAAAGTATGCTCAAACCAAGTTTGTTAGAAAGCGTTGATCAAAAAGAAGTTTAATATAAATTAAAACAATTATCAAAAGCAACCATGATTGTGATGGTGACAAAATACTAGTTTTCAAATAACCTCAATTAAGTAACAAATCAATACACAATCTCAAACTTAAAAGAGGTAAGGATGATCAAGTACTATACAAAAAATTGCATAATTTATTTACAGATAAAAAAGAAGATGATACATACCCTGCGTCTGAAACGCTGTGGTGGCTCACGGTTTCTCCTATCTTCACGAGACCTAACCCTAACAACCTTAGAGTGAATGGCACATGATACACAGTATTGCATCTTCAAGTAAAGCTTGGGCAAAGTGTAAGCTGAAAATTAACAAAAATTTAGCAAATTTTACAACTTATAACCAATATTAATGCTATTAATGAAATTAATAATCATATTCAATATGAAAATATCTCACACTCAAAGGCACAAGCTTCTTGAACATCTCTAACAGCAGCTTGCTCAACAATGTTCCTCACAAGAAACCTCTTGATAGCCTTATCCTACAATAACATAACAGTTATACTTTCAATCAATCAATAGAGATGATTCCTCTTCCATAAACCATTAAGCATTAAGAAATAGATCGATCAAGAGTTAGTTGAGTAATGTATACAAAGATAGATCCGTGAATTAAGATCGAACTACGTAATTTCATTTGAATATGTCAAATTATCACATCTAATCTCAAATTTGCATATATTCTAAGATTTGAGCAGAAAGTTTAAGCGATTGATTACCTTAGGGCAGCATTTTCCACAGTTGGAACAACGGATGAACTTGACATGGCCACGACCGTGCTTGTTGCGTCCACTGTTTCTACGCTTGAATGTCTGTAAACACGTAGAATTTGAGTGAGAATATGGAAGAGAATATCAATAGAGAATCATCAAGAAGCTTACCATCTTCAATGGCGGAATATCCCAAGCTGCAGAGAAAACCCTCCTTACGGCCGCTGATGATGGTTATTTATGTGATATGATAAAATTATCATAGTAGGGTTTTCAAATGGGCCTTTAATGGTTTTAGGTCTCCTTTTTTTACGGGCCTAGAGTTTATCTTGGGCCTTTGCTTTGCTCAGCAATCCTTTAGGCCTTGTTTGATGTATGGATTATTTGGATAAATCCTGGGTTTGTTCCAAATAACCCTTGTGTGATGAAAATATTAAAAACCAAGTTTTTTTAATTTTATTCCTATTATGCCCCTCTTTTTATATATTTTATTACATCCTCTCTTCCTCTCTCCCTCTCTCCCTCTCTTTATATATAATAAAATAATATTATATTAAATAAAATTTTAAATAAAATAAAATAAATATTAAAAAACTATATATATTAATATTAACTTTTATTAATATATAAATAATTTTTTTTATAAATACTTATAAATAATTACTATTATAATTCAAATATTACATAAAATAATATAATAAATTATAATTTTATTTATATTATGTATTTATTTTTATTTAATATAATTAATATAATTTTTTACATTAAATTAATGTTATAAATATTTTTATTTAAATATGTCACTTTATTTTCTAACATAATTATTTATTTACACTTTTTAAAATTTAAATGGTATATTAGATAATATAGAATGTTATAATTTTATTTATATTTAATATATTTTTTTAAAATAAAATAATTTATTAATTTAATTTATATGAAAATAAATTTTATAATGTAATAAAATAAAATTATATAATATATATATATATATATATTTATAAATATAAAATAAAATATTTAAGTAAGGATAATTTGGATATTTTAATTAATAAAAGTGTTGATGTGATTGAGGATGGGATTGTTGGGTTTTGGGATAAAACCTGGGTTTTATCTCAAAAACCCAAAGATCAAACGAGGCCTTAGTCTTCTTTCTCTTCCTTTCTTTTTATTTTACTATTTTCACTTTTCATTATCTTATAACTTATTTTTATGTTATATGTTTTTTTTTTGTACAGTTATACCAATTTAATCTTTTAATCTTTATTAAAAAAATTGAAATTATAATTATATTGATATTTTAGTAGTTAATTTTGTTTTATTTATAAGATTTTAAAAATAATCACTATGAACCATCAAAATTGAAGTGAGTTGAATATATTAAAAAAAACTATCAAATAACCAAATATTATAAGATCCTCAAATGTGCAGTTTTAATTTGAAAAGAATATAACTATCTAACTATGTATAATTATATTTAAATAAATATTTTAAACATCGATTATTTATGTTAAAAAAATAGAATTAATAATTAAGATGGTATGTTTTCAAAATTATTTAATGGATTTCAAACATATTTAAATTAAATTTGGAAAATAAATCCCCAATTAAATTAGTTAATCTTATATGAAACTATTTAAAAATAATTAAGAACTGAAAATGTGTTTAAACAGAATTTGTTAATATATATATTAAAGTATATTTTAAATCACCATTTTATTTAAATCAATAATAAAATAAAAATGAGATTATTTCTAATTAAAATCACCTGATTTCAAACCAGAGAAATTATTAAAGAGATGTTTAATTATTGTGCAATGACAAGAATAAGTAAATAATCAAAACTTTATTCTCATAAATAATCAAAACAAAATTTAACATTTTGCTACACGTGCGACTATAAAATTGAGCATTTTTTATTCGTCGTTATCTACCAATATTTATCCCTCTTTTTTGACATTTTGCTTCAACTAATTGGTCATTATTGCTCACATTATACCCTTTATTTTGTGATGTAAGAGTAAATATACTAATGTCGGGTGAGTTGAGTTTAATATTTAAATTTAATATATATAATTAAATAAAAATATTATATGACTTTATAATTATAATTATAATTTTTATTATTTATGTTGTATTTTTAATTCTTTGATTAAGTTATTTAATATTAATATTAATAATTTTAAATTTAAATATACTATAATTAAAAAAATTATATAGTTTAAATTTTTTACTATAATTAATAATTAATTTTAAATATAAATTAATAAATATTAAATTCAAAATAAGTGTTATATATAAATAAATATTAACGTATAAATAAATAGTATTTTATCAAAATTCTTTTATATCAATATATTTATATAATATATATATATATATATATATAATTTTATATAAAACATATATAAATGATTCTTTTATTTTTAAAATTATCTAAAATATATGCACATTATTTTATATTCTTTTTCTGGTATAATTTTGAATATACATTTCTTTTTTTATATTTTATTTTCTAATTGTTTCATATAATTAATAATTTATTCAAATTATTTTATTTTTTCTAATTGTATCATATAATTAATAATTAATTGTGTATTACACTTTTTACTTTTATAATAATTTAATTCCTTTTATTTTGTTAATATTTTATAATTTATTAAAACATTAATACATTCCTTATAATTAATAATTAATTACTTATTACAATTTAATAATTTATTTTCCTCTCTATTATATTATTATATAAACTTTTTTGAATATGTTTTATATTAACTATTATTTTATATGAGATTATAATATTTAAATTTAATATATATATATATATATAAATTATATGAGTTTAATTATAATATTATGTTTTTTTTTTTTGTTTTTCAATTGTTTTGGAAAGAAAAAATATGACAACGGATTAAATACGTAGTTCGCAAACACAATTAACCATTTAACCACGTGCCGTTCGAAGACTCAAACCTAGGACCTTAGAGTGAATATCCATCGCTCTCAATTGTTATTTAATTGTTTGATTAAGTTATTTAATACTAATAATTTATTATATATACATATATGTGTTTCTATATATAAAGAAAAATAAAAAAAAAAATATATAATATATATAATTAGAAAAAATAACTAAATTATTGAAAAAAAGTAAATAAAAATTTAAAAACAATTATTTAGAGAAGTAAGAGTTTAGTATATTAAATTTAAAATTGTATTATTATTATTATTATTATATATATTTATATAATAAATGTTTGGAACTATTTAAAGAAAATTTATATATAATTAAATAAAAATTATAATATTTTATATCATATTTTTTTTTGTTATATTATAAAATAATTGTGAACGAGTTTTATATTAAATATTTTTTACACGAGATTGTAATATTTAAATTTAATATATATATATATATATATAATTAAAAAAATATATTATATGAATATTTGAGTCTAGTTTTAATTTATATTATTTATTTTGTCTTTTTTTGTTATATTTTTTATTAAATTATTTAATATTAATAATTAATTTTTAAAATTTAATTTTTATATTTAAATATACAATATTAAGAAATTGATATAATTTTTTTGATTTTTTTATTATAATTAACAACATTATTTTAATTATATATATAAATAATAAATATTTAATTCAAAATAAGTATTATATATATAAATGTAAGATAACTCATAAATGTTATAGGTTTGTTTTGAACTTACAACATAATAAAACAAGTAACGACCTTTTAACCAACTAGACTAATAACACTCTATATTTTAAATTCAACACCAAATTAGATGAACGCGAGACATTTTAATAATATAAGTTCAATTTTTTAACTAATTAATATATATATATATATATATATATATATAATGATGCTTTATTTTTAAAGTGTCCGAATTGTCGGATCGAGAGTTGTGGTTAATTTGAATATATATATGTGAGAGTCAATGAATACTTGAGTCGGATTGTGGGTTGACCCGCTCATAAACTTAAAATAGTTAAAAATAAAATTTAAAATTCTATATGTATGTTTCGAACTTGCAACATAACAAAAACAAGTATAACCCTTTAATCAAGTGTGATTAGGATGTAATTTGCCAATGGATAATAGGCTGATATCAATTGAAAGTGGTTACAAAAATATGAATCAAATATTTGATCGACCAAATTGTGAGGTCACGATGTTAAATATTAAAACATATGAATTAAATATTTGATTGACCAAAGTGAAAGTGTATGATCATAAGAAGAGAGGTTCATTCGAAAAAATATGTGAAAAAATAAATTGGTTTATCGAAGTAAATAAAATGTTGAATGAAAGCGTTCTATTTTTTATTGTAATATATATTATTCGTAATTTATTAATAATTTTAAAGACTGAATATATTATTATTATTTTTTATTAAATTTATTTTATTTAAATTGTTATTTGTATATATTGTAGAGAAATCTTTCCAGTTTTAATTAGAATTCTATTTATGATATTTGGACTACAAATCCAATATAGTTTTGGAGACATTAATATCCGTTGTTGTTAAATAGAAGGTATTAACTGCGATTTTTATTAACCTCCAATAATAATAAGATTTTTAATTACAATTTTATATACTAGCTAATTTTGACAAACCACAGTTAATAATCAAGTTTTTAACTACAGTTATATCATTAAATTTAGCCGATAATAAGACAATCTCCAACTCTCACCCCCATTTTCATCTCCAAAATGCAGTAAACGTCACATCAAACAGTAATTCATCTCTAACTTAAAAACCCATTTCCAAACTCAAAAGAATATTCTCAGAATATTCTTTTTTACACCAACTTTTTAACTTTACTAATATTTATCAACTTTATAAATTTAACCCCAATCTTTTCTCATTTGTTTATGAATTTTTTTTTTATAAATTAATAATTCATACACATAAATATAATTTAATAATATTTTAAACAAACAAAAATTATAAAATAAAAATTATATTAAATTAAATATTATTAAAAAAGAACTTACACAAGTACAAATAATAAAAATGATATCAATTCTCGGAATTGGTGTACTCCTCCCACAGATGATCAATTAATGCATTACGAAGTTCTATGTGAGCTTCTCTATTTCTAATTTTTCCATATCGAGAAATGAAATCTTGAAATCGAGTATTTTCATCTATCACCATTTCGACCTCCGGTGAAAGCGTTTCCGTTTCAATTTGAATAGGTGCAGTAAGGTCACGTTCATCCTCAACAATCATATTATGCAAAATTATGCACGTAGTCATTATATCATGCATCACTTCTTTTCTCCAATATCGTACCGGTCCTACTACAATGGCAAAACGTGATTGAAGAACTCCAAATGCACGTTCAACATCTTTTCTACATGCTCGACAGAACCTTTTCATGCTTTCAATTGCAGTGGACTCTCCAATTCTAATATACTCATCTGTGGCATCTGCTGGAACACCATATGCCAACATATGAAAAGAAACAGTTATTTTTTGTATTGGAGATAATCCAAGTCTGCCTGTGTTGTCCCATCGTTGTTGGAAGTAGCGATCATGATCTTTGACTACATCAACAATTCGAATGAACAATGAGCGAGACATTCGATATCTCCGACGAAACATGGTCTCATTGTACACTGGATTATCTGAAAAATAATCATTGTAAAACCTATGATGGGCATTCTCCCGATCACGATTAATAGCAATATGTCCAGGAATTGAACCACCATGGAACACTTGCTCGTTTTGTTGTTCAAGAAGATGTTGGATGATCATATTGTTACGAGTGATACTATGACATAATACTATAGCTCCTTGATGAAGAGTGTTCATCATAATATCATCATCTGAAGAAGAAGATGAATTTGATGAATCGCTAACGTTGGAATTCATTCGGAATGATAAGAAAACTATATGTTATAAGTTATGAATGATAAGAAAACTATATGTTATATATTTATAGTAGTACTGTAATTGCAATATGATGGTTGTATAGTCACTTATAAAATTAAATTTATGGAAAAACGTAAGAATCCTTTCAGCTTTTTAGAGAAACGTGAGAATCCTTTCAGCTTTTTAGAGAAACGTGAGAATCCTTTCAGCTTTTTAGAGAAACGTGAGAATCCTTTCAGCTTTTTAGAGAAACGTGAGAATCGTTTTAGTGTGTAGTCATTTCCAAGTAAGTGTCATAAGTGTGTGGATTTTATATATATATTGACATACGGTGGTAACATATAATTTACTACCTCAGACCATTTGAATTCAGTATAATACACAACCTTTGTTAAGAATGTCTATCCGATCCGCTGCCTATAACCACGATGAAGATATCCTTTTATGTAGGGTTTATATCGAAACTTTTGAAGATCCAATTATTGGAGTGTACCAATCAAGTGACCGATTGTGGTCTCGTATTGAAGATGCTTTCAACAAAGAAAAATTGGAGCATTGGGAGATGCGTACTAAAAGATCTATGCAATCCCGACTTGACACTATCCAAAAAGCAGTAAGAAGACTTCATGCTTGCATAAAACAATTTGAAAATATGCATCAAAGTGGTGCTTCAAATGAAGATATTGTGAGTATTAACTAATTATTTGATATAGTTTTTAAAATTATTATTCATGCACATTGTATTTAATTATTTGAACTTGACAGATGCTCAAAGCTAAAGTGTTGTTCACAAAAGACACGAAGTTCAAATCAGGTTGGAAGTTCGATCATGTGTGGGATATTGTAAAAAATTTTGAAAAATTTAAAGAGTAGCAGGAGAAATCCATCTTTCAACTATCCCTCTTCCGAGTCGGAAAATCTAACTCCAGATTCTGTTGGGTAGGCATCCCCCGGCGTCTCCTCCTTTTCTCTTAACCTAAACGATTCAGTAATTGGTTCTCCGTCAGAAAGACCTATTGGAGTGAAAAAGGCAAAACTGAAAAGAAAAAGTGATGATAATACATCATTGCATATAAATGGTATGCAGGAAACAAGCGAAAAAATGGTTGAAGAACTAAGAAGGATAAATGAACAAATGCAATATCATAATGCATTGAAAGAGATAAAGGAAGAAAATAAAATTTTATTGAAAGATTTGAGTAAAATAAGAGATCCACAACTTCGAACATTTATTGAGGCTGAACAAGCACGAATAATGGAAAAAAGAGCTCAAAATCAAGATCAACCAGATCCATTCGCGACGGGTACATTTTCAGAATATTTCAATAATCTTGGAGGAAGTGATGCTAATTTATCCGATTATTAATTATTGTATTATTTATGTTGTAATTTTAATTATTGTATTATTTATGTTGTAATTTTAATTATTGTAATTTTTATTTTTAAGTATTGTTTTAGTAATTTAAGTGTGTTTTTTAAATTTTATAACATATAACGAATTATTATTATTTTATATTTTTTGAAAATTGTTAATTTTTTTATCAATATTATTTATAATTATAAATTTATAATATAAATAAATAAAATTTAAATACTTAAATAAATTATAAATAAATACAAAAAGATTATAAATATATATAATTAAATAAATATTTAATATAAAAGAAAACTTAAAGAAAATTTTAATTAAAATAAAAAGTACAAGGACCTTTTCACATATTTTGGATAATTGCAGGCATGAACAGTCTTCCGCCATATATTGCGTCTTCTTCCTCTAGATATGCCGGAACTTCATTTTGGCGGAGGATTTGGAGGCCGGTTGGAGAAGAATGGGCTACTGCAAACCCAGTTTGCAGTAGGGTTGGAGATGCCCTAACATTTTTCTACCGGTAATAATGGATCAAATACCAAATTTTTTTGGGTGAAATTTTAGTTAGAATTATGCCTTCCCTCTTCTTCTTTCCTAGTTGTGTCCCTTTATTTTATTTATTATGTTCTTTATATAACCAGAAAACCTCTAAATTGAATTGTTATAATATTTTACAAATTTAAGATTTTAGAACATTAAAAAAAAGAAAAGTGAGTATTGTAGACTTGTAGTAGATATCACACTGAGTGTTGATCCAATATATCAGTAATTTTTGAAATGCATGGATCAACTTGAGCTCATATTATATGAGTCTGAAATAGTGTTTATTGGATATAAACTTAATGAAAAACAAATCCAGACAAAATAGAACTTAATGCAAAAAAAAGAAAATATACATTTAAAAAGATCAATTACAAAAATACGAAATAACACTTAACTATATAAGATTATTTAGTTTTCACATCACGACGCAGACTTGTTATGTGAATGTAAACGGATTGAGTTATTGTTTTGTGGGTTGACTCGTCCTCGAAACTTAGAGCGGTTCATTGAAAAAATAAGATTAAAATTGACATATATAGGTCTTAAACTTGAACACCTTATGAGAGTGTTGGATGAGTTATTGGTTTGTGGGCTAAACCCTAAACCTATCCTCAAAACTTGGAACGATTCATTAAAAAAAATGATTAAAAATGATATATATATATATATATATATATATATTTTGAACTTGCAACTTAGAAGTACAAGCTCTAATCAACTAAGTTATATATATAAACTCACAACATTTTTTATTTTGTTAAGTTTGTTTTTTTTAATGTTAAAGAATGAGGTTTTAATGCAAATTAAGTGGTTTATTTTGAATTGATACTCATATAAATTATATATTCATACACAAAATTATAAATATAAATTAACAATCTTAAGTGATCTAGTTGTTAAAGTGTAAATAATACATAATAAAGACCCATATTTGAATATCAAAATGCACAACTTTTAAATTATTAAAAAAATTCTTATGAAGAAAAAATAATGATTAAATATTTGAATAAGAATGTTGGTTTACAAAAGTGAGGGTAAAAGATGAGATGCTTGTGTGCAAAATGCTCACGAGAATAGAGCTCGATTGTGATTGGTGTTTGATTTGTCGAGGGATAAGAGAACGGTAATAAATAAAATATTGTTAGTTAAAAATATATGAGATGTTGATTGACCGAAGCGTGAAAGTGTGAGCTCCACGAGATTATAGGTCAATTGAAATTGATGGTTGATTTGCCGAGAGATAAGAGGTGTGAAAGTGTGATGTCATGAGATGAATATGTTGATTGTGATTGATGATTGATATGACGGGAGATAAGAGATGTATAAAAGCGTGAGGTCGTGAAATGAGAGGTCAATTGGGATTGGTGGTTAGTTTTCCCAGTGATAAGAGGTCGATAAGAAAAAAGATATTAGTGGTTAAACATATATATGAATGAGATGTTGATTGACTAAAGTGTGAAAGTGTGTGAAGTCACGAGATTAAATATCGATTATGATTAATGATTAATGATTAATTTGCCGAATGGATAAAAAGTATGTGAAAAAGTGTGAGATCACGAGATGTGAGTTCCATTTAGATTGATGGTTGATTTTCCGAAATGATGGTAAAAAAGAGATCGGTAACAAAGAGATATTGTTGATTAAAAATATATGAATGAGAGGTTGATTGAACGAAGTATAAAAGTGTGTGATATCACAAGATTATAGGTCGATTTTAATTGGTGGTTGATTTGTCGAGGGAGGGGGATAAGAGGCGTGTGAACAAGTGTGAGGTTACAATATGAGAGGTCGATTGAGATTTTGGTGGTTGGTTTGGTGAGGAATAAAAGGTGTGTGAAAAGTGTATGAGGTCACGAGATAAAATGTCGATGAGATTTGTGTTTGATTTTAGGAGGTGGGGTAAAAGATGTTGCGATAAGGGATAAGAGCTCGATAACAAAGGAGATATTGGTGGTTAAAACATATATGAATTGAGATGTTGATTTAACCAAAGTATGAAAGTGTGTGGTTACAAGATGAGATGTCATTTAGATTATGGTTGGTTTTCCAAAGTGGGATGTTAAAAATGAAAAGTCAATTGGAGAACAAAGAATATTGGTGGTTAAATATGTGAATGAGATTGTTAGTTGAGCAAAAAAGTGAGGGTAAAGAGGTCGATAATGATGAGATGGTTGATTTGCCAAAAATATGGTAAAAGATGTTAGTACTATTTAGATGGTTGAGTGTAAAAGTGATGTCACAAGATTAGTAATATGAGAGATTTATTATTGAAGAAATAATATTGGTTGTGAAATGAGATTGTTAATTGACCGAGAAATGGGGTAAAATGTCAAAGAGGTCGGTGAGCTCATGAGAAAAACATTAAAAGAAGGTCTTCTTATCAATTTGTTATCCTTTATTCTTTTTTTTTTGATGAATAACAAAAACAACGATGAATAATAAATTAGACAACTATTAGGTTGCCCCAACCACTAAAGTCCCTCATGTTTAGTCCATAGATATGTAAATTTGTTTTAAATAAAATCACTTTAGAGTTACATTAAACTGAGATTATTTATTTTTTAATTTTTTTAGGTTGACGATGATGAACACAATCACAAGGTTGCTCCAACGGAGACCATTTGTTGAGACAATAAATATTGATGACTAGAAAGAGGGAAATGATGGACGTCAACGAGAAGACACTATTGGTGTGCATTTTATTAATCATTGCAACACAATGGTATGATTCTAATAGTACACTATTAGAAAAGAGGTATCAGAAAGGGCGAAAACCGTTACTGAAAGCATCAAATGCCGTTACTGAAACATATCTGTAACGACAAATAAAACCGTTACCAATCGTTACAAAAACATACGTTACAGAAACTTCACAGGTATCAGTAACAATTTTCGAAAGCCGTTACTGATAGTCAATGGACAACAGTAACAGTTCTAGCCGACTTAAAACCGTTACTGAAAGGCATAATTATCAGTAACGACATTCAAGAACCGTTACCGAATATATTTGGGCAACAGTAACAGTTCTAGCCGTGTTAAAACCATTACTGAAAGGCATAAATTATCAGTAACGACTTTCGAAAACCGTTACTGATACTTGTGAAGTTTCTATGACGATTTTTTATTTGTTAAACCGTTACAGACAAATTTATAGTAATGGATTTTTAATTCATAAAACCGTTATTACTAAACCATAATCGTTTTTTTTCCAAATTTTTACCTATATAAAACCACAATCATCCATAACCAAAAACCAAAAACCACAATCATTAATTCAAAACAATAATCATCCACAAACTACAATCCATCCACAAACTACAATCATATCACAAATCCACAAAAACCATTAATTAACGTACTTCAAATAACATACATTTCAACTAACCAGAATTTAAGTGGGAGGGGCATCATCACTAGTCGAAGGGGCATCGTCTCTAGTGGGAGGGGTAGGTGGACGTGGAGGGCGAGCACCGGGAATCATGGATAATAAGAAGTTCATCGTCTCCCTCATCTCAATCATCTCATCCCGCATTCTATCACGCTCTACAAATGATTGTTGTCTCTCCCTTTGAGCTTCTTCACGTTCCATTTCACGCTGCCTTTGTAATTCTTCGCGCTCCATTTGACGTTGCCTTTGTGCTTCCTCACGCTCCATCTGACGCTCGAGTAATGCTTCTTCGCGCTCTCTCCGTGACTGAAGTTTCTCCGCTTCACGCTCCTATCGCATCCTCTACATCTCCTCAAGTAAAACTCGATTTTCTTCACGGAAATGTCGCGTGTCACTGCGTGGTGTGCTTGAACCCCCACGAGCATCTGCTCTAAAACATGTAGGTGTGACACCTGAGCCCATACCCATGACTCGCCCATGTCCCTAAGACCCGAACGCATACTCAACCAACTGCAGGTCATTCCTAGTTGGGTCTTCTTCTATAGCAGGTCGCAAGGCAGTCTACAAACACAAATTACATTTGATTACATACATAAAATAAATGAAACTAATAAACACGTCTTACCACTTTTTCTTGAATAATGTGGGGGACCTCCGTATTTGGATCTTGTAGAGTTGGTTTCTTTGTATGAGTGTGGAGAAATAATTCCGCAAATTAGGCGAGGTACCGATAGTCTTTTCCTGTACAAATTTAATAATTGATAAAAACGTAATAACATTATAAACTTTGTTATTCAATGATAAAACGAACCATTTGCTTCTCCACTTGCGAAAATGAGATACTGCCCGCATGATTCTTGTACACAACACGCGACCTATTTTGCGCATTCACATTACTTGTTTTCTGCAAATAAGAAAACATTTGTGTTTAATGAATGATTAATGTAAGAGCTCTTTATAAAAACTTTAATTTACCTTGAATTCCGGAGTGGGAAAACGACGATCAAGAAGATAATTCCAATCACTTAGTTCGATCTCGGGAGGGGGATTTGCCCTAATCGCTTCCTCGTTACCTTCACGAGTTTTAATGTACATGGTGTTCCAATGACATCTCCATCTATCCCATAATTTGTTTGTTTGAAATAAACCTTGTCTTCGATAGTTGTTGATGTCCTCCCCCACAGCCACGAAAGGATCATAAATAGTCAACATTAAAATACGATTATAGATTGTGATGAATACATAAAAATTAATAATATAAAAAGTTACCGTGATAGCCATCCATATGTGATCTAGCTGTGTAGAGCTCAGGTCCGACCAACGCAAAGTCCTGTGAGGTAGTGCATTGGAGTCTCGAATGACACTCCCAATATGCCTCGACCACGCTGTCCTATTATCGCACATTGGTTTACCATCTACCGGGTTAAAATGAAGAGTTATTTTTTGCCCCGCTTGCAATCTATCAACAACTGTATTTTTGTTCTTGCCCCGTCTCCTCCTCAAAATAGATCCTAAAATTAAACAAAAAATTATATAGGATCATAACAAAATACTTAAGCAAACACCAGTACCTCCATCTTGCTCCTCAGACGGGGGCCGTGTCTCATCATCATCGAAGTTAGTGTTTGATACACTATCAACATTCATGACATCATCAAGGTCCAAATCAATTTCCCCGATAGAGTTAAGTAATTGCATAAGATCTTCTGAATGCTCCTCGATCCTCTGTACAAGGTCGTTTAGCGCGCTGCTTAAACCCTTACCTTGCATTCTTTTAGGTGCCATGATAGCTGCAAATATTGAATGTAATGTTTATAAGAAAAATTTACAAGTAACCCTTCATAGAAAATAATTCAACCTTAATTAGAGTAACGGGGATTTATTGGTGTCACAATTTTCCATTCAAGTTTGATGCCATATCTGTAGAGTAAAAGACTTGTTGTGCTTGACTTGCCATTATGAATGGTTCATTTAATTGAGTCTGTAGAATCCTGTTGGTATTTATACTAACATAACCATACTTATCAACTTTAATGCCCCGATCTTTGTGATGAACATCAAACCATTTGCATTTGAAGAGAATCACTCGTCTTTCACAAAAGAATATCACTTCTATGATTTCATTGATCACTCCATAGTAGTTAATAGTCTCGGCCCCATTATTACCAACAACCAAAACCCCTCTATTTTGGGTGGTCAAGCTCTCGTCATGTTTTTTAGTGTTAAACTTGTACCCATTTATTTTGCACGAGTTATATTTCTTTGCATACAATGTAGGCCCACGTCCTAAAATCTTAAGATTCGTTGTCCTATCGGATTGATCGGTTAATTGGTCCACCTATTAATTAGAAATTATTGTTAAACTAATTGTCATATACTAAAAAAATAAATTGTTGAGACGATTACTTACTCTTTCTTGGTAATATCTAACATATTGTTTATCCCGAGCTTCATTGGAAATATTAGGAGGGCATGATTGAACGAAATTGCTGCGCAAATGATAGATTAAATTATTACTTAAATCATACCTCATAATGAAATTAATGGACTTACTTATAATATTCTCCAGCTTCGCGACAATTTTTTAAGATGTACCAATGAGCATGCTCACGATCACCCGGTTGATATATGTAGGCTGTGCCATTAGTTAAGTCTTCCATAGAAATGAATATGGAGAATATTGTACTTGTATTTATCGATTCATCTTATGACTCTTGATCGTCCAAATATCGGGCACACATGCTCATACTCTCATTCAAAAGGTAACTCTCGCTGATTGAACCTTCTAGAAAGTTCCTATTCCTAAGGTATTTCTTGAGTGTGCTCATATATTGTTCAACTAGATACATCTATCAATACTGAACCGGCCCTCCAAGACAAGCTTCAAAAGCTAAATGAACTGGCAAGTGCACCATTATATCAAAAAAAGAAGGTGGAAAGATCTTCTCCAATTTGCAAAGTGTTAAGACAATGTCGTCATGTAATGTTTCCAATTGCCCGCGTTATAAACTTTTTTGGCAAAGCAAACGAAAGAACCTTGCTAAATTCACCACAGTATCGTACACATCATCGGGAAGTAGGCCACATGTAGTTAGTGGAAGGAGATATTGTAATAAAATGTGACAACCGTGACTCTTCAATCCTGATTTTTTTTTCTCCTCCATGTTTACACACGCCCCAATATTTGAACAAAAACCTTCGGGCATTTTAATATCTTTCAAAAACTGGCATAAACGTTTCTTGTGTTCTAAGGACAATACATAGGGGGCCGGTGGACACCGAAGAACACCATCAACTTCAACCGGATGTAAGGAATGTTTTATGTTCATTATGACCAAATCTTTCCTTGCTTTAATTCCATCCTTGGTCTTTTATTTGAAATTCATTAAAGTTCCCAACAAACTATCACATATATTCTTCTCAATATGCATTGCATCCAAATTATGTCTCAACATCAAAGATTTCCAGTAAGGCAATCGAAAGAATATACTGAATTTGTTCCAATTATCACCTCGGGATTCATGTATAACTTTCGTTTTCTTAGGCAGGTACTTTGTCAAACAAATTTCCTTTAGATCTCGTGCCTGCAATTGAATTTCGGAACCAGATAATAGTACAGGAGGACCTTTATGCTCAGTATGCCCGTCAAACGTATCGGTCTCTTTGCGCCATCGATGATTAGACGGGAGGAATCGTCGATGATTCATGTAACACTCCTTCTGGCAATTTGTTAACCTCAAAGACGCAGTGTTCTGATTACAAGACGGACATGTCAATTTCCCCTTTGTACTCCATCCATACAAATTTGCATATGCCGGGAAATCATTAATAGTTCACATAAGAGCTGCCCGTAAATCAAAATATTGTTTTCTGCTTGCATCGTATGTCTTCACACCGGTATTCCACAATTCCGTCAACTCTTCAATAAGTGGCTCAAGAAATACGTCAATACAATCTCTCGGACTTTTTGGTCCTGGAATGAGAATTGAAAGAAGAAAATTATTTTTGTCCATACATGTGGTAGGAGAGACGTTGTAAGGGATGAGAATAAATGGTCAAATGTTGTATGATGTTTTTCCGCTAGCAAAAGGTTGAAAACCATCACTTGCCAAACCAAGTCGCACATTTCGAGGTTCTGTTGAGAAATTTGGGTACAAGTTATCAAAGATCTTCCATGTCATTGAATTAGCAGGATGCCTCAACACATCATCTTCGGGATTGTTATCTTTATGCCAAGTCATGCGTGGAGCAGTTTTGGAACACATGTATAATCTTTGCAACCTCGGTTTTAATGAAAAATAGCGCAACGACTTATTGGGTATATACTTACCATTCACCTTCGTTCGAATTACACCATTAGATTTATTGACATTCCACCTAGAAAGCCCACAAACTTTACATTACTGCAAATCCTTATCCTCTTTACGAAAAAGCATGCAATCATTCTTACACGCGTCAATTGTTTCGTACGATAGGCCCATGTCTTTAATGAATTTCTTGCACTCATAATACGGATTCGGTAGTTGATTATAAATTGGCAGTATTTCCTCCTTCGATAAACTCAACAATAAATCAAATGACGTGTTTGTCCACTGACCTACATTCTTTATGTGAAGAAGTTTTAGAAGAGTTGAGGCTTTGGAAATGCGAGAACCTTCATACAAAGGTAGTTTCGAATCGTCCAACAATTTGTAAAACGTCTTAGCATCATCAATGAGATGCTCATTTTCACTTGGATGTTCATTATGATTGTTGACATTAGGATACAAATCAGCAATAATATCTTCTATTAGATAATCCTCACAAACTTCAACAGTTTCGTCATCCATGATATTAATATCGTTATTTGTTGGTACATTGATCGGTTCGTCTTCAATTTCATCATCTGATTCATCTTCCTCCACATTCTTAGTAACAACATTTATATTCTGACGTCCAATTCTCCTTTCACCATGAAAATACCAAAAACCATAATTTTATCTTATTCCGAATACAATAAGATGGGATCTAACCACACTCTTATTCTCATATACTCGATTTGCACACCTTACACAATGACATGCAATCGATGATCTACCCGTAGACCTTTCAGCAAATTCTATGAATTTGTCCACCCCCTCACTATATTTAGGATCAGTGCGAAGTATAGTCATCCATGTTTTGTCTGAGATTTCCATCTAACCTAACTTACAAATTAATTTAACTTAATATACCAATCCAATAATCTAACATACAATTAATCTAATAATCCAAACATGCAATAATCTAACATACAAATTAATCTAACTTAATCTACCAATCCAATAATCTAACATACAATTAATCTAATAATCTAAACATGCAATAATCTAACATACAAATAATCTAACTTAATCTACCAATCTAATAATCTCACATACAATTAATCTAATAATCCAAACATGCAATAATCTAACATACAAATAATCTAACTTAATCTGCCAATCCAATAATCTAACATTCAAATAATTTACCTAAATCTAACATAAAATAATCTAACTTAGCATTCAATATTATCTAACCTAACATACAAATTATCCACTAACCTAACATCAATAATCTACTAACAATCTAACATTGATTGTAAATAAGAACTAACCTGGATTTTGAAGTGAAAACTACAATCCGCGGCAGCAAAGACAATGGAAAATTCAAACCCCGATAGAATTGAAATGGATGCAACCTAATTCAACAGTTCAAACGCAAAAAGTGATAATGAAAACCTGATTCAACAGTTCAACATATATAAGAAGTAACATGATTGAATACCTGATTATACCGTTCAAACGGTAGTGAAGAACGAATTCAACAGTTCAAACGGGGAAATTCAGAATTTATGCAAACCAAAAATTGGATTATGTTGACAGGAGAATTGGATATACAACTAGATTTTTGTAATCCCCAAAGTCAAAACACAAACACCCTTCTTTTTGCAATAAACCAACAAGCTACTTCAACTTCAACTTCACAAACACAAACACCTTTCTTTTTGCAATAAACCAGTTTTAACCAAATTCCCACGCCAGTCAAATACAAACAAGACCAAAGTGAACATGGAGATTGTGTGTAGGTTTTTCACTTTTAAATACTCCTCAAGAATTGGATTATATGTCAATGTTGAAATTTGTTCAAGAATGAATCATAAAGCAGCAAAATAAGCTAGAAAGAGTCTTCATTCACTATAGAAATCAATGTATATCAAAAGTAAATTGCAGGATTGATTATCAACAACTCTTCCAACAATCTAAAAGTAAATGCATCTGATTTCCTAATACGCGTATACAAGAAATAACTTTTTATAGAACAACAAACAGGTATGAAAATCAACCTCAATTTTTTACCAAATGCATGATGAAAATGGTGTGATTGTCTATCACCGAATCAAGTACATTAGAGGGAGAAGAAAGTCTTACCTGTTGGATCGATGATCGGCGGTGTTGGTAGGGAATAGAGCCGCGATGAACGGCGGAACGACGGAGAGAAGAAAAGGGAAAGGAAACTTACCTGGCGGCGACTTCAACAGACGGGCGGCGACTTCAACACACGGGCGGTGACTGATCGGGAAGAAGAGGAGAAAGCGCAGAGGAAGAAAAGAAAAGAAAGAAAAGAAAGAAGAAGTTGTTCGTGGATTTATTACAGACTATCTGTAACGGCTTTTGAAAAACCGTTACAGATAGCCAACCGTCTTTTCATCTTCTTTTACAGTATCTGTAACGGTTTTACGAAAACCGTTACAAATAATACATTAGTAACGGTTTAAGAAGAAAACCATTATTGATGGCCTTTTCCAAAAAATGTTAACTGAAGTCGTATCTGTAACGGTTATTGATAAAACCGTTACAAATAGTGGAAGGGAAGATGAAAAGACGACTTAATATCTGTAACGGTTTTCGTAAAAAACCGTTATAGATAATACATTAGTAACGGTTTAAGAAGAAAATCGTTACTGATGGCCTTTTCCATAAAACGTTAACTGAAGCCGTATCTATAACGATTATTGATAAAACCGTTACAGATAGTGGAAGGGAAGATGAAATGACGGCTTAATATCTGTAACGTTTTTGTAAAAAACCGTTACAGATAATACATTAGTCACGGTTTAAGAAGAAAACCGTTACTGATGGCATTTTCCCTAAAACGTTAACTGAAACCGTATCTGTAACGGTTATTGATAAAACCGTTACAGATAGTGGGAGGAAAGATGTAAAGACAACTTAATATCTGTAATGGTTATTACGAAAACTGTTACAAATAATACATTAGTAACTGTTTAAGAAGAAAACCGTTACTGATGACTTTTTCAAAAACTGTAAAATGATACAATATCAGTAACGACTTTCGAAAGTCGTTACTGATACCTTAATTCGAAAAATATAATTTACGCTGCTATTATCTGTAACGGTGATTATTTATATCCGTTACCGTAACTTTTTATCAGTAACGGTCTTATATAGCCGTTACTGATATTCTTATAACAGTAACGGTTTAGTATAACCGTTACAGATAAAAAGTATTAGTAAGAGTGTTCGAGCGCCGTTACTAGTAGTCGTTATAGAAGACCTTTTTTCTACCAGTGGTATACATAGTTTATCTTACAAATCACTAAATAATTAGTACAATCTATTATTATTTTTAAAAGGTTAGGATACTATAAGATTTAGTACGTAATATTATTTTCATTCGCTTATGCTCAATACACACTGTTACACAAATCCATCCATAGTTATTTATTTATTTATTATACAATTAATGTTTGTTAGTTTGAAAGGGAAGAAGTGATTCTTAATAAAAATACAAATAGACTAGTTTAAACTTTTAAGATTCATCTGACGGTGATGGTATAAGTTTCTTAGTGGGTGGTGGTGGAGGCGATGGATGTGGTGTCTTAGGCGATTTATGGGAAGGTGGTTTCACATCAACTGGTAGTGATGGCATAGGCTTCTCTGTGGGTGGCGGAGGAGTATATGGATGTGGTGTCTTAGGCGATTTATGGGGAGGAGGTTTCGCATCAACTGGTGGTTTCCCTTCTTCTGGCGGTGATGGCATATGTTTCTTAGTGGGTGGTGGTGGAGGCGATGGATGTGGTGTCTTAGGCGATTTATGGGAAGGTGGTTTCACATCAACTGGTGGTTTCTCCTTAGCTGGCGGTAATGAATGGTGCGGAGCTGGCATAGGCTTTTGTACGAGCCTACCGTCGACATTGGTGGAGAGAGTAATAACCACCCGCGACAGGATAGTAAGGGATTATAAACAGACTTCATCGTATATTACTATCAATTTACTACCTTGTAGTAAATGAGAACACTCTCTTATATGGAGAAAAATATGGAGAAAAATAGAGATCCTGTTTTACAACTATACAATACTTATATTTATGATTTTAAGAATTTACTTAAATTATAAAAATTCATGGTTTAAGTGATGACATGAAGTTTATAAAAGTATATAAAAAAGTTTGACAATTCACCTAATAATAAGTCTAAATTAATAAAAATTCCCCGTAAATCAGACTCTCTCTCTATATATTTTAATACTTTCTAAAGTGAAAGATTAAGAAAGAAAAAATTTAATACTTTTTTTTTAAAGAAAGTGAAAGGTTGAGAAATAAAAAGGAAAAAAAAGAAGATAAAATACATATTTTTTTTAATTAAGCTATAGGTGGCTCAACCTAGCCCTTAGATTTTGTTGGAAGTTTTTCTTATTTTATATTTAAAATTAAGTAATTATGAGTTAATAATTTTTTTTGATTTTATTAATTTATACAATCATACATTTGGAAAGAGTTAATTTATATTTGTAAATTAATCAAAATATATATTTAAAATAATAAAATTTTATAAATTATAAATAATTTCGATTTTAAAATTTTACATTCAAAAGAGTTAATTTATATTTATAAAATAAATAAATATATTTATTTATTCAAATAAATAAATATAATATTTTTATAGTACCATTAATTATAATTATTTTTTAATTAATTTTATATTTAATATATGTTTTTTAAAATTGTTAATGTATATACACTTAATTATATATAATAATAATATATAATTATATAAATTAATAGGGGTTAGACTTAAGTCCACTATTCTTTTTATAATTTGTTAAATCTATGTATTTTTGTAAATATATAATAGATTAATATTATAGTTATTTTTTAAATAAATATTGTATATTTTGTATAAGGTTCAATCTTTTCATAATTATATAAAAAAATATTATATTTATCTATTTGATTTGTTAAATTAGATAAACAAAAAGCATTAACAAGTTATTTTAAATTATAAAAATCGTGTAATTAATATATATTTAACATTTTAACTTAATTAAACTAAAAAATATCAATAAAACATGATTTTTTTTCTTAAATGTGTTTTGATTATATGAATAAGTTTTAAGTAATGTTGGTTAGAAGAAACTGAAAAAGTTTGATAGTATACTAGTTTTAACTCAACTGTTTATTCATAAATTTATTTTTTAAACTTAGTTGAAATTCTATTTCTCTTTGAAAAATCTATTTTCTATGTTTCAAATATTTATTGAAATTAATACCTCCTTTCATCTTCTTATAATTATGTTCAGAAAAAATGCACCAGTTGTCAGTTTCTAGAGCCATGTATCATATTTGCGGTTATTCTACCTTTCACTTTCTTACATCCTTTGTCATTTCTAGATGCATGTCTGTTGTAGTTATTCTAAAATATCACAAGAGAGAGATTTTATCTATAAATTTTTCTCTAGTTTAATGTGTTATTACTGCATGCATCATGATATAACGATATGGGCTATATTTGATGGTTTATGTCTAAAAACTTTTGAAGGGCATAACTCAAGTGTTTATTGGGCATCCTTATCAATCGAGGGACTCAATTTGTATCTTATGGTAATTTGACATGTTATATCTATCAGGTTTAATCCGTCTTTTTTGGGTTCTATCCCAACACGTCTTTATAAAATGTTGTGTGGCGACGATAATGATTTATTAAATCTTTTGACAATAAAAACTAAAAATGCATTGCAACTTTACATCGACACAAAAACAACAACAACGATGTTAATTTGTTAGGTTTCTTTACATTACTTATTGTATATCCCATTATATGATTGACTTATTTTACTCATTAGAGAAAACTATAGCAAATATTATTTACCTGCTCTAGTACTATGGATGTGTTTGATTTTGTTCATTTTATGTATATAGATGGATGTGTTTGATTTTGTTCATTTTATGTATATAGATGGATGTGTTTGATTTTGTTCATTTTATGTATATAGATAATCTAATATTGTAACCCGAAAAACTTTTTTTATAAAAGTTTTGTAGAAAAGCTTGAGGTTTAAGAATTTCAACTTGTTTGGGTTTTAGGAATTTTATTTTTAAAGATTATTATTATCTTGACAGACTTTTTAAATTAATTAAAAATAATCAATTTTGGAGTCCAGTGAAGAGATGAGACATTATTTTGAAGAGCCTAACATACCCTTAATTTTTGTGGTTGAAAAACAGACTAGTTTTTTTAGTTTTAAGAAAGTCCTTCACTTGCGTAAGTTATCAAAATGTTTGAGATTAGATTCCACTAAAAACTCTTAAGTTAAAAGAATAAACCTATTTTCTTTAATAACAAACATATTTTAAACAAATCCCTAAACCAACTGTTAATTCCAAATTCAAAACAAGATATAAGGATAAAATTTGAATTGATAATTAGGGTGGTTTTGAGCTAATTAAACTTGGGAAATTTGGATTAGTTGGGTTTTGATAAATTGAGATTGGAATGTCTAATATTGAGTAACTTAAAAAAAATGGAAGGTCTACATTGGGTAGCATTACAAAAATGGAAGGACTAAATTGGGCTTGCTGAAAATGAAATAGTTCATCTAGTGTGAGTTTATTTAAAAATAAATTTTAGGGAATAAATAATTTGACTTCAATAAAAGGGAACCAAATGACAACATTATATTTAAAATCATAATTTGATAAACTTGTTTTTTCAAGGTAAAACTTTATTTTGTATATTATTAAATTGTTAATTAATTAATTTTAATAGTTGATAGTTATTTTTTTTAATTAAAGTTAATAATAAAATTTTGTATTAAGAGATGTTATTATTTCAATACTAAAACACTTTCGATTCAGTTATTTTTCAAAAATTTAACAGCAACCAACCATATTTCCTTCTTAATGTGCCATACATAGATAATTAAAGTACTAAAGTTACTATTAAATAGATCTCTCATGTGCCAACTTAACCAGCCTAAGGACTCTTAATAAACGGATGGTGATGGCGGCATCACGTGGTGATGCTTTGGATTACTTATAGGAGGGTCTCTCACATTAACCCACGATTTCCCCTCATCTAGCGGTGATGGATGGTGCGGAGCTGGAATAGGCTGATGTATGGGCGACGATGGATGGTGCGGAGCTGGTGTAGGCTTCTGTATGGGCGTCGGTTTCACCAAATGATTTGACGATGATGTGGGTGGCGGTGGATGTGGCGTCTTAGGAAATTTATGGGAAGGTGGTTTCATATCAACGGGTGGTGATGGCATAGGCTTATCTGTGGGTGGCGGTGGAGGCGATGAATGTGGTGTCTTAGGAGATTTATGGGAAGGTGGTTTCACATCAACTGGTGGTGATGGCATAGTCTTATCTGTGGGTGGCGGTGGAGGCGATGGATATGGTGTCTTAGGCGATTTATGGGAAGGTGGTTTCACATCAACTGGTGGTGATGGCATAGGCTTCTCTGTGGGTGGCGGAGGAGGCGATTTATGGGGAGGTGGTTTCGCATCAACCGGTGGTTTTCCTTCTTTTGGCGGTGATGGCATAGGTTTCTCAGTGGGTGGTGGTGGAGGCGATGGATGTGGTGTCTTAGGAGATTTATGGGAAGGTGGTTTCACATCAACTGGTGGTTTCCCCTCAACTGGCAGTGATGAATGGTGCGGAGCTGGCATAGGCTTTTCTACGGGCCTACCGCCGACATTGGTGGAGAGAGTAATTACCACCAACGACAGGATCAGTAAGGGATTATAAACAGACTTCATTGTATATTACTATCAATTTACTACCTTGTACTTGAGAACACTCTCTTATATAGAGAAAAATAGAGATTATGTTTTACAACCATACAAGAC
The DNA here is from genome assembly GCF_907164915.1 of Impatiens glandulifera. NCBI lineage: Eukaryota > Viridiplantae > Streptophyta > Magnoliopsida > Ericales > Balsaminaceae > Impatiens > Impatiens glandulifera. Next base: position 4,576,026 of record NC_061865.1, read on the forward strand.
TTGTATGTATGATTTTAAGAATTTGTTTGAATTATGAAAATCCTGGTTTGAGTGATGACATAAAGTTTCTAAAAGTATATAAAGAAGTTTGACAAATCACATACTAATAAATCCAAATAAATGAAGTTATCACCCACCAGTAAATCATGATCTATTTATAAATATTTTTTAATACTTAAAAAAAAAAGTGAAAGATTAAGAAAGCAAAAATTTAATAGTTTTTTTTTTTAAAAAAAAAGTCAAAATTTTAGAAAAAGAAAGGGGAAAGAAAGATAAAAAAATACTTTTTTTAATTAAGCTATATGTCCATTATTGGCTCAACCTAGCCATTGGATTTTTTTGCAAGTTCTTATTATTTTATATTTAAAATTAATTAATTATGAGTTAATTAATTTTTTGATTTTATTAATTTATAAGAATATACATTGAAAAGAGTTAATTTATAATATTTTTATAGTACCATTACTTGTAATTATTTTTTAATTAATTTTATATTTTAATATATATTTTTTAAAATTGTTAATGTATATACACTTAATTATATATAATAATAATATATAATTATATAAATTAATAGGGGTTAGACTTAAGTCCAATATTCTTTTTATAATTTCTTAAATCTATGTATTTTTGTAAATATATAATAGATTAATATTATAGTTATTTTTTAAATAAATATTGTATATTTTGTATAAGGTTCAATCTTTTCATAATTATATAAAAAAATATTATATTTATCTATTTGATTTGTTAAATTGGATAAACAAGAAGCATTAACAAGTTATTTTAAATTATAAAAATGTGTAATTAATATATATTTAACATTTTAACTTAATTAAACTAAAAAATATCAATAAAACATGATTTTTTTTCTTAAATGTGTTTTGATTATATGAATAAGTTTTAAGTAATGTTGGTTAGAAGAAACTGAAAAAGTTTGATAGTATACTAGTTTTAACTCAACTCTTTATTCATAAATTTATTTTTTAAACTTAGTTGAAATTCTATTTCTCTTTGAATTTCAAATATTTATTGAAATTAATACCTCTTTTCATCTTCTTATAATTATGTTCAGAAAAAATGCACCATTTGTCAGTTTCTAGAGGCATGTATCATATTTGCGGTTATTCTACCTTTCACTTTCTTACATCCTTTGTCATTTCTAGATGCATGTATGGTTGTAGTTATTCTAAAATATCACAAGAGAGAGATTTGGTCTATAGATTTTTCTCTAGTTTAATGTGTTATTACTGCATGCATCATGATATAACGATAAAGATCTGGCTATATTTGATGGTTTATGTCTAAAAACTTTTGAAGGGCATAACTCAAGTGTTTATTGGGCATCCTTATCAATTGAGGGACTCAATTTGTATCTTATGGTAATTTGACATGTTATATCTATCAGGTTTAATCGTCTTTTTTGGGTTCTATCCCAACACGTCTTTATAAAATGTTGTGTGGCGACGATAATGATTTATTAAATCTTTTGACAATAAAAACTAAAAATGCATTGCAACTTTACATTGACACAAAAACAATGATGTTAATTTGTTAAGTTTCTTTACATTACTTATTGTATATCCCATTATATGATTGACTTATTTTACTCATTAGAGAAAACTATAGCAAATATTATTTACCTGCACTAGTACTATGGATGTGTTTGATTTTGTTCATTTTATGTATATAGATGGATGTGTTTGATTTTGTTCATTTTATGTATATAGATAATCTAATATTGTAACCCGAAAAACTTTTTGTATAAAAGTTTTGCAGAAAAGCTTGAGGTTTAAGAATTTCAACTTGTTTGTGTTTTAGGAATTTTATTTTTAAAGATTATTATTATCTTGGCAGATTTTTTAAATTAATTAAAAATAATTAATTTTGGAGTCCAGTGAAGAAGTGAGACATTATTTTGAAGAGCCTAACATACCCTTAATTTTTGTTGCTGAAAAACAGACTAGTTTTAAGAAAATCCTTCACTTGCATAAGTTATGCAAATGTTTGAGATTAGATTCCACTAAAAACTCTTAAGTTAAAAGAATAAAACTTTTTTCTTTAATAACAAACATATTTTAAACAAATCCTTAAACCAACTGTTAATTCCAAATTCAAAACAAGATATAAGGATAAAATTTGAATTGATAATTAGGGTGGTTTTGAGCTAATTAGGGTGGTTTTGATAATTAGTCGGGTTTTGATAAATTAAGATTGGAATGTCTAAGATTGAGTAGCTTAAAAAAAATGGAAGGTCTACATTGGGTAGCATTAAAAAAATGGAAGGACTAAATTGGGCTTGCTGAAAATGAAATAGTTCATCTAGTGTGAGTTTATTTGAAAATAAATTTTAGGGAATAAATAATTTGACTTCAATAAAAGGGAACAAAATGACAACATTATAATGAAAATCATAATTTGATAAACTTGTTTTTGTCAAGGTAAATCTTTATTTTGTATATTATTAAATTGTTAATTAATTAATTAATTTTAATAATTGATAGTTATTTTTTTTAATTAAAGTTAATAATAAAATTTTGTATTAAGAGAGATGTTATTATTTCAATACTAAAACACTTTCAATTCAATTATTTTTCAAAAATTTAACAGCAACCAACCATATTTTCTTCTTAATGTGCCATACATAGATAATTAAAGTACTAAAGTTACTATTTGATCTCTCATGTGCCAACTTGACCAGCCTAAGTTGACTCTTAATAAACGGATGGTGATGGCGGCATCACGTGGTGATGCTTTGGATTACTTATAGGAGGGTCTCTCACATTAACCCACGATTTCCCCTCATCTAGCGGTGATGGATGGTGCGGAGCTGGAATAGGCTTATGTGTGGGCGACGATGGATGGTGCGGAGCTGGTGTAGGCTTTTGTACGGGCGACGGTTTCACCAATGATCTAACGACGATGTGGGTGGCGATAGATGTGGCGTCTTAGGCGATTTATGGGAAGGTGGTTTCACATTAACTGGTAATGATGGCATAGTCTTATCTGTGGGTGGCGGTGGAGGCGATAGATGTGGTGTCTTAGGTGATTTATGGGAAGGTGGATTCACATCAACCTGTGGTGATGGCATAGGCTTCTCGATGGGTGGCGGAGGAGGCGATGGATGTGGTGTCTCAGGAGATTTATGGGGAGGTGGTTTCCCTTTTTCTGGCGATGATGACATAGGTTTATCTGTGGGTGGCGGAGGAGGCGGTGAATATGGTGTCTTAGGCGATTTATGGGGAGATGGTTTCGCATCAACCGGTGGTTTTCCTTCAACTAGCAGTGATGAATGTTGCGGAGCTGGCATAGGCTTTTGTAGGGCCTACACATTGATGGAGTGAGATCAGTAAGGGATTATAAACAGACTTCATGTTATACAACTATCAATTTACTACCTTGTACCTTGTACTTGGAGAACACTTTTCTATATAGAGAAAAATAGAGATCTTGTTTTATAATTATACCAGACTTATATATTTTTTTAAATTATTAATGTATATACTTAATTATATATATAATTAAATAAATTAATAGGGGTTAGACTTAAGTCCAATATTTTTTTTATTATTTGTTAAATCTATATGTATTTTTTTTAAATATATAATAGATTAATATTTAATTATTTTTTAAATAAATATTGTATATTTCAACGACGCTTTGAGGGAAATTTGACGAAATAACCTTAAAGATTGGGTTATTTGAGTTGGTGGTAAATTATAAATTTAATTGCATTCGTGGTCATTTTATTTTTTTTTGACGAAATTGCCCTTGTAGCGAAACGCTAAGGGACTTAGCGTTTCGCTAAGTGGATTAGGTTTAGTATAAATATTCTAATTTTTCCATTTCCTTCATTTTCTTTCTCTCTCTTCCCTCTCTTCTCTTGTTCTTTCTTTGACGGCGGCGACGGAGGCGGCGGAGTTTACATGATCTTGATTTCAAACTCTAACCTAAATCGATTTATGTCTTTATTTACACGATCTTCATTTCAAACTCTAACCCTTAACTTATTTTGCATGCAGGTGAAAGATTTTAAGGATTTGAAGGTCGAAGAAAAAAGGAGAAGAAGATCTTTATTTCAAACCTTAACCTAATTCGATTTATGTTAATGTTTCCAATATCTTATCTTCATTTCAAACTCTTCGATTTAACCTGTTCTTATTTGGTTCATATTGGTTCCGTTTCAGGGAAGATTCGTTAAGTACTTATCGTTTCGCTAAGTGCTTATCGTTTCGCTAAGTGCTTATCGTTTCGCTAAGTGCTTATCGTTTCGCTAAGTGATTACCGTTTTGCTAAGTGCTTATCGTTTCGCTAAGTGCTTACCTTTTTGTTTCTTTAGTTGTAAAGAATTGTTTTTGTTATTATATGTTATCCCCACAACGACGTTTCTTTTTTAGACCTTGTTCGGATAAGGGTATGAAAAAAATGTTTTATGCAACTAATTGAAAATTTCACTGAAATCTCTTGTATATGATGCAGACTGATAAGGAGTCAAAGATGATGAGCGATAATTATAATCCATTTTTTGAAGATCATCACTCCCATGAGTACATATACTAAGCTTTGCGACTTATTGTTACCTTTATGATGAAGACTCTTTGTTTAGATCGGGATGGATGAAATGATGTATTATTATTATTAGTTATGTGTGTGTGAATGCTACTTAAGATTAAGATGATAACGATGTTTTGCTGTTTGTTGCAGCAAATACAGTTCATGTTCTTTCTTTTTATAAGGTTGCTAGAGACAACTAAACTAAACTTGACTATGTAGATATAATTGTTTTAACTTGTGTGCTTCTTGTGGCATTAATATATAATGTTAATTTTTTCAGTACTTTTGACATTCATCATCTTTTTATTTTGATTGTTTTTATATATGATTAAAAACAAATTCTAGAGTTTACTCTTAAAAAGTATATTAGTTATTGTAAGACGTGAGAAAATAAACTATAAATATCCAAAACAAACCACAAATATATCACTATATTAACTGTGATTTTATGATGGGAATTTAGTCGTCGCGATCTCTTTAAGATTCAAGAGGTACTCTTCGTGACACCTTATTCCTACTATCGGGTCAGTTTTGATACAAGTATCATTACCCGTGAAAAATATACTAAAAGTACCTCGAGACTAGTATAATCAAACTCAAGAGGTACCCTATAAAGGTATTTATAGTTTATTAGTGAAGTACTTATTTACAGTAATTGATACAAATAAACAAATAATCTTTATTAGTGAAGTACTTATTTACAGTAATTGATACAAATAAACAAATAATCTTTATTAGTTTATTAGTGAAGTACTTATTAGTTGAAAATGCTTAACATATCCTTTGTATTATGTATAATCTTCAAAAGAGATGAGAAAATCTCTAGATAGCTTAACAATGCATAATAATAATAATAAATAGGGTTCAATATATCCATTTCGAAATGCTAAGCACTTAGCGAAACGCTAAGCACTTAGCGAAACGCTAAGCACTTAGCGAAACGCGTGCTGAAATTTTGATGGAGGAATGCTTAAATGTTTATTTTCAATTTTAGTGGAGACAAATGATGATCAAAGCTCTGTGCAACCGAAAACATTAGAGCATTTACAACAATATATAAAACATTGACAATTTTCCTCAATCCTTGTTCTTGCAAACACTTCATCTGTTGGTCAAAATATTAAGGTTTAGTTAAAAGGGATGCATGGTATCTTCTTTTATAACACAACATCTCTGTTTTCTTGTCTGCCAGTTTCATCGACGAATTTAGCCTTCAATTTTGCAGTTGCTCGAGACGATCTTGACGAAGATGCGGATGTAGACGTCGACGATGAGGAACTTGACTTCGATTTCTTCCGTTTTTGCTTCTTAGGAATATCTGGCATATCCATTGGTGGCGTGTCTTTGAATATATCAGCTACTGGTTGGCTGTCCATGGATTCAAAATCTATATATCCCACCAGAAAAGAGAAAGAAAACAAATATGGATTCAAAATCAAATATGTTCCTTAAATCAAGTCATCAATCAAACTAGAATTATTTGTTTTTTCAAACCTTGAGACGCCCATGTTGACGAGATTATGGAACTGGAACCGCCTCTTAGCTCATGAATGTTGCCTATGGAGGTTGTCGAGAAATCAGACGATGTCTTGAATTCGTTCATCTATATCATCATCATCATCATATCATCATCAAATTAAAGGACAATAATTGAAGTTGAATTTACACAAATTGAGAAAGAATTAGAACATACCCAACCGGGAGCATTACTAGTGGATCCATCCCAGCCAATATGTGACACATGTTTCACGTTTGTTGGATACTCAATATCCAACTCACGATCCTTCACAACTGCAAGAAGAATTCTTGATCATTATTGTGACTTATGATAAAAGGGAGAAAAGAAAAAGAAAAGAGGGTTTGCAATTTGCATGCAGGAATTACCAAAGATTTGTGATATAAATTTAAATCCTTTACGAATCCCTTTGATTTTGGTTGCCATTGATATGATACGGACTGAAAGCTCCAATCCTCAGGACAAAAGAGCAATCAGTCCCTAATTCCTTCACAAAAGGAGGTTCTTCGGCCTGCCTGTCAAAAACAGAACATATTTTAACCCCTTTTTCTCATCAAAAGTTAAGAATCAAACCCAATAACATAAACAATGTCCATGAATAATAGCCACAAAATGTTGTAAAATTGCAGGAGAAATGATGCTTCTTGCAACGATAACTTGCCCGCAGAAGGAGCTTGGTATATATTCATGAATGATTCATCCAATCATGGAATAAAAAACAAACATTGTCCTAGCTAGAAAAAGATACTACCTTTGATTCTAAAGACCAAGAGAAGCAATAATTGTTCCTACTTCTTCTTCTGCAACTAATCCCTGCATTACGACACTAATCCATCTCTATCTTTTTCCTCATGACAAATTTAACTAAGCTATTCTTCTTCAATACACCAAACAAGAGAAAGAAAGAAACGCTAAGCACTTAGCGAAACGCTAAGCACTTAGCGAAACGCTATGCACTTAGCGAAACAGAAAGTAAACCTTAAACAACAGATTCGAAGATGTATAAATCAAACATCAATAATAAACTTAAAGTATCACAGGATAAACGTACCAAGTGGAACCGTGTTTGTGCTCGTCGTGGAGCTCATCGTCGTGGATTTCGCCGTCGCCGTCGATCGCCGCCGATTGCCGCCGCCCAGTTTAGAGAGAAAGAGGAGAAGAGCGGGAAGAGAGAGAAGGAGAAAAAAAGAAATGAAAAAAATTGGCTGGGATATATTAAATAGTAAGGGTAATCTGAATATTCCACACATTACCACTTAGCGAAACGCTAAGTCCCTTAGCGTTTCGCTACAAGGGCAATTTCGTCAAAAAAAAATAAAAAGACCACGAACGCAATAAAAATTATAATTTACCAACAGATCAAATAACCCAATCTTTAAGGTCATTTCATCAAATTTCCCCGCTTTGAATACTTCCACTACTTCCAATTAAACTCACGGCTGAGAATCCATTGGTAGCTTCGATTAGTTGAGAAAACTTTAATTTCCTGAGCTGCCTTTGAAATGTCGCTACGTTTATACTCAGCGGTTCTCTTTCTTTATCAATCTTACATGTAGTCGATACGTGTGAAGCTTGAAGACTGTTGAGAATCTTGACTTCTTTAGCCTCTCGATTTTTAGCACGCATTGCAATCTTTTCTAGTTACGTATATCAGGTAAATGGTTTGCAAGTTTTTTTGTCTACACCTATTGTGTGATGTTGTGGCTCTTTAATCCATTGATATTTATAATTGGAACCCGAAGGAATTGTGAGCCAGTTGTTTGCGCAATGGTTTTGCAGTTTATGATTTTTCTGTCTCATGAAGAGTATTCGTGTATGCATTGTAAGAAACCTTTTAGCTAGAGAAATGAGTTATGTTCAAGAGATGATTTAGCTAGAGAAGTAATGCCAAACTTTTAGATTGTTCAAGAGATGATTTAGCTAGAGAAGTAATGGAAAATTTCTCTAAAGAATTCTTTTGCAAATCATGTGATTCTCTATTTTGCAGGACTCAATCTCTTACAAATAAAATCACAGAACACATAGGCATTTGACCAAACTCTGCCTTCTTCTTCATTACAAAACTAGTTCAAACTTTAATAACAGTTGAATATTTGTTTTTATGATTGTTGGTATGATTGAAGGATGAAATGGACTTACCCAACATTGTCTAGTGATTGAAGTTGTGGTTACAACTATTAAGATTGAGCAGAGCATATAAAGAAAGTGCTTTCATGCATACAACTATTAGAAAATCCATTCAAGAATGCATGGGCATAGAAGTTTCATAGCATATTGTGCAATTCAAATTTTAACGACCACTATGATCATTAGTGAATGATCATGGAAAACTTTTTCTGCAATCAAAGGAATATAAGTTGACATCTTAGTTGTACTGGTTTGCTTTTGTTAATTTTTAGTAGTTTAAATAAAATTAGTCTTTAAACATTATACAAGGTTATAGACTACTTCTCAATAAACTTGGCTACCACATACATTTTCTTGTTTATTGGATGTTTATTTCTGATATTAATATTATTGCTAATACCTGTAACTGCTCCTGCAACTACAACTAGTGTTTACAGGAGTGTCCACGATCAAGATGATCTTGCTTGTAAGGCTTCACAGTAATTAGTGTTACACTCACACTCTCATTTTCTACTTTCTCATCCCATGGACTGCTGTCATTTACTTTCTCTATATTTTTTGTCATTTATTTTATAGTTTTCCTATTGCTTACTTCATTTGCTTGTAAGACTAGTAATGTAATTTTGTTCCTTGGTCCATGATGTGTTTTATGGGCTCAGGCAGGGAGTTGGCAAAAGGATCAAGTGGAGGATGTGAAGGAACTAAGGTCTAAGGCTCTTGTCCCAAATCAAAATATGAATCTTGTTACTTACCGTCACAGGGTATATCAACTACTTTGACTCATTCTGTATAATGTTTTTTTTTTTTTTGCTAAATTTGGTTGAGAGAGTCAAAGGGAATCAATACTAACTATTTTATTATTGATTTCATTCCTTGTGTCTCCATTGTCATCCTGTGTTTCTTGGAAGATCTATGAACATCGTTTTTTCACTTTTCATGTTTCAAGTTTATTTTCTTTCATTTTTAATTATGAGTTATGTCTTTAAATTTAGGTGCTCCCGCCCCTTTAGCAACCAAAGTTCTACTCTCAAAGGAACAATCGTCTACGATTAACAATTAACCAACTTTACATACTTCATCATCCCTTAAGAACTCTACCAACCAAATAAATGATGAACATGATAAGGTATAGAATTTTCAAAGTTGTATATCATGCTCTCCAACTGATTCAAGCATGAAGTTGTGGCTATTGCTTTTATTGTTTATTGATGCTAAGGTGATTTTTATTTGTTTCGTCATTTTCTCCCTAACTTTGTGTTGCATACCAAATCTGGAATCTAGGATTTAGAAGAGAAGTAGGGGTTGAGAAGAAGAGATTTTTCACGTGTAAATAGAGAGCGATGCACACCCTAAAGGGCGTAGGCTAGCATGTAGGGGGATTATTGAAGAAGAGAATAGAGTTGTAGAGTTGTAGAGTTATAGGTTATAGATTATAGATATGAATGAAGATAGAAAGAGTGTATTCATATCCCCTTTCCTCAAGTCTAACCCTAATTTCAAACATCCATTTATAAAATTAATATTGCTAAGTTAGATATGTATATACTTGTATACAAATAACCCTTCATCAACCAAGGTCTGATTTTATTTAAACAGGTTTCTTACGGTCGATTCTATCTAGTAAAGAAAGGTGCACGTGATCATCTTAACTTGTTCATCCAACAAAAGAACGAAGAAAGGTGCACGTGATCATCTTAACTTGTTCATCCAACAAAAGAACGAAGAAAGGTGCACGTGATCATCTTAACTTCTTCATCCAACAAAAGAACGATAATAAGATTGTGGATCCTAAGAAGCATAATACATTGTGTATGGGGTTGAATAACGAGATGCTTCATTCATTGCGTGTGATTACTGTAAACCGTGGACCTGATACAGAACTATTGGTTGCCAATCCAGTTGAACTATCAGGAAAAAGAATTCATTCATTGCGTGTGATTATGTTGAAGAATGTTGTATGTTAAAATGTATGTATAAAACACTCTCCTTGGTAAAGGAATAAAATTATAAAAAAAATTAAAGTTATAAAAAAAAATTTGCTAAAGGAACTGGCGAATGGTTAATAAACCAATCGCTAAACGATTTGAGTAATATCGATAGATTATTACATCAATCGTTATAGGCCTATAGCGCTACCAATCGTCGTTGCCAATTAAAGCAACAACGAGAAGACTTTTGTCGATTGAGAGCGATTGACATATGACCCATCACTATAGACCCTATAGTGATTGGTTTGGAGGTTAATAGTGATGGGTTTACCAATCGCTATAAGGTCTTTTTTTACTAGTGATTTGTCAATTTCTAGAGGCATGTATGATATTTGCGGTTATTCTACCTTTAACTTTCTTACAATTCTATTCGGACCAAATGCATCATTTGTCATTTCTAGAGGCATGTCTGGTACTTGTAGTTATTCTAAAATGTCAAAAGAGAGAGAGATTTGGTTTGTAGATTTTTCTCAAGTTTAATGTGTTATTCTATATTTGATGGTTCATGTCTAAAAACTTTTGAAGGGCATAAATCAAGTGTTTACTGGGTATCCTTTATCAATTGATGGACTCAATTTGTATTTTATACTAATTTGACATGTTATATCTATCATGTTTAATCCGTCTTTTTTGGGATCATTCCCGACATGCATATATAAAATGTTATATGCCGACGATAATGATTTATTAAATCTTTTGACAATAAAAACTAATAATGCATTGTAACTTTTCATCCGCACGAGGACAATGTTGTTGTGAATTTGCTAGGTTTCTATACATTACTTATTCTATATCCCATTATATGATTGACTTATTTTACTAATTGGAGAAAATCATTATTTACCTGCTCTAGTACATAGTAGTACTATCGATGTGTTTAATTTTGTTCATTTTATGTATATTATAGATAATTTATTGTAACCCCGGAAAACCCCTTGGTATATAAAAGTATTGCAGAACAGTTTGAGATTCGAAAATTTCAACATCGGGTTACGTTTCAGAAATATTTTTTTAAAATAAACATCATTTTTAAAAGATTTTTATCCTGACAACTTTTTGAAATTAATCAAAAAAAATTAATTTCGGGGTTCAATTTTTAATAATTTGAGAATTTACTGTAATCAAATCACAATTTGATTTTTTAGAAATCCTTTAGTTTAAATTAATTAAACATAAATAATTTAAAACATTATTAATTTTGAAACAGAGTTGCCAATTGATTTTTGCAAAATCAATCAAAGTTGACATACGTGTACAAACATATTGGCTAAAGTTTCTTTTAGTTCGTAGTTTGGTGATACTCGGGAAAGGGATTCCGTACTTCATCCTTCATACCCTTTTAAAAAACGAGCTCTACTTATAAAGTTGACTTTTAAAAATCAGTTGTATAACGTTTGAGTTTTAACAGATTATTCTTCTGGTCCTAGTCATGCTTCTAGTTTTAGCGTTATTTAAAATATTGAAACAACAATATTTAAATGCTAGTACCTATTGTTGATGATAACTAGGAAGGATTATACCTGAAAAATATCTGTCATTTTTAAGGGTATTAGGGTTTATAAATAAACGTCAATCAAACTTTAGTGAAAATATTTTTTTTAGATATCCCAAAAATATTTTGAAATCATTTTCTAATTTTTTGGGGGTTTTAGAAAATGGTTTGGTTTTTCAAAATTACAAAATTAATTTTGTGTTTTGAAAAGTTGAACCAACCAGGCCTTAGGACCGGAGTCCTAAGCCTTGGGTCCAATTTGGGTCGGAGTCTAAAAATTCTCGGTCTCGGTCAAGGAGCCTCTCGGTCAAAGCTCGGGATCTTCGTCGGAGTGCCGAAGTCCCTTAGTCTAGATTCCAAGGAGTCTCGGTCCTTGGCTTAGATTACCGGTCTAGGTGTATAAATCCATTGGTCCTGGGTTAGCCCTATGCTAAGTTTATCAGTTTGGGTGTATAAACCCACCGGTCATGGGTTAGCTCTAGGCTAAGTTCATCGGTCCTAGGTCGAACCTCTCGGTCTTGGGTTGGACCTCTTGATCCTAGATATAAAAATCCTCGGTCGAATCTCTCGGTCCTAGCTCAAGAACATCGGTCGGACCACTTGGTCCTATTTAAATTCTCAGTCATGGGTCTTGGTCCTAGATATGAATTCTCCGTCCTAGTTTCGGTCTAAACTGAGGATCCTCGGTCGAATCTCTGTGTCCCATGCTAACAAGCCTTGGTCCTCAAGAATACAAAAGTTTGTTTTTTTTAATTCAATTTTTTAGCTTGGAATCTTTGATCCAAGGGTTTGGGTAACTTGACAAAGCTCCTAGGAACATGTTGATCAACATTTCATGGTATCAATCAACCTGGATGATGATCAAATCGTTCAAAACAGTTTGTGATCAAAATTCTGATTTTTTATTTTAAAACTTTTTTAAGGGTAAATGAGTTATCCAATAGCTTCCTTATATCTCATATACTTGATTGATACCAAAACAAGAATATTGGTTGTTCGTTTTGACCAAATCAATAACTCAAAATTTCAATTATTTTTGAAATTTTTGATTTTTATCAAACATCATCGGGATTGATAAAACATGATTCAAATAGTTTCCCAACATAATTACAATAATGTTGGGATGTTTTATGATCTATGATTCAAGAGAATTAATCCAAGAACACCAAATAAGTTTTTATTTTCTTTTATTTTGAAAATTGAAATTTGGGTTTTCTGTTTTAGGTTGATTAATTGTTTCTAACATATCCATAAAGCTCATAAATCATCCAAGGATAATTTTTCAACCAATAAACACCATAAATAGGAAGCATACAAGCTTATGCAATTTGAAATATAAAAAATTCAAATTCAAACTTTAAATATGAATAAGAGGGTGATAGGAACCTTACCAAGGATTGGAGAACAATCCTTGATCTTTAGTAAGTTTTTGGGACGCTCAATCCAAGTTTGAGGGCCTTAAACAGAAAATTCGAAAAATACGAAAGCTTCAAGTTTAATGGAGGATTTTTTTTATTTTCTTCAATTTGAAGATGGATAGTGGATCTCTTGCCTTCAAAATGACTCAGGGGATGTATTTATAGCATCCCTAAGTCAGTGGAGGCTTCAAGTGCACTAAATCAATCAAAAGCGATTGATAGTGTTTTGGCGTTTCTTAAGTCAACTTGGCGAAATAGGGATGAATCATCCCTATGGTTGTAGGATAAATGATCAATATGGTATGGTGATCATTACAGCCTTTAAATTAGCCGAAATGGTTGACTATCGGTCGAGTTCAATGTTGGAGAAATCGAAGAAGGATCTTCATCCTTATCTTCGCGGAGTCGCGATGAAGACGACGATCGGAGGCCAAAACAACGTCGTTTTGTATAAATCCTGGCATTCCTTCAGCGATTCGTCAAGGCGCCGTTGTGTCTGGACATTTTTGGCTACGAGGATAATGTCCAGTTAGTTGATCCGGTGCCTCGTGAGCTCGCACTCCCCCACTAAAATGGGCTACGTTGGCGTGCGTCGTTAGATGACAATCCAACACTCATCTGATGGTTGTGGCTTCGATTGTAACTTCTTTTTCTGATTTCGGCTACATCCGATTATTATTTTTTAAACCTTAAGGGTTTGTTTGAAATTAAAATTTATTTCACCTTTTGATTTTAATTTTGATCTTTTTAAATACACAAAATATCAAAATAAATATGGCAAATATTTTACCAATTTATTTTATTTTATTTTATTTTTGCATATTTTAGGGTTAAATAAATAATTTTAAGAGATGAAACGAGTACCTAATTTTATCCTAAATTATTTATTTTAATCACTGAGTTTTTTTTAATTATTTTAAGATAAATGAGTACAACATTTACCCAAAATAATTTTATTTTTATTATTCTGACCATTTTCCATAATCAATTAGTCTTTAATTACTATAATTAATAGTTTTAATTGATTTTTGGACATGGATTAATTATTTTGATTTTAATTATTCTAAAATAAATTAAAATAATTATTTTATTTTTATAAATTGATGTGTAAGTTTTTAGTGTTTACAGATATTTAGATATATTTTCTTGTTATTTGTTATGAAGTTCATTTGTGTATATCTTCATATACTGGCAATTGGAATACTTAATTTTATTTTAAAAAATCTTACAGTTTGTATTGATAAAGTTGAATATTATAAACAATATTTATACAATATTTTGAATGATTTGACTTTATTTATTTTTTTCTAATTGGTTTCTATTTGCTGATGTTTGATATGGACATTAGAAGTTGGCAAGGGAACCGAGATAATAGCAACATGGTGTAAATTTGTGAAATGATTCAATTACTTTTGATAAAGAGGAAGTTTTCAGAGACATTATTTTGAGTTGGAACTCAATACAATTCTAGTCTAGTCATTATTTGAAGAACCTAATATGTGTGTCAGACATCTTTTAAAATAAAATATTTAGTTTTTAAAATATTTTGATTCTACATAGAGCGTAAGAAATTAATTATGTAAAAATAATTAATTCTTTGATCAAACTGTAATAATATGGGACTAAATAACAATTTAGTAAGAACCCAATTTAAATTAATTAAACATGACTAAATTAAAAGATTATTCATTTAAAAGTCGGAGTCGTCAAATAATTTTATAAAAATCATTAAAATGATACATATAAAAACGTATTTATACCAAAGTTTTTGAAAAGGATGGTTCATTGTCTGTTTACGCTCGTGAAAGGGCTTTCGCGTTATGTTCTCTGCGCCCGCCTATGGACGGTTTTTAAAATTAAAATATGGTTATGATAAATTTATTTATACCCCCACCAATGTAGCCCAGTGGTAAGAGGTCGGCTTAAGAGACCAAAAGGTCATGGGTTCTATTCCATCTAAAATCGTTTTGAGTTTAAACGGAGAACCATGGTTGTGGAGTGTCATGCTAATTCCTTTTTAATTCTCAAAAAAAAACGTATTTATAACATTTTTTTCCTTTAATTAGTAGCCCAGTGGTCCTAAATAAGGAAAGTTTAGCTCGCGTAAGTAATTGTACAAAACTATTTGAAAAGGGACGTGTACATGTTGCGCTGGTATTTTGATTTAACAAAACCTAAAAATTTGAATTGATAATTAGGGTGGTTTTGAGCTAATTAAACTTGGGAAATTTGGATTAGTTGGGTTTTGATAAATTGAGATTGGAATGTCTAATATTGAGTAGCTTAAACAAAATGCAAGGTCTACATTGGGTAGCCTTAAAAAAATGAAAGGACTAAATTGGGCTTGCTGAAAATGAAATAGTTCATCTAGTGTGAGTTTATTTGAAAATAAATTTTAGGGAATAAAGAATTTGACTTCAATAAAAGGGGACAAAATGACAACATTATAATGAAAATCATAATTTGATAAACTTGTTTTTGTCAAGGTAAAACTTTATTTTGTATATTATTAAATTGTTAATTAATTAACTAATTTTAATAGTTGATAGTTATTTTTTTTAAATTAAGTTAATAATAAAATTTTGTATTAAGGGAGAGATGTACTTATTTCAATAATAAAACACTTTCAATTCAATTATTTTTTAAAAATTTAACAGCAACCAACCATATTTCCTTCTTGATGTGTCATACATAGATAATTAAAGTACTAAAGTTAGTATTAAATAGATCTCTCATGTGCCAACTTAACCAGCCTAAGTTGACTCTTAGTAAACGGATGGTGATGGCGGCATCACGTGGTGATGCTTTGGATTATTTATAGGAGGGTCTCTCACATTAACCCACGATTTCCCCTCATCTAGCGGTGATGGATGGTGCGGAGCTGGTGCAGGCTTCTGTACGGGCGATGGTTTCATCAAATGATTTGACGACGATGTGGGTGGCGGTGGATGTGGCGTCTTAGGCGATTTATGAGAAGGTGATTTCACATCAACTGGTGGTGATGGCATAGGCTTATCTGTGGGTGGCGGTGGAGGCGATGAATGTGGTGTCTTAGGTGATTTATGGGAAGGTGGTTTCACATCAACTGGTGGTGATGGCATAGTCTTATCTGTGGGTGGCGGTGGAGGCGATGGATGTGGTGTCTTAGGCGATTTATGAGAAGGTGGTTTCACATCAACTGGTGGTGATGGCATAGGCTTCTCTGTGGATGGCGTAGGAGGCGATGAATGTGGTGTCTTAGGCGATTTATGGGGAGGTGGTTTCGCATCAACTGGTGGTTTCCCTTCTTCTGGCGGTGATGGCATAGGATTCTCAGTGGGTGGTGGTGGAGGCGATGGATGTGGTGTCTTAGGCGATTTATGGGAAGGTGGTTTCACATCAACTGGTGGTTTCCCCTCAACTGGCGGTGATGAATGGTGCGGAGCTGGCATAGGCTTTTGTACGGGCCTACCGCCAACATTGGTAGAGAGAGTAATTACCACCAGCGACAGGATCAGTAAGGGATTATAAACAGACTTCATGGTATATTACTATCAATTTACTAACTTGTACTTAAGAACACTCTCTTATATAAAGAAAAATAGAGATCCTGTTTTACCACCATACAAGACTTATATGTAAGATTTTAAGAATTTGTTTGAATTATGAAAATCCATGATTTTAGTGATGACATAAAGTTTCTAAAAGTATATAAAGAAGTTTGACAAATAAGTCCAAATAAATGAAGTTATCACCAACCCGTAAATCAGGATCTATATATAAATATTTTTTAATACTTTTTAAAAGAAAGTGAAAGATTAAGAAAGCAAAAATTTAATACTTTTTATTTTAAAGAAAGTGAAAGTTTAAGAAAAAAAAAGGGGAAAGAAAGATAAAAAATACTTTTTTTTAATTAAGCTATATGTCCATTATTGGCTCAACCTAGCCATTAGATTTGGTTGGAAGTTCTTATTATTTTATATTTAAAATTAAGTAATTATGAGTTAATTAATTTTTTTATTTTATTAATTTATACAATTATACATTGAAAAGAGTTAATTTATATTGGTAAATTAATCAAAATATATATTTAAAATAATAAGATTTTATAAATTATAAATAATTTCGATTTTAGTATTTTACATTAAAAAGAGTTAATTTATATTCATAAAATAAATAAATACATTAATATAATATTTTTATAGTACCATTACTTGTAATTATTTTTTAATTAATTTTATATTTTAATATATATATTTTAAAACTGTTAATGGATATACACTTAATTATATATAATAATAATATATAATTATATAAATTATAATTATATAAATTAATAGGGGTTAGACTTAAGTTCAATTTTCTTTTTATTATTTTGTTAAATCTATAATTTGTATATATATAATAGATTAATATTATAGTTATTTTTAAATAAATATTATATATTTTTGTATAAGGTTCAATCCTTTCATAAATATATGAAAAATATTATATTTATCTATTTGATTTGTTAAATTGGATAAACAAAAAGCTTTAACAAGTTATTTTAAATTATAAAAATCGTGTAATTAATATATATTTAATATTTTAACTTAATTAAAGTAGAAAATATCAATAAAACATGATTTTCTTGGAAGATCTGTAAACATAGTTTTTTCTCTGTTCATGTTTCAAGTTCATTTTCTTTCATTTTTAATTATGAGTTATGTCTTTAAATTTAGGTGCTCCTGCCCCTTTAGCAACCAAAGTTCTACTCTCAAATTAACCAACTTTATTATGAGTCATCATCTAAGGAACACTTCTTTGAGACAATGGATCAATAATGATGATGGCACATACTTCATCCCTTAAGAACTCCACCAACCAAATAAATGATGAACATGATAAGGTATAGAATTTTCAAAGTTGTATATCATGCTCTCAAACTGATCCAAGCATGAAGTTGTGGCTACTGCTTTTATTGTTTATTGATGCTAAGGTGATTTTTATTTATTTATTTGTTTCGTCCTTTTCTCCCTAACTTTGTGTTGTATACCAAATCTGGAATCTAGGGTTTAAAAGAGAAGTAGGGGTTGAGAAGAAGAGATTTTTCACGTGTAAATAGAGAGTGATGCACACCCTAAAAGGCCGTAGGCTAGCATGTAGGGGATTATTGAAGAAGAGAATAGAGTTA
Organism: Impatiens glandulifera; assembly: GCF_907164915.1. Lineage (NCBI taxonomy): Eukaryota > Viridiplantae > Streptophyta > Magnoliopsida > Ericales > Balsaminaceae > Impatiens > Impatiens glandulifera. The sequence continues at coordinate 4,594,273 of NC_061865.1, forward strand.
TAGATATGAATGAAGATAGAAAGAGTGTATTCATATCCCCTTTCTTCAAGTCTAACCCTAATTTCAAACATCCATTTATAAAATTAATATTGCTAAGATATATATACTTGTATACAAATAACCCTTCATCAACCAAGGTCTGATTTTATTTAAACAGGTTTCTTATGGTCGATTCTGTCTAGTAAAGAAAGGTGCACGTGATCATCTTGACTTGTTCATTCAACAAAAGAACGACAATAAGATTGTGGATCCTAAGAAGCATAATACATAGTGTAAGGGGTTGAATAACGAGATGCTTCATTCATTGCATGTGATTACCGTAAATCGTGCCAATTCAGTTGAACTATAAGGAAAAAGAATTTATAAATTTTTTCAATTATGTTGAAGAATATTGTATGTTAAAATGTATGTATAAAAGACTTTCCTTGATAAAGGAATAAAATGATAAAAAAAAAAAAATTGCTAAAGGAATTGGCGAATGGTTAATAAACCAATCGCTAAATGATTTGAGTAATAGCGATAGATTATTACACCAATCGCTATAGGCCTATAGCGCTACCAATCGTCGTTACCAAATAAAGCAACAACGAGAAGACTTTTGTCGATTGAGAGCGATTGACATATGACCAATCACTATAGACCTATAGCGATTGGTTTGGTGGTTAATAGCGATGGGTTTACCAATCGCTATAGGATCTTTTTTTACTAGTGATTTGTCAATTTCTAGAGGCATGTATGATATTTGCGGTGATTCTACCTTTTAACTTTCTTGCCATTCTATTCGGACCAAATGCATCATTTGTCATTTCTAGAGGCATGTCTGGTACTTGTAGTTATTCTAAAATGTCAAAAGAGAGAGATTTGGTCTATAGATTTTTCTAAGTTTAATCTGTTATTCTATATTTGATGGTTCATAAATCAAGTGTTTAATGGGTATCCTTTATCAATTGAGGGACTCAATTTGTATTTTATGGTAATTTGACATGTTATATGTATCATGTTTAATCCATCTTTTTTGGGATCATTCCCGACATGCATATATAAAATGTTATGTGCGACGATAATGATTTATTAAATCTTTTGACAATAAAAACTAATAATGCATTGTAACTTTTCATCAGCACGAGGACAATGTTGTTGTGAATCTGCTAGGTTTCTATACATTATTTGTTCTATATCCCATTATATATGATTGACTTATTTTACTAATTGGATAAAATCATTATTTACCTGCTCTAGCTCTAGTACTATCGATGTGTTTGATTTTGTTTATTTTATGTATATTATAGATAATCTGTTATTGTAACCCTGGAAAAACCCTTGGTATATAAAAGTTTTGCGATAAAGCTTGAGATTCGAAAATTTCAACCTCGGGTTGCGTTTCAGAAATATTTTTTTAAAATAAACATTATTTTTAAAAGATTTTTATCTTGACAGGTTTGAAATTAATCAAAAATAATTAATTTCGGGGTTCAATTTTTAATAATCTGGGGATTTACTGTAATCAAATCACAATTTGATTTTTTTGAAATCCTTTAGTTTAAATTAATTAAACATAATTAATTTAAAAGATTATTAATTTTGAAACAAAGTCGCCAATTGATTTTTGAAAATCAATAAAAGTTGGCATACGTGTACAAACATATTGGCTAGAGTTTCTTTTAGTTCGTAGTTTGGTGATACTCGGGAAAGGGCTTTCGTACTTCATCCTCCGTACCCGTTTAAAAAACGAGCTCTACTTATAAAATTGATTTTTAAAACCGATAATCTTCTGGTCCTAGTCATGCTTCTAGTTTTAGAGTTATTTAAAATATTGAAACAACAATATTAAAATACTAGTACATGTTATTGATGATAAGTAGGAAGGATTATACCTGAAGAATATTTGTCATTTTTAAGGGTATTAGGGTTTAAAAATAAACGTCAATCAAGCCTTAGTCAAAATATTTTTTGTAGAAATATCCCAAAAATATTTTAAAATCATTTTCTAGTTTTTTGGGGTTTTAGAAAATGGTTTGGTTTTTCAAAATTATAAAAATAATTCTGTGTTTTGAAAAGTGGAATCAAACAAGCCTTAGGACCGGAGTCCTAAGCCTTGGGTCCATTTTTTTGGATCGGAGTCTAAAAATCCTTGGTCTCGGTCGAGGCTCGGGATCTTCGTCGGAGTGCCGAAGTCCCTTAGTCTAAATCCCAATGAGTCTTAGTCTTTGGCTTAGATTACCGGTCTATATGTATAAACCCATTGGTCCTGGGTTAGCCCTATGCTAAGTTTATCAGTTTTGGTGTATAAACCCACCGGCCATGGGTTAGCTCTAGGCTAAGTTCATCGGTCCTAGGTTTGGGGATTCTCGGTCCTAGGTTTGGGAATTATTGGTTCTAGGTCGAACCTCTCGGTCCTGGGTTGGACCTCTTGGTCATAGATATAAAAATCCTCGGTCGGATCTCTCGGTCCTAGCTCAAGAACATCGGTCAGACCACTCGGTCTTATTGAAATTCTCAGTCATGGGTATCGGTCCTAGATATGAATTCTATGTCCTAGGTTTTGGTCTGAACTGAGGATCCACGGTCGAATCTCTGTGTCCCATGCTAACAAGCCTTGGTCCTCAAGAATACCAAAGTTCATTTTTTCAAATTCGATTTTTTAGCTTGGAATCTTTGATCCAAGGGTTTGGGTAACTTCACAAAGCTCCTAGAAGATGTTGATCATCATCTCAAAGTATCAATCAACATGGATGATGATCAAATCGTTCAAAATAGTTTGTGATCAAAATTCTGATTTTCTATTTTAAAAATTTTTTGAGGGGAAATGAGTTATCCAATAGCTTCCTTATATCTCATATACTTGATTGATACCAAAACAAGAATACTAGTTGTTCGTTTTGACCAAATCAAGAACTCAAAATTTCAATTATTTTTGAAAATTTTGATTTTTATCAAACATGATCGGGATTGATCAAACATGATTCAAATAGTTTCCCAACATGATTACAATAATGTTGGGATGCTTTATAAGTTATGATTCAAGAGAATTAGTCCAAGAACACCAAATAAGTTTTTATTTTTTATTTTGAAAATTCAAATTTGGGTTTTCTGTTTTAGGTTGATTAATTGTTTCTAATATATCCATAAAGTTCATAAATCATCCAAGGATGATTTTTCAACCAATAAACACCATAAACAGGAAGCATACAAGCTTATGCAATTTAAAATATAAAAATTTCAAATTCAAACTTTAATTATGAATAAGAGGGTGATTGGAACCTTACCAAGGATTAGAGAACAATTTTTGATCTTTAGGGAAGTTTTTGGGACGCTCAATCCAAGTTTGAGGGCTTTAAACAGAAAAATCGAAAAATCTGAAAGCTTCAAGCTTTAATGGAGGATTATTTATTTTCTTCAATTTGAAAATGGATAGTGGATCTCTTGCTTTCAAAATGACTTAGGGATGTATTTATAGCATCCCTAAGTTAGTGGAGGCTTCAAGTGCACTAAATCAATCAAAAGCGATTGATAGTGTTTTGACATTTCTTAAGTCAACTTGGCGAAATAGGGATGAATCATCCCTATGGTTGTAGGATAAATGATCACTATGGTAGGGTGATCATTACATCCTTTAAATCAGTCGAAATGGTTGACTATTGGCCGAGTTCAATGTTGGAGAAATCGAAGAAGGATCTTCATCCTTATCTTCGCGGCGTCGCGATGAAGACGACGATCGGAGGCCAAAACAACGTCATTTTGTATGAATCCTGGTATTCCTTTAGCGATTTGTCAAGGCGCCGTTGTGTCTGGGCATTTTTGGCTTATGAGGATAATGTCCAGTTAGTTGATCTGGTTCCTTGTGAGCTCGCGCTACCCCGCTACAATGGGCTACGTGGGTGTGCGTCGTTGGATGACAATCCAGCACTCATCTGATGGTTGTGGCTTCGATTGTAACTTCTTTTTCTGATTTTGGCTACACACGAACTTTTTTTAAAACCTTAAGGGTTTGTTTGAAATTAAATTGTCTTGCACCTTTTGGTTTTAATTTTGATCTTTTTAAATACACAGAATATCAAAATAAATATGGAAAATATTTTACCAATTTATTTTATTTTATTTTTGCATATTCTTAAGGTTAAATAAATACTTTTAGGAGATGAAATGAGTACCTAATTTTATCCTAAATTATTTATTTTAATCACTGAGTTTTTCTAAAATTATTGTAAGATAAATGAGTACAAAATTTATCCAAAATAATTTTATTTTTATTATTCTGACCATTTTTCATAAGCATTTAGTCGTTAATTACCATAATTAATAGTTTTAAATGGTTTTTGGCCATGGATTAATTATTTTGATTTTACTTATTTTAAAATAAATCAAAATAATTATTTTATTTTTATAAATTGATGGGTAAGTTTTTAGTGTTTACAGATATTTAGATATATTTTCTTGTTATTTGTTATGAAGTTCATTTGTGTATATCTTCATATACTCACAATTGGAATACATAATTTTATTTTAAAAAGTTTGACCGTTTGTATTGATAAAGTTGAATATTATAAACAATGTTTATACAATATTTTGAATAATTTGACTTTATTTATTTTTTCTAATTGGTTTCTATTTGCTGATGTTTAATATAGGTATGGACATTAGCAGTTGACGAGGGAACCGAGATGATAGCAGCGTGGTGTAAATTTGTGAAATGATTCAACTACTTTGGATAAAGAGGAAGTTTTCAGAGACATTATTTTGAGTTGGAACTCAATACAATTCTAATTCTAGTCATTATTTGAATAACTTAACATGCGTGTCAGACATTTTTAAAATGAAACATTTAGTTTTTAAAAGATTTTAACAATATATAGAGCGTAAGAAATTAATTATGTAAAAATAATTAATTCTTTAATCAAACTGTAATAATCTGAGGCTAAATAACAATTTAGTAAGAACCCAATTTAAATTAATTAAACATAACTAATTTAAAAGATTAATCATTTGAAAGTCAGAGTCGTCAAATAATTTTATAAAAATCATTAAAATGATACATATAAAAACGTATTTATACCAAAGTTTCTGAAAAGGGTCGTTCGTTGTTTGTTTACGCTCGTGAAAGGGCTTTCGCGCTATGTCCTCCGCGCCCGCCTAAGGACGGTTTTTAAAATTAAAATATGGCTATGATAAATTTATTTATACTCCACCAATGTAGCCTAGTGGTAAGAGTCGGCTTAAGAGACCAAAATGTCACGGGTTCTATTCCATCTAAAAACGTTTTGAGTTTAAACGGGGAACCATGGTTGTGGGGTGTCAAGCTAGTTCCTCTTTAATTCCCAAGAAAAAAAAACGTATTTATAACATTTATTTTTTTAATTAGTAGCCTAGTGGTCCTAAACAATGATAAATTTAGCTCGCGTAAGTAATTGTACAAAATTATTTGAAAAGGGATGTGTACATGTTGCGCTGGTATTTCGATTTAACAAAACCTAAAAATATCAAAGAAATGTATTATAATTTAAAAATTAATTCCAAACGGGACCTTATCCAAAATATTGGTTTAGGAAATATTCCGAAAATATAAAAAATATCATTTTCTGACCTTTCGAGATTATTTGAAAATGAATTTAGGTTCCAAAATTACAAAAATAATTTTGGAGTTTGAAAAGTGGAACCAAATAGGCCTATGATCGGAGTCTTGGGGTCTGGGTTTGGTTTAGCCAATCTAGGTTTGGTTGGGTTTGGGAGGTTTGGTCCTGGGTGAGTGAGGGATCGGTCCTAGGTCTAGGGTTAGGGTTAGGTTTACCGGTCTTAGGCTAAGGGAGAGCTCGGTCCTAGGGTTAGAAACATTAGTACTAGGTCTAGGGTTAAGGTTATGTTTAACGGTCCTACGCTAATTGAGGGCTCGGTTCTAGGGTTAGAAACATCGGTCCAAGACTAAGTGAAGGCTCAATCCTAGGGTTAGAAACATCGGTCCTAGGTCTAGGGTTAGGCTTACCGGTCCTAGGCTCAGTACTAGCTGAAGAATACCGGTCCTAGGTCAGAAAACTCAGTCCTAGGATTCTCGGTCCTATGTGCATTTTCTCGGTCCTGGGTTTTGACCTGGGGTTCGTTTTCTCGGTCCCTACTGAAGAACATGATCGATAATCACCAGTCCTAGGCTAAAATCTTAGGACTGTGTGTTCTTATTTAGTTCAAAATTTCAGAAGCTCGTATTTTTTAATTGGGATAAATATAGTTGAACACAACCAAAACAAAAACATCATAACATCATTAAAATAGGTTTTGAAGATTGAATCAAAATCCAAAAATTTTCAAAAACAAGATTTGATCAAAGTGATGAACAGTTGATTTGAATTCATCCCAACATATCAACAAACATGTATAACAACTAATTGGATCAAAAAAATTATATTAAACTCAAGAACACAAGATTTAAGAAATCCAATTTTTAAAGCTTAAATCTTGAAATTTTAGTTTGGTCAAACATGATCAAAATGTGATTACAGTTACTTGTAATTCATTCTAACATGTTAACAAACGATCGACATGGGCGGCATGATAGGCACAGGCGGCACGACACGATTGGCATTAGCGGCATGATATAGTCTTGCGTCGTAAGTCATCCATTAAGTTTTGTTAGTCTAGGGTTTCTTGTGTAGTTGTAACATCTGCTAGAATTTGCCATCAATTGTAGTTTATATGTGATCATCTTTTAGGGTTTCTGCAATTACCCTGCTCTATTAATTTGTTTCTGTCATCATTAGAAAGGGGAAGAACAAAAGTAATAAATCTAAAAAAGTAAGGGAGTTCATTCTAGAAGAAATTAAGAATGTTGTAAGAAAAGAGATTGAGATGATAGTTGATGAAGTTATCCAAGAAAATGAAGAAAACAATGTTAAATGAATAGATCCTGAAGAAATTACTATATAAGTTATGTAAAAAAAACATTTAATAGAGAAAATATGCTGAAATTTTCAATAAAAATTGAACCACTTTATTCATAAAATTGTTTGCCTTTAGAATAATTCATATGACAATCATATTTCATTGGGAAGACCTAGAAGTCAAAGAGATAGGGAAAAGTGTGGTAGAATTCAAATAGTCACTTCTTTGAGATCAGTCGTAATAGTATTTAATTATCTATTATTAAAATTTATTTACTTCTTTTGGGGTTGTTCCAACTTTCTAGTCTTGCCTATTTATAGGCATTTTGTAAGCGTGAAAGACAACTTAGTGATTAATAATTACCTTGTGCTTGAAGTTTGTTTAGAAGTGTTATATTTTATTTATCTAGTTTTAAACTCTTTCGGTGGATTCCTAGAGTGATGAGCGTTGAGTGACTTCTTGTGTTACTTTATATTTCTCTAATTTATCGGTGTCAAATTGGTATCAGAGTTTTGGTCTACAATGGTTGGTCGGATAATAAGAGGACCAAACGATGAAGATCCTAAAGCTCGTCAAAGAGACCTTTGTGATATTGAGTTTAGAAGAATTAAGGAGACAATGCAGCAATTCGAGCAACGCCTTGCGCGTGGAGAACATCGTGTACATGATGTTGATGGTCATGATTCATATGCCCAAAAATAAAAACGAGACGGGAATGGTAAATACATTCCCTGCTCAAACCGTCCCATTGTCATCTCTAATAGAAATGAAGCATGCATATAATGTCATCACAAAAAAGTTATATTAACTATTATTATATATATATATATATATTTAATAACACTCTTACTGAAAAGACATAGAGATTCAATGAACAAATCTTTAAGAATAGAGAAACCATAAAAAATACCAATATCCATTTTCTTCAACAAACAAAACAAACAAAAACCTAAAAATGAGATGATTACAGAAATATGATATGTTTTTGTTTACTAAGTATATAGAACCTTCCATCTGTAAATAATGGTAGAACCTAACATATTGGCAGCACAAACAGCTCTACCACTTGCATTAATGTATTTTTTTTTTCTTTCTTTCTTAAAGAATGCATAGTTACATGAATACAAAAAAAAGTTCAATCAAACCATTCAAACAAATTCCTTTAAAATTTTGATTAAACAGTTCAATCTCGTCTTTCTTATTCTTTCTCTCGTGGCAGATCTTCAACACATGTGCATGGACTATGGAGGATTCAGTTTAACAGATTTGGTTAATGTTTTAAGCATGCAGATCCTTGTTTGAACTCCAAGAAGGTCCTTTAGGACCACCAATACCATCTACCAATTTGTTTGTTCCGTTTTCCTCGCTCAATAAAGGATCTGATTCGCTTTCCTACACCATCATCATCATCGAAAAAGAAACAATTATGAGCCTATTTTAGTACAACTAACGTTATCTTAAGCGAATGAGCTGATATTTACCTGGGATAGTTGAGTGGAGGAGGGTTCATTTGTCTTTTGCTGGCTATCGTGGGTGCAAAAATATGAGTATAAGACCATACCAATTAGTGCAATAAAGATGCCCAAAACATTTCTCCAGCTAAACGGATCGCGAAGGAGAACATAACCGAATGCCAAAACAAGGCATGTCTTAAGATGTCCAAGAACCTGATAAGTGACTGGAGATGTTTTTCCTATTACAAGAAATGTACTGAAATTCACTGAAACAGATATCATGCAGGATAGAACAATGAAGGCCTGCAAATCATCATGTTAAAAATTTAAGATTTATTTTGGGAAATAAGTACTTGAGAAGCTTCTACTGGTAAGAGAAAATCTCACCAGGACTTGAGGGGTGTATTTAAACGCAAACACATTTTTGTTTGTCAAAAGCCCGTCAACAAACGGGCCAGTCAGGAATAATGTGATTGCCTGATAGGGACATGATTGGTAAAGGAGCTGTGTTGAAGAAACTTTGAACTTCTTCTGGATCGTGTTTGTCATCTATGAAGTGAATATGGTTAAGAACTCAAAATCACTAAAGTATCCTAAGGCCTCTTGTTTGATTAAAGGGTACTTTATCTATCTAATAATGTTTTACCAAAAATTAAACAAGATAAACAAGGATACAATCTGGGCAATGCAGGTCGTAATCACTGCCAAAAGAGATAAGACAGATCCGAGGGCATTGAGCTGAAGATCAGTGACAGTTGCAATCCCAACACCCATAAGGAGGACAGTCAGTGAAAGTTGTATATTTTGGCTGCACATATTGATGAAATGAAGTGTTAAAAGATAATGCACAACCAAAATCAAAATAGCGAATCAAATGAACAACAATGCCCATGTACTAAGACTTCATAAAGAAAGGCAAGCGTTTTCTGGAAAATACATAAGTGTGACACGATTATGACAATACCTCACCTGAATTGTTTTCTGAAAAAGAGAGTCTCCAAAAGTACTGTACAGGGTATAATTGCTAGCTTCGTCATCTGGAAGAAAAATAAGAGAAACCGTACAGGTTCAACTTTGAATGTAAAAAAGAAAAGAACCAAATGATCCAGTTGAACCATGAAATGAAATGAATACCAGAGAAAGGAATAAGTAATTTTACCTGGTAGAAACCAACAGAGTTGAAACCAAGACTAAGATTGAGAAGCCCAATAGAAGTTCCATTCAGAATGCCGAATCCCATCACCGCTCTTGGATCAAAAGGCTTGTGCTCAAACAATCTCATCCATAAAGCAACATGGAGAGAACAGAAAGTGACTAGTAGATGCCAACTTGTCAATGTTGTAGCTGATACAAAAGGACACAGAAAACAAGATATAGAAAGAGTTAAGTATGCCTAGAAAACCTTATAATGATTTCCTATAAGCAATCACCTAGAAAGCTTGTTTACTTCTCAACCAAAGAATTAGCACTAGAATAATATAGATATCCAATAGATTATCTTCTTTAATGACAAGCTTGCATTGGTAATGTAGCCTCGGTTCCCTGATCAAGGCTCTAGTTCACAACGATACTCAAATAGATTATCAATTCTCACTGGACAAGATACATGTGACCAAAAGTTGAATATTAATGCTCCATCTATCTTCAACTTAGCACGCACTTGGCAAATAATTTGCATCCTTATCTTTCTAGAAAAGACATGTCTTGCACATTTTAGAAACGTTATTCGCGATAGATGTATGTAGCTAAACAGAATTGCTGATTTTTGCTTATAATTGAAATGAGATTATTGTCCTCCATCTAAATAAATTTAAATAACATGACATCTACAAACAGGCAAGCCCTTTTAAAATATGAATTAAGAATCAGTGTTTAAAAAAAACTAGCAACATTGACCAAAATCAATTAGACATTGTCCCTGCTCATACTTATGGTCTCAGGCAGATAGAAGCGGTAAGGAATTTTAAAGAAACAAATGCAAAAAACTTGTTAGGGTTTCTGATTTGGATTGGAAGTATATTATGATTCATTTAAGTGGTGCAGCATCTTAGCTACCAAAAACAAGAGGAAAATACAATGTTGTTTAGAAACATAAAGAGTGAAGAGAGGAACTGTCGGTAGTCAAAATGAACTGTCGGTTGTAACTATTTGGAAAATTTTGAAGTTCAAAATGATAACCAAAGTGATCTTCTACATCAACTTAATCCATCTTCAACCTTATTTGTTAATCATTCTAGCATACAACTAAATTGAAAGTTAAGAGCAGATAATTTGATTTCATAGATATGAACAAAATACAAGCAATAGCAACATTTTCACAGCTGAATAGAGAAATGACTAACCGAACATAAAACCAAGAGTGCTAATCAAAGCCTTATTGCAAATAACGATTGACACCGAAGAAACAACTGACAAACTCAGCGCCCCCACAGTTCCCAGCTGAAACCGCTGGTTCTCACTCATTTTCACTTCTTTTTTCGATATCTTATGCTTAATCACAATCTGCTCAAACAATAAACCACAATAATCTCCATTAAACATGAAAAATTCAATCGAAAACCGATATCATGACTAATATACAATAATTCAAGTAACCTACTCCTGATACTCATAAAATCCGAATAAATCACGAACAAGTTCAACTGCAAAAGGTAAGAAACAATTCACATTACAGTTCAAATAGAAAAAAATATAGAGAGAATGAGATTTTCGCACGAACTCGATGCTATGAACCTCAGATCTGCTGATTCAAACGAATAATATTCATCACGTGTATATGATGAACTGACATTTCATACATTCAATATATAAATATATATATGTGATTAGTTGCAGAGAAATACATACAAGATCAATGGAATTAATGGAGGAGCTCTCCGTTGTAAACGATCCAAGATGCAATTTGGAGGTTATTTGCAGTTGTCAGACTCACAGGAGACAGCAATAACGCTAGAGAGAGAAAGAAATTATAAGGACTTGTTTGTTTTATTACCAACTTAACTTGACTATGATTATTAATAATAATAATGATAATAATAATCCTTTATTACATTAAGAGAAAACTATTTCATTAACATTCATTAGGGTGTAAGGTAAGTTGCATAAGATAATAAGGCTAAAATTATCAAATCTCCATAGTTAAATTATACGACGTTAACTTATCTAAAACCTCAATTTTTTAAATTCCCGATAATTAAATTGGGACATAATCTTTATTTATTTATATATGCCATATAGATAATAAGTTAAGGATATTCAAAAACGGTAAAACAAAAAAAATTATAATTTTAATAATAAAAAATCTTAATTGTGAGATTTGATTCTTTGATAAAAAAAATATATATATAATAATAATAATAATAATAATAATGTAGAGTGTGTTTTTTATTATAAAATAAAAAAGTGGAAGTGTTTTTTTAGCTCAAAGACTTTCATTTTTTTTAATTATATTTGTAACAGACATTTATGCTAGGTGTAAATGGATATTATATTATTAATCATATTATAATTTTGATCATTATTTTCAAGTAAATTTAATATTATCAATAAGTTGACTTCTTTGATACTACAACCAATAAATTGAACTGATTTGTTTTTGTTGATGAATCATTGAATTGAGTCTATTTTTTTATTTAATGTTATTTTTATTATTAATGATCCGGATTTTAGTATTAAAAAAGGGATTATTTAATTATGGTTTAGATCATTTTCTATAATGGTATACATTAATTTTATTATATGATAAGAAATAAATTAAATAAATATTAGTCATGGTCTTTTGGTATTCATTTATATTTGATCTTCTTTATAAAGTGTACCATTCGTTTTGACCCATTGAGTTGTGAATAAAAAAAAATAAAAATAAAAAGCAAATACAAGTTTGTTTGATCTACCAAATTTTTATAATAAAATAAAATTAGTAATCATTTATTGAGTCTATATTCATAAAAAAAAATAATTATTTTCCTATTAATGAAACTGATATTTAATTTTGAGACTTTCTAAAATTGATTGGATCCTCTATTCTCAATTTCGATTTCTGGGTGGGTGGCAAAGGAAAATTTGACGAAATAATCTTAAAAATGGTGTAAATGAGCTGGTCGCTAAATGCGTTGGAGACCACTTTATATTTTTTGACGGAATTGTGTCTGTCACAATAAGCGACCTTCAATTGCGAGACACAACCGGATGTTATGTGAAAAGTGCACAATCGCGAGAAGCAACCGACAATCGCGAGACGTACATTTTATTTTTTTTAAATTGTTTTTTTGAAAATTACTTCTCGCGATTGTGAACTTTTCACATAGCATCCGGTTGCGTCGGGTGACATAGACAATTTTATAAAAAAAAATATATATATATATATAAAGTGGTCAACAGTACATTTCAAATTATAAAATCATTTACCCCTATTATGAGGGTGATTTAGTCAAATTTTCCATAGTAAAAATGTCATTAATTTATTTTATTTGCTTCTAAAATGATTTTTTTTCTCCTTTTTAATATTCTTTCATTAATTTGTATAATTTTTTTAAAATTTTTATAAAAATAAGTCACCTCAAAAATTCATCGGATGAGCCAGGGACTAAGCCCACCCCTTAATTTATATATATATATATATATATATATATATATATATATATATATATATATATATATATATAATAAAATTTAAAATTTAAAATCCTTGCTTCTCACCCCTTTACAATATGCATACCATATATATATATTTTATTTTTTTATTTAGACTTAAATTTTATTTCCCTAATTTAATATATTACTAAATTTGTATCATCCAATTATTTTCAATTAAATTTTTTAAATTTAATTTTCTAAATCGAAAAAATAGAATGTCATAATTTTTTTCTTATTCTTTCTTCTCTAATATTCTTCTTCTTAATTTATATAACTATTTGATTTTATTATGTTGGATTAATATTATAAGTTAACCTCATTTATTTTTTTCTATTTTTTTTATAATTTCACTGTAATTATTTAATAAAATATTTATTTAATTTTAACTAACAAATTTACTATTACAGAAAAAAACATTTTCAGAAAAAAAAATGTGAAGACAGAACTTTCCAATAAAATAGAACATGATTTTTTTTACCTAATTTTTAACGTTCTATATTGAACTAGATTTATAGATTTATCTAAAGATGTAAATATATATTTTATGAGTAATGAGGTATGTGTTGTGTGAAGGTGTTGTATAAAGGTTGTATAAGGGTGTTGTATGTATCATTACTCATATTTTATTATAGATGAATTTATTGTTTTTAAATCCGGTAATGTTTAACTTATTTAATTATTAAAATATAACGTCTTGATATATAATTTATCACACAAAATATAAACCCAACCCAATGGGTCCGTCCTATCCCTCCCTGTATGAGTGGATTGATCACAACACAATTTCGTTATTTGTTTCTTAAAATAGTAAAGTAAAGCAGCTTTTTAGGTAAAGATGGAGAATAAAAATGTGAATTGTCTGTGGCAAAGTCGTGAAATATATAAGATGAGAAAAAATGGAACGGGTCAAACTTTATTTGGTTTTAATAAATATAAAATAAAATTTAGAGATAAAAACGGTTGATTAGCATAGCAAAGCAATAGAATAGAATAGAAAGTACTCGGCAGGCAATGGCAAGACCTTATCAAATAGCGATTGAGAGAGATTATAACATAATTGACGGCAAGACTGTCATGAAAGTCGCTGCATGGTTATTCATCCTCTGTATGATCCAGATGTCCTGTAGATTGATCTCTAATTTGTGTAAGCCAGAAGAAGAAGAAGATAGTTTCCGATTTGAAATGTCGACAGCTACTACTAGATCATCATCATCATCATCATCATCTACATTGAACAGGGACTACTCTAGTAGATGGAAGAGACCAGAGATACAGATTCCGGCGAAGAAGACGTATAAGCCGGAGATGGAGATTCAGGGGACGGAATGTACGGTTTGCCTTGGAGAGTTTATGGCGGGAGAAGAAGTTAGGGTTTTGCCGAAATGTAAACATGGATTTCACTTGAAATGTATCGATAAGTGGATAGTCAAAAGCTCTACTTGTCCCACTTGCAGGACCACACTTTGATCCAAACAACATTTCCATTTTCATCCTTCTTCTTCTTAGAGAAGATCATCATCATCATATCGTAGAGAGGTATACTTCTTCTCATCTAATTTTTATTTTATTTATTTAATTAATTAATTGTTTCTCTTTAATTATATCATTTATTATTTGTTTTACTTTTTTTATTCTTTTTTATATAAAATATTTATTTATAAAATATTTGAACTAGGATTAAGCACCCAAATTAGGCCAATTTTTCATAATTTGACTTGGAATGAGTAAAATGATCTTATCTATAACATTAATAAACATAATTTAATATCACCACAAATATATTATGTATTCTTTCTATTTTATTAAAATAATAAATTTATTTTTTAATAGAAAAATTTTATTTTCTAAAAAATCTATTAAAACAGTAATTTTTCATTATGGGATGATAAATGTACTGCTCTCTTCACCTTATATTGTCCTTAATTATACCGGCAGTCTGCTACTCCACCATTTTATCTCAAACACTAATCAACATAATTAACATAATTAAATGTATAACATTAACACTATATTTATTTATTTTTCATAATTATAAATAAATTAATTTTAATTTTTTATAATATTACAATATATATAATATTAAAAAATATTTTTATATAAAATATTTTTTTTAAATAGATATAACCCTCACAGCAGAATTGGAAAATTGTTTTTCAAAATAAACAAAATCTCACCAAATTATCATCCATGACAATCCTTAATAAGGTTGTTGGTGGTTGGTATATGTCTTCATATCTAATATAAAAGGTAATTTTTGTATACAATAACATATTGATTATCTAAATAACCCAAGAACAAATAAACCCTCCAACTAATATCTTAATTAGATATAAGAGTTAATAATTTGGTAAACCCTAAGTTGTTGCAAATAATAATAATAAAGAAAAGAGATCTTTCAACATACACAAAATATAAACTTACTACTACTAAACTAGTAAATGAATCAATCAATATTCACAAACCATAAAGACAAAGAGAAAGACAACAATAACAAATATCTTTTTAACAAAGCAATCAATTTGATATCTCATAACAGAAACAACCCAACAACATTAAGTAGTAGTTCTTTATCATCTATTATGAATCAATGACAACATTAAAGACAGGAATTAAGAAGATGTTCTTACTTACTTATAGTAGTAGATCATTTGAGTTGTTTTTTAAACAACTAAATTCAAATTTTTTTCATCCCATTGCATATTTCTGAGTCCAGCTTCGCGCTGTTGCCTCGTACTTGCCTCTATCGGTCTTGTACATATGAGCAATCTCGGGTACAAGAGGATCATCCGGGTTTGGATCAGTCAATAAAGAACAGATTGACAACAAAACCTAAAACCCAAAAAAATAACCTCATTTTTCATCTTTCAACTCAACCTATCTACATATAACCCAAAGAAATGACACTGAATGAATACATATACATAAATACACACCTTAGATATGGTTAAAGCAGGACTCCATTGTTCTTTCAAGATATCAAGACAAATACTTCCATTGCTGTTAATGTTTGGATGGAAAACCTTGGTTCTAAATGCAACCTAAAGAACATGAACACAAACCCATAAAAAAAAAATGCAAATCCAACATATAAAAAGACAATTTTGATGGGTAGATCTCAAACCTTGGGGGGTTTGAATGGATAATCAGGTGGGAAATGAATGGAAACGAGAAAAACTCCTCCTGCATAAGGGCTATCACTTGGACCCATAATAGTTGCTTGCCAATGAAACATGTCTTCAGCTACAGGACCTGTTTAGATGAATCATAAAAACCCAATCTCTAAAGATCTATCTATATATCTATTGAATCAATTGAATCTGTATTACCTGCACTGCATGAAGTTGGGGGATCCTTTTGCAGATCCTTGAGTTCCTTCAAGATCCGCTTGGAAGCCATCTCTCCAGCACCAGAGCGAGAAAAGGAAAGACGAATCGGAAGTGGGTCTGCTAGTAAAGAGAAATTGATTAGAAAAAGGGGTAGGGGGATCTGGGAGGAAACCCTAATAATAATTCTAGGCTAAAGGTGAAATAGAGAGAAAGAGAGAAAAGAAAGAAAGATTGAGAGAGATGGAGAAGATGAATACCTGGAGTTGTTGAAGGAGGCGTTAGAGATTGAATTCCGCGATTCGACGAGAAATGAACGGGGAGAAATGATGAGAGAGAGAGAGAGAGGACCAAAAGGAAAGAAAAGGAAAGTAGGTAATATATAGTAAGAGAAGAAAGGAAGAAATGGATGAGAGAGAGAGAACGCGCGTTTTAGAACTGAGTCTTAATTGGCGGTGGTCTCTTGCTTTATTCCTTCGCCGCCGCCCGCCGCCTCAGACCTATAAGTTCAATCCTTGTGCTCCAAACTATGCCAAACTTCTTTTTATTTTTTTATAATTTTTTTTATGTTCACATTAACACAACATGAAACAATCATGAAACAAAACAATAAATAATAAAGAACATAAAGGTTGGGAAGAGGGGGATAAAGTAAAATATAAAATATAGGATCATCTCTTTATATGACCACTAAACAAAAAGTGTTTTTGTAATAAATAATAAATAAGATAACTAATTAATTAAGTTAAATTAAACTTTTATTAATTTTAATGTTAAAGTTAAGATATTTTTATTGTTTAAAAAATATATTTAAAACAATTAAAAATATAAAAAGCCTTAAAATACCCTACCCTTTAAGAGATTAGAAAAAGTTATACAACGATGACCATTATAATATGCAATGGCGGTTTTAAAGTATTTTCTTTGAAATGACGTTTTTTACGTTTATTTATACAGTTGACTAAAAAAATAATTGTGTTATCGATTTTAACACTAATAAACACAATTAAATATATAACTCTTTATAGATGCGTTCATTTATCAATTTTGTTGGTGTAGGTCTCATATTTTTTAAAGTTGTCCCTTATTATATATATATTTTTTATATTTTATAAAAATTTTAAATTTATTTTCAATATATTATATAAAATTATTATTATATATTTAAAAAATAAACGGTTCCTTGAGAATTTTCAAAACCAAACTACTAAAAGAAAATATATATCCATTTTAACAATTTTTTTCAATCAGAAAGCTCATTATTCCCGCCCCTTAAAGATCTCATATTAAAGATCTCCGTATGATTTTTTTCACAAACGTAATACTTTTGTCGTAATGCTTTCATAATAAAATTGCACAAATCATTTAAACAAAAATACCATTTCTTTAACAGATGTTCCCTCATTTATTTTCACAAGTCAATCTTTAAGGATAATTTTATCAAAAGTTAAAATTAAAAATAATTTTATTGTTTTTAAATATAAATCTCTTGATAATAATTTAGATCATAACATGACATTTTATACTGTATAATAATTTAAGTTATTTCTAGATCATTATATTTATTTTTATACAAAAGTACCAATTAATGTAAAGTTTTCCAGTTCAAAAATCATTACAATAGTCAAAATATTAATTTTGACAAAAATAAATCTATTTAAGATGTATATATTTTAAACAAAAAAATCAACTTAATTAGAATATTAAACTAATCTGACTTTTAAGTTTTAACAACCTTCATTAATAGACTAAGACCAAACTAATCTGAGCAATGAAATGAATAGTCAAAACATTATGTTGATAATGTCTTAAGCTAACCAATAATGCTACAACCATTCTTTATAGCTTGAAAAACGTCACATTCGTAAATAAAGTTTTGTTCAAAATGTCAAGATAACAAACACAATAGCAGAAAGTGATTTAAAACAGTTTCAACATACCAAAATGGCAATGACCATTAAGGGGCAGTAGTAAAATTATTGACACAACCCAACCATGATTGAAGAAAATCGCAAAATGGGGATAATCTTTAGTATCTGTGTGACAATTTCTCCTTTTCGATGTAATTCTGAGCATATCTGTTTTGAGACACCAACCAAACACACAATTCAGCAAGAATAAACAAATTTTTAAATCTGGTTTTGTATGAGCATACAATAGATACACAAACAAGACTAAATTTTGAATCTGTCTTTAACAAAGTTTAGTTTCTGAATGTTAGTGTATCTAGATATTATGCATAAACAAAAATAAATAAATAAAGTTACCAAATTGGGTCAATAAGAGGCATATAGTAAAATTATATATATTAGGGTGCAATCTACAAACAATATCATCCACCCAAATGGGCAGAAACAAATTTCAATCAGCAAACATTACTGGGATAAGATATCAACTAGAAGTTAAGTGAGGATGGGACTTCTGAAAATCGAATTACATCTAATATTTCATTTTAACCCAATAGGGTAGCTCAAGTGAAAAAAGTCTTGCCTAAGATATAATATCTTTCTATTCCCATTAAGAACGTGAATTGGGGTAGGGTAGCTCAAGTGAAAAGAGTCTTGCCTAAGATATAATATCTTTCTATTCCCACTAAGAACGTAAATTGTGGGGTCGTGCTACCTTCCTAAAATTCAAAAAATAATATAATCTTTCAGTTTAAGCAAACTGGAAAATCAGGGGTTTATACCCATTATTTTCTTACTCAAACATTCCTGCAACATATCAGATTTATGCTGTGTTTAGGAATAAATGGAGGGAAGGAAAAAGGAGGGAGAAAAGGATAAAGGGGGAATTTACTCTCTATACCATTCATTCCCTTCCTCTCACTTATTTGGATAGTTTTATAGTTAACCATGCTTAAACCTTTCCTTCTACAACATTCCCCTCCAAATTGGAGTCATTTCATTGAAAGACAATAAAGTTTTAAACCATCCTTTAAAATTGCAAATCAAACGAAGAGATTGTGGTGCCTTTGATTCCTTCTCCCAACACCACAAACCAATTGTAGGGTTAATCTTCTGATACAAGGGAAAAGGGTTATGGCTAATGCTCTATGGTGGAAGTGTACAGATGGAAAGCCTAAAAGTATGGTTGAAAGTATGCGATTGGGAAACATACCGGTTAGGATAAGTGGAGGTTATTAATATAGTAGAAAAAATAGAATAATAGTTGTTATGTGTATGGAATGGAATGAAATGAATTAGTTAAATACTCTTGTTAAGAATTTTTCTCTTCCACGTTGTATTCTCCCTAAGAGTTAGGATTCTATCTTCCTCCACTAATTCTCAATTGCTCTTATCTTCTCTTTGATTTTGTACTAGTGTTATTCTAAATTTCACAGTACATCATCAGCTTCCAAGGTGCATATACAACTTGAATCATAGACATTTATCTTGTGAAAATGAAACAAATATCAGGTTCTCCTTAAACGAAATGTGTTGAAGAAGCTGTATTGAATTATCAAAAACTTAACAAGAAACACAATCTGTTCATTTGCGTCTAAGACAAAGCAATTCTTACAAAAGTAAGGAGGATATGTGTTCACTCTTTAGATATCCAATTTCATAGATCTTGTAAGAACCAGAATCACTGTAAGCTACTACATATACATGAGATCGGTGAGTGTTTTTGTTAAATCAATAACAGATGGAGGAAAATTAATCCAGACGGAGATATTGATAAAACCTAACCGAAAGAGTAAATATAATCACAAATAAAACTAAAGCAAGAATAATAGTTGTTATGTGTATGGTATGGAATGAAATGAATTAGTCAAATACTCTTGTTAAAATTTCTCTCTTCCTCATTGTATTCTTCTCCCTAAGAGTTAGGGTTCTATCTTCCTATATTAATTCTCAATTGCTCTTATCTTATCTTCGACTATTTTTACAACAAAGTATTTTTGTACTAGTGTTATTCTAAATTCATAGTACATCTATAGAATTTGAATCATAGACATTTATCTTGTGAAAATGAAACAAATATCAGATTCTCGTTAACGAAATATCTTGAAGGAGCTGTATTGAATTATCAAAAGCTTAAAAAGAAACACAATCTGTTCATGTAGCGTCTAAGACAAACCTACATCATACCTATTATTTAGATATCTAATTTCACAGATCTTGTAAAAATCAGAATCACTGTAAGCTACTACATATACATGAGATCGGTGAGTGTTTTTGTTAATCGAGAACGAGATATTGATAAAACCTAATCGAAAGAGAATATGTAATCACGATTAAAACTAAAGAGAGAAGATCGGATGAGAAAAAGGAAATTACGTGTAGGTTCCGATGACAGGCGTGAGTAAGAGGATGGTGCTGATCCAGTTCTCGGAGACCTTGTGATGGATCTTGGTCGGAAGATCCTTCCATAGACCTGGCATTACTTTCTGCTGGAAAGGAGACAACGCGTATATCACCGCCTTCAATTTCACTGGTTGCTTCCCCATCTCTCTTTCTCTTTCTCTGTTTCTGCCCTAGACGACTCTTCTCTCTCTATCTCTTTCTCTCTCTTGTTCGTCAAAACTGATTTCGAGTAAATGTTCAGAAGGGTGAGAAGAGTAGAATATATTAATACACCCCCAATACTTTCTATTTCAGACCACATCCAACCCTATATTTTAGATACTCTCAATTTTTTTATTTATTTTTTTATTTATTTGGTAAAAATAAATCAATCTTATTTTTAAAATAAAAAATCACTTATAAAAATTATAACTAGAATATTAAAATACTCCATTCTAATTTTCAATTTATCTCATGACGATCGATAGAATTGTTTGATCTCTATTTTTACCTACGTTTTTGTAATCAAAATTTTGTATTCACTTCAAATTAGAGTGTTTTAAATAGAAATCGAACTCGTAGCATTTGATTTCTTAGACACATGTTCTTGTCACTTGAATAATATATACTCTGAAGTTAGTTCAGATCCAATTTTAAAAATATGTTCATTTCTTATAATTTAGGAATCAAACACAACCCCATAAATATAATATGACCTTCAAAGACGTTTTAATTGCACACTTCAGGTTAAGACGTTTTTGAGTAAAACGCAAAATTGTAATTCTAAGTGAGAATCAAATTCGTATCTTTTAATTTCTTAGACACCAACTTTACCACTTGAGTTACCAATGAGTTAAAATAATTTCAATTTGTAATAAACCAATAAGTTTTTGAATTTGTGTATTGCTCAAACATGATCTCATCCAGATCCGAAACTTTTGTAACAAATGGGGGTGGGGGACCAAAATCTCAAACCCAACAAGGCAACAAATCTCCAAATAGACTTTAAAACAAACAAATTACAATGTTGATTTCTTATTGAAACTGTTTAGATAACCAAACCTTTATTTGTATAGCAATGTACTATTACAAAATGGACAATCCACACATCAAATTTAGATGTCTGAATAGAGAATAAAGATTACATTTGAATCAGTTTAATTTGTATAAGTTTCAACTTTCAAGCCTCCAATTTGATGGCAGCATCAAGTCCATCAACAGTGCTATTCTGCTGCCCCCATAATTGAGCATATCTACCCGCCTTTAATAAAAGAGCTTCATGGGGGCCTTGTTCTACTACCTTCCCATTCTCCAGAACTATTATCTGTAACAATCGAATTTATGTAGAACGCGTATGAATACAAACAGTAAGGAAGATCGTGATTCGTGATATGATGAATTGATAGGAAAAGAAAATTGAAGAACACTTGCCTCGTCACATTGCATAGCTGTTGTGAGCCTATGAGCTATAAAGATTGAAGTTCGATTATTTGCAATAGACTTCAAGGCACTCAATATTTCTCCCTCTGTTGTGCTGTCAAGAGCACTTGTTGCTTCGTCGCAAAGCCTTCATTAATAAATAGATAAATAAATTAGAAGAAATATTTGTTACAACGTGTACACCAAAGGTTACAACTTCTCTATACATATCTTTGTATACTCAGGTCCCTCAAGGGTTTCTAAGTAGCTTGCGAGTTTATTTTTATCTTTTAGGGATAACTTTTCCCCCAGCGGTTTTTTCTCTCAAAAGAAAAATTAACAAAGGTGGATGCAACTTCTAAGATAACTTTTTCTGTCTGTTTGGCAAAAGAGAACTTACAGAAGCGGCGGAGCTTTCAGGAAAGCACGAGCTAGAGCCACCCGTTGCTTTTCACCTCCACTTAACTTCAACAAATAAAAGGATCATGTAATTGCACGCATCCAAATGAAAAGCATAATCAGTGCATATCCAGAAACAAAAATAAATTTTAGAATCTATCTCCAATTAAGTTTAATTTTCCCAATGTTTTTGTATATGGATCCAAGATACAAAAAAATGAAAAAGTGTTTCCAAATGGGGTGGGTACTTATCCACGTCTTTTTCGTTTTTCTATGGGTTCCTTTCTCAAATAAAAACTATAATCAAAGCAAATGGACAATTTGGAAACACTTGTCTACCCTTTGATCTAAAGGGGGTCATGACGGTGGGGGGTCATGCTAACCACCCAAAAACCCAGGTCACAAAAAAAAGTTTTTCCAGAAGAAAAAAAAAGAAAATGTTTTTCCAGACGGCGTCTTTATCCAAATATCCATTTTTCTATAGCTTATTTTCTCTCGGTTAGAGGAGTTTCCTGGTTTAGAAAGAAGAGTTTTTCTTTTTGATAATAGTAAAAAGTTTGAACGCTTAGCTTCTCAAATAAGAATAAGATCTTCAACAACTAGGCAAGTCTTGATTGCTTCGAGAGAGCAAAAGAAGTGATGATAAAATATTACTAAAATCGGTCATCTCACCTTCAGGCCACGCTCTCCCACCATGGTTAAGTACTTGTTCGGAAATTTCATGATAGTGTCATGAATTGCTGCACTTCGAGCAGCATCATACACCTAGAATTTGAGGAAGCATACGAGTAAAAAAATTATTATTATTTTCTGAAAACGTACAAGTAAATGAATATTTTAAATGTTTCCAGAAGAACCAGTGCAAAACCTCTTCCTCTGTCGATGAAAGACGACCATACTGGATATTATGGAATATAGTATCATTGAAGAGAACCTATATTTTAAAAGAAATCATTTAAGTATACAATAAATATGCCACATGAAGAAAATCAGAAAGAATGGGTTAGGATGATGAAACTGGAGAAAGAGCTCACAGTATCTTGAGGAACAACACCTATGGATCTGCGGAGGGATTCCATAGTTATATTTCTTATGTCTTGACCATCTATTCTTATCTGGCATGACAGGAAGTTTAAATCAAGGTAAGTATTAAATGCTTTAGTTCTATCAGAAATTTACATGAAGTTCTGCTTCTAAAGCACATGATCAGATTAGTAATACGAAACACAGATTGGGGTTTATAAGGGTCAATCACACGAAAACATGTGGCCGTCAAATTAATGGTAATAGATAATTATATTTAATTATTTATTTTAGTTAGTTGGTAAGGATAATTATTAGAATTAAAACTATTGTAGAGTTAGGATTGCCCTATTATTATTTGATTCCACTAAGAATGCACTAAGTTTAATTGGGAGTCATGACTGAAGAGGGTCGTGCTAGCATCCTAAATTCAAAAACAATAATATATATGTGGACTCATGTTATCATTTTAATCATTCAATGAAATTACAAAAGGTTCTATACTTTTCATCTCAATAAAATAAAATAAAAAAGTAGTTTCAAGCAAAGCATGCTGAGGATCTTACATTTCCGGAATCAGTGTCAAAAAATCTGAAAAGCAATCTGAGAATGGTTGACTTGCCTGCAAAACCAACAATTTATAGATGAACATTAAAAGCTCTTTCTTTATGAGATAATACTTGTCAATATGAAGACATCATTTTATTGAACCTTCATATAGAGTGATGTGTAAGGGCTTCAAAGGTGTACAATGACCACTATGATTGCTTACCACTGCCACTGGTTCCTACAATTGCTACACTCTTTCCGGATGGAACAGAAAACGATACACCATCTAGAATCTTTCTGTCCAATAGATAACTGAAAGAAAAGAAATCAAGAATATAAATCAGTTTCAAGACATGCAAAAAGAATTAAAGCCAAATGCCCATGGAAACAAAATAAACCATAGATACATCAAGATCTGTAGTGTTTTAGTCCTCCCCTTTCCCCCTTGGGAACAAAAAAAAAAGAAAATGACATACCGCTTCTTTTCACAAAATCTAAGAAAGATTTATTAATTTATTTTGTAATTAAAGTTTGTATTAATAAACACAAGAAAGTAAAATCTTAACAAACAAATAATTATAGAACAAAGAGTGAAAATAAATACAATTATTAATTTCAAAAGTAAATTCAAGCAACTGATATCACACAAACCTCGAAATTATTCTTTATGTAATGCACACTTATGAATGAATGAAAAGCGGATTGCAACACTCATACATATTAGACTAATGATGAGTTAAAATTAGTTTATTTTTTAAATTGCAATACAGAGAAACAGTTACCTAAAGTGAACATTTTCAAATTGAATGCTACCTCCCTTCAAAACCAGTGGCTTTGCATCAACTTCATTCTGAACGCCAGCTTTTTCCTGCAAAAGGTAGCATTCAATCAGAAAGTAAATCAGACCTTCTAACCAAATGAGAAAGAAGACATCTATATCTTATGCTCCAATACTCAATATCATCATTAATTCTGAAAATGAATAAAAAGAAGCTTCTAAGTACCTCAAGTAACTGAAACATGGATTTCATGTCAACAAGACTCTGTATTGTCTCACGATAAACACTGCCAAGGAAGTTTAATGGAAGAGACAGCTGAAAAAGAAGCCCATTCACCATAACCTGGGATTTTCAATGAATATGAACCAAATTAGTTTTTCAAAGATTAAGGAAAAGGTTTACAAATATTTAAGAGTATACAGGTATTACCAAATCACCAATTGTCATTTTGCCACTCATAATCCCATGTGAACACAATACCATAGCAGTTGATAGAGCTGTGCTAAATATCAGATTTTGGCCAAAGTTCAAAACCGAAAGGCTCCTTTGAGTTTGCAAGGCAGCATCTTCATATTCTGAAAAAAAATGCCTCGTCTTAAATTGATCAAAGTTCTCTATTTAAAAAACAAATAACAGATAAATTGGTTCCTTAAGTGTCCATAAAAGAGAAAACATGTGAATTCATCATTTTTGCCATATTGGCAAGACTGTATCAAAATACCAAATTTATATGTATAGAAAAAGCAGACATCATCAACTGCCTACAACATTTTAATCATTCCTTCCCATCTTCGGACATGTTTAAGCCGTAAACAACTACATGATGAAAATCAACTTACTCTCCAATAACTCATCATATTTATCAGCTTCATAAACTTCATTATTGAAGTATTTGACTGTCTGAAAATGGAAACAAGGAGATCAAAAAAGATCAATGACAAGCAAGATACTAAGTGATCTAAATCCAAAACATTCTGCTACATATTTTCATTGCACCTCATAATTGATAAGTGAGTCAATGGCCCTTGTATTGGCATCATTATCTGCTTTATTCATGGTTTTCCTGAACTTTGTTCTCCACTGCAGAAGAAACATAAGTGATCATTATTTATTAAGATTTCAAAATTTTCCCACGTTTCATCAACTAAAGAGGACAATAGACCAGTTGTTGTTTAAACAACAATTCTATACAGAACTTATCCAGTGTAAGCTGGAAATGTGAACAGAAGAATAAAAATACAAAGGGGTAATTGACATTTGCAGTGAATGCCACTAGGATAACCAGTGATTGATAGCACATAAACACAATGTTACCTAACAGTCTAGAGATCTAGGATTTGTAAGGAAATGTAGATGAGACGAAGAATGACCTAGACCTTTAGAGGAGATAAACCGGAATCAATACTATTTCACCATAACTCCAAATAATGGATACTCTACTACTATAAGCTACTAAACCCAATAAGCTACTAACTTACTCCACTAATAACCATACTATCCTTATACTACTACTTACTATACTACCCTTAAACTACTACTAAGATATCCTACTACTAATGTTACACACAACACTAAAATATAAACCAAGGTACTCAACTACTTGAACTATTAGTGTAACAAAAAGGAAACTGTTCAGAAAGAAAGAGAGCTAATGATAAGAGACAAAGATCAAAACCTGTGTCACAACCAATGTGAAAGCTACATAGGCAGCAACAGAAAGTGATGTGATCCAAGCAAACGGTGCTCCAAAATTGTATGCCAATATACCTGATACCAGAGATATCTGGAGGGGTACAGGTTAAATCTGTTGAAATCAAATTGATGGAGAAAAACTGAAGGAAAAGGAACATAGTTATTAATAAACAAGCAATAATCTTCTTTTTTTAAACCAGGGTTTATTCCCTGGAGTAATGTAACACTCTAAACAAGAAATAAATAAGGAATAAAAATGAAAAGGGACAATATAGAGATAGTAGATCAATATAATTAAACAAATTCAACATTACAGTGTCCTTGAATATCATTCAGTCTGACTCAACCATCATGCAGACAAAAATCAAGGCAACAAGATCATACCTCCAAAACGGTAGGTACAACATTGAAAACCATGGCGGAAAGGATAAAGTTTATTGCACGACTTCCACGATCAATAGTTCGGTTAAGAGCCCCCGTTTCTCGACTGCAAAAGAGAAAAGCACATGTGTGGTATAGCTTTTGACAAGAATGCACAATTTACATTTTTACAAGCCATATATCTACTACAATTGCAAGCATCTAGGTGTGCAGGATGATGGACTTGGCAAATTTTTTTCACCAAACTACAATAGAAAAAGAACCAAGTGTGGTATAGCTGAAGATATCCTATAACAACTACATTATCCATAAGTGATCAACGAGTACAGCATCTGATAAGGATGGAAGGAACATACATCCTTTCCATTAATTATTAGCTTACAATAAAGGTTTTCAGATGGTTAAGCATCAGTGCATCACTCATATTTTAATTCCATTAAACTTTCTTCATCTGAAATGATCTATATATTTTTTAACTAAACAAAGAATAAAAGGACTGGTTTCCATGTTTAAGAGATAGTTAAAGGTGTGAACGCATGAGATCAAGAACATACCTAAGATGATAATGAAGATCAAGGTCATGCAGATGTGAAAAAACCTGAAAACATAATTAGCAACAGATCAGTGTGTTAGGACTTGCCACAGTTTTAAATCTTAGAGAAAGCAGGCTTGTGATATATGACAATAGAAGAGTTAGAGACTAATGGGTATAAATAATTATAACACTTTTTCAAGCAAGCATTTCAAACAATGATTATATGGAATGATTTAATAAGCCAGACACTTGAAACGGGTAAGTGTTTTTTAAGGCACGATACTTTGTAAGTAAACATCAAGAGATTTTCCTATAGCTTAAAAAAAATCAGGGAAAAAAAGCATTGTATGCGATAAGATATAATAGGGCATAGCATGAACAATGGGATACTTGGGAAGTACTGCTCTTATACTCCTTAACAAGTTAATAATAACTTCGTATTCCAAAAAGTTCTTAGCTTTCTTACTTTTTGACCATTTGTATACTAACAAAGAAAAATATAATAGCTAAAATTGTTGTGCCAAACCCAGCAACATTCATGTTGCACATAAAGTGAGACAAAATCCTATGATCACCAAAAAAATATGACTGTAATGTTCAGGTAGGGCTAAATTCTTTTTTGGGAAAAGTAAACTTGTATTAATGATGTTTAGAAAAGGTTGTGAATTCAAAAGATAATCATAAAAAAGACGGTTTCCAAGGAAGAGGGAGAGAAGAAATAAAAAGAAAGGAATAAGGAAATGGCTCACATCTTAGCCTACAAGGAAGGACATTAAAGAAATTTGAGCAAAACAAATGAAAAAACATAGGCTAGCACGAGAAACCCTTGTAGTTTCTCATTTTGAGCTTTTGTTTTTGCTTTCATGTAATTTGTTCCTCTTCTCAACGATATTAATTAATGACCCTTATTCAAAAATACATAATACCCCCTTGAGTGATACAATGTACCATATGATTTCTTATCTTCAAGATGTTTCTCCAAATCATTGAATGATTCCACTTGGGTCCAATCACTCAAGTTTAAGCTGAGGCTTTGGAGTTTGTTTCCTCTCTTCGAAAGACGTTTGGACTTGGGAGAATGAAATAATCTTCTCTATCTTTTCTAACCCCTTTCAAGATATGACTCGTTCCACTCAAGAGAACTATGAATTATTGTATCAACACTTGTCCACTAAACTCTAGGATTTTTTCCTAAATTCTTAATCTTCAAACAACAATAATTCCAAACTAAAACACAAACTAGTTCTTTTTAACAAAAATCATATTAGTGGATATCGACATTATTCTTTTTAACTAGATAGCTCATTTTTAAAACTCAGTTCAGTAATAATTATCATCAAAAAGGGAAGACGAATTATCTTCAGTACTACTGGGTTTGTCTCTTCTTCTTTTCTTGTCATTATCCCTTGCTAAAGAATCTTTAAACCTTTAGAAGGTAACATCTAAGATCATTCAATGCAGAAGCACAATACCATATGGGGATTTAAATTGCAATGGTGGTGGCCAATTGCAGGAAAATGAAGGGTGTTTTCAATACGTTTTCCTACATGTCCCATTAGGAAGCGATTTGACGGATGAGCTCCTTATGAAAGACAAGTCTCACAAACAATATTTTTTTACAAAATAAGGCTATGAGGAGTTTAAGTCCACACTA
Organism: Impatiens glandulifera; assembly: GCF_907164915.1. Classification (NCBI taxonomy): domain Eukaryota; kingdom Viridiplantae; phylum Streptophyta; class Magnoliopsida; order Ericales; family Balsaminaceae; genus Impatiens; species Impatiens glandulifera. The sequence continues at coordinate 4,623,272 of NC_061865.1, forward strand.
AATATCATCTACTTTGTAGTCTTTTCCTTCATTTTGTCGGAGATGAAACTAAATTCCTTCTTTTTTATCCTTTAATTTGCTTCATTTTTTCCTTTATTTTTAGCAAAATGGAAAAATCCTGGTATTAGCAATCAAAAAGATTTAGAACTTTTAACGAGATACTGAACATGCTTAGTTCTCATTTTCAAAAGCAAATACATCATAAATTTCATCATTTGAATACAAAAGTATCAGAAACGATCCTCTAATTTGTTGACCTTGTGTATGAAAAACTTATAAAGCTAAGTACAATTGACAAGAAAATGGTTTTTCACCTATGAAGAAACTACACATCTCCTATAAATCTGGGGAAAAGGGTGAAAGCGTCGTACCTTTCTAGAAACAGAACGGATTGTACGTAACGCCACTTTTGCAAATACAGCACTTCGCAACTCTACACCATCAAGGTAAAAAAAATTAGGCCAACTATCGAGAAACTATACCTAATTACACAAACGCTAAAACATGAGTGAAAGTTGAACTCGATTTATGGGAAAACAGAAATTCAGATCCAGTTAACTCAATTACGCCAAAAGAAAATAACATATTTTGATTGAAGTACCATTAAAAGCAGACGCTCCTGTCCGTGCCACACCATATCCAATTAGTACAGCAACAGGACTTACAAAGAGAGCTAAAGCGGTTGAATTAGCTGCTGTAAATGCAGAAAGGGAACTAGCATTGCCAGTTGCTGTAGTTAACCAATCAACAGCTAGCTTGAACAGGAATGGCACTTGAACATTCAAAACCTGAAGATCAGACATTCACTGACAACCCAAGTTAAATCCATTGAAAATATCTTCAACCTGATCAATACTAAGAGAAATGAACAACAAAACTAGACTTGTAAGTTGTAAATTGTAACCCACCTTGGCTCCAACCAGAAAACCCAATGCAGCAATCACCCTAAACCGAAATTCAGGGTTATCTTTCATCCACAAACATTTAGCTAGAGTGGCAAGGATTTTCGTGTTGGGTATATTCTCTCCAGAAGTATCATCACCTTTCACCACAGAAGTCTTCTTCTCTATCTTACTAGGTTGGTCATTTCCAGCTGATGTGGAGAACATAGCATGTCCATCTAACCCAGAAAAATCCTTGTTCTGGAATTTCATCACATAAGCATTATTAATCAAATTTTCTTTTCACAATACAGCATAATTCAGAAATTTCTTCTTCTTACTTGTGGATTTGAAGGTCGTGAACTTGGATCAGAAATGAAACCCTTCAGGTGCTTGAAGAAATGAGAGGTACTCCTGGTAGTAGTAGTAGTAATAGAAGTAGAAGTAGTCAAATGATAGTGAAGGAGAGTTTTCCCGCCGGACAGGCAAGAGGTCAAGCGACGGGAACTAGGGAAACGAGTGACAGCGGCGATGGAGACATTGTGAGAGTTCGCAATCATCATTTTGTTTCCTCTCTGTAAGAGAAATCTGCTCGCCCTAAAGCAACACCTCGAAGCCATCGCAGTCTGGTGAATATATCAATTTATTGAGCTGAAAAGCGCGCACGAGTGCATGATAGAGGTTGTGTGGAGCTGGATTGAAAATCAAAGGAAGAAGGAAAAGTGGAAGACGCAATTGAGAAGAAGACAAAGCATCTCCGACGATCTGTAAATCAACTTCTCTCCGACCACAAGAGAGAGAGACGACCAAAACTAGGATTTCAGCTCACTTTATTTATTTTTATTTTTTTTACATAATTTTTTCTTTAATTGTCAAATTAAAAAATTTTATTCACAATTTTTTTATTCTTAACCAAAAAAAAAAAAATTTTGTCATTCAACTCAACTAAACAATATAATAAATGTAATTGCAACATTTTAATTTCTTAAATTAATTTTTTAACTAGACTGGACTATGACTGCAAACGAGTCAAGTAAAACTCAATATTTAATTTTTCAAGATCGTCTAAATAAAATCTAGAGACACAAATTTTTTTCTTACAATGTGCGGTCCAATTAAAAAGCATAGTAATAAGAACCGAAAACAGCTGATGAAGTCAGTTCCTTCTTACCGTCTATCTAACTCTCTCATCTAATTGTATTTATTGGTCAAATTGGGCGTCTGGTTTGGATGCGTCGCATAAGATAACTGGATGCACAAGAGATTCTGGAGGCGAAATGATTTCAAATTGAACTTCAATAGTCCTATCCATGCTGCCTTGACTTATAGTTTCCTTTTTAAAATAAGATCTCCGGATGAGATTTTGTAAGGAGGGTAAATGACTTGATTGAATCGGTTTATATATTAGAATACACGTATAAACCAATGAAATTGTTTTTTTTAAATTAAAAAGAATTGGTTTAGTTACTTCAATTGGTTTTATTCCCTGGTAAAAAATTATTACTAAATAATATAACTATACATAAATTTTATTTTAAAAAATAAATATCAAACTATATATATTTGTTTTAAAAAATAAATAACAACGTCATATATAGAAATTTTGTGATTTGAAAATTGGATTATTAAGATAAATATTGAAGTATCAATTATAAATTATGTATATTTTCTAAATTTTAATTATGATCTGATTCAACCGCCATTACCGACAAATCTGTCAGTTTTAATATTTTTATATAACTTAATTTGCTTATAGAATTATTTTTTTGGATAATATTATTAATTATTGAGGTTCTTGATGACTAATATTTTAAAAAATATCTAAAAATTGTACAAATTTCACAGTTATATAATGATCGAGTAATTGAAAAAAAACTTTTATCAACCAAAACAAAATCAAGTAGAAAAGTGTTGTGATCATATGAAACTTATATCTACTTTATTGATTTTCTGTTAGATATGCTTTGAAACCATATAATTACAATGTAATTCACTTCTATATGCACATTAATAGATTCATCAATTTCATATTTTCTCTAGAAAACAACACTTATTTTAAAATAATAATAGGCCATTTAATTATAAAATGAAATGAAACCAGACAATTAGTTATAATAAAAAAAACTAAAAATGTCTTTTTTCAGTTGGAATATGGGATGACACCAAGTTTTAAGACCAGCAATAAATACCACAAAGTCCAAAGATTTGACAATTCTTCTTCTATATGCAAACAAACAAATGAATGCAAAAACATCTTTTTATCATCAATCAACCAAAACCATGCCTGCAATTCTCTAAAGGGTGTTGCCACCAAAATTCATAACAGAATTGCAAAAAGCCAAAGCAAGGTGTAGTACTAGGTCTGCCATTGTCGGTCCGGTTCTCTCCCATTCCTCCTCGAGATCCTTAGGATTTCAAACGCCGGTTTCTATGACCCCAAACAGGAAAGATGAACCTTTCCCCCAATCGCGATTCTCATCAACAGTTTCCATATGACCCATTGTACAGATTCTCCGACCCCATTCGGAAATTCGAATTCTCATATCCGTTGAAGAATTTGTTAACACCACCCAATCTGTCGTTTCTGCTGGAAATCTCGTTCCACCCATCCCACAGACCTTTAGACATGAGGTTCGATCTATTTTGCTGTTGTTGCTGCTGCGGCTGCTGAAGTTGCTGATGCTGCTGCTGCTGATGGTGGTTAAGTTGGTTGAGTTGTTGTGGATACGAGATATGATTTTGTTCCCCACTGACCATCAACCTACTATAAGCATCGTTCAAATTAAAATAGCCATTGTTTCCCATTTGGGATGTTTCGACCATTCCCTGGTTTTGTAAGGGAGGGACAGCTGATCTTTGCATCAGTAATTGAAGTCTCGCTTCGTTTTTTAAGGCATTCGATTGTGAATGGTGGTGGTAACTCAACCCATTACGAATCCCACCAGGAAGTCTTTCATCCACAACTGCCATAATGGCGGGATCCATGAATTCGTTATCTATAACACTGCTTCCATTCGACTTAGGTGGTGACTGATGATAAGAGTTTCCCAATAAGGATGATACGCCCAGAAAGTGATTCCCTATCAAGAAAAAAAAATGTTTAATGAAAAGTGAAAACTCTTCTTTTTTAGAATTGAAACACATTGATTTAATCCAAATAACACCTATCCCATCATTCATCGCTTCATCAACTAAAAACACCCTTTTTCATTTAACCGAAATAAGCCTAGATAATTCACTTTTTCATCAAACAATGATGTTTTTCAAAATAAAAAACTGAACTGACCAGACATGTGATGGTGGTCAAGAGGCTGTTCCATTCTTTCTTGTGCACCAAAGCCAGGGGGCGGCGGTTGAAGTGATCTGCTGGGAGCTGAAAATCCCGGAGGAGCTGAAGTTTGAGCTCTTGAAACTGTATACAAGCATTCAAAATATTATCATTACATAAATTAAGCATGAACAACAGAGATTGAGAAACACGAAGAAAGTTAAATTGAAGAAAAATAGATGGAGGAGAAGTTACAATTAGGCTTGAATTTATTCTATAACTAGCAACAGTCAGCCATTAGATCTTCATCTTAGCCATTCTATGATAGGTATACCCAATCATAACAAGTAAATGGCATGAAATGCTTTACTAATGATGCACATGGAAAACACAAAATTCAGTTATCAGTTGGCTGTTTTGGTATCAATTTTTTTATGATGATCATGATCTTAAATAATCTACATTTGATCTGAAAAATAACAAGATCATTATCAAAATAATAATATAGAGAAAAAGAAAATCTATAAACCAAAAAGTTACACTATAATTTGGATCATGATATAGAAAATGATTTATATACCAAGTGAAGTACCAAAAATCACACACTATAATCTAAAAAAAAATATTCATCGTGATACAAAGAATATCTTAAGCCAAAAAACAGTTTCAATTTTAACTTTACATTTCCAATGAAATTGTGACTGTGACAAACATTGAGACAATATTAGTTTCCAAATAGTCAAATTATTAAAATAAATGTGCACTAGAAGAATGCTTCATATGAAAAAAAAATGACAGCTAAATAGTTGGTAATGAAGGTAACTGACCTGATAACTTATTAGAAGATAAATGAGGATAACCGCTGCTAAAAATGTCAGAGTCATGGAAGTAAGCATTTGAGGGAACATTATTAAAACCACCAAGGTTAGTAGCTAAAGACATATCTCTGCTTCTTGAAAAGTCATGGACCGACAAGTGATCCGAGCTAGGTTGCTGACCATTGCGACTTGGTGATGGTCTAAGATGAGATGCTTCATACCTAGAATCATCATTTCTTGCAAAAGAGAATCTAGATTGACTACTGTTTTGCCCTCGTAAGGAACTAGATAATTTTAGATTTACCTGATCATTATCATTATCACTTTCACTAAATAATTTAGACAAATTTTTGGAGGACTTTAGTGATGTATCCCATGAATCAAAGTCCATAGATAAAATACTTGATATTATATTGCTCTCTCCCATTGCCCCAGACCCTAGGCTGCAATCATCAATATCTCTGAATTGAACTTCAGTTTTTTGCATGTGCATTGAATGACTACTAGCTGCTGCTTGATCTAAAACAATGGGTTGCTTATTTAGCAAAATTTCAAGGTTGGTTGCTGATGTACTGGATTGAAGAGGAAAAGGTGATGTTTTAAATCTCTTATCAAAAACTTGAGCTTCTAACTGCTCAGCTTGATCTCTATGATGATTTGGAACATGAAAAATATGGGAAGGACTCATGAAACCATTTGTTCGAGTGACTTCCGGATCTTTAAGTCTTTGGTTCTCAAAATGTCGTAAATCTTCTTCAAACTCGTCATGTTCTATGGATGGTTCTGAATTTACAACTGTCTCAGGCCAGTCTTGCTCAACAGACATGCAATTTTCATCAACTAATTCCACATTATTCCTCACAGTCGCAACTGATGACAAGGATTCTTCTGAAGGCAATTCCTCAAGGTTCTGTTGTTGCCGCACACGATCACTAGTATCTTCAATGTCTCCATTGACCATTGATGACAACATACTGGAGGACGAATCCTTAACCTTTCCTTTGGAGGAAGAAACATGCTGCTTCTTTTCAGAGAGAGAACCCTCAGTAACGTTAACAACAGACTTCGTAATATTTTCCGTGCTTTCATGTTTAACTTTAGATTCCAGTGAAAATTTCAACTGACTGTTATTTGACATAGCAGGCGTTCCTGTTGTAGGAGTTCCATTAGAAGAAGGGGTTCTACTGTCTGCATTTGTAACTGATTCTATTGGCTCAGATTCACTTCTATTTAGTATTGTCAAGCCCTTTTTCCCATCTTCTTGAAACTGAGTTTGACTTGTTGCTGCAACATCTATAGAAGTCATTGAACCACTTCTAGTTTCAGGCATCCGTTTTATATTCCCATTGGGAATTGTTAAACTGGGTGGTCCCCTGATACATTAAAACAAACAGTTATCATGATCAATGAACAGAGAGAACTAGAGATGAGACAGAACCATTTAGCATACCATGGTGATGAAGACTGTGATGCAAGAGAGTGACTAGAACCACCATTTGGCAGAGAACTTTTAACACTGGCTATTGTATTCTGCCACTCAGATGATAAGATGGAATCAGTACAAACAAAAAAATTACTGCAATAGCACAATAAAAAAATGCAAATTATAGAGTACAACTTGCACAGTGGCAACAAAAACACATGTATGAGGCTGACCTCAGCCACTTGCAAATGTATTATTGATACATCATTAACAACGTTGTGTCCAACTGAAAGAATGGGTTCCCCTAACGTCAAATCTAGACATGAGAATGATGAACATAGAAAGTCTTACAGTTATAGCACTTTTACTCATAGGTTTTCCTGAGGACGTGGAGCTGCTATGGTCGTAGTCATCTGCAGGAGGTGGTAACTTATTCCCTGAACGATGTTGCATAATATGTGTAGCACCAGTAATTTGAAGAATCCTACTCCTTCAGAACAACTAAAGTTAATTAGCTAGACTAAAGAAACCTTCATTAAGTATCCATGAACGAGAAAAAGTCCCAATAAAATGAATATCATTCGTTTAGGAGACCACAGGCTTAGACATAATAATGAAAGCAAACCAAAGTCAAACAAATATATATCCAGTAGGATAATACTATCCATGTATATCAGCATGTACTTCACACTATTGAACCATAGGATAGAAAGGGCAAAAAGATTAGTTCCTTATTTTATGCAAGCTTTCAAACTCCATACTCGTTCAACCTTTTTAAAGATGAAAAAAAATGAAATTCACAGACTATATTTCTTGTTACTTCATTCATTCATGCACTTGATAGCACGTGTCTTCATAAGAACTTGTGATCAAATATTAATCAATAGAAACGTAAGAACATGAAGCAACAATCAGATTGGATCGCATGGTCAAAAGTACCTTGTATAGGCAGATAAGGTTTCATCTTTAGTGAAACTATCGTCTTGTGAACCAACCTCATGCAAATACAAACAAGCTGGGTTGTTGCAAGTCTGTGTCAAGAAAAAATTATTTGATTAAATAAGAACTAGCCCGTTCCAACAAGAATTATAAACTACAGACAAATACTAAAAGGTTTCAAGTATCATACCACATTTCTCAGCCATGCGTGACAATATTTTGTGGTTCCAAAGCATGACCTGTGACACATATTTCAAATTCTCCATAAATAATATGATAGAGAATAAACTTAATATTTGATCACAATCTTCAGTCCATAGTCTTACTTTAAAGGTCTACCCTCCAGCACGAACCCATGCACATACTGAATACATCTAATCGCTTCCTCCTCTTTTGAGTAAGTAATATACCTGGGAGACATAATATTAGCAACTGTGCAAGCCAAACTTTCAAGAAGAAATAAGCTAATAGATAAGGATATGCCACATTTAGCAAAGATAAAAATTATGCTTTGGAAACATAACCATCAAACTTCCCCATTTCCCAGTACAATCAAAATATTGTAGCATCACATTTGCACAATCAAACATTTGAGACCGAGGATCACTTTTTTAAAACAACTTCAAGTTTTGAAAGAAAAAAAAAAACTCTCTCATTCTCAATGAAACACTTACACACTGCAAGAATTGTTTGCACCATTTTGAATTGCACCAGATGCTGTCCTAGAAATGGACACTTTTAGCACCTTTCCATACTGGCCAAAGTATTCCTTACACTGGAGGATCTGTGAAAATCATGATAAAACCTTTAAATCAAAGAAGTAGAAGCACAAAAGATAATATACATTACACACCTCTTCATCCGCTAAAGTTAGAGGCAACCCAACAACATATACGAGATTCCTTTGAATCACTCGTGCACTACTAAGTAGCTTCCTTGCTTCAGCTGAGATGAGTTTTGCCTTATGTGTCTTCATTTTTTTCTCCATAGTCATCTCAGCAACCAACCTGTCAATTGTAACCGTCACATTGACGCCATCTTCAAATAAGAAGTAGAAAATAAATCTGAAAAGAGATTCTGATAGATAAATATCTCCATGGATGACAACCTTTCACATTTTTTTGCCAAGCCTACAACCTTTTCCTTGTTATAAGGAAATCGGCAAGCAGGACATCTCCCTTCTGTCTCATCCTTCTCAGCCATCTCCATTATGTGATTCCAGCACCAAACACAGATCTGAAGACAAGCAGACAAAGTTACCAAATAGTAGATTGACCATGCAATGGCAACAGAAGTTCATCAGATTCAATTAATCAATATAGAGTTCCTTCTCCTAACAACCTGTCTAGACCAAAACTCTGAAAGTTCTTAATGAATTTCGAAGCATGCAAACCATTCAATAAACAGAAATAGATTCCTAACCTGGTAACCGCATTTACAAGGCTTGAGTTGTTGATCTGTCAAATCCATTTCCTCAGCACAAAGTGGACAAGTCTTTTCTCCTTCTTCACTCATGATTGCCTACAAGTGAAGTCCAATAAAATGTAAAGAACAACCAGTCTTATGTAAATCAGGTCGTACCTATTCACTTATTCATGACAAAAGGAATCCAAATCAATCTAAGAAACAACAAAAGAACAAGAGTTTAAAAGATGAATCGAGCTGCGAAAACAAAATCAAGAGTGGCGTTGAAGATTAACAGGTTCGACATGCAATCAAGTGAAAATCGATTGCATGTATTGACATAGCTGTCGAGTTACAACCTAGAATTGACAAAACCTAGAGGATTTGATCAAATCTTACGATTTGGATGAGAAATAGAGATCGAATCTAGGAGATGAAAGAACGATGAATTATGTTGCGAGATTAGAGCTTGAAGACTTACGCCTGGGATGATGGATGATGATGAAGGAAGAGCAAACCGCGGAGAGGATGAGATTCTACAGAAGAAGAAGAAGAGAGAGAAAGTGAGCAGAGGGTCGGCTTGGAGCTTCGGATGGCCTTTTCAAGCTTTCAAGTGCGTTGCTGTCACTGTCGTATTTAGGTGGTTGTGGTTTCATGACCTTATACCTTGTTTGGTATTATTTTATTTTATATTATATAATAACACAATTATTTTTATTAGTTTTTTAATTTGTTTTTTATCTTATATACTTAAATACTCCAAATCAAACTACACTCTAATCATAGGATTACCATTGGGCCCATTTTAAAACTTATATTTTTATAAAATATTCATTTTTCTATTAAACTTATAATATTTATATGGGCCTTTTTAGCATTTGTACAAATAAATACTCTAATAAAAATATTTAAAAAAATAAATTAAAATAAAAGATTGCCCAAATCCAACTATATCTATATAGAAAGTATGAATAACCAAAACTAAAAAATATTATTTTATTTATCAATTTAATTATTATAAAATTCAATTTATTAATAAAAATATTTAAATTTTTATTTATTATTTTATTGTTGTATATTAATATATTTTAAGTCTTTATACTAATAAAATTATTATAAGTCATTTTTTTTAAATAATAAAATTTTCTTAAAAATTTTATTCCAAACAAGACCTAAGTATTGATGGTCCTTCAAAATCAAATGAAGAAAAAAAATACAATTGGATATATACGAATAATAAGAATTTCAAACACCACTTCTTTTATATATATATATATATATATATATATATATATATATATATATATATATATATATATATATATATATATATATATATATATATATTACACAATTAAAATATGTATAATAATTTTAAGAACAAATTAAAATGTTACAGAAAATTATTATTTATTTATTGATAAAACAATAATTCTTAAATGAATCGATAAAAATAAACTATACATCTATAAGTGATTTACGAAATCAAAAGTCGCACAATTTATTTATTGCGGTTCAAATTGAACAATAATCTACCTTAGGAAGAAAAAATGGAGAGCTTTATGATAAACATTTGAATTTCAATTAACACTTAGTTCTATTAACATTTATATTTGAAATAAAACGAAATTTTATATAAAAAAAAAGTATAGAAACAAAAACGGTAGGGTCGACTATTATTTTCTTCCTTTCTTAATCCAATTTAGCGCGTTTACATTTTTCTATTTTTTTAAAAACTTAATATACCATTATGAACTTCTTATTTTAGCCAACAATATTATTAAATATTTGACCCATTGTTTTCCCTATTATTATTTATCTTTTGAAACAATACTATATTCTAAGTGAAAATGGTGTTATAAGCATAAATATAGAAAAATATAATTTGATAACAATCAAGAAACATATTTTGGTAATTTAGATGATGGGGGGCAAGTAATCAACTTTGTTTATAGAACTTTTGAAAAAACATTTTTAAGTTTGATAAAACTTAAAAGAAAATTTGTCATTTGGCAATTTTTTTTTGGGTAACATTATCTAAAAGTTATATAAAAAAATATGTTTTATTAACTTTTTACCTAAAAAGTTTCATATAAATAAATTACATTTTTTATATTGAATAAAAAATAACTTTTATTTTGTACTTTTTAATTTATTTCAAACTATTTCTTTCACTTTTATAATTATCAAAATCACTCACAATTTTGTACTTTTATTATTTTTAAAAGTGAACATTTTTACTTATTATTTTAATAATTTAAAAGAGGCCCAATAAAATATAATAATTTTATGAAATATGATTGAACTTCTAATTACTCTAACTTGGATACTACTGTCCAACTCATTTTCATATGTGCATCTAAATTATAAATTTACATTTATTATAACTTTATCATATATTGGCTTTTATATTTCAACACCCAATCTGATATAAGTTTGAACTTAAAAAAAAATATATTTCTTTTTTTGTGGTTAAGTATCTTATTTATATTGATTTAAATGGATGTTTAATATATATCATTTAAAAAAGTATGGAGTTGATTTTTATGAAGTAATTTTTTTTAATTATAAAAAGACTTACAATATATTAATATATAATTAATAAATAAATAGTATTTTAGCTGATGAATTGAATGATCTTATTCATTACAATGAAAAAGTAAAATGATGTTTGATTATGTTGAGATTATTTAAAAATTCCGACCAAACAAGACCTACGATGATGAATTGCCCTTTTTCTTGCGATATTTTTTGTTTTATCATTAGTTGAACAGTAGTTGAACGGGAATAGAACAAATATGATTATATAAGTATGTGTTTATATAATTTGTTTGTAATAGGGTTTGTTAGAATAGAAGTTATTTAAATAACATTATTGATGTTTTGATTATGACCAAAATGATTTATTTGATTAAAAATACTTGATATATAATATTTTTTAAAATGAAATAAAGTAATAGTGTTTTGATTATTATATTTAAATAATAAACACCTTAAATAGAGTATATGGAAAAAATAAAATAAAATATTATAAAGTATTGAAATAACTTGATACATTACATATTTGAGTTAATAATTTAACTTGATATCACATGATCTTATATAAGTTCCACAAATCTTTTTTCCCTTGTCACTAGATAACAATTTTCAAATTCTAATTCACTTTCTAATTGACAATTAAATCCAATAAGGATATATTGATATCTATTTATTTTATTATATATATTTTAAAATTAAAGGTTATTATAAAATTATAACTTTGTACTCTCTTATAATTTTTTTTTTAAACTATTTTCGCTCAATGATTTATGTAATTTTTTCATCTAAAATATTGTAAAAGAATAAATTTAAATGTCCATTAACTTCACGTATAAATAATGTATTACTAACTATACTATGATAACTTAAGTGGTATATCTATTGTTTAATTTTTAATTTTCACCCAAAAACACTTTAAAGTGAGAATAATAGTTTTAACTTTGAATAGTCGTACTAACTTATTAAATTCAAAATATATAACAAATTGTCGATTCACATTGTGAAATAAATAATTCGAGAAACAAAGAAAATCATCAATATATTTTTAAATAAAAAATATAACCACCCTTTAAAATCATTGCAAAATCCCATAAAATAAAGGTATAAATTATTAATATTATTCTATTTTAAGGAGATTTATAATTTGTGGTAGTGTAATAACTTGTTTATAAGGTCAGAATGAGTATATATAGAGACATTTTAAATAAAAATATTATTTAAATTTAATTATAATTACCTAGTGATCTATTTTATAATTTTAATTCCATTATATTATACTAGTTATACTTTATGATTATACATTCAACTTTATACATGATCTAATAGATATATTAGATAAGTTTTTTTTGTTTGAATATCTCACACACTATTGTACATTCATAAAGAGATCCTACATTGTTATGATTCTATGTTCAACTTTATATGTGATGAAATGGATTTTTTTTAAGAAAAGTTGAATACAACTTATATTTATATACAATTTCATATTTTAAATGCCTAAATAGTGAGATTGAGGTTATTTATTGCGAGAGATTTAGATTTAGGACGGCTTCTTTTAAACCATACAATTTGAGACTCTTTATTATTTTTTTAGAAGGTTGAGCTCCACTTTTCTTTTGAAGTGATACTAATCATCGCGAGTTAAACATATAACCCGCAAACATACTTGACCGGATGCATAACTTGTCGTCTCACAGACTCGAACCCATGACCTCAAGAAGGCTAGAGTGATATAAACAAAAAAGAGTTGAATACAACTTATATTTATATATAATTACATAATTTAAATGCATTTTGTAATTTAAATGCCCAAATGGAGAGATTGAGGTTATTTATTGCGAGAAATTTAGATTTCGGACCGCTTATTTTAAACCTCACAGTTTGAGACTCTTTATTGTTTTTTTAGAATGCTAAGTTCCGCTTTTTCTTTGAAGTGATACTAACCCCGTGGATTAAACACATAACCCGCAAACACATTTAACAATTAACCATACACATAATTTGTTGTCTGATCGACTCAAACCCATGATCTCAAAGAGACTAGAGTGATATTAACGAAGTTTTGTCTTAATTATTAAAATGTCGTTAACTTATTATCTCGTTAACTTATTATCTAGTTGACATTTATAAATAAATAAAAGATTCATATAACCAATTTAACAATTGGATTTCAACCGATAATAGGTTTTAACTAGTGAATCAGCAGTTAAAATTTAAACCTCTTGTTTCTCTGAAATTAAGTGTTAAATTTGTGACATTAATTTTTATTTATGTATATACATTTAAAACTATTAAAAAAAAATTCCAAAATTCCAATTTATCCCACTTTATAGTTAATTTTAAGAAAAATAAATTAAAGATTACTAATTTGTAATAATTTATTAATATAAAAAAAATAGAAAGAAAGAGGTTGACATATTTATCCCGACCCGAGGTCCCGACCCGGGTTGCATTCGGTTCTTGGGAAGACGGAGACGGACAGAGGTCCGAAGTGTGAACTGTTCTCAAAATCTCGGTCTCTATCAAATCTCAAAACTTTTGCGTCTGGATCTCCATCAAAAGATTGCTTCAATTCAAGGAAATTTCAACTCTTTAACCTATCTCGTTTGGCGTTCTGTTGCAGTTTAATCGTATCAGGACAATCTTCTCTATAAAAGCATACATTTCCTGTTCGTTCACCCGCTGAGTGTACCTCCAAGTATCGCATCGGGGGTTCAGCGGCAGCGTTGCGCAATTTTGATCCCGGTAATATTCAGACCCAAGAACATTTTATTTATGTCAAGATTTGGTCTTTTGAGATTATGGGTGATGTTGAAGTGGTTAAATTGTCGAATTTCTTGTTGAAATTCCGTTGTTACTGAGAGATCAGGACTATTAGACTTATATGTGGATTTCCCATCTTTAACATTCTTGTTTTGTCGATGGAAGCTTCGATCTTTAACTTGTCAAAAATGATAAAATAACTTAACGATGTTCGATTACTGTTTGGTGGGTCTTGGCAGATCGCCAAACATTATTTCATTGGGAACGAACTATTCTCCATTTTTGTTGTGATTATGACTTTATACATCACTGAAACTACACTTTTTGCCAGTTGCCACATTTTCATTCAAAAACCGGGGCATTACATATAATACCTTTACTTTGTCATGCTTACGAGTGTTGCATAGAATACAAATTTGCAAAACCTATACTTGATTGATTCTAAAAGCTGATCGGGCTTCTCTTGTTAGATGTCACTTCACAAGTCAGTAGATATGTTATGCTCACCAGTTATTCATATCCTCTGCATGCAAATTGTGTTTACAAGAAGCAAGTTGGTCTTTGAAGAGGAAAACAAGTTGATCATTTTCTTTTACCATGGTATAAAAGTCTCATTTATAATGTCATGATTGGATAGGAGCTTTTCATGGAAGAATAGACCTCACAAAGAAATAAAACGTAAAGTATGGAGTCAATGGGAGCCGAAAATCCTAACCGAGGTAACTTTTCACAAAGACCTGTTTCTTCAGCACCTCCCATTCCCCAAGCCTTCATGCCTTCATTATCACCTGGACCTGGAGCTTCTGTTAGACATGATCCATCCGGTTCTCAAGCTGCACCACCAGGAGGTATATACAATAACCCATCAATGCCATATGGAAATCCAAGGCCTGCAGGATTTCCCTTCCAGCGGTTTCCATCTCCACAATTTCCTCCAATAGCTCAAGCATCGCCACCAAATACTCAGCCTACACCTCCACCAGGTCCTTTTCATCATCAACCTCAACATCAGCCTCAGGCACCGTTTATGCCAAGGAGCTCTACCCCCCCAATCGCAAGTATCCCTCCTTCAAATTTGCCTTTCTCTGGTCCTTGGACAACATCACAACCAACAAGACCACCTTTTCCTGGATACACCTCCAATGAACCTACTAACATGGTTGCTCCCACTCTACAATCATCCGCTCCTTATCAAGGAGGTTTTGTACCCAACCGTCCACCAGTGACTTCTGCTCCCTTTCTTTCATATCAAGGAGGCCAAATTGGTCCTCCACCAATTGCTACTTCATCAGGGCCTTACCCACAAATGCATCAACAACCCTTTGGGCCTCCTATGGGGACTGCCCAGGGCTTGGCAGATGATTTCAACTCTCTTACCATTGGCTCTGTTGCTGGATCACTTGATCCAGGTATTGATACCAAGTCATTTCCCAGGCCATTGGATTGTGATGTGGAACCAAAGGCATTTGCTGAAACGTATCCCATGAACTGTCCTTCTCGATATCTGAGGCTTTCAACCAATTGTGTACCAACTTCTCAATCCTTGTTGTCAAGATGGCATTTACCTCTTGGAGCAGTTGTTTGTCCACTTGCTGAAGCTCCGGAAGGGGTGAGTATTTTTTTTATTGTTGTTGTCAGTTTGGCATGTGTGCTTTGTGATCTTTCCTGACATTTATTTTCTCACATCAGGAGGAGGTTCCCATAATAAACTTTGTACCGACAGGAATCATACGGTGCAGAAAATGTCGTACTTATGTGAATCCATATGTGACGTTCACGGATAGTGGAAGAAAGTGGCGTTGCAACATTTGCGCTTTGCTGAATGATGGTAATCCATGTTTATACTTAGATAATTGGGTTAATGATATTGCATCAGATAACATGCTGTTTACCTTTATGATTTCACCTGCCTGAATTCTTGAATGCAAGGCCAGAATTAGAGCAGTAAGCAACATCTAAGTATTTTAACTACTTCTTGTTGCATTGGTGTAAACTGTCTATAAATTGTTCAGATTATGGCTCATTTGTGGGAATAAAAATTGTCATGTGTATTATCATAGAAACCCCTATCGCTATTCATGTGTCTTCTGATCATTTTTATCTAATCAAAGCGAGAACATAGGGGATGGAGGATAGTTTTTCTTCTTGTTGACTCCTAGTTAGACATATGGATCCATTTGGAAGCACTTATTGTTTTTGTATTTTGTATCTGAATATAAAGAAATGAAAAGTTACAAATGTTTCTGGATCTAGATTGAAAAAAACTATAAAAATTATAGATAGCCATTGTAACATAACGCAAATAATAAAGTGACTTAATGACCTCAGTTTTAAACACTTTTATTTCTATTTTTGGATATTCAAGTGTTCTTTTTATGGATAATGATATGTATGTGTAATTTAATGGTCTGTTCACTTTCTTTCCGTGATATAAATATCATTACATCTTTCTTTCTAATTGCAAGGGCATCCTGCAACACTTCATGCATGTTGATATGTTAATATGGATATGTTTGTTTATCGTATGCAGTCCCAGGCGAGTATTTTGCTCAGTTGGATGCTAGTGGAAGGAGAATCGATTTACATGAGAGGCCCGAGCTTACCAAGGGTAGTGTGGAGTTTGTTGCTCCTACTGAGTACATGGTGCGACCTCCAATGCCACCAGTATACTTCTTCTTGATTGATGTATCAATTTCTGCTGTGAAAAGTGGGATGCTTGAGGTATGCACTCTCAGAAAGGTCATATCTTATGGTATAATTGGACTTTTATAATCATTTTCAATCTTTTGCAGGTTGTGGCTGAAACTATTAAGTCTTGTTTAGATAACTTTCCCGCTTCTCCTAGAACACAAATTGGGTTTATAACATTTGACAGCACAATACATTTCTACAACATGAAGGTGAGTTCATATTTTTTTTTTTGTAAAACTAAGGCAATGCAGTGTTTTTATCAGTTCAGCTGGATTTACTGCTATTTTTTTTCTGGTTGTTTTCTCAGTCAAGCTTGACACAGCCCCAAATGTTGGCAGTTTCTGATCTTGATGACATATTTGTTCCGTTACCTGATGACCTTCTTGTGAACTTGTCTGAGTCAAGAACAGTAATTGATGCTTTCCTTGATAGCTTACCCTCAATGTTTGAGAATAATTTCAATGTGGAGTCTGCTTTGGGTCCTGCTCTTAAAGCCGCTTTTATGGTTATGGTATGCTCCGCTCTATCATGTCACTTTTAAACCATAATTTACTTACTTTTTCCTTTTTGTTTCTTTTGTAGCTTTTAAGTAATTCAATTATCCATGTAGTTGCAGAATGTTAGTTGTTTTTCCTTGTCTAGAAACTAGACTTGTTTGATGTGGATAATCCAACATCCTATCATTTCCTTCAATTCTTCCATCAAATCATCAACCAAAATAGCAAACTAACACTATTTTTTAAAATATCAAATACTGAGGGTATTTGGTAATTTGATCAACTTTCTCATTAAACAAGGCCTGGATTGACGTAGGTTATTTATGATTAATTTCAAATAACCCACTATCCAGTAAACTATCTATTCATCAATCAAATTATCAACCAATATACAAAAATACTATCTATTTATAAATAATAATGATTATTATTTATTCATTATATATTTATAACCTTAATATCTTTTTACCCAAATAACCTCAAAAAACCAGATTTTCAATAACTTACATCAAACGAGGCCCAAAATTATTTCCAAATTACCCCACATCAAAACATTAATCCTTTTTTATGTCTTATTTACAGAACCGACTTGGGGGTAAATTGTTGATATTCCAGAGCACTCTTCCATCACTTGGTGTGGGCCGTTTAAGATTGCGTGGAGATGATTTACGCGTTTACGGGACAGACAAAGAATATTCGTTGAGAATAGCAGAAGATCCTTTCTATAAACAAATGGCTGCAGATTGTACCAAGTACCAGATAGCTATAAATATATATGCTATCAGTGACAAGTACACTGATATAGCCTCCTTAGGTAAGTATATTTGTTGTGTTCCTCAACTTACAATGTATGTTGACTTGACCCCAAACATTATTTAAAGAATGCAAGATTCAAAAAGTCTAGAAGTTTTGGATTTAAGGATAAAAAAATGGGTATTTTGTTATTTAGGAACCCTGGCCAAATATACTGGTGGTCAAGTATATTACTATCCAAGTTTCCAATCAATCATTCATAAGGAGAAATTGAAGCATGAGTTAACCAGAGATCTTACAAGAGAAACTGCATGGGAAGCTGTCATGCGCATAAGATGCGGGAAAGGTTAGTCTGTGATCATCGACCATCTACAAAGATATGATTGGTCAAAATTTGCTTCAGATTGAGTTTCATTCTCATTAAGCAGTTTGGTTGTATGTGGATTCCGAAAGCTTATGTTCTACGCTATTTTTCTTGTGGGGGCAGGTATTAGGTTCACATCTTATCATGGAAATTTTATGCTAAGATCAACTGATTTATTAGCACTTCCTGCTGTGGACTGCGATAAAGCTTATGCAATGCAGCTTTCCCTTGAGGAGGCATTGCTAACTACTCAAACAGTATATTTCCAAGTTGCTTTGCTGTATCCTATCTTTTGTTTAAGAGTTTATTCTACAATTTTCATGCTACTTAATCATAAACCTAAGCAGTAAATTGGCTTCATTTGGGAATACTCTCCAGTCGAATTTCTCATATGGCCGTATGGAAACATGGTGCATTTCAACGTAGTCCTGACTAGATCCACACTTAATTTGACGATATAATTGCTTTTACGGGTGGATGTGGTGTCCAATTGGGCCAGGTGAGGTCTAAAAATCTATCCTTAAGAGATCTACGAAATATCCAAATTTCATGGTAATTGGATCATTAATGAGAGGTATTTGAAAGTGTCACAATTTTCAATCCAAATGTATCTTGAAAATTCATTGGCCTTTTCTCATCCAGATTCAGATACAGACGTGTTTCCAAATAACTTGTTTTATGATATTCATGATTTGAAGCATAGGTGCCTATGTGAACGTTCTAGTATTTGTAAGGTCTTGCTTGATCTGGGTTTATTTGAATAACAGAGTGGTTATTTCCAAATAACCCATCATTTAGGTTATTAAAATAAAGTTATTTGGGTAAAAAGTCATAGGGGTTTAAATATAGATTTAAAATAGAGGGTATTTTAGTATTTTTGTTTGATGACTTGAATGATGTGATTGATGAATAGATTGTTGATTGTATACTGGGTTATCTGAAATTAATCTCAAATAATCCACATCAAACAAGGCCATATGTATCTTAAATATTGGTTTGTTTTATTTAACACTTAAAGGTCTCTTCTGCCCTTGTCCTTCTTTACAATACCCATTTCTATTTCATTATATCTTTTAGTTGATGTCCTTTTCCAATATAAATGTCAATGGCTTATTTTCTTAACAATCAAAAGATATACTTCATCAAGTGGAGAAAGACGAATCAGAGTCCATACAGCGGCAATACCTGTTGTTTCAGATCTAGGAGAGATGTATCGCCAGGCAGATATGGGCGCCATTGTTTCTATACTTTGTCGGTTAGGTAAAAGCGTAAAAGTCCCCTATGCTGTTCATTTCTTGGTCTTTTGTATCATTAAGAAAAAAATGACTATTTTGAATTGAACTACTAACTGCAGCAATAGAGAGAACATTAACCTATAAATTGGAAGAGGCTCGGAACTCGGTACAACAAATTATTGTCAAAATAATGAAAGAGTACAGAAGTCTCTATGCGGTCCAGCATCGGTTAGGAGGCAGGATGATATACCCAGAATCGCTAAAATTCTTGTTGATATACGGTTTGGCATGGTACAAGTCAATACCACTTCGCGGAGGGTATGTTGATGTCCAACTGGATGAACGATGTGCGACAGGACATACCATGATGACTATGCCTGTTAGAAATTTATTGAAGATGCTTTATCCAGATTTGATTCGAATTGATGAATATCTTGTAAAGGTATTGAACCGTCCCTCCTACTAAAAGTTTTTCATTTAATAATAATCTCAAAGCAAACCTTCAAGCCTTGAACTAAGAGTCTGATATCTCAAGGGAAAAAAAGTCTCAAAAAAGAAAATCTCAAAATTGCATCCTTTTGTTTGCAGTCATCATCTCCTCACGAGATTGCTGAGTTCAAACTTACGAGGCTACCACTTACAGCTGATAGCTTGGACTCGAGAGGGATTTATATATTTGACGATGGTTGTCGTTTCATTCTATGGTTTGGAAGAATGGTTTCACCTGACATCACTATGAACTTACTCGGAGATGATTTTGCTTCCGACCTTTCCAAGGTATATCTATATGATTTTGTTTCTAACTTCTCCAAATGATGCAAATTTGATAAAACTGAAAATTACTAAATGTTGAATTTTAAGTGCTGGACGAGTTAAGTGTGGAAAATAAATGTTAAATAAACCAAATAAATAGTACTTGGTAAGTTTTGATTTCGGGAAATCAATTAAAGAGGGAGTAATTTGATTAACTTACTGGGTTAAAGCTGTCTTTTGGACTTTCTTATTACATTATTGAGTTAAGTGACCCCTTACATAATTAAGCCATAGTTTTTAGCTTAAATTGGCCCATTTGAAAAACTTTATTGGAACTGAATTTGGGTGTGAGTGAGAAAACATTATCTCATCTAAATCAACATCTTTGGATGAGATAATATTATAAAATGAATTTAATTAAAACAAACACTTAATTGTTTGTGTTATCAGGTGGACATTTGTGAGCGAGATAATCCGATGTCTAGAAAGCTAATGAAACTATTGGAGAAGTTAAGGAGCAGTGAAAAAATATACTACCAGTTATGTCATCTGGTGAGACAAGGCGAACAGCCCAGAGAAGGTTATCTTCTTTTATCAAACTTAGTCGAGGACCAAGTTAGTGGTATGAACGGTTATGCAGATTGGATTGCGCAAATACAACGACAACTACAATAAAAAGAAAATGTATTGGTATAATAAAGATAGGAACTTGTCTTTTTTCTTTTTAATTGCCCTGACAAGATGATATCTGTCTGTCTGTTCCCTCGAGGGGTCGGTTCTTGGTTTGGGCGATGATGGACTTGTTTCGATCGAGGGGATTATTTTAAAGTAAAAACAGTTGTAAGGGTCTTTCAATATTGATTTTTTTTTGTTCCATCAGGTTGTTACATGATTTGTTTGAAGCAAGGAATATATAAAGCTTCGGTTTCTCTCTTCTAAAGAACACCTAGATATTATATCTTAGTTGTTACAAGACTTTGTTCATAATTTAGTTTGTTTTCAGGTTCAATTGTTATATTGCTTCTTCTTTTTCTTGAGTTTATTTTCTTTCAAATTTCAATAACACATGCAATATATGTGAACTTGTATTATGTATTATTTTTTGAAAATAGTCAGCCTTCAAATGTTTTGAGATCATTAGAAATAGTTCAACTATGTGAAATAATATTTATTTATTATAAATATCAAAATTACTAATTTAATATTTGGTACTTTAAAACCCATTAAGGGAGTTTGGTATTTTAAAAGTTTTAAAGATAAAAAAAATGTATTTTAATATTTTAGCTTAAATAATTTGATGAGATGGGTTATTGATGTCTGATTAATCAAATGCAAATAATAAAATTTTAATATATTGTTATTAATATATATATATATATATATATATCATTTTCAGAAAATAATGTAGTTATAAAAAGAATACAAATATAATATAAACATAGTTTTGAAACTCGGTCCGGTTGGACTTACAAATCCAACGGGCTGGATTAATGGAAAAAAATCGAAAATATAATCAACCTAGTTAAATCCGGTTAATCCGTCGGTTGGACAGGAAATTCGATAGCCCGAGTTAACCAAGCGGGTTTATCCTATTTAAAAAAAATAATTTTTTTTTCCACTTATTACTCTCTCAGTTCTTCTTTCCCCGTTTTTAGTTCCCACTTACCTATTTCTAGTTTTATGTGGGTAATCATTCTCCTCAAACTTTACCCCTTATTTGAACCTGATTCTGTTTTTAATGGACTAAAAAATAATTTAAAGTGTAATAGTAAATCATAACTTAAATATAGTTTTCATCTCTTCACCGGATTGGATCGGTTTCAAAACTATAAATATAAGTATATGTGAGCATTGAAATTAGTTCAATTGTTTTAGAATTGAAAATCATAATTATTTGAATACATAATAAAACTGATATATGAGAGAGTGTTATACTAATATTCCTTCTTTTTTTTTTATATAGAAATACTAACTTAATTTTTTGGTCAATTATATAATAAGACAATTATTAGAAATTGTTATATATGTTATTTTATAATTAATTATTTGAAAATTAGTTTATAAAATATATAAATTAACAAATTCCCCATTCGACATGCACAATCCAAATTTATAAAAACAAATGGACCCAATGCAAATACTTATAAGTGAATTAGTAAAAATTGAAATGGATTTATTTTATTACTATTTACTAGAAGCAGTTAAAAATCATTGAACAAAGAGAGAATTTCTCCCCACGTTTGGGCAATGTTCATCATGCAATCCGATTAATATGCATGCAACGTAACTGCATACATAGTACATTAACTGTTCTTTGTATATATATATGAAACAAATTAATATATAAAGTTTGAAAAGGATTCTTAATTTGACAATAATAATAATGAAGGCCTTCAAAATTATTTCAAAGTTGTCCAAATCTCTGGATATGGTCGGAATTAGGTTTCCCGGCAGTCGAGCTTTCGTTACCCCGACATTGTCAAAGGTAACGAGATCTATTATTTAAGTTTTCAAACGTATGATTAATTTGTATTTTGTATTCAATTTATAGTCGGCAGATGAGAAAGATGAAAAGAAGGCGGAGGCTTATGAAAAGGTGGCCGAGGCTGCGGCGGCAGTGAAAGAGGGGGCGGTAAACTTGAACAAAACATGCAATGTTGTTAAAGATAGTGTAAGTATTTGATTTTTGTAATGCATATATTGTTGAATATTAAAATAATAATTTTATTTGTTATATGAATAGGTGAAAACCGTGACGAAGAATGTAGCTGGAAAAGCAACAGAAACTTTGGTCGATAAAGTAACCGAGAAAATCAAGGAAACAGTCACGTCTAGCAAATAAACTCTTTTGTGTTTACTCATTATTTTATGACATTTCGGTTTATTCTATTGTAAAACTCGTCGGTATTGTTGGATCTATTGGTTGGTTTATTTTGATAATGAGAACTAATTGTGATAAATGAGTTGTTGAAATACCAAATTAAACCAAACATGGAATCAATTTGAAAATTAAACTTGTTTTTACTCATTATTTTATGACATTTCAATTTACTTTAATATTAGGTTGTTTTGACAATTAGAACTAATTGATAAATGAGTTGAAGTTGAACTACCAAATTAAAACATCGAATATGATTGGTTAACATAGTTAGACAAATTATTGTAATTTGCTAGAATATGAGATAGTTTAATTAATTTGACTCATGAAAAATATGACTAGTAAACTATTTTAATAACCCTTGAATCTCAGTGTAAGAAATTAATTTTCATTAAACGATTGAAAATTTTATAAGATTGATAAATCTTGGTACATGGAACCGAACGACACTCAAACTAAGATCACCTCACGGTCCTCACCATAAACACATATATGATCCATTTCACCTCCATCGGGCTATTCTTTTTAACAAAGTAAAAACTCTTAATTAACATAATTTAAAATTTATTTTATGTCTAGTTTCACAAAATCTTGTTAAAATAAATTATGTATCATGGAATGCCCATACATTCGAGTTGTAAACATAGGACCCATGTATCCAATTCAGTTGTAATAGTTAAATTTGGAGTAATTTGATAGAATTATCTTATTCATAAGTTTGATATGTTATTTGTAACTGCAGTAGAAGTCTAAGGATTATAGTGAAATTTTTATATCCCATTTTATAAAAGTTTTGGGCAGCCCCATTTCCCCTTAACAGAAAAGATAGATCTTTTTTTTCATAGACCTAGTTTCAAAAATTGATAAAAGAATTATTTTTGATAAGATTTGAATTCATAATAAAATAAAATTATAAAATTTTATCAATTATTCACTGTACTACAACATCACATCTCTTTAAAAAATCAACAATGTTAACTAAATATCTTGTTACGTTTTAATAAATCGGCTGCCTTTGAGAGTTGGCTGTCCTAGTTCGAAGGCTTGCTGGGCTTACCTAGGGCCGACCTTAACAAGTGACAAGTCACCACTTTTGTGTTTGAATATTTCAGTCAAAGAATCTCATAGCGAAGTTTAAGCTTAGAATTTTAGAAATCTCAATCGTCTCCCAACTTTGATACTGAATCAGTTAATGACAAGTGAATCTCAAGATCTGCACCATTTGGCTATCTGAAATTCCCTCGTCTTTGTTATGCATAGTTTTTCATGCATAAACTCACATATAAAGGGCAATCATCTAGTAAAGGATCTAAACTTACATATTTGAGAAAGTTGTTCTTGAGATTCAACTCCATCCAAACACACATAATTTGTTGGCTCTTGCCCAAGGCATCGCGATCGAATCCAAACTCTAAGTCAAAATATATGCCCCCAATTGATATTGAACGATTTTTAAATTATGGATTCAATCGTAAAACTATATTTAACAAACACTTTAACAAAGTTACACAACATTAGGGGTAAGCAAACGGGTAAACCCAACCCGTATTACCCAACCCATATTTAACCCAAATTAAATTTACCCAACCCATAACCCAACTCATATTATTTACTAATATGGGTTGAGTATGGGTTGAGTTGGATATGGGTTGGGTAACCCAAATTATTATTTTTTTTATTTTTCATTTAATATGTATTTGACTCATTTAACACATTTTAATCCATTTAACACGTTTTGACATTTTAACACGTTTTCCACATTTTTCACGTTTTTGGCACGTTTAACACGTTTTTTACGTTTTTGACACGTTTAACACATTTTAAACATGTTTAACACGTTTTTGGCACGTTTAACACATTTTGACACGTTTTTCATGTTTTTGGTATGTTTAAATTAACATGTTTTTCACAATGATGACACATTTAACACATTTTGACACATTTTTCACGTTTTTAGCACGTTTAACACGTTTTGACACGTTTCACATATTTTTCACGTTTTTTACATTCTTGACACGTTTAACATGTTTTTAACATTTTCAACACATTTTCATGTTTTCCCATTTTTGGCACATTTAACACATTATGACATGTTTTTCACGTTTTTAGCACGTTTAACACGTTTTGACACGTTTTGACACGTTTAACATGTTTTCACGTTTTTCACGTTTTTGACATATTTAACACGTTTTTAACATTTTAAACACATTTTCACACGTTTTGACACGTATTGACACGTTTAACACGTTTTGACATGTTTAACATATTTTCCATATTTTTGGCACGTTTTGACACATTTATCACGTTTTTGACACATTTAATACATTTTTTACACATTTAATGTGCCAAACGTGAAAAACGTGCCAAAAACGTGAAAATGTGTTAAATGTGCCAAAAATGTGAAAACGTGTTAAACATGTCAAAAACGTGTTAAACGTGTCAAAAACGTGTTAAAACTTGTCAAAACGTGTTAATGTGCAAAAACCATGTTAAATATGTCAAAAATATGTTTAATGTGCAAACACGTGTTAAATGTGTTAAAATGTATTAAACATACAAAACACGTGAAAAACGTGCAAAAACGTGAAAACGTGTTAAATGTATCAAAACATGTTAAATGTGCTAAATATATGTTAAATGAGCCAAAACATGTTAAACGTGTTCAACATGTCAAAAACGTGTTAAACGTGCCAAAAATGGGGAAAACGTGTTAACATGTGAAAAACGTGTCAAATATGTCAAAAACATGTTAATAATGCCTAAAACGTGAAAAACATGTTAAACGTGTGAAAAACGTGTTAAACGTGTTAAAATTTCAAAAACGTGTTAAACGTGCCAAAAACGTGAAAACCGTGTTAAACTTATCAAAAACGTGTTAAATATGTCAAAAACGTTTTAAATGTGCCAAAACGTGAAAAACGTGTTAAACTTGTCAAAAACGTATTAAACATGTCAAAAAAGGTTAAACGTGTTATTAGTGTGAAAACGTGTTAAACATGTCAAAAACGTGTTAAACGTGTCAAAAACGTGTTAAACGTGCCAAAAACATGAAAACGTGCCAAAAACGTGAAACGTGTTAAACAAGTGAAAAACGTGTTATAATTGTGAAAACGTGTTAAAAATATTAAAAATGTGTGAAAAACGTGTTAAACGTGTGAAAAACGTGTTCGACTTAAAGTTGGAAGATGATTAGTTTATATTGGATTAATAATAGAGAATTAAATTAAATTTATATAATTTGGATAATTTGGGTAACCCTAACCCAACCCAAATTAACTCTAACCCATACTCAACTCAACCCAACCCAAATTAACCAACCCGGATTAATATTTTGGGTTTGGGTAAACCCAAATTATGCTCACCCCTACACAACATTGACGATATTTGCCTGTTTATGAGGTTTGATTGTTGTCATATACTTCGTTGGTGTGATTAATCGGGGTATAATATATATGTTTGCCAAATTTTATTAAAAATATACATACAAATTGTTTTGTTATATTTCAATAAATAAATAAATATATGTGTACATAGAACTCATAGGTTAAAGACAAGGCTAATTAAAATGATTAAGAAGGTAAAATTAAATTGAAATCCTAGTAAGAGATTGGTACATATTGACACAAATTAATCCTATTTTATAGTATAGACTATAGACAAACAAGTGTACCAAAATTCTCAAATCCTTCTTTCTAGGCATGAATGAATGCTCTTCTCTCATTTTCCTTTCCTTTCCTTTCCTTTCCTTTCCTTTCCTTTCCTTTCCTTTCCTTTCCTTTCCTTCATAGTTCATATGATTAATTGACCCTCACAACAAGATAATAGACACCCAAAATGGACCTAACAAGTGACTTATTTCTCCTCATTTCCATCTCGGCCATCCTCACCTCCTTCTCCTCACTCACGTCGGCAAATGCCCTACCTCCGGAAATCAAGACAATATGTGACAAGACGTCGAGCCCCGATATCTGTTCTAGCTCTATTGTCCCGTTTCTAGATGGCAAAAGTAAAGACATTGCATCTGTTTTACGCATGCAGGTGTGTCTTATGTAATATTATCATATTTTATATAGCTAGGTTGTAATCGAGATTACACGTTTATTTTGTTCTTAGAAATTTTGTGATTTTACACTATTCTTCCTATAAAAACCTCGTATTAGTATATTGTAAAGTAAAATTTATTTTATACAATAGTAAGGTGGTAATTTCTATTTAGAAAATTAAAGATCAAATTTCCCCTCAAACATAAACATGGAGATCTAAGCAATATTCTTTTTGGTCAAGTCACCAATTTTTGTTCATGCATATTTGATACAAATTCAATCTCAAACCTCAATATAGTAATTGAAGAATACACATTGTATACTTTAGTGACAAAATACTTTTATCATAACAAAAAATTATTGACAAAGTTAGTGAAATCACTCAATTTCATAGTTGGTTCAAGGTTTGAAAAAAAAAAACAATTTTTTTGGGGTAAATATCTCATTCGAATTTTAATTTAATAAGATAATATTACAAAGTATATTTTAATTATATATATATATATATATATATATATATTAACAAATTTAATAAAGTTTTTTTTCAAAGAAAAATTAAAGATAACTAAGATTGATAAAAATAAAATATTAATATTTTAAATGATCATTACAAAACTTTAGGAACCATTTAATATCTCTACCAATTGTATTTTATAACAAGAGTATAATATTATACTTAATTTGTCCCTTCACAAGGTACAATTTGACACGTTTCCATTATTTTATTGCAATTAAATTAAGAATGTGACTACCCATTATAATATTTTTATCTTATACATCAACTAAAATTACATTAATAAAAAAATCTATCAGACTCTTTCTGTTCACACTAAAAATGGCTGCTTTGAGAGGTTACATTATGAAAAATTGTGTTAACTTGCTTAAAAAAAATTATAATTTAAATAATAAATAAAATAATTAGATGTATATATAATTGATCATGCACATGTTTGGATTCTATAGATAATGGCAACCATGGATACTATTGAGACCGCAATTAAGGAGTCTAAAAAACACTCTAAAGAGCTACATAAGGAAGATAAGATTGGTGCAAGACGAATAAAAGATTGTGGACAATTATACTCATCAGCAATAAGCGACTACAAAAACGCACTCAAGGCTTTGAAAGAAAATAACTTTGAATCACTGCAAACCGAGCTCGATGCTGGCAGATCTATGATATCGACGTGCGACGACACAGTTACTGGCGATAGAAGCTTACCCGATAGCGTCAATCCTCTGAATAAAATCAACTTATCGATCAAGAAGATGACCGGAAATTGCTACGACTTGAAGAACCTTATGAAACCTCTTGCCCAGCCTCATGTTATATAATTGCCGGTTTTATTTTATAAATAATAATATTTCATTGATTTTTTAGTGGTTTAGGAATGTTGAAAAAATAAAAATAGGACATCTAATATTTAAGTGTTTTACTATAGTCATTGATCATTTGGTGCATTGACCAGTGTGACATTTTTTTTTTAGTAAATTGCGTTCTAATTGTTTTGTATTATAATTTTATAAAAAAGTTAGTGGTTGGTCATCTTTTTAATTATAACTGGTGTTATACTTATTAAATTGCAACTCTCACAAAAATAAATTTGTTATTAATAATGATGTCGTTCTTGGTTAGTATTAATATAAACATTAATATTAAATTTGGGTTAAATTATGACTTCTTGTTAGTATAAAATTATAAAAAAATATAAGAAGGTTTTAATTTTTGTCTCATAACTTCTCTTGTAGATTGATGCATAATTTTGCTCATCAAAGGGTCATTTTTAAATTATTTAGGGAGATGTCGTGCTATCTTATTTCATTCATAAACTTTTAGATTAAAATAAAATAAAATAATTTTTAATTGCAAATTATTTTAAAAAATTGAACTCATAATATTTGACATATTATCCATTTTTATTGCCACTTAAACTATCATACTAGCTTAATTTAAAAAACTAGTTGTATTTCTACATTTAACACGTGATAAAAAAAATTGTTATGTTCTTACAAAATAGTTATAAATTTATAAACACGACAATCAAATATATTTTTATGTGAAGTTGTTTATAATTTTGTCAATTTTGAAAAATAAATGTTTCCATTTAAATTTATTAAACTTTTATCACAATCAGCTTAAAAGTTTCTCAGTGTATATTTTTTTTTTTGAGAGTTTTTTTTTTTCAAGAAACTTAGCATGCCTTACCAAGTCCATTCCTTGCGACAAATAATTTCAAAACTTAATTAAATCAAATTATTATTATTATTATTATTTTAATTTAAGAAGTTCAAACAAACAAAATGTTTTAAAGTAAAAATTGAACTCGTGATCATTTGTGTTACTCACCTACTAACACTTAAACTGAATTTTTATTGATCAGTTTTAATAAATTTGATTGCGATTTTTCCTATTAATTAGATTAATAAAACAAGATTATATATAATCTTGTTTTATTAATCTAATTAATAGGAAAAATCGCAATCAAATTTATTAAAACTGATAAAAATATAGTTTGTATTGATAATTAAATATTATCACTTTAAAAATGAAAATAGCTATTTTTCATATATTAAACTATTTCATTTTTTTTTGTCTGTTTCTATTTATTTTATTTTAGGGTGTAAATATTAAATTAAACTGCTTATTAGTAAACAAGTAGCCAACTACTAAAAATCGACTAATTACTAAACTAAAAATTGACTAATTACTGTTTGCAGTAGGGTTTTATTTAATTTAATATTTATTTTTAGTATAATTTTTTTTTAAGATGTTTTAAGTGAGATCCCCATTTCTAACATAACGATAACAATAGTTGAATATTCTCAGTCTCCCTAAGTTCGAGTATGTTAGACGACAAATTATGTACTTAATTAAATAATTAAATGTGTACAAGTTA
Organism: Impatiens glandulifera; assembly: GCF_907164915.1. Lineage (NCBI taxonomy): Eukaryota > Viridiplantae > Streptophyta > Magnoliopsida > Ericales > Balsaminaceae > Impatiens > Impatiens glandulifera. The sequence goes on from NC_061865.1 coordinate 4,653,417, forward strand.
TGTATTTAACTTACGGACTACCATCAAAACCATCTTAAATAATAAAAAAGAAAAGGGATAATTTAACTTATAAATGAACATATAAAAAAAGTTAAAGAAAATAAAAGAAAAATTGCATCTATCAATTATGATTAAAAGTTTAGACATTTGAACTATCATGCAATTGTCTATTCATTAATATATATATATATATTTTTTTAGAGTAATCACAATTTTAAACAATAAAAATATTATATAATTTTTTTTTTTTTTGTGTTTAAATGATTTATTTATTTATTATAAATAGTTTATAAAACAAAAAATCAACTGCATATTTATTCAGTTACAGTCTTGAGTATTGTTGGCGCGTTTTTCCTTCTTCTCCAATTTCTCTCTCTCTTTGAACGCCATCATCATCCCTTCATTCTTCGCTTCTCGCAATCGTGTATATTCGTATGCAACCGTTTCTCTCACAAACGAAATACGAATTTCATCTCGTTTAATCAATGATTTCATCTCCTCTGCAGCTTCAAAATCAACACAGAAGAAAACAGATTGAAATATAGATATCTATCCGATTTTCAGGTATTCATTTGCGTTCTTTAATCAAATCTTCCTATTACAGCTTCTAGATATCGATATTTCTCATGAATTTAGTAAACATGGATTCTTCATGCAACTTGAGTGTCGTATCAATTCATAGGTTGTTCGATTATCTTTGATTTAGGAATTCCGTATATCAAATCTGAAGAAGTAGAGTCGGATTAAATTTGATAGAATGGCAAATGAACTTTCTCGAAGTTCAAGCCAACGATTCATGAACAATCCTCCAAAAATTATGCAAGTCGGAAATTATTTTGGCGATGATAATATATCTTTACATACTGGAGAGGAATTCTCTACAGAGTTTCTCCGAGATCGTTTTCTCCCAAGAAGAACAGCTAACGAACATAATCATCATACCAGTACCAGAGTAGGTTTTAACGAACATAATCAAAATAGAAGAGATTCTGAAAACAGGATGGATTCTAGGTTTAGTACTGACGCTAACAATGATCCATCGATGAAGATCAAGTTATTATGTAGCTTTGGAGGGAGAATATTACCACGTCCAGGTGATGGAAAACTGAGGTACGTAGGCGGTGAGAACAAAATCATATCAATAAATGAAAACTCGAATTTCAACGAACTAGTGAAGAAGACATCTGCAATGAGCAATCAAATTCATATCATCAAGTACGAGCTTCCTGGCGAAGATCTCGATGCTCTTATATCAGTCTCTTCTGACGAGGATCTTCATCATATGATGGAAGAATGTTACGATTTGGCAAGAGTATCTCAACGGTTGAGGATATTCCTCATCCCACCTAACGAATCCGAAAATCCAGGTTCTCTTGATAGCGATTCGCAATTTGTTTATGCTGTCAATGGAATACATGAAACAGGTTCATCATGTCAATCATATCAGTGGGGTAGCAGCATGGATTACAGCAATAATCCGGTTATTCAAAGAGAATCTTCTCAATTTGCGACTTCTTATCAAATCCCACCTAAAGTTCATAATCAATCTCCACCTCTATCTCCAGTCACACTTAGAAATCAAGAGCCCAAAACATCCAACTATTATATGGACCAACTTTCGTATGGAGAATCTTATTATACAGATCCCATCAGTAACCACTATCATAAACCATTAGAACCCGACCTATCCCATGAATCACGTTTCCATAACCCTAACCTTAAAAGGGAATCCACTTCATCTGCTCCACATTCCACCAGAATCCCTCATGCACATTCCGACTCACATCTGCAATTCGACGAGAGAGATATTGTCCAACTAAGTAACAACATGATTCCTAAACATCAATCAAATTTTGTGACGTCAACTTCAGGAGCTCCAGTTTTAAGGACATCTGGCCACAATAAGGAAGAAATAAACTGGGGTCTAGATGAAAGACTATTTCTGCAAGACCCGGGTGGACAAATGCCTGTTTCCTTCGATCCTGCTGCACATGATCTAGGAGAGCACCATAATGAATATTTTTTCCAATTTGATGGCCAAAGAGTTACCAAAGAAGACAGTCATAGAGAACTTGACTCCCACCAAAAGAACCCTTTTACTGATGAGCATACAAGTGAAAATGATTATCACCATAATGGGAATCCGTTCGAAAGTCCTACCAGCCATTGTGGTGGAAACTTGGAATTCAGAGTAGATTATTTTGAGTCATCAACATCTGGAGATGAGAATGTAGTCTCCTTAAGATCCTCAGATAACCTTCCCAATAGATCAAGTATGCAGGAACCCATGCTTATAGTTGAAGATGTCACAGGCCATGTACCTGCAGATATCCCGTCTTCATCCTCAGTTATTCCACTTGTACAAGTTCAGTCTTTAGAAGAAAATAAATGTTCAAGAATAACTGATACAGATAGCTTTTATGAATATGACCTTCAGGTAATTAGTAAACTTTCTTATGGATTTTACTTTACTCAAGAATTTTAAATGATCTCTGCACCTTCTTAATTAGTTTATTCGAGGTGGGGATTCTGTACAAGATGCATCTACCAGTGATGCTGCTGTAGCTGAAATGGAAGCAGGAGTCTATGGTTTGCAGGTTTACTCATTTAACTTTTATTTACCTATTTTTATTTTTAAATTATACTTTAGGACAAACAATTGTAGTTCCATGTCATGATTGAAAATGCTTCCCTTGAATTTGTTTGAGTTCTTATTACCTGCCTTAGAATTTGATCCTGGATTTGTCTTGGTTGTCAATCACACTATTCTCATTATATTCTAGGGCCTTGTTTTGTTTGAATGACCAATTAATTATTTACAAATAACTTTGTTTGATATAGGTTATTTAAGATTATTTGGACAAAAAGACATTACGAGATAAATATACATAATTATTTAAATACGGGTATTGAAGATTTGAATGATGTGATTGATGATGAATAGATTGTTGATTTGATAATGGGTTATTTGAAGTTTATCTCAAATAACTTACATCAAATAAGGCCATAGCCTAAATAATTTTGTTTCTATCTTGAATTTAGAATTCATGTCTTCCAAATTCAACATTTATTGCAGATCATAAAGTATGCTGATGTTGAGGAGTTGCAAGAGTTGGGATCTGGTACATTTGGGACAGTATATCATGGTAAATGGAGGGGCACAGATGTTGCCATCAAGAAAATCAAGAAAAGTTGTTTCTCTGGAAGTTTAGCAGAGCAAGAGAAGATGGTTGGTTTTCAAATAAACCACTGTATAGTATTTGTTTTCCAAATTTAACAGTGCTTGTATTGTAGACGAAAGATTTCTGGAGGGAAGCTCATATTCTTTCCAAGCTACACCATCCAAATGTGGTAGCATTCTATGGTGTGGTTCCTGATGGGCCTGGAGGTACACTAGCTACTGTAACTGAATATATGTTTAGTGGATCGTTGCGAAATGTCCTTATGAGGAAACATCGGTAAGAAAATGTTCTTACATAGTAGCTAAACTCAGTAGGAAGGAAAAATTCAAATGATATTGGAAAATTCTGTTGTTGGTGCAGAATACTGGATAAGCGTAAAAAGCTTCTGATTGCAATGGATGCTGCTTTTGGCATGGAATACTTGCATATGAAAAGTATCGTTCACTTCGATCTGAAATGTGAAAATCTACTTGTCAATTTGGGTGATCATCAAAGACCCATTTGCAAGGTACTAGAGAAGAAGATACAATTATTATTCAATATTCTATAATGCAATTTTTTTTTGTTTCAGGTTGGTGACTTTGGATTATCAAGAATTAAAAGAAACACACTCGTGTCTGGTGGTGTTCGTGGAACCCTACCTTGGATGGCTCCAGAGCTACTCGATGGAAACAGCAACCGGGTATCCGAGAAGGTTGGGCTCATTACATATATAATAAGAAGAAGATTTTAATAGAAGATGTTTTTGTTAATGAGTATTTGTAACAACAGGTAGATGTGTATTCATTTGGCATCACAATGTGGGAGATCTTGACTGGGGAAGAACCATATGCAAATATGCATTGTGGTGTTATCATAGGTATGTAAATTAATATATGTTGGTAAGTAACATATTTATAAATGCATGAACTAACTAACCGAATAAAAAACTGGAATTGCGATTGGAAGGTGGGATCGTGAGTAACACACTTCGACCTCGGATTCCAGAGGAGTGTGATCCAGAATGGAAAGAGCTGATTGAGAAATGTTGGTCGCCAAATCCAGCCACAAGGCCTTCTTTCACACAAGTAGCAAATCGGTTGCGGTTAATGTCAATTGCCCTCCAACCAACAAAGCATGTGTAAGTTCTCTAAACATAATTTATGCTTATTATGTGTACATGTATATTTGTTTCTTAATTTATTCATGTATCTTAAACCTTTTCTAACAATTCGTTAATAAAAATGTTAAAAACAAAATACAAATCATTAACTGGTATACAGATAGGCAATATAGAAAGTTGGCTTTTGTCTTTTGAGATAGGGGTGAGTAGGTTTGTTAAATTCATGCCGGGTTGGATTGGAGAATCGATCCTAACCTTTCAAGCTCTGTACCGACCTAATTCAAACAAAAAAACATATAATTCGTCGGATATAGAGTTTTGAAATACTAAAAACTGATTAATTAGATTCGGATATAGGTTCTAGCACTCGAAATATATTATAAGTTATGATATACCAAGAAATTTTATAGATACACCTACTAGATTTTGTGTGTGTTTGTTTTATAGGATAAATATGTTTGTATTTTTGTAGATGATTTTATTTATTTTTTAAAATTAGTTTAGAAAAACATAGAATATGAATTATTTGAAGTATAAAATATGATATTCATCCAACCGAACTAAATATCTTATATATTCAATCCATAGGATATAAGTTGATCATGTAGGGTTTTCATAAAGTATAAAGTTTGATTTAAATTATCCGAGAAAAGGACTAATTGGTTCTTAAATTACCCAGATATTTAAAGCATAGAATTTGTGAACCAGACTAATTAATCATGTACGTATTCATCCTTAATCACGTTTGGCCATATAAATTTCTTCATAAACAGAAGAGCTGTCAATTGTCATAGTCCACTCAAACCGAGCCTATCACTATCTAAGTTGTTCATCACTTCAGCAAGTTCGAAGGGAGAGATCTTAGACTCAGATAATCAAATATTCAATTATCATGTTTAAAATTTAAAGAGAGAAGATTACGGTGACTCTAACATGTTAGATATCTTGTCGTTAAATAAAGAGAAAATATATACAATAATGTTACAAATAAATAAAATTTAAAGAAAAACGAAATCACGTTGATTCGCTTAACACATTTCCCTTAGAACAGTTTCACCGTTTCCCCTTGTACTATGAAATCACTACACAGTGAACTTGATAAAATACCTGAATTATCACCGGGTTTCAATGAGAACACTCACAAAAACAAAAAGAGGGCTTTTAAAATTGTGAGAAAATAATCAAAGTATATAAAATGAATAATGAATCAGTATATATTGATGTGAGAATTAAATCTTCAAATAAAACATCCAAACATTTATTAGCAATAAATATTGCTCATTCATTGTTAATTCGCCTATATGTTTATTTGCAGAAATATAATGTTAGACATTTAATACTAGCTAATTGAAAAGTCAAAATTAGTCGATTGATTGACTAATTAAAATTAAATGTTTATCATAACATTTAACTTTAATTTTCTAATTAGGCATTAAATATTAATTAAACAATTAATATTTAGTTATAATTTGGATTAAATTCATTATTAATTCACGTTTCAATTTTTGTGAATTTTATTTGATTTTATTTATTCACAATCCTATTTCCATTCGATAATGAAATTAGCTTAATTCCAACACTAAATACAAATCATTTGAGTTTCATAACAATGAGCGAGAAGTAAATCAAGCCGAACAATTAATCATGCGATCAATCAATCATACGATGTCGGAAAAATCTTTAAAACAATTCTGAGTGGCGTTAAAATTTGTCATTACCCGTGAGTTGGTAAGCAACGCCGAAAAAAGGTATATCATATTATAACTAAGCATTTACAAATATTCTCAAAAGGATGAGAAACTCGTACAAATTAAAGGAGACTATAAGAGCACCTCCAAATGAAAATCATCTTAAAAAATATTTATTGAACATAAGAAAAACAACTCCCGATCTAATAATTTTATGAGTTAAGAAGAGGATGTACCCACCAAGGTAGGTCAGTGGTAAAAATCGATTTAAGAGATTAAAATATTACGAGTTTGATTCCAACTGAAAGCGCTTTTAGTTAAGACGAGGGACCGTAAAAAAATTCGAGACAAAAATTTCGTTTTGACTAAACAAGACGTCGGACCGAACAAAATACAATACCAACTCAAATCTGAGTGGTGAAAATAAAAATAAGACACTCTCCGATGCTAAAGAAGTCATCAAAAGGACAAATAAAATATGAGTTAGGATTTACGAGAGCTCGATAACTTAATTATTAAGTATTGATTTTTCTTAATTGTTATTTTCATTTATGTTATGTTTTGTCGTTTTGCTTAAACAATTTTTATTTTTATTTTTAATATATATAGACCCTTTAATAAAAAAATTATTGGTTGCAACCAAATTTTATATTTTTTAAAAGTTTAATCATTATCGATCATCTATTTGATCACAACTAAATTGATCAACCAGAGCTTGATTCTGGTTAAACTGTTTAAAAAATAGTCAATTCGGTGAATTTAGTTTGATTTTATATGCTTAGTTGGGAAACAAAATTCAATTTAACTAGGAGATTCCCGTGTGATTCACACGGATAAAAATATATTATAACAACGTCCCGTGTTTATCAAATTTGATATTAAATTTAAAATATAAAGTTTTATTAGTCTAGTTGGTTAAAGAGTTATACTTATTTTGTTAGGTTGCGAAACATACCTATAAAATTTTTAATTTTATTTTTAACCGTTTTAAGTTTATGGGCGGGTCAACCCATAATCTGACTCAAATATCCATTTACTCTTACATATATATCCAAATTAACCACAGTTCTCGACCTGGCAATCAGACACTTTCAAAATTAAGCATCATTATATATATAGATTAGGTAGTTAAAAATGTCTCGCGCTCATCAAATTTGGTGTTGAATTTAAAATATAATATGTTATTAGCCTAGTTGGTTAAAGAGTTATACTTGTTTGGTTAGGTTACAAGTTCAAAACATATCTATAGTATTTTAATTTTATTTTTAACCGTTTTAAATTTATGGGCGGGTCAACCCAGAATCCACCCAGAATCCGATCTAACTATTCATTTACTCTCATATATATATATTCAAATTAACCATCATTATATATATAGATTAGGTAGAGTTGAATCTAGAATTTGTTAAGTATTAATATTTATGATAAAATATATATTTTTAAAATAAAATAATACATATCTTGATTAATAAATTAAGAGATATAAATAATGAGAGATCATAAATATATAATATTTAATTAAACCTAAATTTAAAATTATGAGGCATAAAAGGTGGCCTTGGGAGAGTAGATGGAGCCAATGCGGAATAATAGCCATCAACTTTTTTTTTTTCAAATAAATGGTCGTAAACCCTACAAGACTGATTGTGATAAGAAAACCAATCCATAAAAATCTAGCCAAATCCAGTAATATTGTATGTATTTATAAAAATAAATACAACTGTTTTTTTTTTTCATTAAAAGTTATACTCTCACTACCAATTTAATTGAATTTAACAATTTTTCAATATTTTTCCTTCTCACTATTTTATTTATTATATGCTTCAATAACAATACATATGGCTAAGAAAGTGACACATTCTATTATATGCCTCAATTACAATAAATCTATATTAATAAACAAGTAAATAAATTTTAAAAAATAATAATAAACACACAAACAAATTTATCAGTTTTAAAATATAATAATAATAAAATTAAAAGGGTAAGTAAATCCGATCAAATAGTCAGATACATCTAAATTCTAAACCAACTCAAATCAAATAACCGACCATCTATGAAACCACAATTCAGTTAAACTGATACATTAATAGTCTCTAACTGTCAAAAAAAATTATACATAATTTATTTACAACTTATAATATTACCTTTCAAAATAATTTTTTAATTATAATTATATTGTTTAACAATTAATACGAATAAAACCAATCGTATTAATCTTCTAACCGAACAAATTAAACCGATAAACTAAAACCGAGAATTTAAAATTTTCTACATTTTGGTGTAGAAATCGATGTAAACCTAAATAAATAGTTATGGCTTACTTAATGCAGAGAAACGTGACCATCAAACAATCTTTTTCATTGCATGTCTGAACACAAGAAAACCAATGGTCCCCAAACCACATGCATTTTAACACCAAACACCCACGAGATTATCGATATACTACCAACCAATCTCAACCCTTAGTTACCTCCTCATCTTCCCCCCAATCCTGACCGTTCGTTTCACCTAACACCATTTATCCTTATCAGTTATATATATATTAATCTCCCCCTTCTCCACACTCATGGGAGGTAGGTAGGTACGAATTATATCTATCACGTGGATGCCTCATCTGCCAATAAATATTATTATTATTAAGTAACAACTACTTTTATAAATCACATCTATCTTTCTTAACTATTAAAAATATAACAAAAACAATATTAACCCATTAAAATAGTTTACTTAATTAAAATAAAAATATTTTTTTTTTTTTTTTTTTGAGGAATCACGTGTACCAAGAAAGAAGGATGCATGCTCCTCCCATACTTACCCTCATCAAACTCTTCTTCTTCTTCTTCCAATAGCTTCCTATGGCTATAAATAATTCAATCCCCAAAACTAACATCTTCACAATCTCAATCTTCAATATTATCCCTAATAACTAAATCAACTCTCCGGCGAAAATGGTAACCGTTGAGGAAGTCAGAAAGGCACAGCGGGCCGAGGGCCCCGCCACCGTATTGGCCATCGGAACCGCCACCCCACCCAACTGTGTGGATCAGAGTGCTTACCCAGATTACTATTTCCGTATCACTAACAGCGAACATAAGACTGAATTGAAGGAGAAGTTCAAGCGCATGTGTAAGCAAGCAAGCAAGCCTTAAACCATCATCTTCTTCGTATTCTTCTTATTTAATTAATTGATTTAATTTTCAGGCGAGAAGTCGATGATCAAGAAGCGATACATGTACTTAACAGAGGAGATTCTGAAAGAAAACCCTCATGTATGTGAATACATGGCGCCGTCGTTGGATGCAAGGCAGGACATGGTGGTGGTTGAGGTTCCCAAGCTGGGAAAAGAAGCCGCCGTGAAAGCAATCAAAGAATGGGGACAACCCAAATCAAAGATCACCCATGTAGTCTTCTGCACCACCAGCGGCGTAGACATGCCCGGAGCAGACTACCAGCTCACCAAACTCCTCGGTCTTCGTCCTTCCGTTAAACGTCTCATGATGTATCAACAGGGATGTTTCGCCGGAGGAACGGTCCTCCGTTTAGCCAAGGATCTAGCCGAGAACAACAAGAACGCCAGAGTTCTCGTCGTCTGTTCAGAGATCACTGCCGTCACTTTCCGCGGTCCGAACGATACTCATCTTGACAGTCTAGTGGGTCAGGCTTTGTTCGGCGACGGAGCTGCGGCGGTCATAATCGGAGCAGATCCATTACCGGTGGAGAACCCTCTGTTCGAATTGGTGTCTGCGGCTCAGACGATTTTACCCGACAGCGATGGGGCGATTGATGGTCATTTACGTGAAGTGGGTCTGACGTTTCATTTGCTTAAAGACGTACCCGGGCTTATATCGAAGAATATTGAGAAAGCCCTGGTGGAGGCGTTTCAACCGTTGGGGATTTCTGATTGGAATTCGATCTTTTGGATCGCTCATCCGGGAGGGCCGGCGATTCTTGATCAGGTGGAGGCGAAGTTGGGATTGAAGGAGGAGAAGCTCAGGGCGACGAGGCAAGTGCTGAGTGATTATGGAAATATGTCGAGTGCCTGCGTGCTGTTTATAATGGATGAGATGAGGAGGAAATCGAAGGAGGAAGGGTTGAAGACCACCGGAGAAGGGATTGAATGGGGAGTTCTGTTTGGGTTTGGGCCGGGGCTTACGGTGGAGACGGTGGTTCTCCACAGCATCGCCGCCGCTGTTTGAGTACCGCCGGCTGATGTAGCCTGCTGCTGCTGCTAATGTTTTTGCTTTCTGATTTTCTTGTGCTATTTATTTTGTTATGTTAAATCCCCTCCTCTATTTATATTGTTGAATAATAAAACTCATTATCCTTGTTACAATTTTGTGTTTTAATTCACTTTATTGTATGCATTGTGGTAGTTGTTTTAGGGTTTATGGTGAAGAGTGTAAGATAGAATATCTCGAATCGGACCGACCCAAATTTGCCTTGAAAAGATGGTACTTCAATTACTCAGAAATATCGGAATCAATAAGTAACCAGATCTAACCATAACCAATTTTTGTTTTGTCTCATTTTTTTTAATGTAAAAATGATTTATTTAGATAAATAATTAAAATATCTTACATATTTAAATATATATAATTTTAGAGCTATAGGAAAAGCATCTTATATTTTAATATTTCATTCAATAATTTTATTAAATATCAAAAGTTACCTGCAGTTCCATGTTAGAAAGTTGAATCCCAAATATACTTAATTTGGAATCACCCTTCAACTAAATTTAACTAAGAGTTGGTCATAAGTATTAAATTTAATTATAAACTAAAAATAATTTATTTGTATATATAAACTTGATAAAATGTGTTATATTATTTATTTAGTTGACAAAAGAAATTAATAATAATTTATTAATAAGTGAAACTAAAAATATAATAGTACACAAAACTAATGGGAAGAATGCCAATTTTATCACTGAACTATAATGAAATATTCACGTATATCATTGAACTAATTTTTGTTCGCTCGTATCACTGAAATTGAGATTAATATTCATCTATGTCACTACTCCACCAAATCTCTAACCCCGTTAAGTTTCTGTTAAATGAGATCACATGTGGAATTGACATGTCATCTTTTTTAATTAATATATTGACATGTCATCTTTTTTAATTAATATATATTATATATTTTTTTATTTATTTAAAATTTTAAATAATAAAACATTTACAAAATTATTAATAATTTCCCTCTCATGCCCTAATTAACTAAGGGCATTTGTATCAGCTTTCCTATTTTGTATCCCTAAAAATAATATAAAATAATAATATCCCTATTTTAGAGAATCAAAATATAAATTATTCTACATCAGATTCCTTATCCTTATTATTTAGGGATGCTACAGTAATCCCTAAATATATTATTTTATTATTTAGGGATGCTACAGTAATCCCCTAGGAAACATGGGTGCTTCGTTTCTGTAGCGCACTGCACACCGGGTGCTTCGGGGGTGCGGGAGTGCGTACGGGGTGCGCCACGTGGCGTATCCCAGAATCGAAGATGAGGGGTGCGGGGGGGGGGGGGGGGTGCGGGAATGGGGGTGCAGGAATGGCATATTCAGTAAATACGAGTTCCAAAATATTAAAAAAACCCCAAATTAAAAAACCCCCAAAATATTATATATGATTATGAGCCCCTAACCCCCAAATTAAAAACTTAATCTCTACGGTGCTTTTCTCTAGGCTGCCTGTCTTCCACTACCATTCTTCCACTATCATGTTAGTTCTTCTTCTTCTTTTTCTTCTTCTGTGAGAGAGAGAGAGATTATAGCAGATGGAATCAATGACTTCCTCTAACTCAGCTTCAAGTACGACAACCACTCCAAGCCAACAAAGTTCAGTAATTAAGGACCCGCTGTGGAAACATGTGACAAAATTAGTGAAAATGAAAGAGAGAGGTGGAAATACGAAAATTAAATGCAACTTCTGTAATCTGGAATTTACGGGTTCGTATTCAAGGGTTAAAGCACACCTGTTGCAGATCAAGGGAGAAGGAGTTTTAGTGTGTCCCAGAGTCACTACTGATATTTTGTTGTAACTTCGAAGGGAGATGGCAGATGCAGAAGAAAGAAAAAAAGGCAGGTTGTGATTCCACTCCCACCATTGAGTTATGCTTCATCAGATTCTGCCTAGGGAGGAGCTGAAATACTGCCAAAACAAGGTTCCAAAAGAAAAGCAGTTTACAAGAACAGTCCTATAAATAAAACTTTTAATCAGGAGGTGAGAGCACAAGTGGATGGCGAAATTGCAAGAGCATTTTATTCAGGGGGGTTACCTTTCCATTTTGCTAGAAATCCCCACTACATCAAGTCGTATACACTTGCTGCCAACATCAACATTCCGATCTATGTTCCTCCTCATCTTGATATTAAGCTATCGCAAGAAAGAAATAAGTACCTCAAACGATACTTTCCATCCAGTGAAGCAAGAACAACGGTAAATATTGAATTTGCTCGCTTTTCGGGGCAAATGGATATTTTTGGTTGTCCCGATTCCGTGAAAAAAAGAGGCATTATGGAACCACGAATGTGGTGGATTGTTCGTGGAGCTTAGCACAAAATCTCCAAAAAATAGCTTTGAAACTATTATGCCAACCTTGTTCTTCTTCTTGTTGTGAGCGAAATTGGAGCACATATTCCTTTATTTACTCAATTCGAAGGAATAAGATACTACCAAAACGAGCGGAAGATTTAGTTTTTGTGCACAACAATCTTAGGCTTCTTTCAAGAACGAATGAACATTACAATCAAGGGCAATCAAGGTTGTGGGATGTAGGAGGTGACCGATTTGATCCGCTTGATGGTGCCGAAGAACTTGAAATATATAACCTTTCAATAGATGAGCCGGAGTTTGAAGCAATGTTTTTACAAGATGATTAAGACAGTTGACAATATGGAAGTCAGATTGTAACTTTATGTACTTATAATTTATATAGTTATATAATTATATTTTATATGACGTATCCCCGCACCCGAATCCTTGTTTTTTAAATTTTGCCGAATCGGCGTATCCCCGCACTGCGCACCCGCACTCACGCACCCGTATCCGTGCTTCCTAGGTAATCCCTAAATATAAAGATTCATTGTTCATCATCCCTAAAAAATTACAAGGATAGGAAATTTGATAAAACATTTTTTTACAACTTTTATATTATTTATCTTCATAATAGAGATATAACACATTTTAAGAATTCTGCTACAAATGCCCTAAGCCCACCATTCTTCTTCTCCGATTCATATTCTCCTAATCAACTTTTTCTTCTTACTTCAATCAGTCTCAAACAAAGTTCACAATGAACAATGATGACATGTAATGATGTTTACAAATCTTCTTCTTTCTGTTGAAGGCTTATTTCTGGATTATTGTTCTTGTTCTCTTCTTATATGCTTCCTTATCTCTTCATAGTTTGTTCACCTTTCTCTTCCTATATTTCTAGATTCTTGTTCTGTTTTAGAAAGGTGAATCTATCTGATTGATTAAGGTTTATATTATCAGGATAGCATTTACTTAAAGGTGAATATATCTGATTGATTAGGGTAAATTTTGGTTATCATTAGATTTTTGTTACATGTGATAATTTTTATTAGTTAATTCCTGTTTATGTTGTTGTAAACTTTGAATAATGTTCTGTTTTGTTGCTTTGAATTAATTACCCAAATACTTCCACTTATAAACAATGGCTAGACACTAAATGGATTTGGGTTCGACTATATAATGCCTAGTGTTTTTTTCCAGATTGAATGATTATAAGTTGACTATATATCATGGAGGTAAATTGACTATATGTCATGAAGAAACGAGGTATGTGAACGGGTTTAAATTTATTTTCTTTATAGAAGATTTGGACAAATTAAGTTACTGGGATATAATGGATATAGCCCAGAAACTAGGATATATGAATCGAGTTGTCACAAAATTCTTTTATTGCATACCGAATCTAAGTTTAACCATAGGAATTATGGATCTAACTTGTGACAAAGACATCTTAGTTATGTCGTCATATTTAAGAGAATAAAAAAAGATAGATATATACATTTTGGATGAGATACACACAAATGAAATATATGTTGAAGATGAATTTGAAGAAGCAGTTGAAGTAGATAGTGGTGATGAAGATGATTATACATATAAACCAACACCTTTTGATGAAGATGAGAATGAGAATGATTTAGATATTGATATAAATAGTGATGAAGATAGTCAAGATACAGTTGAGTATGATTCATCTGATGTGGGAAGTTATGAGAATGAGGGAGCTGAAGAAGATGATGATGGTGAAGAAGAAGAATTTAATATTGAGAAATTGATCATTGAGCCGGTTAGAAAACCGAGTAAAAGATATGCATATAATCCTAATGTTACAGGTATTACGCGGTTTATGGTTGGCATGTCCTTTAACTCTAAAGAAGATGTAAAATTTGCCATAACTGAATATGGTTTTGAAAACCGTGTGTCGTTGAGATTAAATATCGCTGACAACATTCGAATTAGAGCTGTATGTAATAACGATGCGTGTCCTTGGGTTTTATGGGTTAGTGTAGACAAAACTGATGAAAAATGGATCATCAAGAAGTATCAACCAGATCATACTTGTTATACAGATAACAAGAATGGACTAATAACAACTAAGTTTCTTGCCAAAAAATTCGAAAATCGAATTACGATAGAACCCACTATTAAACTTAAAGTGCTCAAGGAATTATGCAAGACAGAATTGCATGCCGATGTTACTCAATCAATGGTTAGGAGAGCAAAACAATTAATTGTTGAAAAAAATTAAAGGAGACCATTTACTTTAGTACAATTCTTTGTGGAGATATGCCGAAGAAATTAAATTGAGTAATCCGGGATCATCAGTTGAGTTGAAGGTAGAAAGAGATGAAGAGACTAATGAATTAATTTTTAAAAGATTTTATGTTTGTTTTGATGTTTGCAAGAAGGGTTGGTTGTCTGGATGTAGACCAATTATTGGAGTTGACGGGTGTTTTCTAAAAACCGTTTGTAAGGGAGAGTTGTTATCTGCCATCGGTCGAGATGGCAACAACCAGATGTACCCGATTGCCTGGGCTGTGGTAGAATCTGAGAGCACGGATTCATGGAGATAGTTTTTTGAACTATTAATGAAAGACATTGGTGATGATTTCTTAGATGGTGTTGGTTTGACAATTATCTCATACATGCAAAAGGTAATATTTCTTCTTGTTTTTACTTATCATTACATCGTTCTATTATATTTTGGTTACTTATTGACTACTCATTACTTTCTTATAATTATAGGGACTAATTGCAGCTGTCAAACATGTTTTTCCCGAAGCTGAGCATAGGTTTTGCGCGAGGCATTGGTATGCTAACTGGTCCAAGAAATGCAAAGATACTGATCTTAAATTACAATTTTGGGCTTGTGCAAAATCAACATATCCTGAACAACTTGATGTCAATATTCTAAAGTTGGATCAATTAATGGAGGGTGCTACGAGAAGAGTTATTTCTGTTCCAAAAAAACATGGACTAAAGCCTTTATCCGAGAGATACCCAAATGTGATGTAATTGAAAACAACATGTGTGAGGCTTTTAATTCATTGATTCTAATTCCGAGGGAAAAGTCCATTGTTAATATGTTAGAGATGATCAGGTTAATGGCCACAAAAAGGATTTCAAGGAAGAGAAGATCAATTCATAAATGGCATCAAAATATATCGCCTAAGGCTAAAAAACTACTCGAGTTGAGTAAATCTAGATATCACGAATGCCACTTGGATTTCAATGGTAGTACAAGTTATGAAATAACTCAGGGTGATCATAGACGCACGATGGACCTTATAAATAAAAAATGTTCTTGTAAACTTTGGAATATAAGAGGTATTCCTTGTACACATGCTATTTGTGCAATTTATCATTCAAGTGGTAATATTGAAGATTATATTTCTCATTGGTATAAGAAGGATACTTATCTCAAAACATACATGGTTGATATACAAACTTTGAGAGGACTAGAATTTTGGAAGAGTGATATTAAAGAGAAAATTTTACCACCAAAACAGGGGAGGCCACTTGGTAGGCCAAAGACAAGTAGAAGAAGAACTCCTGAAGAACCAAAATCTCATGGAAAAAGGTCAAGAAAAGGAAGAAAAATGCATTGCACTAATTGTGGAAAAGAAGGGCATAACAAAAAAGGATGCAATACTATAGCTAGTGGTGGAATTGCCAATGCTCCTCCAAGCGACGATTTAGGTAATTTAATGTGTAAATATTAATTTCAAAAAGTTTAATGTCTAAATTATATAATTTGATGGTGCAGGCACATACACACAAGCACAATCTTTGCAAAGACATGTCCCACAAGGACAACTCTCACAAGAACCATTCTCACAAGGTCAATCTTCACAAAGACCATTCTCACAAGGCCAATCCTCACAAATATCGTTCTCACATGGCCAATCCTCACAAATATCGTTCTCACAAGGTCAATCCTCACAACAACCATTCTCACAAAGACAATCCTCACAGGGAGAATTCTCGAGTCTACTTCACAATATTTTGGGTAATATTAAGAAACTTATAACTTATGATATTATTTTAGGTTTGTATATTTTAAAATAATAATTTTTTATCAACCATTAAATTAATTGGTACAGGTACTGGAGCAGTTACACATTCAGGTTCAGGTGGAGATGCAAGAATTGGTGGAGATAGAGATATAGAAATTGGTGGAAGTAGAGGTGCAAGTGAACCAATTATTATTGGTGCCACTCAATTACAACATGGTATAAGGCCACCAGGCTTGATGTGGAGAGGTACACCGGCTATTTCAACTAGACAACTACAAGATGCAGTCAATGAACAAAAAAGAAAATTGTTTAGAAAAGACAAACTTACTAAGTGAATTGGTAGATTTTTATAAGGAGGTAGTTTTTTAAATTTGAGTATTATGAATTTGGGTAGATGTATGATGGATGTATTTAATGAATGCAGTATTTTGAATTTGGGATGTATGGAATGATGAATTTTAGTGATCAACTTATGATATTATATGAATTTTTATTAATGTTATTTATGTATGTTTTTAGTTTATATTTTTGACTACTTAGTGAATTAGGGTAACAAGAAGATGAGAAATGTGTGGTTTATTTTATTATTTTAAAAATGTTTAAAATATATTAATTTTAAAAAAATGAATTTGGGTAAATGTATGAATCGATGTATCTAAAATGTAAGAGTTTTATTATTTAGAAATATGAAAAAAAATATAATATATATTAATTTTTAAAAAATGACATGTCAATCACATGTGTCATCTTTTAACGGAAAAGATAACGGATTTGGATATTTTGTTAACAAATGATATAGACGAACATTAATCTCAACTACAGTGGTATAACGAACAAAAATTAGTTCAGTGATATACATTAATATTCCATTATAGTTCAGTGATAAAGTTGACATTCTTCCCCAAAACTAATAATACCTCCCTACCAAATATTAACACATTATTAATTTTTATTAACGGGATAAACATAATACATTTTATGAAACACCGTATATATAAATAAAATATTATTAATTTATAATTAAATTTAGCATTTCTTCTAAATTTTTATTCAGTCTTTTTATTTATTAAATGTCCCACATACAATCTGTAAGGCTAAGAAAGAGACATTCACTATATGTGTTTTTATTTTATTTTAAGCTATAGTATTTATTCGCGTACTTTCTTAATATATATAAAAAAAATAATAAAATAATTCACTTAAACAGGGCTTGTTCAAATAATTTGAACAGAAAAAAATATAATTTGATTGATGATTATTTTGATAGAGTGAGAATTTATTTTTAATAAAAAAATTTAAAAGGTAATGATATATAAAAATAATAATTTTAAATAATAAGCTGATTGATTTGATGAATGAGAGAGTGAAATTATGTTTATTTTTTTTGGAATTATTTAAAAAAAATCAAAATTGAACAAAGTCTTAGAGAAAAATGATCAACAATCAATCTTAACACCAAACACCCATGATCCTAAATGACATATCTAATAGTATTATTCAATTTTACAAAGATTTGTTTTAGGAACTATTTCGAGTTAGATCAAAACTAAATAACATCAATTTTGCATCTATAAATACAAATGAGAAATACATGCTGGAAGCTCCTTTCTCTATTGAGGAGGTGGATGCGATAATCAGAGGCGGAGCCAGGATGAAAAATTATCTGGGACTGACTCCAACTTGAATCTCAGATTTAACTTTCTATGCTCCGCTTTTTTTTCAATAAAATTTTCACGATTAATAGAAGATAGAGACTCATCATGCCATCTCAATGCACATGCTTGCAAAGTGAGCCACCGAGTGCTTTCAATAGTTGTTGTAAGCCGTAATCTGTTATTTTGTTTTTCATTGTGCATTCAGTAATTTGTCAATATGACAAGGATATTCATTAAATAATCAAGATATTCAATTGCCCTATTATGTGGTGAAATATTACATTCTATATGCATAACAAAAGAGCATTTATCCCCATCATTAACTCGCTTTCAATATTTGAATCCATATATTGTAAATGTAGGTTTTTGGGGTTGCTTATGTTCAAACAAGAAATATGAGAAACAAAAAGAAACATCTTTCAAAGGAGAGTATTTAACCAAGTAAATTTTTTAAACCAATGACTTTGGAACCGTCGATTTTGATTTCCAAATTTGGTCGACAGGTACTCATCCTTAATAGGTTGATATGACCCCATCTTGATATAAGCTCGTCTAATTTCATTCATTTGATTAAAATGACATATCCATATCGAAATACGTAACGCTGGATCAAGTTTAAGAGAACTTACATCAAAATCAATTCTAGGAGATTTGTTAGGTTGAGTAGGGATATCAAATTCTTTATTTAAATACCGAACCAAATTAATATAACTATTTTAACTTGTTTATTAATATTAATTTATATTTTCTTATAAATTTTTGAAATAATTTAAAATTAAAATATATAAAACACTATTATTATTGTAATTTTTATATTTTATCCTTATAAATAATTTGTATTATTAATTATATTGAAATAAATAAAAAATAATGTATATTTATTATATAAATATAATTTTAAAATAAATAATATTATTATATGATTTATATTATTTTATATATAATTTTTTATACTTTATTTATATAAATAAATCTTATTTATATATTAATTAAAATTGATGTGTTATTATAAATATTTGTATATTAGAAAATAAAATATTAATAATTATTATTTTAATAAAATTATATAATTATGAATTAATTTATAGATAAATTATATAAGTTTTTAAAAACTAAAGATGAGGTTAGGGTTTGATCAACTGACCTCAAGTTCAAAGTTTAATTACATAACCAACTAGGCTATGACTGATATGTTAAATGTATATATAAAATATTTTATTTTAATTTTTTAATTTAGGTGGGGCTGGAGCCCACCCTAGCCCATGAGTGGCTCCGTCCCTGGCGATAATAATGGATTGTGGTAGTGATAAGTCTCCCAAGAGCGACAATTTTACTTTGTTTTTTTAAAAGGCTTGGGAGTTTCTTAAGGATGATATTATGGCAGCTATGAATCAATTTTATCGATTTTCATCTTTTGAGAAAAGTTAGAATTCTACGTTAATTGTCCTAATTCGTAAGGCATTCAGAACTATCAATGTGAAAAATTTACGACCCATCAGTTTGGTTACATCATTTTATAAGATTATCTCGAAATGTTTGATAAACAGAATACGTGGATTTTTATGTACGATTTTATCTTTGGCAATCAGATGAATTTCATCAAAGGCCGTCAAATTTTCGATGCGGCACTAATCGCCAATGAGTGTATTGTTTCATGGGGTGGAGTGCGGTTCGAGACGATCTTCGTTTTCTATGTCTCATTTATTATTTGTAGATGACACCCTTTGCAGTATTCAGGCTACAAAAAGAAATGTCAAGCACCTTTGTGATATTCTCTAATTATTTGGAGCATTTTTGAGACCGCGTGTTAATTTGGGTAAGTCTGATATATTATTCTCTAATTCAGTTTTGTCTAGAAGAAAGATTAGATTAACATGTATTTTGAGATTTAAAATTAGGTTTTTTCTGCCTACATATCTCAGGCTCCCTCTAGGGGCTAATGTTAGCTCCAAAGCTTCTTGGGACCCGATCATCAGTAAGATGAAGAAGAAGCTTCTCATTTGGAAAAATAATATGATGTCTAAAGGAGGTAATTTAGTCCTTATCAAGAACACTATTTTCTTCAATGGCAACTTATATGATGTCTCTATTTGTCCTCCCAAAGTGTGTGGCCGTGAAGATGGAGAGAGTTATGTGTAAATTCTTATGGGGATCGTTTGATTCCTCATTTTCTCATTTAGTGAGTTGGGATAAGGCTAAAATAATAAAAGAGCAGGGGAATTGGGAATCCACGATATCGTTTCTTTTGATAAAGCCTTATTATCCAAATGGTGTATTAGATTTACATATGAGCAAGAAAGTATTTGGCCAAATTGATTAAATATAAATATGATCAGGATAAGTCTTGATGGTTTACCAAGAATTCTTCTAGACCCGTGTGATGCAACATTTGGGGTGGTATTTATGGCATTTGAAAGGTTTATTAGGAGCATTCAATTTTTATTGTGAGTGATGAAAGTTCGATTAGTTTTTAGAATGACACTTGGTGTGGTGGTAAATGGTTGTAGAAGGTTTTCCCCGAGCTTGCTTTTATTTTTATTTCTAGAGATGCATCGGTCAAAATATGTTTGACATTCGGTCTAGTGGTTTCGCTAACCATATCAGATATAGAATAAGATTAAACAGTGAGGAAAATATGTCCAATGATAGACTTTTGTTCATGGTTAGAAATAAGGGTTTAAATACGTTTTCTCGAGATTTTATGCGGTGTCGTGATCTGAATAACTTTCATGTGGGACACTATTACACTTTGTTCAATGAAGTTAGCCCGATTGATCTTTGTTGAGAAAAATTATCAGTTTCTAAGATGCCTACCAAAATCTCATTTTTTGGTTGGAGTGTTATTCACAGCGGAATTTTCACTGACAATAGATGTATGAAAAAAAGCATGCTTATTATGAGTTGTTGTTGTATTGTTACAAAGAGGATGATACGACTTCTCATCTACTTTTACATAGTCACGTTATTGCAAATATATGTAGTCTTTTGTGGAATTTGATTGGAATACAATGGGTTATGCCGGAAACCATTAGTGGCTACTAAGAGGCATGGATTGGGGCGACTAAAAATGCAAGACTTAGAAAATACCCTTTATCCCTATAATTTTCTGGTGGACTATCTGGTTGGAAAGAAATCGGATAACTTTTAACAACGAAAGTAGGCCGTTAAGGATTATTCACAATGCCATTATCATGATGATGTCGGAGATTAGATCTTGTAAACCTTTGGATTCGTGTGGAAATTTTATTGTTATTCTTGAAAATCTTCGAGTAAATTAATTATTCTAATATATTTAATTTGTACATAACATTTTTTCATGTTATGTATTTATCGTTGTGCTTAAACGATTTTTTATTAAATTGACAATTTTCAAAAGTCTTGGCATTCAGCTTTGTCTCAAACCACTCAAACATCATTTCACTCCATTTTCATCGATCACACCATTCAATTCATTAATCAAAATACTAAAATACCCTCTATTTCAAATTATTATTATATATTTTATTTATATATATAAATATATTTTAAGTATTTTTTTTATCAAAAATAATCATCACCTCCTCAAAATTATCAACTTTCATTATTTTTTTATTCCTCTAGATTATATAAATAATTATAGTCCGAATAATCAATTC
The DNA here is from genome assembly GCF_907164915.1 of Impatiens glandulifera. NCBI lineage: Eukaryota > Viridiplantae > Streptophyta > Magnoliopsida > Ericales > Balsaminaceae > Impatiens > Impatiens glandulifera. Next base: position 4,675,240 of record NC_061865.1, read on the forward strand.
CCAAAATAACTTTATTTCTCGTTCAACTTCTCAAACTTATCTGTTTTGTTCATTTATTCCCAAATTAACCTAATTTACTATTCAAGCTCATTTTATTATTATTATTAATTAATTAATTTATTTACATTTAAACTCATTTATATATATATATATAAATTATTGTTTTTATTAAAATATTTTAATTTTAATTTTTATAAATTTGATTATTTATATTATATATATATATTTAAATTATTATTTTTATAAATTTGATTATTTATATTTTTAATACATTACATTTTATTTATTATTTTATATAAATTTTTTTATTTTTTTTATCCAATATTATATAAGTGAGAATCGTTTAAATATAATGACAAAAACATTATCGTTCAAAGTGTCACCAAACAAAGTTGAAACTTAACAAGATTAAGCATTTGAGAAACAATAATAAAAATATAAGTCACAAATGTTCATCAACCAACAAACCTAACAAAAAAATCTAGCGTTAACGGTTTTACAGATGCTAAAAAAATTTGAGAAATAAGAAAATCCAACGAGATCAAAGCCAACGTATTTGAACTAAGATGAATAACTCACGAAAGACCATAATTTGTGGGAGGTGAGGCCAAAAAAATAATACGAGACGCAGCTGTAAGCATGAAAGTTTGACGTACCCCAATTTATAATTTTAAAATAATATTTTGAATTTTTATATTCAAAATAATTCAAAGGAGGGATTAAGAATCAAATTAGGATTAATTATTGTGATAGTTAAATCCTAATTAGGAAAATTAAATAAATAAAAAAATTGAGGTTAAAACATTATATTTATTTTATCCAAATTAAACTCCAAAAGGGGTTGAAATTATTTAATTAAGATTTTAAACATAAATTATGTATATTTATTGGTTAAAACAATTAAATAAATACCCCAAAATTCCCCAAATACCCAAAAATAATAATAAACATAAATTTTATTATGTTTTCAAAAATATTTTTGTAGAATTTTTGGTGAAGAAAAACGCAAGAAAGGTATTAAAATTCAATTTTAAATAACTCTTTTATTAAAAATATAAACTGATAATCTTGTGTAGTCGAAATTATGTTTAATTGTTGCAGCAGGATTCAAGACCATCAGATTAAGACTGGATTTTCATCCAGCGCCTAGGAACATGCCACATATCCCGTTGTAATGAAACATGTGTGCGCCCGAGGCCACACCTGATCAACTAATGGAACGTCTACCTCGTTAGTCTAATTGTCCAAGCGCCAATGGAATGCTGACGGACCGCCAACGACGCGTTTTGGACTGATCAAAACGACATCATTTTGATCGTTTTCTTGAGAATTCCAAGAGGCCGCGACGAACTCCAGCGATCTTCCAGAAGGATTATCTCCTTCGCTAGTCGACATTATCCTTCTGTTTTTATTCCCATGTGACCGTCTTATCTTCGCCATCATTAGCCCTATACATAGAAACCTTATTTTACCCTAAAACTAGGTTACACGAGATAAGAACAAAGTTAGAGATAGGAATTTCAGTAATCAAATTGAAGTCGAATTGATCTTCCTCAACTAACCTACACCTAGTATAAATAGTCCTTTAGGTGATCCTCTACCAAATGATCAAACATAAATCACATATTGTACTTCAAATCGAAGAAATAAAATTACGGCCATGAACAATTTTTTTTAAATCTTCTATGGTGAACACAACTTCTATCCAATCTTCGGGAAAGCTTCCAAAAACTCCTTAGAGTGTTCTCTAACTGTTGGTATAATTCCAAATCCATTGAATTTCAATTTGTGATTGAAAGTTGAATTTTTCCAAGTTTGATCGGTTTGATCTGTTATAGGGTTCAATTGTATGATTTTTTATTTAGAATCATTCCATAGATGATATATGAACTTTCTGTCGAAAGAGTTTGGATCAAATCAACCTTAAACGAAAAAACGAAAATTTTGATTGAAATTCTAGGTTTTTTAAAATTCGTTTTCTTGAGCTTTAATCTTGAATTTCTTTATTCAAATAGCTACTAAACATGTTAGGATGATTTCTAAATCATTATAACATCATCCCGATCATGTTTGATCAAAGTGAAATTTAAAAAAAAAATGAATTTGAATTTTGTTTTCAAAAGTTGTTACAGAGATGCTATGATGTTCTTGTTTTAGTTGTGTTCAACTATGTTCATCGTTTCAAAACTAATGAAACAAGAATTAGGCCCTAAGATGGAATAATTCAAAATATCCCAATTTTTTTTTATCTAAAAACGGTTTTGAGAAATTGATCTTTGTAAAAATCGATTGATCGTGATTAGGGTTATGGCTTTTAATCTCTACAATCATATGGGTTGATTGCTACTTTTAGATCATGATTCTATTATCTGTATCAAAAGATACAAGACATGAAATTCTTGATCAAATCAAGAACACTCGATTATATTGGGACCGAGGATTTTAGTTAAGACCGAGAGCAAGGACCGATGTTCTTGAGTCAGGACCGAGAGCAATGACCGATGTTCTTGAGTTAGGACCGAGACTAAGGACCGATATTCTTGAATCAAGGACCGAGGATTATGACCGATGTTCTTGAGGAAGGATAGAACACTCCCTTTAACCTAGGACCGATTTTTCTAACATAGAATCGAGGCTTCTCTTAGCCTAGGACTGAGAACCTCCTAACCCTAGAACCGAAGTACCAGACTAGTAAACTAGACCTAGGACCGAGCCTCCTAGGCCTAGGACCGAGAAGTCCGAGTTTGAGATCGAGCCTCCCGAACCCAAGACCAAGCCCTCCAGATCCATGGACCCACTCTCCCGAGCCCTGATCTAGACCACCCCGGTCTAGAACGAGTCTATCCGAGCCGAGATCAGCAAAACCGAGCCCAGACCCTAGGACTCCGATTATAAGGTCTGTTTGGTTCTATTTTTCAAAATCAAAAATTATTTTTGTAATTTTGGAACCCGATCCATTTTAAAATAATCTCGAAAGGTTATAAAATGATATTTAAATATTCTCGGGATATTTCCTAAACAAATATTTTGGATAAGGCCCCGTTTGAAATTTATTTTTAAAGTCTAACACTTTTTAGATTTTTTTCAGGGTTTTTACTCAGTTTTATATCAACGCAATCGCATGTACGCCCTTTTAAATAATTTTGTACAATTATTTACATAATCTAAATCTATTATTGTTTAGGACCCCCAGACTACTAATTAAAGAAAATAAATATTATAAATAAATCTTGTAATAGCCAAACTTTATTTAAAAAAGAAAACCGTCATTTGACGGACGCAGAGGACGTAGCGCGGAAGCCCAATCCTGAGCGTAACCAAAAGTCGAACCCTTATAGAAACTCTAGTATAAAGTATGTTTATACACATGCATTTTATTGATTTTTTTAAAACCATCTAGAGAATCTGTTTTCAAATAAATAATCTTTTAAATTAATTATGTTTAATTAATTTAAGTCGGGTTTTGGTTAAATTATTATTTTACCCCCAAATTATTAAAATTTGAACAAAATTAATTATTTTACACAATTAATATAAAAAACTCCGAGATATTTTCAAAATCATTAAAAAAATGTTTCATTTTTAAAGAAGCCTGACACGCAAACGAAGGTTGAAACAAATCAAAACTCCAGCCACCCCACGATCTCTCATATTGTCACGTGTCGTCTAGACACATGCTAAGCTACGAAAGAGAATTCCGATTGTTACAGTAGCCAACGATGTTTTAAGCAAAATTATAAATAATTTAGAGAAGGGTGATTGTAATCATTTTTATGAATTATTAAACTATTATATTGTCATGGTTAAGATAATTTAAATTTATTAGAATTTTATCGATTATTTATGAGTATTATAGAGTAAATATTTATTATATTATATATTTTTTTTTTGAAAAATATCCATTTATATTAAAATGATGAAAATCGTTTGAACACAACGATAAAAACATAATATGAAGAGAAAAAAGATAGAAAAAAATAAAAAAATAAACGTTACTAATTAGGTTATTTGAATTTTGAACTGTAATTTTTTATAAACTAAAATATAATATCTTATAAACTGAGCTATAATATATTATAAACTGAACTATAATGTCTTATAAACTGAACTGTAATATTTTCGAAAAAATGTGGCCATAAGGGGATTAAGCACATAACCCGCAAACACACTTAATCATTTAACAAATCACTGAACTTGTCACTTAACGGGTTCGAACCCAAGACCTCTCAAGGAGGCTGATGATATCCACCTCTTATTGCTGCTAGGCGAGAAGATGAATAACTAAACTTTAATATCAGACATTACATTTCAGTCTATAAGAAATTAAATTTCAGTTTATAAAAAATTACAGTTCAGTTTATAAGAAATTAAATTTCAGTATATAAGAATTTAAATTTCAATTTAAAACATAATTTAGTTGAGTTTAAAAAACGTTAATGTTTAGTGTAAAAGAAATTACACTTCAGTATATAAAATGTTATACTTTAGTTTAAATGATATTACAGTTTAGTGTATCAGACATTACACTTTCACTGTATCAAACATTACACTTTAGTGTATCAAACATTATATACTTCAGTATATAAGACATTACACTTAAGTATATCAAACATTACATTTTAGTGTAAAAGTTGTTATATTTCAGTATACAAGAATTTAAATTTCAATTTAAAACACGATTTAGTTGAGTTTTAAAAAACGTTAATGTTTAGTGTAAAAGAACTTACACTTCAGTTTAAATGACATTATAGTTCAATGTATCAGACATTACATTTCAGTATATCAGACATTACACTTCAGTATATCAGACATCACACTTCAGTATACTAGACATTACATTTCAGTATATGAAACATTACATTTTAGTGTAATAGAAATTACATTTCAGTATATAAGAATTTAAATTTTAGTTTAAAACACAACATATGTGAGTTTAAATGTTGATTGTCAGAAAATTGAAAGTTGTAGGTCGTTATTGTCTTTTATACAATTAGGGATTATTTAATTATTAATAAGCTTGGACCTGTATGTATAAGTAATTTAGGGTTTCTAAGCTAATTACTCATTTATAAGGGTTGCTTGTAAAGTTTGATAATACAACACTTAAGACTCTAAAGACTTTTTCCTGTTTAACAAATATCTATTTTCCAGAGTTTCATATCTTCATAGATGTTCTTAAAAAATCCAATAGTCAAATCCAACATTTGGTATCAGAGTTAAGTTGAAGAACATGTTGTCGACAAGATCAACCAGAGATGCGACGACTATGCAGATTGGAAGAGAAGGGAACATGACGCTCTCCTATCCATTACTCACAAAGACTAACTACTCGGTGTGGTCGTTGAAGATGCGGGTAAATTTATAAGCACAATGAGTGTGGGAATTCGTGATGCTCAACGATGTCGACGAACGGAAGGATAGAATGACTCTCGTCGTCATCTATCAAGCACTCCCTAAGGACGTCCTTCTCATGGTGGCTGAAAAGGATTATACCAAACTAGTGTGGGAGACGCTAAAGACAATGTATGCTGAAGTGGAGAGAGTCAAGGTCGAAAAAGTACAAACCTTGAAGACACAATTTGAGGCGATTCGCATGAAAAATGGGGAGTCGGTGGATGATTTCGCCATGAAATTGACATCCATCGTGACTAATATCCGCTCGTTAGGATAGAAGGTGGAGGAGATCTCTATCATCAAGAAGTTCCTTAGAGCCTTACCACAAACATACATGCAGATTATTACAGCAATCGAGCAATTTGGTGACCTCAAGAATATGACCGTTGAGGAGATCATTGGTCGTCTTAAAGTCCACGAGGAGAGACTTTGCGGCTATGAAGACCAAGAGGAGGAGCACCTATTGCTCACGCATGATGAATGGATGTCACAAATGAATAAAAATGGAGAAACCAATTTTTCTTCTAGATCGTCGAGTCGCAGCGACAACGGTGGAGATAACCGAGGTCGTGGAAAAGGGCAAGGTCAAGGGAGATGTCATGCAAAAAGCTCACCTCGACAAGAAGACACCAAACTCCGCAAACACAAGAGCATAATGAAGTGTTACACTTGTTAAAAGTACGGTCACTACGCGTCTTAGTGCCCAAACAAAAAGTCTGACGATGAGACAAACCTCACTAGCTTCTATGACAAGGAACCATCATTAATGTTTGCTGAGGTAGTGACGAATTTTTTGCATGAAGACAATGATGCAAACCGCACTAGCTTCTATGACGAGGAGCCAATATTAATGTTTACTGAGGGAGACGAGAAGACAAACCTTGAAGAGTTCATGCAAGAACCGTCCAAGGAGGAACTAGATGTGGTGTTGTTCAATGAAGAGAAAGTCATGGAGAAACTCGATGAGTGTAATCACACCGATGTGTGATACCTTGACAATGGAGCAAACAACCATATGACGGATCATCGAGAGAAGCTCAATGAGCTCGGCGAGAAAATTACTGAAAATGTGAAGTTCGAAGACGAAAGCAAGACGCACAAGTTTTCTAATCTATCTTGCGGGAAAATCTATGTGAGCAGAGATGCCGTATTCGAGGAAGAGAAGAAGTGAGAGTGGTGCAACGACAACAACAAGCTCGTACAAAATTCCATGGAGTTCGAAATCCTACGAGATGTCTATGTGGAGGCACTACTGGTAGAGATGAATTTTGATGAATTGTTGTTGCTCACCAATTACGAGTCAACAACATATCACGAAGCAGTAGTGGAAGAGTCGTGGAATGAGGTCATGAACAAAAAGCTCGAGTCTATTAGGAAGAATAAGACATGGGAGCTCGTCGACTTACCACCCGGTCACAAGACCATCGGGTTAAAGTGGTTTTTCAAATTGAAAAGAGACCGCGAAGATAACATCCTCAAGCACAAAACGAAATTGATTGCAAAAAAACTATATATAATGATGCTTAATTTTTAAAGTATTTAGATTGTTAAAATATTTCATGTTTATCAAATTTAGTGTTTGAATATAAATTTTAAAATTTTATTAGCTTAGTTGATTAATGTTTTTATTTATTTATTTTTTATTTTTTATTTTTAGTTAATTATTCTTAATTTTAGTTATTAATCACTTATTCACACTCGTGGGGTGGGAGGTAGGTACGAATGATATCTATCACGTGGATGCCTCATCTGCCAATAAATATTATTATTAAGTATCAACTACTTTTATAAATTACATATATCTTTCCTATCTATTAAAACAAATATAAAAAATAATAATAATAATTTTTTTTAGGAATCACGTGTACGAAGGATGCATGCTCCCATACTTACCCTCCTTCTCATCATCAAACTTTTCTTCTTTCATCCAATAGCTTCCTATGGCTATAAATAAATCAATCCCCCAAACCAACATCTTCACAATCCCAATCTTCAATATTATCCCTAATAACTAAATCAACTCTCCGGCGAAAATGGTAACCGTTGAGGAAGTCAGAAAGGCACAGCGGGCCGAGGGCCCCGCCACCGTATTGGCCATCGGAACCGCCACCCCTCCCAACTGCGTCGATCAGAGCGCTTACCCAGATTACTATTTCCGTATCACTAACAGCGAACATAAGACTGAATTGAAGGAGAAGTTCAAGCGCATGTGTAAGCAAGCAAGCAAGCCTTAAACCATCATCTTCTTCGTATTCTTCTTATTTAATTAATCGATTGATTTCATTTTCAGGCGAGAAATCGATGATCAAGAAGCGATACATGTACTTAACAGAGGAGATTCTGAAAGAAAACCCTCATGTATGTGAATACATGGCGCCTTCGTTGGATGCAAGGCAGGACATGGTGGTGGTTGAGGTTCCCAAGCTGGGAAAAGAAGCCGCCGTGAAAGCAATCAAAGAATGGGGACAACCCAAATCAAAGATCACCCATGTAGTCTTCTGCACCACCAGCGGCGTAGACATGCCCGGAGCAGACTACCAGCTCACCAAACTCCTCGGTCTTCGTCCTTCCGTTAAACGTCTCATGATGTATCAACAGGGATGTTTCGCCGGAGGAACGGTTCTCCGTTTAGCCAAGGATCTAGCAGAGAACAACAAGAACGCCAGAGTTCTCGTCGTCTGTTCAGAGATCACCGCCGTCACTTTCCGCGGTCCTAACGATACTCATCTTGACAGTCTAGTCGGTCAGGCTTTGTTCGGCGACGGAGCTGCGGCGGTCATAATCGGAGCAGATCCATTACCGGTGGAGAACCCTCTGTTCGAATTGGTGTCTGCGGCTCAGACAATTTTACCCGACAGCGATGGGGCGATTGATGGACATTTACGTGAAGTGGGTCTGACGTTTCATTTGCTTAAAGACGTACCCGGGCTTATATCGAAGAATATTGAGAAAGCCCTGGTGGAGGCGTTTCAACCGTTGGGGATTTCGGATTGGAATTCCATTTTCTGGATCGCTCATCCAGGAGGGCCGGCGATTCTTGATCAGGTGGAGGCGAAGTTGGGATTGAAGGAGGAGAAGCTTAGGGCGACGAGGCAAGTGCTGAGTGATTATGGAAATATGTCGAGTGCCTGCGTGCTGTTTATAATGGATGAGATGAGGAGGAAATCCAAGGAGGAAGGGTTGAAGACGACCGGAGAAGGGATTGAATGGGGAGTTCTGTTTGGGTTTGGGCCGGGGCTTACGGTGGAGACGGTGGTTCTCCACAGCGTCGCCGCCACTGTTTGAGTACCGCCGGCTGATGTAGCCTGCTGCTGCTGCTAATGTTATTGCTTTCTGATTGTGCTATTTGTTTTGCTATGTACTTAAATCCCCTCCTTTATTTATCTTTTTGAATAATAAAACTCATTATCCGGGAAATCGGACGAAATGACCCAAAATATGGATTATTTGACGTGATGGTCGCCCATAAATTTAATTGTTTTTGTGGTTTTTTTTTTTTTTTATTTATTTACGAAATTACTATTTTCGGAACGAAGTGGAAATGTGTGAAATGTCTAGATTACCCTTACTATTTAATAATATAACCTCCCTTATTTTTTTTTCCATTTATTTTCTTCTCTTTCTCTCTCTTCCCGCTCTTCTCCTCCTTCTCTCTAAACTGCGGCGGCGATTGATCGGCGACGACGACGAAATTCACGACGAGCACGAGCAATGTTACACTCGGTACGTTTATTTTATCCTATTATACTTCAAGTTTATTGATGTTTGGTTTATGCATCTTCGAATCACTGTTGTTTATGGTTTACTTCCCGTTTCGCTAAGTGCTTACTGTGTCACTAAGTGTTTACCGTTTCGCTGAGTGCTTACCGTTTCGCTAAGTGCCTAACAATTCGCGAAGGCCTTACCGTTTCGCTAAGGTTTCTGCGAAATATTAATTATTCATTTCTCGTTTCTAAATTAAATCATGTTTTTTATTTCAGCTGAAGTTTTCGTTTTCTATAATGGAGAGTGGAAATTTGATGCTGATGGAATATTGTATTTTGATGCATCTTCAATCAAAACATTTGATTTACCCTAAAGTACTCGTTATGCTGAATTAGTTGATAAACTCTATGCTAGACTTAACGTGCAGAAATCTACATACGATTTAGTGTTGCAAGTCAAATATGATATTTCGAATATCAGAAATCCAAAACCTGTTTTTATTGATGAAGATGGGATTTGAACACATATTTATCACGCTTGATTTTGGGTCGAACCGTGTCACCATTGTGTGTCTCTGTAGTAGAGAAGTCAGCATTTACTAATGAAAAGATACCACTACTTACATACCTAACTCAAGAAAGTATACTACCACCACAACTTACTCAAAAAATTGTACCACAAGTTGTACCCTCGGAATTCTTTGTTGAAAGTCAAAATGAAGCCGGAGAAAACTCTTTGACTCACATCCCACTTACTCAGGACTTGCATGTTAATACTGATGCAAAGGCATCAATACCTATACCAACTAGTGCAAGAAGATCATTCATGGGTACACCAACTAGTGCAATAAGAGCATCAATGGGTACACCATCTAGTGCAAGAAGATCATCAATGGGTACACCATCTAGTGCAAGAAGATCATCAATGGGTACACCATCTAGTGCAAGAAGATCATCAATGGGTACACCATTGACAGACCCGACAGACACATCACCGCCAGACCCCTCATTTGCGATGACATTAACTAGTGAAACCGTATTGGAAGTCGGTGCGTTGTTTGAAAATAAAAAAGAACTTCAACTTAGTCTATATAAATATGCGATGACCATTCATTTTGAATTCAAAGTGGAGAACTCAAGAAAACACCTTTGGTGTGTGAAATATTTGGATGAGACAAGCTTGCGTGCTATGAAAGGTAAGTTTTCTGAGATGTTTGAGATCCGGAAATTCGAGCAATAACACTCATGCTTAGTTTTGTCGAGGACAAAGAAAAAAATGCAAACACCAACATGGGTTATTGGGCAGTGCGTGAAAAGCAAGTACATGGACCATCACCATAACCACTTGCCTAAGAAAAAGATTGAAGACATGCATGCAACTTATGAGATATTTTTAACTTATAATAAGGCATGGAGGGCTGGAGAAAATGTTTTAATAGCGGTGCGAGGAACGGTAGAGGATTCCTATGGAATATTGCCATCATATCTTTACATGTTGGAGAAGTATAATCCTGGTACCATAACTGACATCCAGACAGATGAGCTCGACCACTTCAAGTATATGTTCATGTCCTTAGGCCTCTCAATTAGGGGTTTCAAAACTTTTTGTCGTCCTATATTGTGCGTTGATGCTAGTTTTCTTAAGCACAAGGTGAGTGGTCAATTATTGGTGGCTATTGCATTGAATGCGAATGAGCAACTATATCCTGTCGCATTCGGCGTTGTTGATTCAGAGAATAATAACTCATGGACTTATTTTATGCAAAAACTAAGAGACGCAATTGGATTAGTTGATGATCTCGTCTTCGTATCCGATAGACACACAAACATCGCCAATGCCTTGTGTACTGTTTTTCCAGAAGCAGACCACGGTGCGTGCACATATCACATAAAGATGAATATTATGACCAAATTCAAAAGTGATAAATGTCATGCGGAGTTTGATTCGGCTTCTAGAGCGTACACTATCCACGAATTTAATTGGTTTTTGACAAGATCAAGGTTAAAGATCATTGGATTGCTGCCTACTTAAAGAAACTGGGTTTCAAAGATGGAGTAGAACATTTTTTCCCGGTAAGCGATACAATCAACTCACAAACAATTATGCTGAGAGTTTCAATAGTCAGCACGGGGAAGCAATTATTTCAGAAATGACTGAGTTTTTAAGATTCACAATACAACATTGGTTTAACGATAGAAGAGAAAAAACGTTCAATCACGAAAAAGTTTTATCTCCAAATTATGAGAAGTTATTACGTGAGGGATTCGAGAAGGCCATATTCTATACAGTCCAATCGCTTAACCGATTCGAGTTTTATGTGCATGACAATCAGTCCTATTTCAAAGTCAATTTGAAAGACATGAACTGCACTTGTAGAGTATTTGAAGTTTCGGGTCTTCCTTGTACGCATGCAATGGTTGTTGCCCGTAGCCGAAATTTGGTTTCTTATGACTTTTGTTCAAGGTATTATTCAGTTTACATGTTCAATCTGTTTAACCAATTGATAAATCGTTATATTTTCCATGCACACAGGTATTACACAATTGAATGTTGGATAAATGCATATGCGGAGACATGTTATCCTCCTGGTGATGAAGAAAATTGGGATGTTCCCGAACATATCAAGCAACGCTCGTGTCTTAAACCAAATGTCAAGGTTAAGAAAGGTCGACCACAAACAAAGCGTAGGTCATCCCAATGTGAGGTCCGTAAGGTCCCGAGACGATGCAACTCATGTGCTGGACTAGGACATAATATGACAACATGCAAAACAGTGATGCCTACACCATCTACTGCAAGAGCATCATCATCTAAGCAGCGTGAGTCATCATCTCAATAGTATGAACCTTTAGCTTGAAAGATTATTATGGTGATAAGTTGTAATATATGTTTTTAATTGAATTGAATTATGGTGGTACTGGTCAGATATAAGTTGTAGTATATGTTGTTAATTCAGGTGGTTTGGGATAAGTTGTAGTATATGTTGTTAATTCATGTGGTTTGGGAAGCACTTAGCGATCGCTAGGTCCTTAACGAATCGCTAGGTCCTTAGAGAAACGATAAGCACTTAGCGAAACGGTAAGCACTTAGCGAAACGGTAAGCACTTAGCGAAACGGGAAGTTAAAGTTACACTTGTTTTTACATTGAAGGTTATCTTCAAGTCTGAAGTACAAAATTCAATATATGAATATACATTTTACAATTCAACTTCAAATATGTTAACAATACATTTTCATTACTTCAAGTTGTCTCCAAAACAAAGGTTCGATAATTTACATTTACATTACATCAAATCAAATAATTTATCCAATTTACAATACTAAGATTCGATAATTTGATGGAATAACCTGACCGCCATCTTTTGCCTCCAAAACTCTATGTTTTATGAGGTCACATTCTGTATGCCTTGGTTAGCAGTCAAATATTCCATATACATGAGCGTGAATACACCACAGTCCCCGCTCTCGGTTGCTCTTGGGACTTCCCCTACCTTAGCTGCTGCGGTTTTGACTTTCGGGTGTGAAAACCGTTTGTATGTCATGGGTTGGATGGGGTCTTTGAAGTTGAAGTCAGGATACATTTTCATCTCACCTATAGTGACTGTCTGTCACGCCCCGAACCAAGGCATGAGGCGTGCAAACGCCGCATGTCATTAGTCAAATATAATATGCTAGGCTAAACAAAAAACTTCTTCTAACAATTATTCCTAAAAACTTTCCTTTCATATTACATACCTTCTATACATCCATACTAACACAAAAAGAGAGTAACTCTTTACCGGCTAATCTATACTACTATAGTCTTCTCACTCTTAATCCCCTTGACTAGTCGTTGTTCTTATCTGAAAAGAATCCATTTAAAAAGGATGAGCTAAACACGCTCAGTAAGAAAATCAAACCCTTCTACAGCTGGATCAAGAAGCCAAATATAGGTTAACCAACTATTAAGTAATTAAGATTCTCATTGGACAGAAAATAATATACTTTAGTAATAACTCTGGGATCAAGATAAAGTCTGAATTATCATAATAATTTAATAAGTCATCTATCAAGACTTTTAAGTCTTGCATAGACGCATTAGCCATCAACCAAAACATAAGCGTCTTGCGTTGACGCGCTATCAATCAAGACATAGGCCTTGCATTGACGCATGGGCCATCAACCAAGACATAAGTGTCTTGCGTTGACGCATATAACCGGTGTAAGCGGAACTCGAGGCACAAATAGTTCATTATTAGACAAACAATACAAAATTAAGTCCAGAGTAATAAAAATAGTCCAATCGACATAATTATGTAAAACTTCATTTTCAAGTCCAAATCTATCGTAATCCATTTCATTGTCGAAATAATACACTCAATCTGTTTAGAAACCCATTTCTCATAAACCATTTTTTTTTTATCAAAACCCATTTCAAAATCATCAATCATAAACCCTCATTTCATCAAAACCCATTTCAGAATCAACTATTATAAACTTATCCTTTTATCAAAACAATTTCAGAATCATCTATCCTAAACTATCATTTTATCAAATTCATCATCAAAATACACATGCATTCTTGATCCATACATTTATAAACCCATTTAACAATAAATCTGTAACCATAAAGTCTGTTTGATGAAAACCAACATCTTATACCCAAAATACTTATACATATATATATTTTAAAAACTAAAACTGTAGAAGAATAGATTTCCTTACCTAATTTCCCATAAGTTCTTAGTTCTCTTTATTCCCTTCAACCAAACTCAAATCTCCAAACCATGATTCTCTCTCTTTATAGCTAAAGAGTAAAAATACAAATGATCTCCAAGTTTAGGACTACATGCATTGAAAGATTATTAGTTAATGACATTTGTCATTTACTTAATATCTTAAACCCATTTGCTAATTCTCTCTCTCTCTTAGAATAGTCCAAGTGTCATTCATGCCTTGTTTCACTTATTTCCTTTAAATCAAAGCATGTGTCACCTACATGTTAAGCCACTATCATTAAAATATGAAGTCTTTTATTTTTAAATTTGGATATTACACCATCTTTGCAAATACATGTGGAATCATCTTACACAACGGTTTCAAATAAGGATCCAGATTCTTATAAATATAAGCATCGCAGTCATACACGTCAATGCGATTCTTTTGAAGACGTGCTACACACAAAATCCAATGCTTCTGGCTTATGTTCACGGGCACGTATATATCGTCGATTGTTGACCATTCAAGCATATATCTATGCTTTAAACCCATGTAATAGTCTTTAAATTCTTCGACTGGATATTTTGCACGATCTTTACTAAAAGTCTTGTGCTCTTGCCTTATTCTATCTGCCAATACGCAATCCCCTATTACGACTTTAGAATTTTTATATGTCTTGGGATATTCTGCAATCCTTTTTCGCAATAGGTGGCAGAATGCATCGATTTCCTGCACAATGGGAATACATTCAGTATATATCAAACAACATTGAACCATACTTCGCGAATCGCTAAGTACATAGCGAACCGCTAAGTACATAGTGATTCGCTAAGTACCTCGCGAAGACATTAATAATGAATAATGAACTACACGACTTACAGTGTCTTCAAGCCATGTCAACCTTGTTAGAACTCTAACAAACATATCCTTCCCTACTTCGCAAGTCGCTACATCCTATTTCACATCATTGGTTTTTGGATCATCCAACCACTCTTTTACTTTATCCAGCAGCTCATCTTCAAATTTTTGAAGGGGATTGACTTTCATTGGATCATTTGTCTTTGGCAGTTTTGACAAAGAAGGGTTGGTGTACGAGTCATCTTTTTTCGGCTTCCTCACTCTCCTCCCAAATTTTCCTTTAGGAGGAGTATTGTATAACTTGAAATCATCATTGTCATCTTCAACCTCCTTCTTCTTACTCTCAATTCCTTTTTGCATCATCACATCCTTCATTTTCACATCCACACTCTCCTCATCCTTCACCTTCATCTTCACCTTCACCTTCACTTTCAGATCCTTCACCTTCACTTTCAGATCATCCACAACATCCATCTTCTCATCATCCTCTACAGCCACATCATCCACAACATCCATCTTCTCATCATCCTCCATAGCCACATCATTCTCCACATCATCCATCTTCTCATCATCCTCCACAACAACATCAGCCACCTGCATCGCCATCATCTCTTGCAAAATAGCAACATTCTGGTCAGATATGTACTTAGCGAATCGCTATGTACTTAGCGAATTGCGAGATACTTAACGAATCGCGATGTACTTAGCGAATCGTTAAGTTCAAAATTCAAAATCTTACTGCAGTCTCCTCTTTCTGGTCAACCTTGCTCTTCTCCTCTTCGATTTCTTCGACCTTAGAATCCTTAGAATCCTTCACCTGCAAAATAGGTACTGGTCAGATATGTACTTAGCGAAATGTAAAATGCAAAATTCAATATCTTACCTCAGTCTTCTCCTCATTCTGGTCAACCTTGCTCTTTTCCTCTTCGAATTCTTCGACCTTCATATCCTTAGAATCCTTCACCTGCAAAATAGTTACTGGTCAGATATGTACTTAGCGAAATGTAAAGTGAAAAATTCAATATCTTACCTCAGTCTTCTCCTCCTTCTTGTCCACCTTGCTCTTCTCCTCTTCGAATTCTTCGACCTTCACATCCTTAGAATTCTTCACCTACAAAATAGCAACATTCTGGTCAGATATGTACTTAGCGAATCGCGAGGTACTTAGCAAATCGCTATGTACTTAACGAATCGCGAGATACTTAGCGAATCGTTAAGTTCAAAATTCAAAATCTTACCTCAGTCTTCTCCTTCTTCTTGTCCACCTTGCTCTTCTTCTTCTTCTTCTTCATCTCCTCCATATCATCTAATTTGGTTAATAATATGACCATCCTTTTGTTAGATTTATCTAACAACTGTTGGGACATACTAAAAACCATCTTCTTCAGAGAATCATGGTGAGTTTGTTGAGTTTCTTTGATTGTGATTTTCAGCTCTTTGATGAGCTCTGTTTTCAGCTCTTTCAGCTCCTCCTTCAACTCTATTTTTATCTCTTTCACCTCCTCCTTCAGCTCATCACATTTACATCCAACTGAAGGTGTTGGAGCCCGAGGACTTGACATCGCGGTGGGGGGACTAGGAATGTGGGCCAGACTCGATTCATAAGAAAGCGTCCTCTTCAAGTTGACTGCTTCTTTGAGAGTACCTTTAGTCTTTCTCTTCCTAGGGGCAGGTTTGAGAGTACATTCTTCATGTTCACTTTTATCTTCATCAAAAGCATCTTTGATTAACTTTCCTTCAGTAAATCCCTCAAAAAAAAATTATCAGTTGTCTCGTCCATTTGTTCAAATTCCTCACCACTGTATAACCTCTTCTCCATAGAGGACTCTTCCATCTTAGTCACATCCGTGGTCTCAATGGCAGACTTTATCTCGATCAAGGTGTTTTTCCTGGTGGAATGATAGAGTAACAACCTTGGGCGTAGAGGGTCATTAAGCTGCTTCTTTTTGGCGAATTTAGGGACAAAGTTTTGGATGACCTCATACGTCCACACTTGAAGTGCTAGTGCGAACCCATAAATGTTATATGCAAAAGGAGCATAAGGATCATCAGTAATTTTCTTCTACTCATAATATGAGAGACTAAGATGTTTCATGTTCTTGTTTAAACCCTTGAGGGTGGCTCTAAAGGTGACCTTCCTCCATGGATATCAGAGGAAAGTTTCCTCGTCTTCCACCATGTGGAGTATTTTTGGAAATATCATCCTCCTTGGGTCAAATGTAAATGGGTACTGGAAAATCAGGCATACCAGCCCCATCTTGAATGCATCTTCCTTGTCTTTGCATTTCAAAAAAGAATTCTCCAACTCGCTCATTCGCACACTATTTTTCCCTTTCAAATATTTAACCGAGAGAGGTGGACAACCTCAGAATTCTTCTTCGTTCAACTCAGGAAAACTGCCGAAGTATAAGCCTGTAACCAACGCATACTCCTTCATACTAAATATAAGTTCATGCCCATTTACCATTAAAGTTATCTCCTTGGAGTTTGAGCTTACCCTCCTCATCAACATATGATGTACTATTGTTCCTAAGAACTGCAAGACTGGGCTGTGAATAATGATCTGAACTGGGTATTGTAAACCCTCTTCAAAAGATCCATATCCTCGAACTTCTTAACAATCTTCTTCAGGTAGAGGGCAATTTTCCAAGAAATCCGACCAGGAAACTCAGTAACTGTGGTTTCTGCCATCTACAAAAGGAATAACATCAAAAATGTAAGAACAAATACATAAACCATCGCAAACTATAAGTACTTAGCGAATCGTGAGGTACTTAGCAAATTGCGAGGTACTTAGCGAATCGTTGAGTACTTAGCGAATCGCGAGGTACTTAGCGAATCTCTAGGTACTTAGCGAATCGCTAAGAACTTAGCGAAACCCTAATAGCGAAACCATTGAGAACATTAAAATGAACATAAGACGAGCAAAAACCATAAACTAATAAACAAAAAACCAGAAACAGACCAACAAAAATCCTAAAACTTAACATGCAAAAACCTTAAAACTTTACATGCAAAAACCAAAACTCATAAACAAAAACCAGAAAATGATCGGCCTTAGCAGGGAGAAGAAAGAACTTGTTTAATAATGACGAAGGAGAAGAAAGAACCGAGAAGACGGGCAACAATGATCGGCCTTGGCAGGGAGCAGTTCAGTGAAGAGGGGTTAGAGAGACAAGTCGCGCAGGATAGAACAAATGAAATGTTCAGATGCTGAAATGATTTTTTTAAAATATAAGGTATAGTGCGTGTGCGTACGCGCGCCTCTTCGACTTCCTTAGCGAGTCGATGAGCACTTAGCAACTCACTAAGTACTTAGCGAATCGTGAGGTACTTAGCGAATCGCGAGGTACTTAACGAATCACGAGGTGCTTAGCGAATCGCGAGGTGCTTAGCGAATCGTGAGGTGCTTAGCGTATCGCGAAGTCATGTTTCAAGCATTTGATTGAGCTCTAGGTAAGAGAAGATGGGTTGAATTCAATTTCGTTAGTCATAGCATATTTTGGTTAATAACGAACAAAATCGAATTCAAGGAATCTTCTCTTACCTAGAGCTCGAAGTACTTAGCGAAACGGTAAGTACAAAATTTTTTATTGGTTTCATAGGTAATCTATCTCGTTTGACAAGGTATCAACAACAAATTCATGGTTTTGAAGAGAAGTTGTGTTAGCAAAACAAATCTTATAATTTTACATGGAAACATTTAGATTTTTCAGAAAAGGCATTTGAAGAAGCCGTTAACGAGCTCCAAGTAAGAGAAAATGGTTTCAAAATTCAATTCATTAGCTTAATTACTAACGAAATAGATGTGAAACCATCTTCTCTTACATGGAGCTCAATGACGACTTCTTCAAAAGTATTTTCTAAAGAATCTAAATGTTTCAATTAATGTAAAAAGATAAGGTTTGTTTTTCTAACACAACTTCTCTTCAAAACCATGAGGGATGTAGATACTTTGTCAAATGAAGTTCATGATTAACTATAAATAACAAAAAATCTTGACACTTAACGAAATACGAAGTACTTAGCGAAACGGTAAGCACTTAGCTAAACGGTAAGTCCTTAGCGAAACGGTAAGTCTATAGCGAATCTTCCCTGAAACGAAAACCCATATGATCCGAGATTATCTGCAAATATCATCATCGACATATATGAACCAATATGAATCAAATAATAAATATGAACCAATATGAACCAAATAAGAACAGGTTAAATCGAAGGGTTTGAAATGAAGATAATGGAAACATGAACATAACTCGAATTAGGTTAAGGTTTGAAATAAACATCTTCTCCGACCTTCAAATCCTTAGAATCCTTCACCTGCATGCAAAATAGGTTTAGGGTTAGGGTTTATGAAGATCGTGTAAATAAAAACATAAATCGATTTAGGTTAGGGTTTGAAATAGAGATCATGTTAATTTGAATGAAGTGGACCATCAGGTCAAATAACCCCATCTTTGGGGTCATTTCTAGGGTCATTTCTTCAAATTTCCCCATTATCCTCGATACATGTTTGTGTTTTAATTCACTTTATTTTAATTGATATAAGATAGAACCATAAATTTCAAGTTATTATAATAAATGTAGATACATTAATTAGTTGTAGAATGTATGGTAAATAGATAGACATGACAAATTTACAGGTTTTGGGATTCTCGAATCGGACCCAACCCAAAATTGCCCTGAAAAAACGGGTATTTCAATTATCCTAAATGCCGGTTCGAAATTAATAGGTACCCGGACTTAGGGGTGTTCAATATTTGGCCGGAACTGAATATCCGATCTGATCGAATTTAAATTTACCGAATTTGAATTACATTTTCAGTTTCGAATCGAATTCTAAACCGATTCAAATTTAAATACGGGTTTCTGTTTGGTTTGCGAATTTAGGTTTCAACTGAAAATCAAACCGAAAACCGAATTCATTTATTATTAATTATTTTTATTATGTATTATATAATTTATTACATATTATATATTAAATTATCATATACCTCTTACTAGATCTCTAATATCCAGTCCAATAATTCAATAAATTTATAATCCTCGTTCATTTTCCCCTTTCTCTGACCGTCCACCTTATTGGTCTTTGTGGTCCTTCTAGTTATCCACTTCATTTATAACTTTAAGACTATCTAAATTCTTCACATATCTAGCTATTTCACTAGTAATATCACCACCGTCGTCAGCACCTCTCCACCGCCGTATATCAAATCGGTTTAAATTTTGAATTTGTTTTAAAAAAATTCGAAAAATTCAAACCAAAAATTCAAATAACTTGAAAACCGGACCGAACCTTACCCTATTTTTGTTTTGTTTAATTTTTTTAACTAAAAATAATTTATTTAGATAAATAATCAAAAATATTTTAATATTTTTAAAAAATAATTTTTTTAGGAACTAGAGAGAACGCATCTTATATTTTAATAATTAGTTTAAATATATATCAAAAGTTACGAGTTACATTTTAGGAAGTTGAATGCCAAATAAAATTTATAATTTTGAAATCACCCTTCTACTCAATTTAAATTTAATTATAAACTAAAAATAATTTATTTGTATATGTAAACTTAATAAAAATGTGTTGCATTATTTATTCATTTGACAAAAAGAAATTAATAACAATTTATTATGACAAGTGAAACTAAAAATAACTAATAATACCTACATAGTACACAACTAATAATACCTCCTTACCAAAAATCAACATGTTATTATTATTTTATTAACAGGATAAACATAATACATTTTATGAAATTCGTATACATAAATACAATATTTGTAATTTATAATTAAATTTAACATCCACAATTAATTGTAATTAAATTTA
Organism: Impatiens glandulifera; assembly: GCF_907164915.1. Taxonomy (NCBI): domain Eukaryota; kingdom Viridiplantae; phylum Streptophyta; class Magnoliopsida; order Ericales; family Balsaminaceae; genus Impatiens; species Impatiens glandulifera. The sequence goes on from NC_061865.1 coordinate 4,695,725, forward strand.
GTATTCATCTCAAATTTTATTCCCATCTTTTTATTTATTAAATGTCCCACTTACAATTTGTAAGGCTAAGAAATAGACACATTCACTTGTTCTGCGTGGGTTTAAAAAAAATTCATACAAAATCTAACATCACTTTACTCTCCTTTTATCCATCAAATCACTCAAATCATTAACCAAAATATTAAAATATTTTCTATTTTTTATTTTATTTATATATATATCAATATCCTTTAAGTTTTTTTTATCAAAAATAATAATAATTTTCTCAAAATCATCGCTTTCTATTTTTTATTATATATATATATATATATATATATATATATATATATATATATATATATATATATATATATATATATATATATATATATATATATATATATATATATATATATATCAATATATATATATATATATATCAATACCTTTTAAGTTTTTTTTTATCAAAAATAATAATCATTTTCTCAAAATCATAACCAATCATTATATTTTTCTCCGTCTAGTTTTTTATAAAACCCCAATCCGAACAACTAGGGATGGCAATGGGGCGGGGAATGCAATTACCATCCCCGCCCCATTTTAATTTCGGGGATTTTTTAACCATCCCCGCCCCGTTCAATTTTTTTCGGTTTTGGGAATACCGCGGACACCATTAATAATTTTTATTTAAAAAAAATAAATAAAAATTATACAATAAAATTATATAAACAAATTTTTTTAATATAATATATATTGTAATATATTAAAATTTTATATTATTATAAAGAAATAATTTTAATACTCTTATAAAATATAGTAAATAAATAAATATATTGGTGATTTAATATATTTAATTATGTTTATAGTATTCGGGCAGAATCGGAGTGAAAACGGGGTGAAATCGGGGCGGGTCAGGGCGGAGGACACAAATACCATCCCCGCCCCATCCTCGTTCGGTTTCGGAGAAAAACCGTCCCAAACGGGACAATTCGGTTCGGTTTTCGGAGGCGGTTTCAAATTGTCATCCTTACAAACAACCTCTAATATGGGTTTTTATTTTATTTTAAGCTACTATTTATTCACTCACGTTCTTAATATATATATATATATATATATATATATATATATATATATATATATATATATATATATATATATATATATATATATATATATATATATGAAAAATGATAGAGAGCGCGACTGAGTTTTTATTTTATTTTAAGCTACTATTTATTCACGCACGTTCTTAATATATATATATATGAAAAATGATAGAGAACGAGACTTGAGACAGCGATTGGGATGGGAGAGCGATGCCTAAGTGGGTTGATAGGTAGAATATTCTCTCTCCTATTATTAATTATTTTCTCTCTCCTATTATTAATTATTTTTTCTCTCTTTTTATTAAATAATTTATATCCTATAAAATAATAAAAAAAAGAAAAAAGAGGCCATAAAAAATAAATAAATAATATTTGATAAATAAATGAATTAAAAAGTCATAAAAATAAAATAAAAATAAAAGAGATAAATTCATAATTCAACTAATCATAATCAGTGATATTAATTAAGATTTAGGGTTTAGAATTTAGTATTTAAAATTTAGGAGTTAGAGTTTAGGGTTTATGATTTAGAGTTCAGGGTTTAGAGTATATGGTTTAGGGTTTAAGGTTTAGGGTTTAGAATTTATTTAAACATATTATTAAAATATTTAATGTGAGAGTTTTTTTTGTAAATTATTGAGTTATTTTAACAGTTAAATGTTAAATGAGAGATAATAAATATCAAATAAATGAGTACAATAATAATTGTGAGAATATGGATAAATGAGATAAATTAATTTGTAGAGATAGAGAGAGAGAAATTATTTAATAAGAGAAGAAAGAAATTAATTAATAAGAGAAGAGAGAATATTCTACGTGTTTTAATTATTATTATATTTTTATTTATTTATTAATTTCACTTATGGGGCCACGTAGACCATGCTCTCCCAGTCGCTGTCTCCCAATCGCTCTCTATCATTCCTCTATATATATAGAAAAATGTCTCCCAATCGCTCTCTATCATTCCTCTATATATATATAGAAAAATGATAGAGATCGCGACTTGAGACAGCGACTGGGAGCGCGATGCCTACATGGTGTGCGTGGGTTTGACAGGAATATTCTTTCTCCTTTTATTAATTATTTTCTCTCTTCTATTATTAATTATTTTCTCTCTCCTCTTATTAAATATCTTTTATTTATTATTTAGTTGAATTATGAATTTAACAAAAAATGAGTGAAAAAATTAATTGATTAATAATTAGTTACTGGAGAGAAAATAATTAATCGTGAGAATAGAAATATTAGATAAACATTTATTTATAAGTAATAAAACTAAAAAAAATATTAATAAGTGAATATAAAAAAAATAATAATAAATAATAAAAAAAAAGAAAAAAGAGGCCATAAAAAATATTTGATAAATAAATGAATTGAAAAGTCATAAAAATAAAAGAGATAAATTCATAAATCAATTAATCATTGATATTAATTAGGGTTTAGGGTTTAGAATTTAGTATTTAGGTTTTAGAGTTTAGGATTTAGAGTTTAGGGTTTAAGGTTTAGGGTTTAGAATTTATTTAAACATATTATTAAAATATTTAATGTAAGAATTTGTTGTAAATTATTGATTTATTTTAACCGTTAAACGAGAGATAATAAATATCAAATAAATGAGTAAAATAATAAATGAGAATATGGATAAATGAGATAAATTAATTTGTAGAGATAGAGAGAGAAATTATTTAATAAGAGGAGAGAGAAATTAATTAATAAGAAGAGAGATAAAATAATTAATAAAAAAAAGAGAATATTCTACCTGTTAACCCACGTAGGCACACCACGTAGGCATCGCGTTTCCAGTCGCTGTCTTAGAGTCGCGCTCTCTATCATTCCTCATATATATATTAAGAAAATGATGAGAGAATGATGTGTCATTATATAACTTATATAACTGGTTGGAAAAATGATAAATGATGAGGAAAGAGAAAAAAAAATTGTTATTTTTTCGGTCAATCAGATTGCTTGCGCCATGTCATTTCGTCAAACGTTCCTTTCTCAAATTCCATTTCCAAATCATTTCTCATAAAAAAAATCCACTTAAGTCTTGTTTGTTAGAGATTATTAGAAATAAATAATAATTATGATAATTTTGAACAGATGGAAATTTTTTTTAAGAAGACTTTTATATATATATATATATATATATATATATATATATATATATATATATAAAATAATAATTTTAAATAAAAAGTATTTTGAGTAATAAATTAAATAATTTAATAAATGAGAGTAAAATAAATAATATTAAACTTTTTTTTAGTTATTTAAATAACAAAAAAATCGAACAAGGCTTAGAGAAAAATAATCAACAAACAATCTTGACAAGAGAAAAATAATCAACAAACAATCTTGACAACAAAGACCCACGATCCTATCAACCAGTCTTACTTACCTCCTCATCCCCAATCCTGACCGTCCTTACCACCTCCCATCACCATTTCAACAAAATATTTAAAGTTTTTTTGATCTAGTATTTTTGAGATTTTTTTTTGAATTTTCTTAAATTATTTTTTTATAAATTTTTCTCTATCACATCAATATTATTATAACTATCAAATTATAAGCTTATTAAAATATTTTTATTTTATTATTAATAAATTTAAATATAAAAAAAAACATTTGAGGAATTAAATATTTAAGCTCTTAAGTTGAATTTATGCTAACCATCAAGCTACTTTCGGACAAGTTTTGAATGACTCGGTCTAAAATGACTTTTAAAAGATGGTGTAAAAAAATGAGAAAAATACCTTTTTATTTATAAAGTTTGTTTAAAAATCTTAAATTTATGTATGGATTAAAAATAATTTATAATTAATAGTTATAGTTTTTTAACCTTTATTATGATTCATAACCATTATGTAAGGTTAGACAAACTTTCAATAAATAAATACTTTTTTTAATAAAATACATTTAGAATAATTTATATGTTTAAATTTTAAAAAAATTAATTTCAATTATGATAATTAAGATAAATATTTTACAATAATAACAATATTCATAAACAATAGATCTAATTATTTTAAATTATATATATATATATATAATTCTATTATAATAAATTGTTAAAACATATAATGATTGAAGACACTATTAATGAGTGCCGAAGTGATAAAGCGTCTGGAGGTAAGAGCATGTCCAGCACAAGACCTCTGTCTATTTATTTTTTCAAATCAATCTTCCACCTCAGCTGAAAGCGTGCACATGTTGTACTTCGTCAAAAACACTTCAATTGCTTCCACCCACACTTTTCTCTGAATAATTAAAATGTTATTTTTATTTATACTATTTTAAATATTATAAAATTACATTTTAAAAATTATTATAAAATTACATTTTTTAAAAGATATTAATTTATTTAAAATATATATTTATTAATTAAATATATAACTAGTATTCTATATTATAGGAAAATTTGAGAATTTAAATTCTTAAAACGTGTTAATATAATTAATAATAAAATATATTAATTTATTTAAAATATATATTTATTAATTAAATATATAATTAATATTTCTATATTATAATAAAATATAAAATATTTTTATAATTTAAAATATATTATAATATTAAAAATATTTTTATAATTAAATATATAATTAATATTAAGAAGTTGAGGCCTTCAAAATAGGAAAAGATTAGGTGCAATGTATATTATAATGTTAATAAAAAAATATATTGATTTGTTTAAAATATATATTTATTAATTAAATAAATAACTAATATTCCTATTATAGTATATTATATTATATAATAATTAAAAAAATAAGAGTTTGGCATGTCAGCGCCCTCCTTTTGCTTTTACATACAACGCATAAAATTAAAAAAAACAATGACCTGCCCTTTTACACGTTGTCCGATGCGGGCACAGGTCATGCGCTGCATATGCTCTAACATGCATGTTTATTTTGTTTTTTTTAAAAAGGTATTTCCTTAATACTGAAATAATGAAATAAATTGACTATTTTTATCGTTTTCATCATTTGACTAGAGTTGAAACTCTATTTTGATATGTCTCATTCGTAAAGCTCTAAGAACTATTGATGTGAAAAACTTTGGGCCTATTAGTCTTGTTTCGTCGTTTTATAAAATTGTTACAAAATGTTTGACCAACATGTTGCGGAGGGTGTTAGAGACAATCATATATAGTAATCATATGACGTTCATCAAATTTTGTCAAATCTATGATGCAATATAAATAGTTAATGAGTGCATAGACTCAACTAATTCAAGTGGTGATAAATGTGTTTTTGTCAAGTTAGATATCAAAAAATCTTTTGATCATGTCAATTGAGAGCTTTTATTTGATGTAATGGACATAATATGAATGAGTGCAAAATGGATTTGTATGATTAGATTTTGTCTATCGATGGTTAAGTTTTTTGTCATTATCAATGGGAGTTCTCACTGATTTTTCGAGAGCTCCTGAGGGATCAAACAAGGTGATCTACTCTCTCCTTTCTTGTTTGTTATTGTTATGGAAGCCCTCTAAAAAATGATGACTTTCGTAGAAAACTCGAGACTCATCCGTGGAGTGATTTGTGGGTCAAGAAGATATATTTTTACCATATCATATTTGATTTTCTTTAATGACACAATCTGCATGGTTCAGTTTACCTACAAAAATTTTAAACACCTTCGAGATATTTTATGATTATTCGATACATGCTCTAGTTTTCGAGTTAATTTTAATAAGTAAAACATTTTTTTCTCAGATTCTGTTTCGAATAGAAGAAGGGTGATGTTAACAAATGTGTTGGGGTTCAAAATTGGTGGTATTCCGTCAACATATCTTGGTATGCCATTGAGTGATAAATTACGATTCAAGGTCTTTTGGGACCCGATTATCACTAAAATAGAATGTAAACTATTTAGATGAAAAAATAAAACAATCTCGAAAGGGAGTCGGTTAAATCCTCATTAAGAGCGTGTTGTTATTTATGTCCACATATATGATATCTTTATTCATTCTTTCCAAGAGTGTAGTGGTGAAAATTGAGAGAAATGAGGTCTGGATATTCGAGATTTTAAGAGTGTGTTGGATAAGGTTAAATATTTTAAAGATTAATGAGGTCTGAATATTCAAGATTTTATTTTCTTTAATAAGAATATTCTATCAAAATGGTGTATTTTATTTGTAACAGAGCCGAATAGTCTTTGGGCATCGATGATTAAATGTAAGTATAGTCATGATTGGTCTGGTCGGTTCACCAAAATGTTTAATTATCCAGCAGGGTGTAACATTTGTAGGGAAATTTATTCTCAGTGGAAAAGTTTCCGTGAGTAGTCTAGATTCATTGTAGGGATGGTTATTTGATCAGTTTTTGGGACGACATTTGGTGTAATGTCAAAAGTCTAGTTACACTGTATCATAAGCTTACTTCCATTGCTATATGTAGAAATATCACAATTAAGGACATATTTGATCACCGTTCTAATGGTTTCACTAACCAAATTATATTTAGAAAAGGATTAAACATTAGAGAGGTCATCCCAAAATAGAGTTTTACTTTTAGTGAGATACAACAAGTGTCTCCGTCTGAATAAGACGTTATGCGTTGGCAAGATATGAATAATTTTTATGTGGAGCATTGTTACAAGTTGTTCTCTAAGATTATTATTCCATATAATTTTTGTTGGGAAAATTTTTGGGAGTCAAAGATTCCATCAAAATCTCGTTCTTTGGATAAATCGTTATTTATGGTGAAATTTTTATGGATGATATGTGCATTGTAAAAGTCAAAGATTGAGTTTTATCTATGACTATTAAAAATGTTATATTATGATTAGTTGTATGTGTCACGAAGAGGTTGAATCGAAACTCACTTATTTTTACATTGTCGGAGGTGGCTAGTATATATAGTCTTTTTTAAAACATAAAAATATAGCATACCTTAATTTATAAATAATATTATTTATAATAATATTAAAATAATATTTTGAATTTTTAAATTTAAAATAACAAAAAAGAGATTAAAAATCAAATTATGGTTGATTATTATGATAAATAAATCTTAATTAGAAAAATTATTTAAAAATTCAAAAATAATTTGAGGTTAAAACATTGTATTTATTTTAACCAAATTAAACCCCAAAAGGGGTTGAAATTATTTATTTATGATTTTATACATAAATCATTTATAATTTATGACTTAAAACAATTAAATAAGTATCCCAAAATACCAAAAAATACCCAAAAATAAAATAAATGATCATAATTTTTATTATGTTGTCAAAAATATTTTTGTGTATTAATTTAATGAATAAAAACGTAAGAAATGGTAAAAAAATCGATTTCAAATAACCATTTTATTAAAATTATAAACTAATAATCATGTGTGGCTGAAATTATGTTTAAATATTATAGCATGATTTAGGGCTATCAGATCAACGCTGGATTTTTATCTAGTGCCTAGGAAGAAGCCACGCACCCCGCGGTAGCGGAAGCACACGCGTGCCCAGTCCACATGGGATCAACTAACGAGATGCTAACCCCGTTAGCCTCATCGCTCAAACGTTGACGGATCGCCAACGGAATGCAACAAAGCTTCCATTTTAAACAAAACATCATCGTTATGTTCGTCTCTTTCGCGAACGTCGGAAGCCCGCGGCCGACGCCGACAACCTTCTAGAAGTTTATCTCCGCCATCTTCCATCTTTATCCCTCCATATTTCACCCACGAGCACGTCTTTACCTCTCCATCATTACCCCTAAACTTTGAATTCAAATCCTACCCTATACCTAGACTGCTAAGTACAAAACAAAATCATTGAAGAAGAACTTCAAAAGTCAAATTGAAGTTGAATTCGACTTCAATAACCGACCTAGATTGGGTATAAATAGTCTATAGGCATTCTTCTCCCAATCCATCAAACAATCATCACAAATTACAGCTTAATCAAAGAATTCACATGAACTCCAGCAACTGGATTTTGTAAAAACTTCTTCGACGATCTAAACTTTGATCTAGGGCTTGGGAAAGTTTAATGCACATCATTGGAATGTTTTCCAACCATTTGTAAGCTTACAGATCCACTATAGATCAATTTGTGATTCAAAATTGATTTTTTCCAAGTTTGATCGGATTAATTATATTTAGGGTTCAATTATTGTGTTTTCTTTATTTGAAACCAATCCCTAGATGATTTATAAGCTTATTTTAAGAAATCAATGATCATGAGTTTCGATTTGATTTAAAACACTCTAAGTTGAATAGGACAGGGGACATGTTAATTTTCAAATTTTATAAAAATGTAAAATAAGAAAAATGGTTCAATTATGATTTAAAACGGGTTAAATTTGTGGAATTATGTTAGTTCAAAATTCTAATAAAAAATAAAATTAAAGACAAATAATTTATCATCATCCAATTATTGTTGGCATGCGTAAAAATTAGGTATTAATAATTAAGTCTTATTTAATATAGTAATAAATGTCTTACTGTCCCACTATTTAATTATGTTTACAAAACTACAATGACATGTGTACTAAGCTAAACACACAAGCGGACTCCACCCTTATATTCAAAATATATATTTTATAATATATATTTAATGTTTTAACTAAATAATTTTACTATTAAATAATAATATACTTTTAAATTATAATTTTATTTTCAAATTATAATATTTTTTCAAAATTTTAATAAAATGAATAATTTTAATTTATATATAATTCATTTATTTAATAATAATAATATTTTTAAACATTAATTGTAATTTTTGTAAGATTATTTTTTTATAATATACTTGAATCATTTAAAAATTAAATATATTTTAATAATGTATTATAAAAAATTATATATAAAATTTTATTAAAAATTTAAAAATAAAATTATTATCTCAATATATTTTATTTTAAATTATTATTATTTACATATTTGATTAAGTATTTATTTAATATATATGCTAGAAATTATTTTAAATAAAATGTATTATAAATAAAAGTACATATAGATTAATTTTTTTAAATCTTATTAAAATAAATAAAATTATTGTTTAAAATTATTAATTATTAATTTTAACAAGCATAGATAATTTGTTTTATATAAATTAAATTTAATAATTGATCAAAAGTTTCAAAATAAAATTATAATTTTAGATGGAGAAGATAAGTAAAAGAACTTACCCATGGATTAATTAATAATATATTTTCAGTATGTTATTAAATTATAAGAGTGAATTTATAAAAAAAAAATAAAAAAAAATTAAAGAGTTAAAATATGTAAAGATTTTAAATAATGTACCCTTAATAATTAGAATATGAATACTAAGAGACTCAAGTGTTATTTTTATTTGTGGAGTTTTTATTGCATTCCCTCAAACAAAATAGGGAGACACACCTTCTGTTTGTTACATAATAAACTAAATCGGTTTAACGTAAGTCATTTGGTGAGAATGTTGACAATTTGATCATTAATAGATATGTATTAGATTAAAAAAGATTTCAGAGTAACACGTTCACAAACGAAGTGAAAATCAATCTTTATATGTTTCGTACGAGCATGGAAAACTTGATTGATCGAGAGAAATGCAGCACCAATGTTATCACACCATAAAATGGGAGGTTGAGGTAATGAGATGCAAAGTTCACGTAGTAAGTATTGAAGCTAGATGAGTTTAGTAGTGGCATGAGCTAGAGCTCGATACTCAGACTCGGTACTAGACCGAGAAACAACTTGTTATTTCTTTGTATTCCAATAGATAAGATTGTCAACAAGAAATATGTAGTAGCCAGTTGTGAGCGATGATCGTCCGGACAACCAGCCCAGTCGAAGTTAGAAAATGCATATCGATCGAGAAAAGATGATGGACGAATGATAAGTCCATGTGAGGAGAATAATGATGAAGATAGTTGGGTATTCATTTTACTGTAGACCAATGAGTGATGGTAGGAGATTGCATGAATTAGAAGGCATGGTTGACAGCAAATGCTAGTTCAGGTCGAGTATGCATCAAATATTAGAGAGCACCAACAATGATTCGATACAGAAATGACTCAGGAAGAGTGTCTCCATCTTGGAGAGATAAAGATGACCCATAAGAGATTGAAGTATTAAGATGTTTTAAATCACTCATATTGGCTTAGATAAGAATGTCATTTATATATATTGATTGAGAGAGAAAAATAGCGGAGTTATATTGACGAGGGAAATGTGGTTAATTTGAGAGACGGTTGAGGAGATGTGAGAGGAAGAATTGTCGGTGAATATAATACTATCCAGATAAGAAATAACGATGTAATTGTTGGAATTAAGCTAATTCCATTAATGAATGAAAATAAGATTGTGAGTAATAAAATCAAATAAAATTCATATTAAATTCAAACGTGAATTAACGATAAATTTAATCTACATTATAATTAAATATTTAATTAGTTAGCATTGTACGTCTAACCTGACTAATTGACAAATTAATGAGCAATATTCATTGCTAATAAACGTTTGAATGATTTTATTTGAAAGTTTAATTATCAGCAATATATACTAATTATTTATTCATTTCACCGCATCACATTATTTTATTCTTTCTCACTCTATAATTTCAAAAGTCCTCTCTTTATTTTGTACACTATATTATCTTATTCTTTCTCACTCTAAAATTTCAAAAGTCCTCTTTTTATTTTATGAGTGATCTTTGAGTTCTTTGTTTGACATTTTCCATTGAAACCCGGTGATAGTTCAGGTACGTTGGTCAAGTTCGATGCGTAGTGATTCTAGTGCAGAATCACTGCTAGATTCGTTGTACTTTGGGAGACATTCATCTGCGATAAACTCCAGTACAAACGGGAGACGATAGAATTGTTTTAAGGGAAATGTGTTTAACCCAAGACTCGAATCAACCATCAAATTTTTTTATAACTCAAAATTAAACAAATTTATAACACAAAGTTAAAAAAATTAAACTTAATGTATTATAGAGTCCCCAAATGGCTATTATTGTTCAAAAAAATTATAAATTTATAGGTATTTTAAATAAACTAATAATTTATTTAAATAATCTTATTCCATATAAAATTGTAAAAGATGAGTCTTTTAGTAAAACAAATTAAAATAGTATTAATATATAATAAAAAAATTAAATTATAATATAATAAAGAAAATTAATCATATTTTAATATGTTTAAATTGAATTTTGTTTTTATTAAAATGATGAAAAAAAAGATTAAGATCGGTGGAGTTAAAGCCGACAACAACGAACGGCGGGGCATGCAGATGAACAAAAAAAACTTATATGAACACGTCTTTCTGAAATCTCCTATAAATAAAGGCATTATACAAATGTTTAATCATAACATCCATAAACATCTCTCCGGCGAATATGGTAACCGTCGATGAACTTAGGAAGACACAGCGCCGGGCTGAGGGCTACGCCACTGTCTTGGCCATCGGAACAGCCAACCCTCCTAACTGCGTGTATCAGAGCACTTATTCCGATTATTACTTCCGAATCACAAACAGCCAACATAAGACAGAGTTGAAGGAGAAGTTCAAGCGCATGTGTAAGCTAGCCTTTAAACCATTATCTTCTTCTTATGAAATAATTTGGTTGGTTGATTGATTTAATTTTCAGGCGAGAAATCGATGATCGAGAAGCGTTACATGTACTTAACGGAGGAGATTTTGAAAGAAAACCCAAATGTATGCGAGTACTCGGCGCCGTCGTTGGATGCAAGGCAAGATATGTTGGTGGTTGAGGTTCCCAAGTTGGGAAAAGAAGCCGCCGTGAAAGCAATCAAAGAATGGGGACAACCCAAATCAAACATCACCCATCTAATCTTCTGCACCTCTAGCGGCGTCGACATGCCCGGAGCAGACTACCAGCTCACCAAACTCCTCGCACTTCTTCCTTCCGTTAAACGTACCATGATGTATCAGCAAGGATGTTTCGCCGGAGGAACGGCTCTCCGTTTAGCCAAGGATTTCGCCGAGAACAACAAAAACGCCAGAGTTCTCGTCGTCTGTTCCGAGATCACCGCCCTCACTTTCTGCGGTCCGAACGATACTCACATGGATAGTCTAGTCGGACAGGCTTTGTTCGGCGATGGAGCGGCGGCGGTCATAATCGGAGCGGATCCTTTGCCGGTGGAGAACCCTCTGTTCGAATTGGTGTCTGCGGCTCAGACGATTTTACCTGACAGCGAGGGGGCGATTGATGGTCATTTACGTGAAGTGGGTCTGACGTTTCATTTGCTTAAAGACGTACCCGGGCTTATATCGAAGAATATTGAGAAAGCCCTGGTGGAGGCGTTTCAACCGTAGGGGATTTCTGATTGGAATTCGATTTTCTGGATCGCTCATCCGGGAGGGCCGGCGATTCTTGATCGGGTGGAGGAGAAGCTGGGATTGAAGGAGGAGAAGCTTAGGGCATCGAGGCAAGTGCTGAGCGATTACGGAAATATGTCGAGTTCGAGCGTGTTTTTTATAATGGATGAAATGTGGAGGAAATCGAAGGAGGAAGGGTTGAAGACGACCGGAGAAGGGATTGAATGGGGAGTTCTGTTTGGATTTGGGCCGGGGCTTACGGTCGAGACGGTGCTTATCCACAGTATCGACGTTTGAGTACCACCGCGACTATAAATTAGAAGAGAAATGATAAACTCAACGAAATGTTAGCGAAAACAAAGCCACGAATCCTATGCGGTTTTGACACGTGGATAGGTTAGAGAGACAAAAAAAATAAAATAAATGGGAAGAATCTCAATTTTACACACCAACTTGTTAAGAAGGTGTCAAATTTACTTATTAAGTATCAAAATTCTATTTATATACTAACTTGTTAAAAAGTGTCAATTTTATTTAAAATAACGGAAATGTTAAACACCGTTAATTTTTTTTTGCGACATGTAATATCCATTTTTTTTTTAAATTAACATTACTTTAATTATTTTTCAATTTAAATAAAATATTAAATCTTTCTTTATTCATTTTTTCTCTCTTTTTATCTCACAATTATTCATTTTCTTTGAACTTTTCTCTTTCCATTTCCATCTCTATAGGCACATCATATTATCTTATATTATTTTATCCACTTTTAATTCAAATGGAAATTACATGATTCAAAATTAATAGATTATATTAAATTCACAATAAATTTTTGTCACACATAATTTATTTTGAATCATTTAATGTCATTTTAGTTGAACTTGTTGAAGTTCAATTATTAATTTTACAGTTTTTTTAGATAGTTATAAAGACTCAATTTAATATAAATTATTTTTGATTTATAATATAAAGAGATTATGTTTCATTTGAATTAAATTAGGGATAGAGGTTGAATGATCTTATTACAAAGATATGGCCTCAATTTCATTTTAGGAAGAGACTTATTTATGCACTCCCTATGCATATTAGAGAGGAGATGAAGAGGGAAATTAAGAAAAAAAAAATGGATAATTGTGAGATAAGAGAGATAAAGAATGGATAAGGACAATTTTTAATATTTTTGTTTAAATGAAAAAATAATCAAAGTAATGACAATATAAAAATAAATAAAAAATATGTGGATATTACATGTGGCAAAATTTTTGACGGTGTTTAATATTTCCGTTATTTTAAATAAATTTGACATTTTTTTACAAGTTAATAGGTATAAATAGAATTTTGATATTTAATAAGTAAATTTGACACCTTCTTACAACTTGGTGTGTAAAATTGGCATTCTTCCCTAAAATAAATTGAAACGTTTCATTTCCCCCAAAATCAAAACCTTCTTTCTCTTTCGTTTCATTTTCCATAAACCCACCGACGATTCTCTTCTCTCATTTTTTATCGACTTGTCTTTCGCTTGATCGAAATGGTAAGTCTTCTTCTGTTTATCTATCGTTCGTTATCTTCCGTTTATCTTCTGTTTATCTTCCGTTTCATACTTCTTCTCGTCTTCAGGCTGGTGCAGGTTCATCATCTAACAAAACAACACCAACTCCAAGAAAAAACAAATATATTCATCTTTTTATAATTGAATCTGTTTAGCATTGATGGTTTAGTGTATGAGATTAGGGTTAAGATGATTAGGGTTTAAATGATTGGTTTAGGGTTTAGGATTTAGCGATTAGGTTTAACTGTATTTTAGGTTTAGCTGCAGAAATAATTTCAATTAGGGTTGTAAAAAAGAGCCATTTTTGTTCCCGAAACCAGTATTTCTAGTCCCGAAACCAACATTTTTGGTCCCGAAACCCGCATTTCTAATCCTGAAACCACCTTTTTTGGTTCTGAAACCAGCATTTCTTGTTCCAAAACCAACATTTTTGGTCTTAGAACCAGCATTTCTAGTCACGAAATAAGCATTTATGGTTCCGAAACCAGCATTTTTGGTCCCGAAACTAGCATTTCTGATCCCGAAACCAGCTTTTGGTCCCGAAACCAACATTTTTAGTACCAAAACCAACATTTCTGGTCCCGAAACCAGCATTTCTGGTCCCGAAACCAGCATTTATGGTCTCAAAACCAGCTTTTCTAGTCCTGAAACCAGCATTTCTGGTCCTGAAACCAGCATTTCTAGTCCTGAAACTAGCTTTTCTGATCCCGAAACCAGTTTTTCTGGTCCTGAAACTAGCTTTTCTGATCCCTAAACCAGCTTTTCTAGTTCCGAAACCAGCATTTTTGGTCTCGAAACCAGAATTTCTAGTCCCGAAACTAGTATTTCTGGTTTTGAAACCAGTATTTTTGGTTCCGAAACTAGCATTTCTGGTCCCGAAACCAGCATTTCTGGTCCCGAAACCAGCATACCAGCTTTTTTAGTCCGAAACCAGCTTTTCTGGTCCCAAAACCAGCTTTTCTGGTCCCGAAACCAGCATTTCTAGTCACGAAACCAGCATTTATGGTTCCGAAACCAGCATTTCGTCCCGAAACCAACTTTTTTGGTCCCAAAACCACCATTTCTAGTCCCAAATCCAGCATTTATGGTCCCGAAACTAGCATTTCTGGTCCCAAAACAGCTTTTCTAATCCCAAAACAATTTTTCTAGTCCCGAAACCAGTATTTCTGGTCCCGAAACCAGCTTTTCTAGTCCCGAAACTAGCATTTCTGGTCCTGAAACCACAATTTCTAGTCTCGAATCCACCATTTGGGTCATTTCTGGTCCCGAAATCACATGTGATTTCGGGCCCCAAAATGGTTATTTCGGACCCAAAAATGGTTATTTCGGGCTCCGAAATTGTTTCTATACGATCTTTTATGACTATTTTTTTTTTTAAAACCAATAATCTTATTGTAATGTTAATTTGATTTGTAGGTCATTTATGAAAATTCAGATCTTCTTATTAATCAAGTTAATGAAGAAATAAGATTATTTAAGATTTTTCGAAATTTATAATAGGTTGTATTTTAAATGTGCTATAAAGGACAAATTGTAACATTGTAAATAAAGTTTTTAATTATATAAATTTCTAGTATAACAACATTGTCTTCAATTATTTTTTATTTTCTAGTTTTCATTATAATATTTCAGATTAAACATAAATCAAACAAATATATTTTTTAAAACAATTCTAAATAATCCTACATCAAACAAGTCTTTATAAAAAAAACTAATGAGTTTTCAATTAATGTGTATTGAAGCTAAATTAACGTGTTTGTCAGAGGAGTACGCGTTGACGTTGACGCTTCTTCATATCACCCTTCTTTTTCATAAAGATCAATTTTTTCTTTATTTTCCATTAATGGACTCCTTATAATCTCTATAACCAGAGATGGCATTTTTGTCCATATGATTCATTATTCATTCATTTGTATTAGAGATTTTGTATAGAAAAAGAGCAATGAAAAGACAATCAAGTTTACTGAAATTCTTTGAGCAAAAATTATATATATATGCCTGTTTTTTACAATAAACCAACAACACAACTCAAATGTAATATATTCTCCAGACTTCTCCAATAGATCATTGTTATTCCTTACTGTCTACGTCGGAGAAATGACAGTTAACTGCAAAGAAATGAAACAACCATAAAAGTTTTTATAGAAACCATTTTGAGGTCCGAAATCACTCCACAAAATTTGGGACCATAAATCACCCCGAAATGCTAGTTTCGGGATTAAAAATAGTGGTTTGGGGACCAGAAATTTGGTTTCGAGACCAGAAATAGTGGTTTCAGGATTCTTTTTAACAGTCTTAATCAAAATCGATTCAGCAACTAAACCAAAATGCAGCTAAAATAGAATATTGATATCCAAATCTTTTACAACCCTAATCAAAATCGATTCAGCAACTAAACCATAAATGTTAAACATAAATATTGATATGACAATCATTTCGAACGGAAGATAAATGAAAGAAAGAAAAAAGATTTACCATTTCGATCGATCGGAAGAAAAGAAGTCGATGAAACGTTTCACTAAGATCGTCAGTGGGTTGAGTTTTGGGAAAATGAAACGAAAGATAAAGAGAGAGATTATCGTGGGGTTTTGGTTTTGGGGAAAAATGAAACGTTTCATAAATGAAACAAAAGAGAGAGAAAGAATAGGATTTTGGTTTTAAAAAAAAATGAAAAGTTTCAATTTAATTATTTTTTTTACTCTTTTTTTCTACCCACGTGTAATTCGTGGCTTAGTTTTTTTTGGAATTTTGTTGAAAATATCATTTCTCAAATTATAATCCTTTCTTTATGGTTTTCTGGTTTCCTTTTAAGGAAATATATCTAGATGCTATTGAATAATGCATTAATATAATTAAGCTCTTAAATTTTAAATAATATATTATTAGCACTTAACAAAAATTGTTTAAATTTAGATAGTTTATGTTATGATGAAATATTTCCTTGCTAACTTTGAACTTCTTTTTTCTCGTATAACTAATTTTATGGTTAATTTTGGTGCTGTATTTGTATTTGACAAAATATGGATAAATATAAATATAAATATAAATATATATATATATATATATATATATATATATATATAAAAATTTGTGACCACATGGTTAAGCACATGGTTTTATTTAAAACTTGTTATGGCGGTGATATATATATATATATATATATATATATATATATATATATATATATATTATTTTAAATTTATTTTATTTATTTAACCAGGTAAACTTTATGAATTGATCAATAATTTGAAAAAACTTTATTTGTTTATATATATATTTATTGTGCACACAAAAATCAATTGAAAAAAAAAAGAACTTCAATAAAAAAGAACTACACATTTGATAGGAAATTAATTATTTTTAACATTTCTTTCTCATTGATAGTTTACATAGCTGCTCCAACAGCCGAAATGGCTATTTAATTATTGTACAAAGAAAATTGTCAATAAATCTAGAATAAGGTGAGGCAGATTTAATAATAAAAAATGAGGTATACAAGTAACTATAATTAATTGCTTAATTTCTCCTTAAAAGTAAAGAAGATTAGCTTTACTTACATATGTATACACAATTATGCTGCTTGATCTACAAGAAAGCATCGCGAACCAATCGAGCCATTATCCGGGAACTCAATCGCCCCATAATTTCAGGCAGCACATTGACAGTCAAACCGGGTAATATAGGCAAAAGTTCCTGTACCACCTGAGCCACATTTGTAGGGCCCTAAAAAATATATGAAAACACCATTTTATATGTATAAAAGGTTCATCCCGAGTCACATGTTCAATATAAGTTCATTTAAAACAAGAAGAATTAGAAAATATTAAGTACCTTGTTAGGTGACCATGAAGCAGAACTCCCAGCAGTCAGGAATTCAATGATCTTTTGAACATTGTTCAATATGATTCTGTCTTCTTGTGTTATGGTGGGTAAAAGAGCCACAGGTTTAACTGGTCCAAAAGTAGGAATCATACTGAAAACCCGGGGGATACCATTCCCGAACCCTAGGACTGCCATTATTTGAATCAACTGTTCTCTTGCCACAGCATCAATGCCCTTCACAATCTGTTTCATATGTCAAAATATAAGAATTGTATGAATCTTTCTATTATAATTTGATTGATTACCTCGTCCAAGAGGAATTCTCTAAAGAAGTTTCCCTTCTCCGATAGTATAAACGCTAGTGCAGCTCTAGTTTGGACTGGTTTCTGCAGATCGGTTGTGATCAAAGAAAATCCAGGTAAAGCAGTGTTCCCTTGTCTTTGCAGAAGGCCAAGTTCAGCCATATCCCCATTGAGACTCTCCCCTCCTCCACTTTTGGCTGCACTTATGAAACTCTCAAAGGCTTGCATCACATCTATGAATCTTTCAGCATCAAAAACGCCAGATTTCCCATATATTGTGTACCGAAGAGCAGTTCTTAGACGAGGTGATTCATCTGTCAGCAGTCTCTGCCAACGGATTAAATAACATATATAAATACAAAGACAAAAAAGCTATAACACTTTACTTTTTTGTATCATCTGAAAAAAGTAAAAAATTAAAATAAAAGTCTGCCATATGATTTTCCACACGATTCAAACAATTCTTCTAACTATTTGTTCATTAGCTGAAAATGAGTTTATATGATGTTACATGCTTATAGCCAGTTAAAAATATATATATTATCAACTACCACAACAATTTTTTCCCACATTGTCTATTATTTTATATATATATATATATATATATCCAATCATAAGTATATCACTTCCAGCTGAATAACATATCTAAGGTATCAAATATCCTATTAGAGTCTTAACCACTTCAGGTAATAAAGGAGAATAAATCATGCTTATATGTAAAACAGTAAAAAAGGAGTTTTGAAAAGTCAACATGCTACTAACCTGTGCAATATAAGGATATGCTTCATCTACAATTGCAAATTCAGGATTTCCCACTAAAGCTATGCCCTCTAGCACGCCTATTGCTCTTATTATAAGAGCAAAATAAGGAGGTATCCTGAATGGATAATCAAACGTTATTTGAGCCAAGTCTGATGCCAGCTCTTGAAAGTTGATACTTTTAGCTCCCCCGCCCGCAAGTGCTTGGTCAAAAACCTTGGCTAAGACAGGCAAGATAGGCTCTAAATTTACGCCCTCTGGAATGAATTCAAGTTTCACAAAATCTTTGACAATGGCATCATAATCTCGATGAATGAGATGTGAAATAGCTTCAATCATCCCATATTTCTGATCATCTTTCAATTTAGTGACGAGACCTGTCATAGCAAAATGTAGTCCAATATTTTCTCTTTAGACTACATAAATCACTACATATTAAACACATTCTCAATAATACAGTTTCTCTTTAGCTAGACACCCCGATACACATTTATTGAAATAATTCAAATAAATATCACTTGGATGCAATCACTAATGCAGGAACAAAAATATTCCATTAAATACAGCGGAAAACACTTACCAAAATCAAGTATAGCCAGCTTTCCATCCGGTGTACGGATTAAATTGCCAGGATGAGGATCAGCATGGAAAAAACCAGTATCAAGCAACTGTATATCAAATAACATGCGAGCTAGGTAATGGAATTTTAGGAAAAACAACAAGGGGAAGGTATTGGAGTCCAAACATCAAAGGTACCTGCTTTAAATAGCATATGACTCCAACATTGACCAGATCTCCAACATCACTGGCTGTACTTTGAGAAAGCTTTTCCCCATCTATCCACTGAGTGGTAAGAACTTTTCTTGATGTATACTTTCTGTAGGTTTTTGGAACAACAACCTGAAAATGGTATTCAAAAGAGAAAATATATATGACAAACATCTAAATAGACAAGAATTGATAGCATGATTTTGTTTCTTCTTTCAAAAGGCCCATGTGATGTCTGACATCAGCATAGCCCGATAAAGTTCTCATACGAGCTTACACTTCAGTAATAGTAATAGGAACGTTTGACTGGTACCAACTTACCTGTGGAAGGTCCTTTTTCATCATTTCAGCAAAAATCATGCCATTTTCACCCTCATTCACATAATCCAGCTCCTCGAAAAAACGGGCAGCCCATTCATCGACCAACCCAACCACATCAATAGAGACCTGTATGGTATGTACTGATTTAGACTCAAGGTGAAACTTTCCTCCTTAAGGATAGGATCATAGGACTCAAGAAAAAACATCACAGACACCGTCAAACTAGAAATTCGATAAATATTACCTGAGGAAACTTCCGAAGGAATAATCCTAAATTCCGTATGACAAATAAATCAATTGTGACTGTCTCAAGAACAAATGGTCTCTGCACTTTAACAGCAACCAAATCTCCATTTTCTTTTAACCGTCCTTTGTAAACTTGTCCAAGAGAAGCTGAGCATGAATAATAGTATATGGATGTTAAAGATACCATATCCTAGATTCTGTGACAATTGTAGGACCGCAGTTTCTGAGTTAACTAAAGCTCATAAATACTTGACTGAATAAATATCCATCAAAATCAGAGAACCTCAAGACCTCAAGCTAGATATATGAACATCAAGCTTACCAGCTGCAATTGGAGAAGGACTCAATTCAGAGTAGATGTTAGACCACGGTTCACCCAGCTCCTCCTCTAAAAGAGCCATAGCAATATCATCTGGAAATGATGGGACCTACAAACGTTCATTGAGTGAAAATATCAGCAAGAAAGATCATGACATGCTTTAGTCGGTTACGCTTAAACACCATCTTTCTCATTCTATGCATGGACTTTTTCAACAACAAAAAAAAGTTATTCCATGTCAAGCTGCATTAATATCCAAATCTTTACCTTATCACAAAGCTTCTGCAACTCAGTCATAGCAACAGGTGACAGTATATCTGGTCGAATGCTTAATGCTTGCCCAAGCTTTATGTAAGCAGGTCCCAAAGATGTTACTATATCTCTTAATTCAATTGCCCGAGCAACTTCATTCTGTCACAATGAGGGAATACACATAAGAAATCAGGTTGGTAACTAAAGTTTTGACAGGAAAAAAGACTGTAAAATCATATATTATTCTCTGTTTCTCAATGAAGTGGCGCTACAATAGATGGTTGGCCAAGTTTCACAACAAGAAGCGAATAATCAGTAGTAATGTGAATATTGTATAGCTCTTATAAGTTATATCAATTCTCTATTAATTTCCATCAGCTAGCAAAGGAACTAACCTCTTTGACCTTCTTATTTATCACATCGAAGATAATACTAGAAAGGAAGCCTCCAGCAACAGATAGCAACTGCACTATCCGAGTTGCAACAACACGTGGCCGTTTACCCCAGTATGCAGAGATGCTAGCAGGATCATATACCGAAGGCAAAGACTCACTAGATTCATTAACCTAAACAAGTAATTATCAGCAGAGAACATCAGCCATCAAATTGAAATCCAAATATTAAGAGTTAGCAATTTTAGAACCTAATTATCAAGAGATAGATAATCATTAATCACCAGTCTTCACTCTTCAACCACATTTAATTTTCCAAACCAAAAGTTTTTTCATTTGATACAACAAGTATACATAGTCTAGGAAGTAAAAACCTCAACAAGACGAAGCTGAATATTCTCATCCGCAAACTGGCTATCTTGAATATTTTGACCTCTAAGACCCCTCATAAGCGATGCCAATTGCTCATCTTCTTCCATCTGTGCTCTAACTCTCTGAATTTCCTTAGAAACGTCTTTCATTCTCTACAAGACAAAATACATTAGGTCAAACGAAGTCATAATTCAAATTTTTGCAAAATCGAGGATAGAGATTAAGGAAGCTGAGTAATTCACCGTTGAAACTCCATTTACATCCGGCCTTGCAGATCCATTCACTACTTTCGGAGCTGCCTCGACTGGTTTCGGTTCAGTTGCGACGGCTCTTGTGACGTTCTTCCGTCTTCCACTTCGATTGAGGTTGTCAGGAGACTGATAGATACGAGTCGACGAAAGGAAATTGCGACGGGAAGATAGAGAACGATGAAGAGGATCGATTCCGCAGCAGACGAGCTGAGAAGCTGCGTCCATGACGGAATGAAGTAGATTCTGCCGATATATCGATCAGTCCGGTCACTCCGGCGGCCACTGTTAACAAATGAAGAGAATCTCCGGCACCGGAGAGCAATAGCGATGAAAGATAACCGGCGATCTGTTACAGAAGGAGTGAAGAACATTGTCTATAAGGAAGCCATAAAAGAGAAAAAAGATTCCTTCTGATTGATAGAAAGAAGGACACGTGGCAGAATATGAGGCGGGTAAAATGTGGTCTAAGAAAACAAGATTATTGGTTGAAAGTGGACCTGTTTATTCCGCCGTTCATTTGAAATTTTAAAACGATATTATACATATAAAAAAATATAAGAATAATAATAATAATAATAATAATAATATAATGTTGTCTTTGAGGATTTAACGTGAGGATTAAACCGAATTTATTATTGTTTTCTTTTTATCAAACCGATCTCAACTGTTTGGTTGGTCAGTTGAACGACATTAAAACTACTTAATTGAACAAATATTTTAAAAAATAATATTTAAATATGACATAAATAAAAATTAAATTTTAAATCGACAATAATAATAAGTAATGTTTTGTTAATAAACTAATAATGATGAGAGAATATAATGAACTTAAAGACTATTCAAAATATTAATTATTATTAGTAATAGATAAATTTAATTTCATAATCGTTTAATATAATGTTTAGTAAAATAAAATATTAATACAATGAATATGTATTTTGAAAATTATGAAAGTGATTCATGAATTATGTTATCGAATTTTATTCATAATATTTGTAAATATATATATAATCTATTTTAACAAATTGTCATTGAATAAAACCGAATAAATCGATCAAATTGATTTTTTAACCGTTTAAATCGACAAAACAACAATTTAAAATTTTGGAAATTGACGTGAACGATTTAAATGTACATTTCGATTTACTATAAGTAAAAAAATTAATAAATTATCTTCCCATTCTTTTATTTATTATATATGCTCATCATTTATAAGCCTTTTATTACACAATTTTGTTAACGTGACAAAAATATAAAAATACATAAAAAAAACAAGTTTATACAAAAAAAAAAATTAAAAATTAATTTGCATGCATAATTTTTTTTATTATTTTATTTAATTCTTTTCATCCATTTTTAACTTTAAAAAAAATCAGACATGTTTTTCATATTAAATAGAAACAATTTTTAAAATTTTTTATATTGATATATAATTTTCAAAATAGTTAGGTTTTAACGCAAAAAAAGGCAGAGAGATGCATTCACTATGTAACCCGTTGTGTTTAATTTTATTTATAAATATTTTAAATGATGCTAATAAATACATAAATTAAAATAAATAAACAAAAAAATCTTAACCAAAAATGTGTTTGCCAATCAATCGACCGACATGTAATTATATAGAAGATTTTTAAGATGAATAAAAAAGATAGAGGATTATTTTAAAAAAATTATTATATATTAGTCATTACACATCTAATGTAACTATTATAATTTTTAAAAGATTAGTATATATACATGTGGTAAACATCATTTTCAAATAATCTTCAATACATGGTAAACAAAGTTGGGCCGGGAATGGCGAGTCCGTTAGTAGTCATGGACTAAGGTAAAGAATTCATGCAGCCCACTCTTACAAAAAATATATATTTATTGATAAAGAGAGAGAGATTTATTATGAAAGTATATTTATTTGTATTTAAATTTTAAATTTGTTAAAAATCAATTAAAAAAAAAGTTAATAACAAATTATTTTTTCATCAATTTTTTACATAAAAGAATTTATCTAATTGAATGACATTTATACCAAATAAAATTACTTTTATAAATAAAAATGACTGTGATTATTAATTCTCACAAAATACTAATTTTTTAGTTTTTACTTTTATGAAAATATATTATTTTGTATTTAAATTTTAAATTTGTCAAAAATCAATTTAAAAAGTTAATAACAGTTTTAAATTTTTTAGTTTTTACTTGTATGAAAGTATATTTATTTGTATTTAAATTTTAAATTTGTCAAAAATCAATTAGAAAAGTTAATAACAAATTATTTTTTCATACATTTTTTTACATAAAAGAATTTATCTAATTCAATGACATTTATACCAAATAAAACAAATAACTTTTTAGTTTTTACTTTTATAAATAAAAAAAAATGATAGTGATTATTGATTCTCACAAAATACTAATTTTTTAGTTTTTACTTTTATGAAAGTATTTATTTGTATTTAAATTTTAAATTTGTCAAAAATCAATTTAAAAAGTTAATAACAATTTTAAATTTTTTAGTTTTTACTTGAATGAAAGTATATTTATTTGTATTTAAATTTGTCAAATATCACTTTTTACATAAAAGAAATTATCTAATTCAATAACATTTATACCAAAAAAATCAAATAATTTTTTAGTTTTTACTTTTCTAAATAAAAAAATATTTGTGATTAAGTAAAATGGATTTCTCCAAACAATCGTTCAAACCCAAACTCAAAACGGTGAAATCCGCAATCGCAGCGGTAAAATGAGAATTTACTCTCTCTAAAAAACGCATATATGCGTAATTCCTATTCATTTCGATAATTTTTTTTTATAAATTTTTAAATAAACCCTTGAAATATATAAATTCTTTAATTTAAATATTAAACTTGGTTATATAAATTATTTGAAAAATTGTTTTGGTCTTTTAATTTTTTATTTTAAGATAAAAAGTTATAATATTTTTTAAATATATAATTAAATCTTAAATTGTATTATACTTAAAATTTGATATAATTTAATTTTTATTTTATTTTATATTTTATAACTTAAATTTTAATATAATATGTTTGTTTAATTAAATATATTATTTAATTATTTTGTTGGTATGAATTATTAATATATAATTAATTTTATTAAAGAAATGAGAAAAGATTGAAGTTAAATATGTAAAGTTGATAAATATATAAATAATATTAATAAGGTTAAAAAGTTAGTGTAAGAAATAAATATTTTAATATTATTTTTCTGAGTTTGGAAATGAATTTTTAAATTGGAGATGAATTAGTGTTTGATATAATGTTTACTGCATTTTGGGTTTGAGAATGTAGTTGTGGGTTGAAGAAGATCCTATTATTCATGAACTCATTTTATTTTTAAAATTATAAATAAGTCCTTGTAATATTTATATCTTATTAATTTATATTTTTTTTAGTTTGTATTTTTATTTTTTAAATATGAAGTCTAATGTATAAAAAAATATATTAATTTTTTATATACTTAATTTTGTATTTGTATCGTATATTTTTTACATAAAAAAAGCTAAAATATAATAAAACAATAATTTAAAGATAAAAATTATATATCCACAATAACTAAAAATAGAAGATAAAAAAAAAAAATTAGTTTGGATTGATCAAACCCTCTTCAATAAAATCCATATTAATTAGTAAAATGATTTAGATTACGGGTGGAATAAATTTAGTTTGAATTTAATACGAATCGGACAAAACAGATTAGTTTTACCCGTTTGTTCATCTCTGGTCGTAATAGAGGTAACGGAGTTATAAGGAACGAAATTAAGACAACGAATTTGACGTGGTCCAACAGAAGAGAGAAATTAAAAAAAATCATACTAAATTAAAATTTTAAAAATTGTTATGTTCGGAAAATGGCTTTGTTCGGGACGAAAGTAAGACCATAAAAATGTCTCGAACATGGTTATGTTAAGGGGTGGGCAAACGGGTGAACCCAACCCGTATTACCCAACCCATATTCAACCCAAATTAAATTTACCCAACACATAATTCAACCCATATTATTTATTAATATGGGTTGGGTATGAGTTGGATTGAGTATGAGTTGGGTAATCCAAATTATTTTATTTTAATTTTTTTATTTAACATGTCAAAAATATGTTAAATGTGTAAAACGTGTTAAACGTGTCAAAAACGTGAAAAACATGTTAAACATGTCAAAAACGTATTAAATGTACTAAAATGTGAAAAACGTGTTAATGTGTGAAAAACGTGTCAAATATGTCAAAAACGTATTTAACATGCCAAAAACGTGAAAAACATATTAAATATGTGAAACACGTGTTAAACGTGTGAAAACGTGTTAAACATATCAAAAACGTGTTGAAATATTAAAAATGTGTTAAACATGCCAAAAATGTGAAAACTTATCAAAAACGTGTTAACGTGTTAGTTATGTTAAAAACGTGTTAAACGTGCCAAAAACGTAAAAAAACATGTTTAGTTTGTCAAAAACGCGTTAAACGTATTAAACGTGACAAAAACGTGTTATTAGTATGAAAACGTGTTAAAAATGTCAAAAACTTGTTAAATGTGCCAAAAACGTAAAAACCTGTTAAACATGTGAAAAACATGTTTTAAGTGTGAAAACGTGATATAAATATTAAAAACGTGTTAAACGTGTAAAAAAACGTGTTAAACATATAAAAAACGTGTTAAAATGTCAAAAACGTGTTAAACGTGCCAAAAACGTGAAAATCGTGTTAAACTTATCAAAAACGTGTTAAATATGTTTAAAACGTGTTAATCGTGCCAAAAACGTGAAAATCGTGTTAAACTTATCAAAAACGTGTTAACATGTTAAATATGTTACAAACGTGTTAAACGTGACAAAAACGTAAAAAACGTGTTAAACTTGTCAAAAATGCGTTAAACGTATTAAACATGTCAAAAACGTGTTCAACGTGACAAAAACGTGAAAAACGTGTTATTAGTGTGAAAATGTGTTAAACATGTCAAAAACGTGTTCAACGTGACAAAAACGTGAAAAACGTGTTATTAGTGTGAAAATGTGTTAAACATGTAAAAAACGTGTTAAACGTGTCAAAAACGTGAAAACGTGTTAAACGTGTCAAAAACGTGAAAACGTGTCAAAAATGTGAAAACGTGTCAAAAACGTGTTAAACGTGTGAAAACGTGTGAAAACGTGTTAAACGTGTGAAAAACATGTTATAAGTGAAACGTGTTAAAAATATTAAAAACGTGTTAGATGTGTGCAAAACGTGTTAAACATATGAAAAATATGTTAAACATGTCAAAAACGTGTTCGACTTAAAGTTGGAAGATGATTAGTTTATATTGGATTAATAATAGAGAATTAAACTAAATTTATATAATTTGAGTAATTTGGGTAACCCTAACCCAACCCAAATTAAACTCAACCCATACTCAACCCAATCCATACTCAACCCAACCCATATTAACCAACCCAAATTAATATTTTGGGTTTGGGTTAGGATTGGGTTTGGATAAACCCATATTATGCTCACCCCTAGTTATGTTCAGGATAAAAATTTCTCAACATTGTCATTTTTTAAATATAATTTTTTTTCTCTCATGCTCATTTGGTTGCCTAAATCATTTCTTTATATATATTTTAAAAATAAAATATTTTGAATTGTAACGTATAAATGTGCTAAAATATAACGGGTCATTTAAATTTATGAGATCCAAAGTTGGAATCCATAATAATAATAAAAATAATATTCCTTCTTTGTCAACGAAGTCCATAATAATAATAATAATAATAATAATAATAATAAATCCACTCTAATAAATAAAGCATATTTATTAAAGAAAGTAGATAAAGGTCATCATCAAACAATCTTCAATAATTCTATATAACATCCATCACATATTTACGGTCCCCAAATCTCCGAGATTAAATCACTATCAAACTTAGTGGTGTTCAATATTTGGTCTGAATCAAATATCCGACCAAATTTGAATTCACCGAATTCGAATAAATCGAATTCGAATTTCATTTTTGGTTTTCGAATCGAATTTCAAACCAATTCGAATTCAAATACGGTTTTCGAATTGGTTTTCGAGTTTGGGTTTAAAATCGAAAACCAAACCGAAAACCGAATTCATTTTTTTATTATTTATTCTTCCAAACTTAACTTAAGAATAAGTTCAAAATAATCAAACTAGAATATTTTGAATTAAGATTTATAATAAAAGAAAAAAATGAAACAAAAACACTAGAATAATACCCTACCATAGTATAGACCCCGGGTTCAATTCTTAGTTGGCACATTTTATTTTGAGTTTAAAATAAAAGAAAATTGAATTCCAATTATTCGAAGTTCAAACCAAATATACCGAATTGAGGAACTCGAATAACCCGAAACCGAACCGATGAACACCCATAATCAAACTTATAATTAATTCACATATAAATGTCTAAACTATATTATTTGTACCACTTATATTGTAAAGTTTCCAATATTAACCACATTTTTTTAAAATATTTTTTTTCATTTCACGATCAAGTCCTCATGGGTGCTCAATTCACATCAAGGCCTCATTGGGTGCTAAATCCTATGCATGTAGGAAGGGCAGGACATTGTTGTGGCTCCGTCTTGGTTGCTGGAGTCCGACTTAAGGCTTATTTGTTTTTTT
Source organism: Impatiens glandulifera (assembly GCF_907164915.1). NCBI lineage: Eukaryota > Viridiplantae > Streptophyta > Magnoliopsida > Ericales > Balsaminaceae > Impatiens > Impatiens glandulifera. Next base: position 4,724,068 of record NC_061865.1, read on the forward strand.
TCACCTAAATTTTTATACCCCAAATAAATAAAATTAATATATATATATATATATAATCTCGTAAATAGATCATTTGAAATATAATTTTGATTTTTTTTTCTATTCTCCTACTTTTAGTAAGCTTTAATTAACATGCGTGTCATTTATTTCAAGTAGTCTCATTACTTATTTTATACCATGACTATACATAGACACATGACTACAAACATATCACCATAAATCTATTTGCATGATTAGGATGAGATTAAGTTTTAGACACATGAATAGGTACTCGAATAATTAATAAATTATTAAATAAAATGTAAAAATCCTGTTTTGTAAAATTATCAAAAAGTTTAAAGTAGAAGCCATCTTTTTAACTGACATGAGGGACAAAGCACTAAATCACTTCCCCGAGTGTAATCAAGTATCTCACCAAAACGAAATTTCTTATACGCATCTTCGAACACAATAATTTTTTTCTCGAATTTTCATAAGAAAATCGGATGTCGACTCTAAAAAGAGTCCGAATTAGTCTAACTTTGTCAAACCCTAACTTTTGTTCCTCATCTTTTTTACTGGATTCAAGAGGATTTATGGGGTTCGACAAATATCAATATTTTAATTGTACTCTAAGTTGTACATCTATTTTGGTTACTCATCTCTTTTTATGAGATTCAAGATGAATGTGAATTATGTGATATTGATTATTGTGGAAAATTTTAAAAGTCGATTTTTAGACTTTATAATTTTTTTAAAGACTCTTTGAAATTTATTTAAAATTATAAATTGGATGTAAAAATAAGGTCTATAGAATCCAATGCCCAATTTTTTTAAAAATGGTCCATGATATTAAAATATAATAATCGTTTAAACATAACAACAAAATATAAAATGTCAAAAAGGTTACGTACTCAATAGAACATTAAAATAAGAAAGAATACAAACACGTTACTTAACGTGTTATTGAGCTCGTAAATCCTCAAAAAGAACAAATAACTCTCCGACCTACTACACCAATATTTCAAAACGAATATTAGAAAACGTCATAATAATAACATTATTAATGATATACATTGGAAGACTACGATCATTGAAGGTTTGACGATTTCTCTCCAACTAGATAGTCCACTAGAAAACAATCGAGATGGTAACCCAAATATGTATTCCTATCATATGAGTCACTTCAATTCAAACTTCGCAGTAACTATCTAAAGACTCTAACATCATCTAGTAAATTTTAATTATACTCACAAAAGACTCCAAATATTAGCCACCATTGACAATGCAAAAGTAAGTGACGCACCGATTTCACATCCTTATTACACATATGACTTACCATAATGCAACTTTTACATAATGCCACAAGAATTCTACTAGACTCCTTTTTATAAAATCAGGAGTCTCCTAACCGCCAATTACATAAATCTTTTACAATCCAATAATCCATCTTTCGAATTTTATTCTCACTAACATAATATATGCCATAATAAATTATTCTCAATAATGACTTTACGACGCTTCTCTCCACACCGTCATTGATTCCATAAATGTTTCAATCAATAATTTTTCAATCATTGATGAAATCTAATCGGATTAACTTTCTTTTTGTTTCGAGACACACTTCCCCTCTTGCATATAATCACGCGGTACATCATTTAGTTTTTCAGCAAACAACGTTGGTAGGTATTCAACAAATAAGAGTTTGGGTGGAAAATTTACGGAAGATGTAAGATTTCGCGCACATTAACGATTGAAGTGGGCAAACCGATCTCTTTCTCCTTAACTTCATTTGAAATAGTTCAATGGTTGAGCACACAAACTCACGTTCTTATGATCATTAGTTCTAGTCATCACACCCGAATCATTTAAAAAATGGTAATCTTTCTCTTAATTCATAGGAGAATATCGTCAATCGTCAACTCATTGTCTCCAAACTATATTAACATTAATAATAATAAAGGTATTTTAATGAAATGACACTAAGTCGTTTTAAAAAAAATAATAATAATAATAAAGGTGCTCGTATTTAACTCGTAGACTACAAAATAAGCTCTTCATATTCATATAGAAACTACAAAAATTGTAAATAGGTTAATATTGTAAATGTAATTAGTCGGAGATTGGATAGAGTACCCTTAGTTGAAATTGGGGATGTTTATTGCATATCATGTGGGACATGTAAATAGTTGGGATTGGGATGGCATATTTGCAGTTCCCACCTTCTAGGGATAAAAATGGAATATTTTTTTAGTTTTTTTTAAAAAAAAAACATTTTTATCCCATCCCTATAAGATGGAACAAAAAAGTGGGAGCAGAGGATCCTATTTGCATTTTTTACCGGTTGAAAAGGTTTCAGTTGCCATCTTAAAAGTAAATATATATATATAATGATCCTTAATTTTTAAAGTGTTCGGAATGCCGGATCGAGAGCTGTGGTTAATTTGGATATATATATGAGAGTAATGGATACTTGAGTCGGATTGTGGGTTAACCCGCCCATAAAATTAAAACAGTTAAAAATAAAAATAAAAATAAAAATGTTATAGATATGGTTCAAACTTACAACCTAACAAAACAAGTACAACCTTTTAACCAACTAGGCTAATAACACTTTATATTTTAAATTCAACACAAATTTGATGAACGCGGAACATTTTAACAATATAAGTTCAACTTTTTAACTAACTAATCTATATCTATATATAATGATGTTTAATTTTTAAAGTTTCTGGATTACCGAGTCGAGAGTTGTGGTTAATTTGGATATATATGTGAGAGTAAATGAATACTTGGGTCGGATTGTGGGTTGAACAGCCCATAAACTTAAAATGGTTAAAAAAAATAAAAAAAAAATGTTATAGATATGGTTCGAACTTGCAATATAACAAAATAAGTACAACATTTTAACAAACTTAGCTAATAACACTTTATATTTTAAATTCAACACCAAATTTAATAAACGCGTGACATTTTAACAATATAAGTTCAACTTTTTAACTAACTAATATATATATATATATATATATATAATGATGCTTAATTTTTAAAGTGTTCGGATTGCCGGGCCGAGAGTTTTGTTAATTTGAATATATATGTGAGAGTAAATTGATACTTGGGTCGTATTGTGGGTTGACCCGCCCATAAACTTAAAACGGTTAAAAATAAAATTAAAAATTCTATAGGTATGGTTCGAACTTGCAACTTAACAAAACAAGTACAACTCTTTAACCGACTAGGTTAATAACACTTTATATTTAAAATTCAACACCAAATTTGATGAACGCGTAACATTTTAATAATATAAGTTCAACTTTTTAACTAACTAATATATATATATATAATGCTTAATTTTTAAAGTGTCCGGATTGTCGGGTTTGGAGCTGTGCTTAATTTGGATATATATGTGAGAGTAATGAATACTTAGGTCCGATTCTGGGTTGACCCGCCCATAAACTTAAAACGGTTAAAAATAAAATTAAAAATGTTATAGGTATGGTTCAAATTTGCAACCTTACAAAATAAGTACAACCCTTTAACCAACTAAGCTAATAACACTTTATATTTTAAAATCAACAACAAATTTGATGAACGTGGGACATTTTAACAATATAAGTTCAACTTTTTAACTAGTTAATCTATATATATATATAATGATGCTTAATTTTTAAAGTGTTCGGATTGCCGGATCGAGATCTGTGGTTAATTTGGATATATATGTGAGAGTAAATGGATACTTGGGTCGGATTGTGGTTTTACCGCCCATAAACTTAAAACGGTTAAAAATAAAATTAAAAATGTTATATGTATTGTTCGAACTTGTAACTTAATAAAACAAGTACAACCTTTTAACCAACTAGGCTAATAACACTTTATATTTTAAATTCAACACAAAATTTGATGAACGCGGGATATTTTAACAATATAAGTTTAATTTTTTAACTAACTAATATATATATATATATATATATATATAATGATGCTTAATTTTTAAAGTGTCAGGATTGTCGGGTTGAAAGTTGTAGTTAATTTGGATATATATGTGAGAGTAAATGTATATTTGAATCGGATTTTGGGTTAACCCGCCCATAAACATTTTTACCGTAATATTTTTTTAAAAGTTATATATTATTATTTGTGCAAATACACGGGATACATTATAGTTTATAATAATATTAATAATAATAAAGTCTTTATATTAAATAGATAAAAGGAAAAGTAAAGTCATCGAACAATCTTCCATAAATGTTTTCAACGCTGCCTGACCACAGGTAACCCATAAGCCCCAATTTTTATTATTAATTAATTAATATATGTTATGTATTAATTACATATTTTATTCAGTTATATAATATTTTTACTATATATTATGAAAATTTTATACCCTAACTATGTTTTTATTTATTTTTAATTAGTATAATATTTTAATTTTACGGACCATAACTTTTTTAATGGGTATCCGATACTTAGGACTTACCTTAAACGAACCAATTCCTAAATTAATATGATTTTTGGTTCAAATTTTAAATTAATTTACATTCACAAATTAACATAATTTAATAGTTTTATATTGAAACTCAGTTTTCTAATTTTTTTTTATTTAATGTGTTGTTACAAGTTGTTATTAAGATTATTCCATATAATGTTGAAATTTATATATATTTAAATATTTTTAAATTGTTAACACTAAATTTTATGTTAAGTAAGTTTATTTGTTAATGAACATTTTTTATTTATATTTTTATCATTGTTTCGAAAATGTTTAATTTTATTTATTTTTCGACTTTGTTTGGTGAAATTTTAAAATATTTTATTTTTGTAATGTTTTTGAAATTACATTTAAACGATTCTAATATATATAATATTTGGTAAAAACATTTAAAAATAAATAAAAAGTAATGTAAATTAATAATTGAAATAAAAATATATATATTAAAATATAAATAATCAAATTTATAAAAAATAATAATTTAAAATATATATCAAAATATAAATAATTAAATTTATAAAAATAATAATTTATATATATATATATATTAGGATATAAATAATTAAATTTATAAAAATAACAATTTAAATATATATATATATATCAAAATATAAATAATTTAAATATTTTAATAAAAATAATAATTTTAATATATATATATAATAATAATTTTAATTTAAATAAATAAATAAAAAATTAAAAAACTAAATTTGAACCGTCAATTAGTTTGAAAATAAATAAATACTAATACAAACTAGAAACAAATTACTCTGAAAATTGATTCACAAGTCTATCCTAAGATTAAGGCTGCAAATGAGTCAAGCTGCTCGTGAGCTGCTTGCGAGCCGCTCGGTCAAAACTCGACTTGAGCTTGATTTTAATTGAGTTCGAGCCGAATTCGAGTCGGCTCGTTTAATATTCGAGTCGAACTCGAGCTCATATAATGCTTGGCTTGTCGAGCCTTATAATATATAATATTTTATTTATTTAATATTAAAACTTAAAATTAAAACAATATTTTTTTTCATATAGAAAGCCCAATATCTATATTTTATATTCTATTATCCTAAATCAAACCCTAATTTCTATTGCATCAATTCTATGTGACTCTTCATCTATTTTTCTTCTTCTTCCGTTCATTTCTTCTTCTTCTTCTTCTTCCTTCTTCACCATTTCTTCTTTTCATGTTCTTCTTCTTCTTTTTTCACCATTTCTTCTTCTTCACCATTTCTTCTTTTCATCTTCTTATTCTTCTTCTTCTTCCGTCTTCACCATTTCTTTCCTTCATTCATAACACCATTTCTTTCACTCATTTATAATATGTTTCATTTTTTATGTTATCTCTCATATACACTAGTAAAGGCACTTTTATCTCTGAGGACTTTCTCTGTCCTCGCAAATGCGCTTTTTTCTTTCACCGACAGCTGTTTTACAGAGACCCGCCGAGGACGTTTATCGCTCTTAGTGAGCTACTTCACCGAAGTCTTTCAGCCTTTCTTCGAGAGATTCTGCCCTCCATAATAACTTATTTTCTACCCGTGACTATTTCTTTCATTCATTCACAAGTAACCTAAAATCTAATATTTTCACTTCTACTATAACTATTGCTACTTCTTTTAGATAACTTTAATTTCTTTTTGTATTATGAGAAACTTATGCTTATATAGATAGCTCATTTATAAATATAGAAAAAAAACTATTATATATATTCATCAGTCTAGAACAAAAATAAGTTTAAGGCTTTAAGTGCGTCAAGATAAATATATAAAAACACTATTATATATAATGATTTTTAATTTATATTAGGGTTGGATTGATAATAGAAAAAAAGCTAAGACAATATTAGGGATATAATAATTAGTATATTATATATAATATTGAAATAGATAAAAAAAATGTTAATATATTATCTATAATAAAAATATATTACATATTATATTGATATAGATAAAAAAAAAAGATTAATATAATATATATATAAAAGATAAAAAAAATGTTAGTATATATATATATATATATATATATATATATATATATATATATATATATATATATATATATATATATATATATATATTATATAATATGTTGAGAGAAAAAATGAATTTAAAAGATTAATAATATATTATAATATATAAAAAATTTAATGGATTTTTGCTATAAATAAGTTATAGATTCTTGTTAATTCAAATATATATAATAATATTTAATAGAAAACAGATAGATTTTTTTTTGTCGGTATCTAGTTCTTTTAAATTAAGTTAAATTTAAATTTTAGTTATTTGTTTTAACATGTATTTTTATATTAATTATTTTTAAACTTAACTATTTTATATTATTAATGCAGGTAGATGTAGGTGTGTGCTATGGTTGAAGAACATGACTCAAAAAGATTAATATATTGAATATTTAAAAAAATATTACGTAGTTTTGTACTTTGATTTTAGAATTTTATGTTTTAAAATTTTGATTAGTAATGGTGGTTTGATATTTTCGGACTATCATTTTTAAAATTTTGAATAGTTATGATTGTTTAATATTTTATTTTGAAACATCATGTTTTAAATGTTGAATATATATGAAATATTGATATTTTCATTTTGAAAATAGTTTTTCATTTGAGTTTGAGCTCGAGTTTGAAAATTTAATTTTAGTTCAAACTTTCGAGTCGAGTCGAGCTTATAGATAAATAGTCGAGTTTGAACTCAAATTTATAAACTCGTTCGAGCTCGAGTTCGAGTCGAGCTAATAAAAACTAAATCGAGTCGAGCTCGAGCTCAAGCTGATTCGAGCTCGACTCGGCTCATTTGCATCCCTACCTAAGATTAAGAATCTTATTCTAAGAATCTTATTCTAAGTTATAAATCAGAAAATTACTACCCACAAATATATTTTGTTACCATCTCACTCTTCAAAATATTTTGTAACCGATGTTACTCTTTAAAATAAAAATGATGTTATTATTTTTTTTAATAGATTAATCGGTGGATGAAATATATTATATTATTGGGATTGACAATTATTTAGATATTTTATATTTTTTAAACCAATTTAAAAATAGATAATTAAATAAATAAAACCAAGTAAAAAAACTTAATATAATATCAATTTCAAATAAATTATATTTTATTTAAATTTTATAAAAATAAAAATAAAAATATATTAATATTTCTATTGAATTAATTTATTTAATTGTTGAAAAAATAAGGAATATGAAAAATATATTTAATATGATTCAAAAATATTAATAACAAATGTTTGTTATTAAAAATATATAATAAAACAACTTTAATTTGAATAGCTAATTTATTCCCAATATTGACATAAAGTTTGATACATATCTAGTGAGGTTAACAAGTACATTAAAAAAAAAAATTATAATATGCTTCCTTTTTTCATTGTCTTCGTTATTTATTTACCTTTAAAATTACTTAACTTTTTTTTTATTTTTTTTATTTAATTAAAAATACAAAATATTATTTTTTTATATTATAATTGTTTAAAATATATAAAATATTAAAGTGTGTCCTAATTTAACAAAATATAAATATTTAATATTTTATTATATTAATTATATATATATATATTTTAAAACACTTATAAAAATAATAAATAATTCAAAACAAATCTAATGAAGTGTAATATGTTGTCAAATTCATCTTAAATATAAAATACGACTCGAAAGAGAGTAAGAACAACTTCAAAAACCAAAACTCCCTATAACTCCTAAACAATGTAAGAGTATATTTAGGAAACACTATGAAAAAAAAGACAAGAGAGTTGGTTGATAAAAGAATACCATCCTAGGGTATGCAAGTACTATCAATTTAAGATTCCAACCATTTTTGGAATTACCAGTGGATTGAAAAATTAATTATTAAAATAAGTGTAAGTTGAGTAAACTTTATGAAACCAGTAGAGCATCTAGAAGTGATAAAAGTCAAACTATATTGACGAACGAGACGATGGGACAAGAAAGTGCTTTAGTTTCACATACTTTTAACTAGAAAATGTGTGAAATAAAATTGACCGAGTAAGTGATCATCGATGAAGTGTCATTTAAAGTTGTCGAAAGAAAGGGTTTGTGAGCTTATTACATGAAAGTTGCAAGTATGGTTTTTTATTTATTCTTAGTTGAATTATTTTTTTTTGTTTAAGTTAATATATATTTTATGTATCAAAAGTATAATACCGATACCGTACCGAAATTAAGGTATACCGAAATTAAGATAAGGTAAATGTATAGATTTTTTTTATACCGAAACTTTAAGTAAGATATAAAGTATGAATAAAAAATTTAGGTATATCATACTGACTCACCCCTAGACTCAAAACATGTGCGAACGGGACATCATTCTTCGACCTCCTCCAATCCAGAAACAAAATGTATTAGAAGCTTTATTTATTTATAAGACCATTTCCAAGAAAATGGTTGCGGTTGTGGTTGTCCATTAGTTGCACACCGTTGACAGTCACTTCCTACGAACAATTTTCTATTTTTTTAATCTATACAACGTAACAAATTTATTAATAGATATAAACTTAATTTAGCCCATATCAATTATTTATTTAACTATTTGTGTATTTTTGAGTTTTGTTTAAAACTAGCTAGGATTTTAATTATTTTTGAATTTAATGGATGCGACTTTGTTTTCAAAATAATTTTTATATCTCATGCAATGAACTCGTATGTGTTTTTAAAAAATCATTTTAATAGCTCAAAATTATTTGAAAATTATATAAATCGGTAGAGTTAAAAATGAGTGTCTAATTAAATTAAACAACTTACAAAACTCAGTTGTCGATAATTTTAAATTAATTGTTGTAACGGAACGCGTGAGATGATGTAAGCAATAAAGAACAACACATATTTTAACGTGGTTCACCAAGATAGAACTTGGCTACGTCCACCAGAAAGAGAGAGAGTATTATTAGAAGATCAGAACAGAAATTACAATAGTACAAACTAGGGTTATGACACGAGTTTATATGACACTCGATCCCTCGAAACTCTAACAGATACAAAACTAGGACTGGAAACGATGCTATCAAGGCAAAGACTTCAACTTTTTGAAGTGACCGACTGCACCTTTAATAGTCTTCAACTAGGTCAACACAATATTTTGGCAAATAATCTCCAAAATATTATCACAATATTTTCCTAGTTATATTACCATAACAAAAGATCATATTACCTTTTGTGTTAATCTAATTTCCTTAAATCAAGATTACACACCAAAAAGATATACTTTCCTTTTGTTCAATATTCTCTTTCCTTGCATCATCAATTCAAGACATCTCAACAAATCTCCACATTGACTTGAATTCTCTCAAATGTCCAAATGCATTAATCAATGCCCAAATATTATATCCTCTCTTTGATCTAGAGTTGTTATAAGACAACTTAACAGATGCATTTGTCAATGCTAGATGGCCCAAATGCACTCGCCGGTGTCGGATGGCCTAGAAGCACTCGCCGGCGCCGGATGGCCCAGATGTACTCGCCGATGTCGGATAGCCCAGAAGCACTCGCTGATGCTAGATGGCCCAAGAACACTCACCGGTGCCAGATGACCTAGATGCACTCGCCGGTGCCAGATGGCCCAAATGCACTCGACGGTGTCGGAAGCCCCAGATGCATTCGTCGGTGCCGGATGACCCAGAATCACTCGCCGGTGCCGGATGACCCAGATGCAATCGTCGGTGCCGGATGACCCTTATGCACTCGTCGGTGCCGGATGACCTAGATGCATTAGACAATGCCAAGGTTGACCTAGATGATATATTGTCTTTCTTTTCTAGATCTAGAGTTGTCTCCAAGACAATTTAACAACATTTTAGGTAAATCAAATATTCAAGTCTACTCAGCAAATCTCCACCTTAACTTGAATACTCCCATTGTTGCAAACCATTCTAGCACAAACGCATTAGTCAATGCTAGAGGTGGCCTAAATGTATTTGTCAATACCAGAGATGGCCCAAATACATTAGTTAGTGTCAAATGTGGCCCAGATACATCAGTCAATGTCAAATGTGGCCCAGATACATTAGTCAATGGCAGAGATGGCCCAGATGCATTAGCCAATGCCAAAGAGGCCCAGATACATTAGTCAATGCTAGAGATGGCCCATATGTATTAGTCAATGCTAGAGATGGCCCAGATACATTAGTCAATGTCAGATGTGGCCCAGATGCATTAATCAATGTCAGATGTGGCACAGATGCATTAGTCAATGCCAAAGATGACCCAAATATATTAGTCAATGTCAGATGTGGCCCAGATGCATTAGTCAATGCCAAAGATGACCTAGATGTATTAGTCAATTCTAGAGATGGTCCAGATGCATTAGTCAATAGCAGAGATGACCTAGATACATTTGTCAATGCCAGAGATGGCCCAGATGCATTAGTCAATGCCAAAGATGGCCCAGATATATTAGTCAATGCCAAAGATGGCCCACATGCATTAGTCAATGCCAAAGATGACCCAAATACATTAGTTAGTGTCAAATGTGGCCCAGATGCATTAGTCAATGCCAAAGATGACCCAGATGGATTAGTCAATGCCAGAGATGGTCCAGATGCATTAGTCAATGTCAAAGATGGCCCAGATGCATTAGTCAATGCCTAAGATGGCCCAGATGCATTAGTCAATGCTAGAGATGACCCAAATACATTAGTCAATGTCAGATGTGGCCCAGATTCATTAGTCAATGCCAGAGGTAGCCCGGATGCATTAGTCAATGCTAGTGGTGGTCTAGATGATCTACCGCCTCTCTCTTCTAGGTTTAGAGTTGTCTCCAAGACAACTTAACAACTCCTTTGTTAACCAAAATATTCAAGTCGACTCAATAAATCTTCACATTGACTTGAATACTCCCACTGCTGCAAATTATTGTGCAACTTAAGAACCGAATACAATTTCTTCATAGGTGAATGGTTATGACGTATTCACCTCTTCTAGAATGACAATATCAGCGGTTGTTCTTCTCCTACCGATAACTTTAGTAACTTCAGAACCGAATACAGTTTCTTCGTAGGTGAATGGTTCTGACGTATTCACCTCCTCCAGAATGACAATATCAGCGGTTGTTCTTCTCCTACCAATAACTTCAACAACCCCATAAGCCCCGTCGTTTTAGTAGAGCCCGCATATTGATTTACCACATTATCTTCTCTTCCAGGATGACAATCTCAATGGTTGTTCTACTCCTACCGATAACTTCAGCAACACTTTTCTAGTTATATTACCATAACAAAAGATCATATTTCCTTTTGTGTTAATCTTATTTCCTTAAATTAATATTACACACCAAAAAAATATACTTTCTTTTGTTCAATATTCTCTTTCTTTTTCTTTGTATCATCAATTCAAGACATTTCAACATCAATTATCAAGATGGTTTTAAATTTATATCATATAGTAAGTTAAGTTATTAATTTTGTACAGTTTAAGAGAGCCTAACAATTTGAAACAAAAATAGATTTACTATAAGCAATTTTAAATAAAAATAAGTGTTTAATAAACAAATTCAAAAAAATATATAATTTTTTAAAAATAAAATAATATATAAAGAGATATTTTAAACATAATTAAATATACGAAAAGAATTATACATATTTAAGTATTTTTTTTGAAAATTTATATTTTTAAGAATGAATAAAAGTATTAATCAAAATATTATTTTAATTTCTTCTTTAAAAAACAAAAAATAATAAAATAATCTATTGTAATAATTATAATAAATAGAGTGGTCATGATCAAAATAATTGGTATAGACATCCCATGTGTATTCTGTCACCCATCTCTGCCATAAGAAAAACAGATAAATAATTGCTATATTACATTTTGAGATAAAAAAAAAAACATTTTACCACCCAATGTCGGCCAAGTGATTGTCCATTTTACTTAACACCACATATATACTTAGGCCCGGTTCGAATTTGGGTTATTATAATAATTTAGATATGGAAAATGAGTAATGATTGATGATGATTTTGAGAAAATGAGAATATTTTTGGTAAAATTATTTAAAGTGTATTGATATGTAATAATAAAATAATAAATAGTAATTTAAAATAAAGAGTATAAAGAGTATTTTAGTATTTTGGGTAATGAATTGAATGACATAATTGATGAGAGTGGAGTGAAAAAATATTTAAATGAATTTAGTTATTTAAATAACTCCAAAGGAATAAGGCCTTAAGATACCCTACCTACCGGTGACTAGTGAAAATAATGTAGGATTAAAATCTTACGGTCCATTCTTATCAGAAATATTTTTAATTGAAGCAGATAAACGTTTAAAAAATAAATAAAAGATAGTACAACATTTAAGTCATGTTATTCATCTAGACATCCAATGTTATTCAACTATACATTAAACCCATATTAAAAATAATAACAATTAAGAAAGTTAATTAATAGAGTTAAAATATTGAATGTTTAAACAATTTTTATAGTTTTGTACTTTGATTTTAGAAATATGTGTTTTAGAATTTTGATTAGTAATGGTAGTCTGATGTTTTAGACAGAATCGACCCCGAGAGTTAAGAGGCCTAATACAAATTCAAATTTTGTGCCCCCAAATTAAAATAAACATAATAGTTGTATATGCTTTTGATGATTTTGAAGCATTCTTTAATAATATTCGTGATATATTGTGTATAATGTTTCTATAATAAAAAAAATATAATAGATATTTTAAAATGAGAAGAGATTATGAAGATAAACATAAGTATAAGAACAAATAAAAAATAAATTTTAAAGCATGAAAATATAATAATAAAAAAATAAAATATTAGAGATGGAAAGACAAATACAATATATATAAATAATGTAATTAGGATTAAGGATATAATAGATTATAATAGAGAAAGAAAAAATTAATATATTATTATATTAGATATAATATAGAGAGAAAAAGAAATTAATATATTATATATAATAAAAAGAGAAATAAGTAATATATTATTATAGAGAAATGTGAGAGAATTTGAAAAGGGAATGAGAGAATGAATGATGTGGCACAATTTGATTAGCCAAAAAAACTAACAAAATTTATCTTTCTTCTCTTTATCCTCACATTTTATCATTTTTTCAACGACACATCATTTCTTCCCCTATTCCCTTCTTCAAATTCCCTCCCTCAAATTCCTTCCTCTTATCACTCCTCATTATTATATAATATGGAAAAAGAAAAAAATATTTTTATATATAATATAAAGAGAAAAAGTTAAAATATTTTAAGGAAATAAATATAAAAAGAATATGATATTATAAGTTAAAATACTTTATAATATATAATTAATAATATTATATACTAAAAAATAAAGATTTGGGGCCCCTGAAAAGTGGGGGCATATACAATTGCATTGGTTGCATTGCCCTTGGGCCGGACCTGGTTTTAGACAATCCTATTTTGAAATTTTGAATAGTTATGATTGTTTTATATTTTAATTTTGAAATATCATGTTTTAAATGTTGAATATGTGTAGAAATTTGATGTTTTCATTTTGAAAATAAATTTGATTTGAGCTTGAGTTCGAGCTTGAGTTTAAGCTTGAAAATTTAAATTTTGTTCAAGTTTTCGAGTCGAGCCGAGCTTGTAAGTAATATAATCGAGTCGAATTCGATCTCAAATTTATAAGCTCGTTCGAACTCAAGTTCGAGATGAGCTAATAAATACTTCATCAAGTCGAGCTCGAGCTCCACCAACAAGCTTGGGCTCGGCTCGACTCATTTACGGCCATAGATATAACATATATTTAGAAAAGTGGCATAATATTATTATATATAATAATTAATATATAATAATAAATTAAACGAATTAAAATAATAAAAAAATTAAATATTAAAATAAACCTAATATCATAAAAATAAAAGATTTTTTTATTTTTGTACTATTTTTATAATTTTATTTCAAACACAAAAATATTAATTATATTATTTAATTTATTAATCAAATTATTAAAACATTTATTATTTTTTATAATTAATATTGTTTATTACATGTTTATACATATCAATATATTTTACTCAAATAACTAATTTTGTAATTTATTTACACAAATAAAATTATTTAAAACTAATCTATTTATCCAGCTCTAACATGGGTTCAAATCTTATGTAGCAGATTTGGTATTCCATCCTACACCACCTTTAAAAAAATAATTATTTTATAGGATAAGTCAAAATTAATGAAGAGAGAATTAAAAGTAACATATATTATTAAGATGGTATAGGGTGAAACACCAAATCTGTAACCTCAACAAAATCTAGACCATTCATTCATTTAAGAGTGTTTTCAAACCGCTTATATTTCCAAAAAAAAATATATGAGAACGTGTATCACGATGACAAGATCAAAATGTTATATATTTTCTACTTTAAACAAATAATAATATGATGATTCTGCGTATCTTGCTGAAATATAAATATATATATATAGTGAGCCATTTCATGACACTCTTATAGATAAAGCCACATAATAACCATTTCAAATAAAACATCAATTTCACAATTCAAATATGGTAAACAGCTCTCCAGCCAATATGGTAACTCTCGAGCAAGTCAGGAATGAACAACGTGCTAGGGGGCCTGCCACTGTGTTGGCCATCGGAACCGAGGTTCCTTCTAATTTCGTCGATCAGAACACTTTTCCGGATTATTATTTTCGTGTCACAAACAATCAACATAAGACTGAGTTGAAGGAGAAGTTCCAACGCATATGTACGTTATCGTCTTGTTCTTCTTTAAATTCTTCATTATAAATTTAGTTGGAAATATATGTTTATGTCGTCCTTGTCTACTATTTATTTAAAATGTTTTAATACAATAATTAATAGATTTATTAGCGTTTTCTTGTACAAATGTTTCTAAACAAAAAGTCATGACCTTCAAGTAGACACTAACTATAATTTTCTTTCTAAAACTTATTAGGCGAGAAGTCTACGGTAAAGAAGCGACACTTGTACTTAACCGAGGAGATTTTGAAAGAAAAGCCAGAATTATGCGAGCACATGGCGCCGTCATTGGATACCAGGCAAGACATTCTGGTGGTTGAGACACCGAAGCTGGGAAAAGAAGCAGCCTTGAAAGCTATCGAAGAATGGGGACAACCCAAATCAAAGATCACCCATGTAGTCTTCGCCTCAAATGGCGGCGTCGAAATGCCCGGGGCAGACTACCATCTGACCAAACTCCTCGAACTTAATCCTTCAGTTAAACGTACCATGATTTATATGCAAGGATGCTTCATCGGAGGAACAATGATCCGATTAGCCAAGGATTTCGCTGAGAACAACAAGAACGCGAGAGTTCTCATCATCTGCACAGCGATAACCGCGATGAATTTCCGCGGTCCAAGCGAGAAACATCCCGAAGACCTAGTCTCTCGAGCGCTGTTGGGCGACGGAGCAGGGGCCCTTATAATCGGAGCTGATCCTTTGCCGGTGGAGAAGCCGTTGTTCGAATTGGTGTCTGCGGCGCAAACGATTTTACCTGAAAGCGATGGGGTGATTGTGGGTTATCTGCGTGAAGTAGGGCTGATGTTAAATCTGAGTAAAGATGTTGTTAAGATTATATCTAAGAACATTGAGAAAGCCCTGGTAGAAGCATTTCAACCACTGGGGATTTCAGATTGGAATTCAATTTTCTGGATCGCTCATCCAGGTGGGCCGGCGATACTTGATCGAATAGAGGCGGAGTTGGGATTGAAAGGAAAGAAGCTTAGGGCGTCTAGGCAAGTGTTGAGCGATTATGGAAATTTGTCGGGCGGGAGTGTGTTTTTTATAATGGATGAGATGAGGAGGAAATCCAAGGAGGCAGGGTTGAAGACGACCGGAGAAGGGCTTGAGTGGGGAGTCCTGTTTGGGTTTGGGCCGGGGATTACGGTGGAGACGGTGGTTCTCCGTAGCGTCGCCGTTTGAGTGTTTGAGTTGCTTTATGCTCTACTATTATTACTCTGTTTTATTTGAATATTGTACTAATGTGCTTATTTGCTATGTCTTTTATGTTATGTTATGATGGAACTAAAATAAATGTTATTGTTCCTATCAATGAATAAAACTTATGTTGGACTTGTTTTAGAAAGAAAAATAATAAAAGGAGGGGTGGGTGGGTTGATATAGTGTGGTCAATGTAATCTATATATATTTTAAAGTATCCGGATTGTCGGGTCGAGAGCTGTGGTTAATTTGCATACTTAGGTCGGATTGTGGGTTGATCCGCCTTTAAATTTAAAACGGTTAAAAATAAAATTAAAAATGTTAGAGGTATGTTTCGAACTTGCAACCTAACAAAAATAAGTACAACCTTTTACCAACTAGGCTACTAAGACTTTATATCTTAAATTCAACACCAAATTTGATGAATGCTGAACGTTTTAACATCAATATAAATTCAATTTTTTAACTAACTAATATATAATGATGTTGGGTAAGAGTAATGATAGGGGAGCGAAAATATTGTAACGAAAGTGTAGCGAATGACTGTGAAAGTGATTAGGATTGATGACTAGGTCTTCTTTAATATATTTATTTATCTCTCCTCCTTTTATTAATAATTTCTCTTTCTTCTCTTCATTTATATTTTTTTTCTCTTTTTATCTATTAATTTATAATTGAATATTTAAATTAATATATATATATATATATATTTAAAAGTAATAACTGTAAAAATTAATAAATATATATATAAAAAAGAATAAGAAGTTAAATATGAATATGATTAATTTTTGTAATTTAATTAATTTTTTGTTATTAATAGTTAATTAATTTATTTATGTATTTTTAATATAAATAATATTAAGGAGAACGAATAAATCAAGTTAATAAAACATATAAATGCACATATTTTTTAAATATATATTAAATTATAAATATAAATATATATAAAATAAAAAGTAAATATATATTAATAATTTGAATTATTTCTCTTAAAAAATATTCATATTAAATTATTATTTCTCTTAAAAAAAATAAAAGTTTCGTTTTATTCTTATTTAATTTTCTTATAAGATATATATTAAAATTCACCTTCTAAATAATATTATAACTTTCATTTTTATATAACGTATATATGTTGAAGATTAGTAATTTGAATTTTATTTATTATAAATATTAATAATTTGTATTTTATGTTAAAATTACAAATTTATTTTTTTCAATTTTAAATTAAGTAAATATTTATAATAATTTTATAATAAAATTAAAGAAGGGAAAATATTAAATAATTTATTTAAATAAAAAAAATTTAAGAGAGAGAAATTATTAAATGCAGTTGGGTGACATGTACAATTTAAAATGAAAGAGAGAGAAAAATTGATACGCGTACTATTTATTAGGTGACATTTATAATGCCATATCATTCGCTGCCTCATTCGCTAAAATATTTTCGCTCCCCCTATCATTACTCTGTTGGGTAAATGGATACTTGGGTCGGATTGTGGATTGACCCACCCATAAACTTAAAATAGTTAAAAATAAAATTTAAAATGTTATCCGTAATTTTTTTTTACGGTTTTTTATATTATTATTCGTGCAAATGCACGAACTAAATGTTAGTTGATATAGTTGGGTTTGAGGTTGATATGTGTATGAATCAGGTGGGATGTTGTAGTGTATTTGGTGAATGTATATATGACAAGGAAAATCTAGCGACAAAGAAAAAAATGAAACAACTATTTTGTTGGTCAACATCGGGAAGTCAGTCTTCTTCATGTTTTTCTTTATGTATTAGGAGAAACTTATGTTTATATAGATAGAGTTGAATAAATATAAAAACACTGATTTTTAATTTGAAAGTAGGATTAATTGATAATAGAAAAAAAGTGGGCAAACAATATTAAGGATATATTAATTAATATATTATATATAATATTGAAAAAGGTAAAAAAAAATGTTAATATATTATAATATATAATAAAAGTATATTATAAATAATAATGAAAAAGATAAATAAATTGTAATATATTATATATAATAAAAATAAATATTAAGAATATAATAATTAATATATTATATATAATATTAAAAGAGATAAAAAAATATTAATATATTATATATAATAAAAGTAAATATTAAGGATCTAATAATTATATTATATATAGTATTAAAAAGAGATAAAAAAAAATGTTAATATATATGTATATTATATATAATAAAAGTATATATTATATATAATATTAAAAAATATAAAAAAAATATTAATTCATTATATATAATAAAAATAAATATTAAGGATATAATATTAGGAATAGTGATACAAAAGAGTTAGAGTAGATATATATAGAAAATAAGTATAATATTAAGGATAAAAAATACTATTAAAAAATAATAAAATCCTTTACAAATTATAACATAAAAAGAAAAATTTAATATATTATTATATTAAATATAATATAGAGAGAGAAACACCTTTATTAGTTATCTCCTCACCCCTATATAATATGTTATATATGGAAAGAGAAATACTTTTAGTAGTTCTCTCGTCACCCCTATCTTCTGCCTACTAAGACCATCTCCAACCCAAAAACTCATTCTCAAACTCAAAATGCAGTAAGTGTCCCATCAAACAGTAATTCATCTCCAACCTAAAAACTCATTTTCAAACTCAAAAAAATATTTTTAGAATATTCCCCTTTACACACTTTTTCAATTCTACCTATATATTTATCAACTTTACAAATTAAACCCTAATATTTTTCAAAATCACTCATTAAATCAAATGAATTATAAATCAATAATTTATACACATAAAAAAAACAAATTAAACCTCATTAAATAAACAAACACAAATTATACTATACTAACAATAAAATTATATCAAAGCAAATATTATTAAATAAACTCAATTACACTACATAAATAAAAAAAAATGATATCAAAACAAATATTATTAAATTATTTTGTTATTTTTTAGTTTTTTTATCAATGTTATTCATTATTAAATTTATGATATTTAAAAAATATTAATATTAATAAAAAGAAAAAGATAAAAATAAAACATATCAATAATTATATAAAATATGAAATATATAAGATTAACATAATAATATAGTTAGAGGACCATTTTGTTTTTTTAAAAATTTTTGAGTATGTGAATAGTAAATACTCAAATTTGGGTTTTTATCTGATAGAAAATGGGTATAAACCCATTTTGGGTTTTGTTTTAGAGGTGGGTTGGAGGAGAAAAATCCATTTTGGGGGTCATTTTGCAGTTGGGTTGGAGTTGCCCTAATGGGAGATAACTTTAATCAATATATTATTATATTATATATATATATATATATGATAAAAGAAAAAGAAATAATATATTATTATATAATATAGAAAAAAAAAATATTTTTATATATAACATAAAGAGAAAAAGTTAAAATTTTTTAAGAAAATAAATATAAAAAAGATATGATATTATAAGTTAAAATACTTTATAATATATAATTAATAATATTATATAATTATTGCATTGTCCATTTTAGATAATCATGTCTTGAAATTTTGAATAGTTATCATTATTTTATATTTTAATTTTGAAATGTCATGTTTTAAATGTTAAATATGTGTGAAAATTTTATATTTTTCTTTTGAAAATAAATTTGGTTTGATTTGAGTTCGAGCTCGAGTTTAAGCTTGAAAATTTAAATTTTGTTCAAGTTTTCGAGTCGAGTCGAGCTCGAGTTCCAGTAATCTTGAGCTCGGCTTGGCTCATTTGGAACCCCTAGGTATAACATATATTTAGAAAAGTGGCATAATATTATTATATATAATAATTAATATATATAATAATAAATTAAACGAATTAAAATAATAATAAAAATATTAAAATAAACCTAATGTCATAAAAATAAAATGATTTTTATTTTTGTACTATTTTTATAATTTTATTTCAAACACAAATATATTAATTATATTATTTAATTTATTAATCAAATTATTAAAACATTTATTATTTTTTATAATTAATATTGTTTATTACATGTTTATACATATCAATATATTTTACTCAAATAACTATTTTGTAATTTATTTACACAAATAAAATTATTTAAAACTAACATATTTATCAAGCTCTAACCTATGAGGGAGAAGTGGTTGGAAGTTGGGTACAGTGTTTTCAAACAACTTATATTTCCAAAAGAACCAATATATGAGAACGTGTATCATGATGATAAGATCAAAATTTTATATATTTTCTACTTTAAACAAATAATAATATAATAATATGATGATTCTGAGTATCTTGCTGAAATATAAATATATATATATAGTAAGTCATTTCATGACACTCTCTTATAGATAAAGTCACATAATAACCATTTCAAATAAAACATCAATTTCACAATTCAAATATGGTAAACAGCTCTCCAGCCAATATGGTAACTCTCGAGCAAGTCAGGAATGAACAACGTGCTAGGGGGCCTGCCACTGTGTTGGCCATCGGAACCGAGGTTCCTTCTAATTTCGTCGATCAGAACACTTTTCCGGATTATTATTTTCGTGTCACAAACAATCAACATAAGACCGAGTTGAAAGAGAAGTTCCAACGCATGTGTACGTAATTGTCTTGTTCTTCTTTAAATTCTTGATTATAAATTTAGTTGGAAACATGTGTTTATGTCGTCATTGTCTATTATTTATTTAAAATGTTTTAATAAGATAATTAATAAATTTATTAGCGTTTTCTTGTCCAAATGTTTCTAAACAAAAAGCATTCATTTCAAGTCCACACTAACTCTAATTTTCTTCTACAATTTGATCAGGCGACAAGTCAATGGTAAAGAAGCGGCACTTGTACTTAACCGAGGAGATTTTGAAAGAAAAGCCAGAATTATGCGAGCACATGGCGCCGTCATTGGATATAAGGCAAGAGATTCTGGTGGTTGAGACACCAAAGCTGGGAAAAGAAGCAGCCTTGAAAGCTATCGAAGAATGGGGACAACCCAAATCAAAGATCACCCATCTGGTCTTCGCATCAAATGGCGGATTCGAAATGCCCGGAGCAGACTACCATCTGACCAAACTCCTCGGACTTAATCCTTCAGTTAAACGTACCATGATTTATATGCAAGGATGCTTTGTCGGAGGAACAGCGATCCGATTAGCCAAGGATTTCGCTGAGAACAACAAGAACGCGAGAGTTCTCATCATCTGCACAGCGATAACCTTGATGAATTTCCGCGGTCCAAGCGAGACTCATCTGGACGACCTAGTCGGTCGATCGTTGTTGGGCGACGGAGCAGGCGCCCTTATAATCGGAGCTGATCCTTTGACGGTTGAGAAGCCGTTGTTCGAATTGGTGTCTGCGGCGCAAACGATTTTACCTGAAAGCGATGGGGTGATTGTGGGTTATCTGCGTGAAGTAGGGCTGATGCTTAATCTGAGTAAAGATATTGTTAAGATTATATCTAAGAACATTGAGAAGGCCTTAGTGGAAGCATTTCAACCATTGGGGATTTCAGATTGGAATTCGATTTTCTGGATCGCTCATCCAGGTGGGCCGGCGATACTTGATCGAATAGAGGCGGAGTTGGGATTGAAAGAAAAGAAGCTTAGGGCGTCTAGGCAAGTGTTGAGCGATTATGGAAATTTGTCCGGCGGGAGTGTGATTTTTGTAATGGATGAGATGAGGAGGAAATCCAAGGAGGAAGGGTTGAAGACCACCGGAGAAGGGCTTGAGTGGGGAGTCCTGTTTGGGTTTGGGCCGGGAATTACGGTGGAGACGCTGGTTCTCCGTAGCGTCGCCGTCGCAGTTTGAGTGCTTGAGTTACTTTATGCTCTACTTTTATTATTACTCTGTTTTATTTGAATATTGTACTAATGTGCTTATTTGCTATATATGTTCAATCTTTTATGTTATGTTTATGATTGAACTAAAATAAATGTTTTGTTTCTATCAATAAATAAAACTTATGTTGGGCTTGTTTTAGAAAGAAAAATAATAAAAGGAGGGGATGGGTGGGTGGTTTGATATAGTGCTGTTTGGGGGTTGATGTTGATGTGTGTATGAATCAGGTGAATGTTGCAGTGTAGTGAATGCATGTGGGAAGAATACCAATTTTACACACAAAGTTGTAACAAAGTTGTAAGAAGGTGTCAAATTTACTTATTAAGTATCAAAATTCCATTTATATGTATGAACTTGTCAAAAAGTGTCAAATATATTTAAAATAACAGAAATGTTAAACGGTGTTAAAATTTTTGCAACATGTAATATCCATATATTTTTTATTTTTTTAAATTGACATTACTTTAATTATTTTTTATTCAAACAAAACATTAAAATTTTTTCTTATTTATTTTCTCTTTCTTTACCCTCACAACTTACCATTTTCTTTAAATATTTCTCTCTTCATTTCTCCATCTATGGGTAATTTTATTATTAATAATAATATTTAATTGATTAATTATAAAAATTATTCTAAAAAGTAACGAGTTATTAAGACTTCGCCATAGCACTGGCAATTTAGGATTCAGCCAACAAAGACTTCACCACAACATTGACAATTTAGGATTCGATCAATGAATGTTTCAACCAATGATGATGATAGTGTAAAGTTTAACTGAGAAAGACTTGGATTTGGGGGTTACGTCTGGGAGCTGATAAAGTTTAACAGGGTAAGTATTATGAAAACTAAAATTAAAACAAGTCGGTTAAGGGAGATTTTACCTTGATTCGGCATTGTCCGCTAATGGCGACAATGATTTAGGGTTCGACTAATGAAGATTTTGGCCACAACATCTATGATTTAGGAATCGGCCAACAAAACTTCCACCAACGATGATGACTATTTAAAGTTCAGTTAGGAAGCACTTGGAGGTTAGAAGAAGGTAAAAATACAAAAGAACTTGAGTTAATCAAATAGAGAAAAGTTAGAAAAAAAATGGAGAGTTGTGGAGGGATGAGAAAGAAAGTAAAAATAAGTTTTATTTAAATTAAAAAATAATGGAAAAATAATTAAAGTAATGTCAATTTAAAAAAATAAAAAATATGTGGATATTACATGTGGCAAAAATTTTAACACCGCTTAATATTTCTGTTATTTTAAATATATTTGACACTTTTTGACAAGTTCATACATATAAATAGAATTTTGATACTTAATAAGTAAATTTGACACATTCCTACAACTTGGTGTGTAAAATTGACATTCTTCCCGAATGCATATATGACAAGGAAAAATTTGCATAGTAAAAGAGACTAAAATTTAATGTTTATTAAATTGAAATATCATTTTTATAAATTGAAATAATAAACTTAGACATTTGATTTAGAAATTGACAATCTTTATGTTTAATTGTTTTGCATAAAACATATTTTTTTTATTTTTTTTTATATTTTTTTTATTTTTTTTTATGTTTTGAAGTTTCATTAGTTTGATATGCTTATATCATTTTCTCGTAACAGAGTTATCATGTTCTAATAACAACATTGTCATGTTTTCAAAATTGCATTGTTATGTTGTATTAAATTGTAATTTAATATTTATTAAACTAGAATCTCATGTTTCTTAAACTGAAATTTAATGTTTATTAAACTCTAATGTAATTTATTGAAATAATAAACTTAGACATTTGATTTTGAAATTAACAATCTTTATCTTCAATTGTTTTGCATTAAACGTTTAAGTTTTTAAGTTTCATTAGTTTGATACGCTTATTTCAGTTTAATAAACATGACATTCCAATTTAATACAACATGACATTCCAGTTTAATAAACATAAATTCCAGTTTAATAAACATTAAATTCCACTTTAATACAACATTACAATGTTGTATTGAGAACATGACATTAACGTTTCAAGTTTAATGCAAGTAAATTGAACATACAAATTGTGAATTTTATGTTGTATTAAACTGGAATATCATGTTTCTTATTTATGTTTAATAAATATGACATTCAATTTAATATAACATGTCATTCTAGTTTTAAAAAAAATATGAATTTCAGTTTAATACAACATATTAATGTTGTATTGAGAACATGACAACGTTGTATTGAAAACATGACAATATATATGTTTCATTAAATATACATGTAAAAAGATAAGAGGATTCACTTCTAAATAAGAGTTTTTGTTACAACAACACTAACCACCAATGAAAGTTTTCGATTGTTGTGTATAATGTGTTCTCCTCTCTCATTCTTCTTTCTTGCTTCTTTCAACCATGTCATTGTTCTCATCTTCAGATTTCTTGTCTTTATCAAATTCAAGCTTCTGCAAAGAAAAATAAACATTAATGAATGCATTACAAAATAAAAAGTAACCCACCAAAAAAGAAGAAGAAGGGTAGGTTGGTGGTTAAACAAACCTGCTTGACTTTACCATTGTATTAAACTTTTGAATGTCATGTTTATTTCAATTTCATAAACATGACATTTTAGTTTAATACAACATTAAAATTCAGTTTAAAAAAATTGAATTGCAGTTTAATAAAAATGATTTCAGTTTAAAATATGACATTACAATGCTTTGTTGAGAACATGACAACGAAGTGTTGAGAACATGATATGCACTTTTCAAGTTTAATAAATCTATCCGCCTACAAAATATTTTTAAAATGTTTCCAGAAAATTTTAAATCAAATGTCTATGTTTCTTACAGTTTTTGAACAACAAATGACTAGATTTAAAAAAAAAATGAATTACAATTTAATAGAAATGATTTCAGTTAAAAACATGACATGACAACACTTTATTAAGAACATGACAACGAAACATTGAGAACATGACATGCACTTTTAAAGTTTAATAAAAATGATTTCAGTTTAAAACATGACATGCTAACGTTTCGTTGAGAACATGACAATGTTTCGTTTAGAACATGACATGGACTTTTAAAATTTAATAAACCTATCAACTTACAGAAACATTTTCAAAACGTTTCAAGAAACTTTTAAATCATGTCTATATTTTTTTTAAAGTTTTGAATAACAAATGATTAGAGTTTGACATACCTGTCTACGTTTCTTCTAAGTTAAAGGAAGGGATTGCAATGGTGAAAATGGAGATGGTTAAAAATAGTTTTAGATGGTGAAAACAGATTGCGATGGAGAAAATAGAGCTTAGGAGCCTGTGATGGAGAAAACGGAGCTTGCACCTTTAAAGAAAGAATGTGTTAGGGTTACAAATGAGGAAGAAAGAATGAGTTAGGGTTAAAAATGAGAAAGAGGCATACTATTTAATTGTACTAGATTTAAAAATAAAATAAAATTGAACGGCTAGTTTAATAAAAATGATTTCAGTTTAAAACATGACATGCTAACGTTTCGTTGAGAACATGACAACGCTTCGTTAAGAACATGACATGCACTTTTAAAATTTAATAAACCTGTCAACTTACAGAAATATTTTCAAAACGTTTCAAGAATTTTTAAATCATGTCTATATTTTTTTAAAGTTTTGAACAACAAATGACTAGATTTTGACATACTTGTCTACGTTTCTTCTAAGTTAAAGGAAGGGATTGCAATGGTGAAAACAGATATGGGTTAAAAATAGTTTCATATTTTAAAAACAGATTGCGAGATTGATGGAAAAAATAGAGCTTACAAGCTTGTGATGGAAAAAACGGAGCTTGCGCGTCTGCGATGAAGAAAACGGAACACGAAGCTTGCGAGCCTGTGATGGAGAAAACGGAGCTTGCACCTTTAAAGAAAGAATGATATAGGGTTAAAAATGAGAAAGGAAAGAGGCATACTGTTTAATTGTTTTTTCCACAGTGTCACGCCACATAGGCAATCGCACCCCCGGTATCATTCATCCTTTAGAAATATGTACTATTTTTGTTTTTTCATAATAAAACAAATCCACTCGTTTAGAAAACTAAATGGAACTCACTTATATTACCATTATAAAAACAAATTATGGAAAGTGGAAATGGAATTTAAGGTGAGATTGAAATTTAAATTATAATTCAATTATTATGTTTGAAAAATTAAAAATTTTAATTTCATTTTAATTCCTAAATTGAAAAAAAATAAAAAATAATATATATATAAATTATTTATTTTATTAAATATTAGTTTAATACAATTAATTATGATAGCTCATGTGTTAAGAGTTTTTTTTTAGATTTTGATTCTAATTAAAAAAAAATATATCGATTCGACATGTTAACTTCAGAAATACAAAAAAATAATTATCAGTACAATATTTTATCATACTAAATTCAAAAACAAAATATGAGTTCGACATGTTAACTTTTTAAATTAAAAAAATATGCATCGCTTCAAAATGTTATTTACTAAATTTAAAAAGGAAAAAAAATATTGGCTCGACATTTTAACTTATAAATTAATTTTTTTTATCGATTTAACACGTTAATTGTGTTTTAAATGATAAAATAATAAGATATTTTATTTGAAAAAACATTTACAAAATAAAATTTTTAATTAAAATTCTAAACGAGTGGAATTTAGAATTATAAAAGTTCATTAATTTGAATTCCATGCAAATTGTAATTCCAAATCAAAAAATATTAAGTGATTTATCAAACATAAAAATTGAAATTAAATCTCACCATTATAATTATAATTATAATTCCAATTCCAATTCCAATTCCAATTCCAATTCCAATTCCAATTCCAATTGAAATTCCGATTCCGGTTTCGATTTTGATTTTGATTCCGATTCCGATTTTGATTCCGATTTCATCATGGACCAACCCCTTAATACATTTTTCATACCAAAACACTAACTTTGTCTCTATTTTTGTATGTTAGATATTTGAGTGTTTTAACTTCATTTTATTAAAAATTTGTTTTTATAAAAGAAATAATTTATTTAATTTTTAATTGATTAAATTGTTATAATATTTTTTATATTTAAAGTTTATAAAAATAAAATAATAAAATAATAAAATTTTAATATTTTAATTAATATATTTAATGATTTGATGATGGAAAATATTGGAATTTGAAGATGGTTTCATTATAGGAATATAAATGAGAATGTAAGAATAAAATTGAATGAGTGTGTAAAAATTGGAAGAGATTTTAATAAAAACAAGACCTAGAACAAAGATCTAGAAAATAAAATGAGAGATTATGTTTCAATTAATAGAAGAATTAAGAACTCTATAATAAAAAAATAGCAAAATATAGCAAATCCTTTATATATGTCAAAATATTACATTGATGCCAGTTATTTTTTTCAAAAGTATAAATTAAATATTAAGCCAATGTCTTCTATAACTCAACCAACATACATTTACAATAACAATGTCAATATATATAACTAATATTTAGTTATGATTTAATTACCAACTCAATAAACATAAATATACTCATGTAAACATAAATGATATATTTAGCACTCTCATGGTGAACATCTTTGAAGTTTAATGTGGACAACAATAATCGAAATCAAACAAAATGAAGGGTCTTTATAAAAGAAATCAGAAAGCTATGTTTAGTATAAATGTGTCGGTATAACATAACTGTTGTTTTTTGGCACAATTAGAATCCCACATCGGAAGATAATGGGAGTGAAAGAAGTTTCTTAGTATATAAAAGAAACTATATTCACAATTAGCATAAATCCCACATCGGAAGATGATGGGAGTTGGGGAAGTTTCTTAGTGTATAAAAGAAACTCTCCCCTCTTTGGTTTATTGCACCCAAATTTGTATCTCTTCTTCCTTATTAATTGATAGCCTTAGTGCTCGGAGACGTAGGCAATATTTTGGCCGAACTCCGTTATCAAATTCTGTTAGTGTGTTCATTCTTTTGTTTTCTTCTTTTGTGGTTCTGTCAAGGGTTTTCCCCAACAAGTGGTATCAGAGCTGAAGGTTCGTCCTTGGCATGGTGGAGT
Source organism: Impatiens glandulifera (assembly GCF_907164915.1). Taxonomy (NCBI): domain Eukaryota; kingdom Viridiplantae; phylum Streptophyta; class Magnoliopsida; order Ericales; family Balsaminaceae; genus Impatiens; species Impatiens glandulifera. The sequence goes on from NC_061865.1 coordinate 4,752,352, forward strand.
CTTCAAAAGGGGCGTCAACTCCTTCGTCATTCTGGACGAGGACACCGATGTCGAATTTGAAGTTTGCGGTGGAGATCTTTGATGGAACTGGGCATTTCGGCATGTGACAAGGTGAGGTTCTAGATTGTCTTTTTCAGTAGGGTTTAGATGTTGCTATTGAGGTCGGAAAGCCAGATGGTATAGAAGAAAAAGAGTGGAGTATCATGAATCGGTTGGCGTGCGGAACAATTCGGTCGTGCCTGTCTAGAGAGCAGAAGTATGCTGTGAAGAATGAAACTTCTGCACAGAAACTGTGGCAAGCATTAGAGGACAAGTTTCTGAAGAAGAGTGGTCAGAATAAGCTCCTTATGAAGAAGCGACTATTCGGTTTGAATACCAATCAGGTACTACGATTAATGAGCATATAAATAAGTTTAATCAGTTAGTAACGGATTTGTTAAACCTTGACGTTAGGTTTGAGGATGAAGATTTGGCTTTGATGTTGCTATCGTCCCTTCCTGATGAATTTGAACACTTAGAAACAACGTTACTTCATGGGAAGGGAAATGTTTCTCTTGATGCTGTAAGTTCTGCTTTATATAGTCATGAATTGAGAAAGCAGGATAAAAGAAAAATCAAAGTAGGTACAGAAGATGAAGCATTGATGGTCAGGGGCCGTCAACAGAGCAAATCAAAAGGGAAAGGAAGAAGATCTGAAAGTAGAGTTGCCAAAGATGAATGTACTTTCTGTCGTGAGAAAGGACATTGGAAGATTAACTGTCCAAAGTTGAAGAAGAAAGAGAAAGATTCTGAAGATGCGAATGTTGCAGAAAACAAAGGTGATGCAGATTCAGAATACTCTTTATCGATGTCACACACAACATCACATCCTGATGCGTGGATATTGGACTCAGCTTGCACTTATCATATGACACCAGTTCGAAAGTGGTTCTTTGACTTTAAAGAGCTAGATGGTGGAGTTGTTTATATGGGAGATGCTAATACATGTAAAGTAAGGGGATAGGTTCAATCAAACTGAGAAATGAAGACGGATCCACCAGAATTATCAGAGATGTTCGGTACATACCGAATATAAGAAAAAAAGAATCTCATTTCTTTGGGGGCCTTGGAGTCGAAAGGCCTACATGTGAAATTGGAAAATGGAGTTCTTAGAGTAATATCTAGAGCGCTAGTGATGTTGAAAGCTATCAGGAAAAGTAATAATTTGTATTACTATCAAGGTAGTACAGTTAATGGGACATCATGTGTATCAACTTCCGGGAGCAGTAAAGAGTTAGAGGCAACAAAGCTATGGCATATGCGATTGGGGCACGCTGGTGAGAAATCTATGCAAACTCTTGTCAAGCAAGGATTATTGAAAGGTACAAAAGTTTGTAAGTTAGATTTTTGTGAACATTGTATTCTGGGAAAACAAAGGCGAGTAAAATTTGGCACTGCTATGCATAATACCAAGGGTATTTTGGATTATGTGCACTCAGATGTCTGGGGACCTGCCAAGACTCCTTCTCTTGGAGGTAGACATTATTTTGTTACTTTTATTGATGATTTTTCCAGAAGAGTTTGGGTGTTTACTATGAAGAACAAAGGTGAAGTGTTTGAGATTTTTCTTAAATGGAAAACTCAAGTTGAAGACGAGACAGGAAGAAAGATCAAAGTTATCCGGACTGATAACGGTGGAGAATACAAGAATGATCTATTCCAGAAGTTATGCCAAGAGTGTGGCATAATTCGACACTTCACAGTTAGAAAAACACCACAGCAGAATGGAGTATCGGAACGTATGAACAAGACATTGGTGGAGAAAGTTCGATGTATGTTGTCTAATGCTGGATTAGACAGGAAATTTTGGGCAGAAGCTGTGTCATACGCTCAACATTTGGTAAATCGCCTACCATCATCTGCACTTGGTGGCAAGACTCCATTAGAGGTATGGTCTGGAAAACCTGCAACTGATTATGATTCTTTGCATATTTTTGGTTCTGCTGCATATTATCATGGAGTTGAATCAAATTTGGATCCACGAGGAAAGAAGGCTCTTTTTATGGATTTACTACGGGAGTTAAAGAGTATCGCCTCTGGTGTTTGGATGCAAAGAAAACCATTATCAGTAAGGATGTTACTTTTGATGATTATTCAATGTTGAATAAGGTAACACCAGACAAGATTGATTTTACTCCGCAACAGGTGGAGTTGAGCAGATAAAGATAAGCCCAACTAGAAGTGACTCTCCGACGACAGACGAAGAGTTAAATGAGGAAGAGGTTCTGACCCAAGAACCTTCAGAACAAAGTGAATCAATTTCTGTATATAGGTCAAGACGAGTTATTCAAAAACCAGGTCGGTTTGTTGACATGGCGGCCTATGCACTTCTAGTCGTAGATGATGTTCCATCCACTTTTTCAGATGTCAGTCGAAATACTGAAAATGGAAAAAGGAGAGGTGTTATAGAAGATGAGATGCAATCTATTCAGAAGAATGAGACATGCAAGTTGAGGCATCTACGAAAAGAGAAGAAGGCTATTGGTTGTAAATGGATCTTTGCTAAGAAAGAAGGATTTCCTGGAATATTTGATGTTCGCTACAAGGAAAAATTGGTAGTTAAAGACTACGCTCAGAAGGAAGGAGGTGATTATAATGAGGTACTTTCTCCTGTTGTTAAACACTCTTCCATTAGAATTTTGTTGGCCTTGGTAGCGCAGATGAATTTGGAGCTAGCTCAACCAGATGTGAAGACCGCAGACATACATGGTCATTTGAATGAGGAAATCTACATTTATCAACCAGATGGATTCAAAGTTGCTGATAAAGAAAATTGGGTTTGCAAGTTGAACAGATCATTGTACAGGTTAAAGCAATCGTCGAGACAATAGTACAAGCGACTTGACAAGTTTATGATGGAGCACAAGTACACAAGAAGCAGATTCAGTTCATGTGAGTATTTGTGCAAATTGCAAGATGAGTCTTACATCTATCTACTCTTGTACGTTGATGATATGTTGATAGCATCAAAGAGCCAATATGAAGTTGATAAATTGAAGGCTCAATTGGGTAGAGAGTTCGAGATGAAAGACATGGGGAAAACCAAATCTAATTGTTTAGATTTGGTAAACACATTCCGCGTTTGAGTCGGCGCTGAAAAGCGCCAATTGGAAGCACTGAAGAACTATTTTTAATATTGAAGATTAGTATTTGATTATTGTGCCAAGGTGGAGATTTGTTGTTTTTTGGCACAATTAGAATCCCACATCGGAAGATAATGGGAGTGAAAGAAGTTTCTTAGTATATAAAAGAAACTATATTCACAATTAGCATAAATCCCACATCGGAAGATGATGGGAGTTGGGGAAGTTTCTTAGTGTATAAAAGAAACTCTCCCCTCTTTGGTTTATTGCACCCAAATTTGTATCTCTTCTTCTTTATTAATTGATAGCCTTAGTGCTCGGAGACGTAGGCAATATTTTGGCCGAACTCCGTTATCAAATTCTGTTAGTGTGTTCATTCTTTTGTTTTCTTCTTTTGTGGTTCTGTCAAGGGTTTTCCCCAACAATAACCCTCTACGAATTTATGCATTTTAATGTGACAACTGATTTCTAAATATTTTTTTTTCTTTTATGAAATATAAGATTTTGGGTAATGTGGTTTGATGCTCGGTTATCACACCACTGTCGAGTTATGAATTATACACTTATAATAAACTCTACAATTGTTAATTAGAGTTTATTGGGTTTGTATTTGGTTTTGAGCTTGAGCCTGATAAAAAGTTATTTATGTTTTATTACCTGAATGTTTACCATATAAATATGTGATTATTATGAGTTTACATGAACAAGACATAATTCTAGAGAGATAATGTGTGATGCAAAAACTCTGTATTCCTTCTTCTTCTTCATAGTGAAATTTGGTGACGGCTGAAGTGGACGTAGCTTAATTTAAGAGAACCACTATAAATTTGTGTCTTCTTGTGTTCTTCTTTCTTGAGTTTTTTACCGATCATTTCAAGTAAGTCGAATTTAGGAGATACAAATCTTAACAACTAGTATCATAGCAGCTATGCTATATCTGAGCATTGGAAACAATGACAAGCGAGAATAGTATAAGACATGAGATTGTAAGATTTGATGGGACATATTATGCCTTTTGGAGGATGTCATTTTGAAGATTATCTCTATGAAAAGAAGCTTCATGTTCCTTTAAGTGAGAAACAAGAGAATATGGATGAAGCTGAATGAAAACTCCTTGATAAACATGTTATGGGAGTTGTCCGATTGACACTAGCCAAGACGGTTGCTCACAATGTAGCGAATGAGAAGACCACCATGGGTCTAATGAAAGCTCTTTCTGATATGTATAAGAAACCATTTACTAACAACAAAGTACACTTAATGAAATGACTCTTCGAGGGACCTCCAAATACGCTTTGTGTTATGGTACTGGAAAACCACATGTTGAAGGGTTTTTTTGATTAAGATATGAGTGGTGATATTTACACAATGAGATCAACTTTAGGGTATTTGTTTACCTTTGGAGGAGGAGTTGTATCATGGTAGTCTCGTCTAAAGAAATGTGTTTCTTTGTCTACTATAGAAGCTGAATATATTTCCATTACTGAATGTTGTAAGGAAATGAGATGAATGAATGAATTATTGAAGGAAACGAGTATAAAACAAGACATGTTCGTGGTGTTTAGTGACTCACAAAGTGTTATACATGTGAGCAAAAATTTAAGTTTCCATTCACGTTCTAAACACATCCAAAAAGGTACCATTGGATCTATGAAGTGCTCGAAAATGATTTATACTTGAAGAAAGTGCATACGGATGAGAACGAGTTAGATATGATGATAAAGGTTTGCCAAGAGGCAAGCATGAGATATTTTGTGCCAAAAAGGTTCTGATAGGGGCATCACAATGATGAATGTTTATAGCAACATTCTCCCATGGCTCGGAAGGGTAATGATGCTTAATTTTTAAAGTGTCCGACTATATATAATGATGCTTAATTTTCAAAATGTCTGGATTATCGGGTCGAGAGTTGTGATTAATTTGGATATATATGTGAGAGTAAATTGATACTTGGGTCGGATTGTGGGTTGACCCGCCCATAAACTTAAAACGGATAAAAATAAAATTAAAAATGCTATATATACATCAGTTAGTTAAAAAGTTGAACTTATATTGTGAAGAATGTCTATATATATAATGATGCTTAATTTTTAAATTGTTTGTATTGTCGGGTCGAGAGTTGTGGTTAATTTGAATATATATGTGAGAGTAAATGGATACTGGGGTCGGATTGTGGGTTGACCCGCCCATAAACTTAAAACAGTTAAAAATGTTATATGTATGTTTCGAATTTGCAACATAACAAAACAAGTACAACTTTTTAACCAACTAAGCTAATAAGAATTTATATTTTAAATTCAACACCAAATTTGATAAACGCGGACATTCTTAAGAATATAAGTTCAACTTTTTAACTAACTAACTAATATATATATATATATATAATTAATGATGCTTAATTTTCAAAATATCCAGATTGTCGGGTCTAAAGCTATGATTAATTTGAATATATATGTGAGAGTAAATGACTACTTTGATCGGATTGTGAGTTGACCCGCCCATAAACTTAAAATGGTTATGTATGTTTCGAACTTGCAACATAACAAAACAAGTATAACATTTTAACCAAGTGTGATTGAGATGTGGTTTGTCGATGGATAATAAGCCGGTAATAATTGAAAGTGGTTAAAAAATATAAATCAAATATTTGATTGACTAAAGTGTGAGGTTATAATACTAAATATTAAAAAATATGAATTAGATATTTGATAGATCAAAGTAAAAGTGTTAGGTCACGAGGTGAGATATTCATTGAAAAAAAATATGTGATGAGATATGTGAGAAGATAAGTTGTTTTACCGAAGTGAATAAAATGTGAAATGAAAGTGTTTTATTTTTTATTTTAATATATTATTCGTGATTTATTAAGAATTTTAAATTTTGAATATATATTATTATATTTTTTAAATTTATTTTGTTTATACTTTTATCTATACGATAAGTACGAAAATTTTTCTAGTGTTTTTATAAAGTTATTACATTTTTTTTTATAATTATATAATACTTAATACTTTGACGGGTATCTTGAATAATTATATGGATAATAAATATCAACTAGTTAGATACTATAATATTAATAAATAAATAAATAAAAATAACTTGAATGATATTATAATTTATAACTCAGGCAATAACTTGGCGATATGTTGCGATATCGGGAAGATATCGGGATTAGAGGAGTAAAGTTACTTGAAGGGTTCGAAATGGGGGAGTGCAAATCTGTTAAATGATACCGAAACCAGAATTTAATATATATTTTTAAATATAAAATATTATGGATTGAAACTTATAGACAGGCTATAAATAAAATGGTTTTTATTTTTATTTTTTTTTAAGTTTATGAGATCCATTCTTCATTGGAATCCATAAAAGTGATAGTTTTAATTGAATAGTAGATCTATAATAATAATAATAATAATAATAATAATAATAATAATAAATCCACAATAATAAAAAGCAAAAAAATATTTAAAAAATAGGGAAAGGTCATCATCAATCAATCTTCAATACTTGTATACAACACTCACCACATATATTTACAGTCCCCCAATCTCCGACATTAAATCACTATCAAATTTATAATTAATCCACTTATAATTATAATTGTATAAACTATATAATTTGTACCACCTGTATTTTAAACTTTCCAATATTAACCACATTTACAATAAATATATATATATATATATATATATATATATATATATATATATATATATATTTCATTTCACAGTCAACACACTTTCCAATATTAACCACATTCACATTTTTTCTAATATATTTTTTCATTTCACAGTCCAGGCCTCAAGGGTGTTCAATGGTAGACATGTAAGAAGGGCTGTTGTGACTAGGCCCGACCATCGTCTAGACGAAGTCCGACTTAGGGCTTGTTTACTTTTTTTCACCTAAATTTTTAAACTCAAAATAAATAATATATATATATATATATATATATATATATATTTGTAATAAATTCCCGTAAATGAAAATAATTAACCTAAGATTTCATAAATTTATTAATCAAAATCGTCATTCTATTTCAAATGAATATTGTGATTCCTAACGCGAAAACCCTAAAGGAGCGGCGAAATTTGTGATCGGCACGATCAACCAATCGGCACAACCGACACGATCGACACAACAACGTTCAACACGATCGACACGTTAGTCACACGAAATTTAGTCGGTTGATTTATTAGTCAGTTACGCGAATTGTGGTCGAAGTCACGATCGTCGGCACGTCTGGCACGTTCTGCACATTAGAGAAAATCGTCTAGGGTTATAAGTTGCGAAATCAAAAAACATCGGTTAAGGTTTGAACAAGGTCGGGAAAATGGTCGCAAAATCTTTGCCTGTGATTGTTTGAGGTTGATCACGGTTCGGTTCCTGGTCTGCTGCATAGGATATTTAAGTATTATGTATTACTCTGTTATGTATTTGTTATATTTGCTTCATAATTATGTTCTTCTACAATAATGAGAAGAAAGAAAAGCAACAAGGTAAAGGAAATTCAAGAATTTGATCTAGAAGGTACAAAGGATGTTGTTGGAAATGAAATCATAAGAAATCAAAGGAAGATGTACATGAAACTATACATGAAAACAATAAAGGTAAAGAACCAGTTAATGTTCAAAGTTCTGGTGAGGCTGAAGCAAGAAAGCAGGGGGAAAATGAGAGAATATGGAGGGTTGTGTATAACAAAAGAGGAAATCTTTTCAGGCTTAAAAATCAAATCACAAAGTTACTGATGCATGCAAAAAATGAGAGATTATGCTCAATAAAGATAAAGTCCAGCAAACAAATATCCAATTGAATGTACACTACCTTCAGGATTTGAATTTATTGAACAATATGAAAAGATAGTTAACTGGTTTGTGGAAATAATGAGGGAGCTGATGAAGTCCCCAAAATCAAAGATCTATACTACCAGGAGCAATTTCAGTTGGAAGGCAAATGAAGTCTGGAAAAAGATTGCAGAAAACAAAACAGAAGATCATGCATACAAAGGTCAAATCTACTTGGGTGTGTTTAAAATAAAAGTCAAGATTCTTAACTCTCATTTTGAATTTAAATTACCCTATGAAGTGGAGGAGAAATGCGTCAAAGAATGGGAAAATATAGTCGTTGAGAACTACATAGGAAAAAACTGTGTATATTTCTCAGTCACCAAGGAAGCACTAATGAAACAATGGGAATAGAAAGGACTGAAGAGGGTTTATGCAAACATCAATGATCTTTATTTTCTGCAATTCAAAAAGGGAACAAACTTGAATGATATTATGAAAATTGGGCATACTTATATTTGATCAAACTATATGAAGCTGGAGAGATGGTTTGAAAAATTGAGCCTTCTAAGCAAGCCAATGGAAACAACCCAAATATGGTTCAAACTTAGGAACATCCTAGTACACATGTATAATGCATAAGCTCTAAGTCACTCTGTTAGTATATTGGAGAAACCATTATATATGGACCCAATTACAAAGGGAGGAGAGCTCCTTACTTTTGGTAGAATAAACATTGAAGTGCATCCTCAAAGTACACTACCAAAGAACATGACAGTTATTAATAGGAAATGAATGCCAACAGTCATGAAAATCTCATATGAATGGAGGTAAAAAATGTGTGCTTTTAACTATACTTTCCAGCATGTTAGTATTAAATGTGCAAAAAAAATTGAGAAAAAAACAGAAAATCCTGAAATCCCAAGAAGCAAAAAAAGAAAAGAAAAATGAAACGGAAGAATCAAGAATGAAAGAGAATATTTTGGAAGTCAAGGACAGTGATATAGAAGACAAAAATGAGGAAAATACAGAGGAAGAAAACAAAGAATATTCAAAAAAGAAGAAATCAATGAAATTGAAGAAATAGAGGATGCTGAAAAAGTTCAATCTGAAGACAAGAAAGAAGAATAAGCAAAAGAAGAAAGTAAAGAAATAATAGAGGAGAAGAGTGAGGAGGAAACTAGAGTTGTTGATTCTCAAATCCGCAAAACTGAAATAGAGAAAAACATTGATAAAAGCCTGAAATTCTGAAAATAAGTTTCTTTTATCAGATTAGTACATGTTCATATAGAAGTAGGCCAAACAATGAGAGTAGAAAAACATCATCAACTGCTACAATTCAATCACATTTTATGAAGTATCAGCGAGGAAGGGGACGTGGAAGAAAGCAACATGGCCTACAAGGCGTATATGAAAATAACAACAAAAATTGGGAACTTTAATTGTAATATTTGATTGTACTGTTGTTTGATTGCTACCATTCAGAAACTTTAGGGTCGTTTGTTTGTCATCTTATAATAAAAACTAGGATTTGTCTAGTTTTGATTCTTAACCCTCTTACTTTTTGGCTTCTTAATGAAATGGTGCTAACCCATTCCCCCCCCAAAAAAAACCAAAAAAAAAAATTAACCACAAGATTTTTTTTCTTCCATTTACCTATTTTAGTTAGTTTTAATTAACATGTGCGTCATTTCTTTCAAGTATTCTCATTTCTTATCTTATACCATAATTATAATAGACGCATGACTACGTCACCACAAAACTATTTGCATGAGTAGGACGAGGTTAAGGTCCAGGTGCATGAATAAGTACCGGAATAATTAATAAATTATTAAATAAAATGTAAAAATCAAGTTTTTTAAAATTATCAAAAGTTTAAAATAAAGACCATATTTTGGACAAACATGAGCAATAAAACATTAAAGCATTTTCTCGAGTATAATCATGTATCACACCAAAACAAAATTTCTTGTACGCATCTTCGAACACACGATTTTTCTTTCTAGAATTTTCATAAGCAAATCGGATGTCAACTCTAAAAAAAGTCAAAACTAGTTTAACTTTGTCAAATTCTAATTTTTGGTTTCTATTTTTTTACGAGATTCAAGAGGATCTATGGGGTTTGACGAATATTGATATTTTAATCGTACATTAGATGAACCTTCATTTTAGTTACTCATATCTTTTTATGAGATTCGAGATAAATGTGAATGATGGGATATTGATTATTGTGGAAATATTTTCAAAACTCGACTTTTAGACGTTACTACTTTTGTAAAGACTCTTTGGAATTTATTTAAAATTATAAATTAGATGTAAACTGAGTGTTACTACTTTTTGTAAAAATTCTTTGAAATTTAATTAAAATTATAAATTGGATGTAAACAGAGTGTCTATAGAATTCAAAGAGCGTTTTAAAAAAAATGATCCATGCATATTAAAATGACAACGATTGTTGAAGCACACAACGACAAAACATAAATGAAAAAAGTTACCCAATAGAATATTAAAATAAGAAAAGAATACAAATGTGTTACTCAACATATTATTGAGCTCGTAAATTCTCAAAAAGAACGAATAACTCTCTAATCTACTATACCCGTATTCTAAAATGATTATCAGAAATCGTCATAATAATAATATTATGAATGATATGCATCGAACGATTACGGTCATTAAATGTTTGACGACTTCTCTCCAGCTAGATAGTTCACTAGAAAACAATCAAGATGGTAACCTAAATATGTATTCCAACTATATCAGGGACCTCAATTCAAACATCACAGCAACTGACCAAAGACTTAGACATCACTTAATGAATTTCATCATACTCATAAAAGACTCTAAATACTAGTTACCAAATACAATGCAAAAGTAAGTGAGTCACCGATTTCACCTTCTTATTACACATACAATTTACCATAATGCAACTTTTACATAATGCTACAAAAATCCGACTAGACTCTCCTATAGAATCAAGAGCCTCTTCAATTACATAGATCTCTTACAATCTACTAATCTATTTTTCAAATTTTAGTCTCACTAAAACAATATATGCCACAACAAATGTTCCCTACGGTGACTTTACAACGCTCTCATCACAACTATCATTGATTCCATAAATATTCCAATAAATAATTTTTCAAGCATTGATGAAATCTAATCGAAACAACCTTTTCTCTATTTTGAGACACGCTTTCTCTCTTGCATATAATCTTGTGGTAGATCATTTAGTTTCTTCACCTTACAACGTTGGTAGCTGTTCGACGAAATACACTGAAGGAGTGAGATCTCGCACACATTAACAATTGAAGAGGGCAAACCAATCTCTTTCACCTTATCTTCATCTGAAATAGCTAAATGGTTGAGCGCACAAACTCATGTTCTTATGGTCATTAGTTCAAGTCATCACACCCAAATCATTTAAAAAATGGTAATCTTACCCTTAATTCATAGTAGAATGTCGTCTATTAACATTAACAATAATAAATGTGCTTTGTATTTAACTCGTAGACTATGTAATAGCTCATCTTCATAAAGAAACTAAAAAAAAATGTAAATAGGTTTTGTTGTAAATGTAAGTAGTTGGAGATTGGCTAGGGTATCCTTAATTGGGATTGGGGATTGGGGTATATTGCATATCCTGTCGGTTGGAAATGTCTTGTAAATAGTTGGGGATTGGATAGGGTACCCTTAGTTGGGATGAGGGCATATTGCATTTCTTGTCGGTTGGAAATGTTCTAGTTGCCATCTTATAAAAGTAAATCTATAATAATAATAGTTATAAGCTAAAAAAAATAGAGGTCATGAAAAATTCTTCATAAATGTATTTAACGCCAAAATGCCTGGCCACAGGAAAGGCAACTCACCCGCCCCACCCATAAGCCTTATTTTTATTATTAATTATTAATATATACTTACATGTATTACATGTATCCCGTACATTTGCACGAGTAATAATAGAAAAAATCGTAAAAAAAATATTACGGTAAAATTTTATAGGCAGGTCAACCCACAATCCGACCCAAGTATTCATTTACTCTCACATATATTCAAATTAACCATAGTTCGGCATCATTATATATATATATAGATTAGTTAGTTAAAAAGTTAAACTTATATTGTTAAAATGTCACGCGTTTAACAATTTTTGGGTTGAATTTAAAATATAAAGTGTTATTAAAGGTTGTACTTGTTTTGTTAGGTTGTAAGTTCGAATCATACCTATAGCATTTTTAATTTTATTTTTAACCGTTTTAAGTTTATGGGCGGGTCAACCCACAATCCAACCCAAGTATACATTTACTCTCACATATATCCAAATTAACCACAGTTCTCGACCCGGCAATTCGGACACTTTAAAAATTAAGCATCATTATATATATATATATATATATATATATATATATATATATATATATATATATATATATATATATATTATGTATTAAATAATTTTTATATATATTATGATTTTTTATACTGTATATATTATAAATATATTTTATATTTATTTATTTTTAATTAGTATAATATTTTTATTTTATGGCCACAACTTTTCTTTTTTTTACCCTACACATATATTCTATCACCCAATAAAAATGATGCTATTGATTTTTTTTTTGGATAAACTTAAATTCGTGTCTAATTATATTATATTTGGTGGATGGATATATTATATATTTGGGGTTGACAATTATTTAGATATTAGGTATTATATATTTAATATTGCATATTTTTAAAACTAATTTAAAACTAATTAATGAAATAAAATCCAGTATAATATCAACTTCAAACAAATTTAACTATCAAAATTTATTGAGAATGAACTCAATTTTAGGTAGGAATTTTACAATTGAGTTATTAATTGGTGATTAAATTAATTATTTTATTTAAATTTTATAAAAAAAAAATTACAAATATATTAATATTAAGTTATTTAATTGTTGAAAAGATATGTGATATAAAAAGTATATTTAAAATAATCCAAAAATACACTATCCAAACCATTATTAATGTTTACCTCCTCCTATTATCTAGATTTGACATTGGGTTTTTTCTATGGTTCATAGTGCATGTGTTCTATATACACTAAAAAATGAAAAATTATATCATCTTTATAATATATAAAATTTGAGTGCATAAACATGATAGCATTTTTTAAACTGATATATATATATATATATATATATATATATATATATATATATATATATATATATATATATATATATATATATATATATATATATATATATATATATATATATATATATATATATATATATATATATATATATATATATATATATATATATATATATATATATATATATATATATATATATATATATATATATATGTGTGTGTGTGTGTGTGTGGTCACATAGTAAACACCACACAAGGTTAAAACAAGAAACAAAAACATTTAGAAAAGAGAAATAAGAACATGTGAGATAACTCAATTTATATAGTCCAAAATATTTCCAGTAAAAGTAATTGGAGATCCACAATTCTTCAAAGTGGTTACAAATGGTGCAAAATCAGTCACGTTGGAATCGATATTTTTGGGTAATCAGTCACATAATAAAGATTTGAAGACATATTAATTAAGAAGCTGATAATTCTGTTTCCTTTTCACGAAGATATTTTCTGAACAAGAAGAATAGTGAAGATTGTTCCATCCATCGTCCCATCCATGGCCAATCGCCATTAAGAACTATGGCACCTTTTGACATTTACTTGACGTGTAGAGACGGTATTGGTCATGGATGCACGGGTCAATAAGACGCGGGACTGGAGGAGGGACCTCAATTTCCAAAAAGCTCCATCTTTTTCTCTGTCACATACAAATCCAACAAACGCCAGCTCTCTTTCTGTATTTCAGCCCAGTGGCGGACCTACAAGGGGGGCCTTGGGGGGCCCGGGCCTCCCCCAACCTTAAGATAAATTGTTTTTTATATATATATTTCACAAATATCTCTTAGTCCAGTTGGTTTGGTAACTGAACTCTGAAGATGAGGTCAGGTGATCAAACCCTGGCCTCACCTTTAATTTATTTTAACATATATTAAAATAATAATAGTGTTTTATATTTCTTAATTTTAAATTATTTTAAAAATTTATAAGTTAAAATAGTTAGGCTAAAATCTATTAAATTAGATTTTCATATTTTTTTTATATAGTTAATTTTTTATGAATTTGTTTTTGTGTTGCCTACAAAGAGGAGAGCAAAATATAGTTCAAGCCATGTCATTGATTTCGAGTTCGAAAAATCAATTATAAAAATTTAGAGAAGATGGATGACATGATATTTTGGACCAAGTTAACAGTTTTTGTCAATTACATTCGATCTTAATATTTGATATGAATAAGCATATGATAATTGATAGCAATGATAGGCGGAGAAGAAAATGGGAACTCATCACTAATCTTCATCATTATCGTGTGGAAATCTTTTGTCAGGTATAATAAAAATTATTTCTTATCTATTAATAGTTATTATTTATTATTTATTAATAGTTATTATTTATTATTTATTATTTAATGTTAGGTTGTTGACTTGATTATGCAATAAATGAAAGGTTTCAGAATTTAATACAGAATTATTTGGTTGCATATCATGTCTTCCTCCCAGAAATTCATTCTCCCAATTTGATATTCGTAAACTCATTCGTCTTGCCAAACTTTATCCCAAAAATTTCACAGGCAATGATTATTTATTTTTGGAACAACAACTTCGGGCTTACTTATTTAATTTGCGGGATGATCCTCAATTTTCTTAAATTGAAGACTTGGGAATTCTTGCTCAAAAATTGATTGCAACAGAAAAACATATAGTCTTTCCATTGGTTTATCGATTGATAGAGTTGACTTTAGTTTTATCAGTTGCAACTGCATCCGTTGAAAGAGTTTTTTTCTGCAATGAAGACCGTGAAGACTGATTTGCGTAATCGAATGGGAGATGAATAGATGAATGATAGTTTAGTTGTATATGTTGAGAAAGATATTTTCTCAACAATTAAAAATGAGCCAAATATTGTAATATTTTCAACAAATAGAATCTCGTAAAATAAATTTGTCTTCTTTTGAACCGACTCATGAACAAGAATAATTTAGTGACTGTGTTTATTAGTATTTTGTAATTGTGTTTGTTAGTATTTTTATGTAATTATCGAGTAAAATTTTAATTAGAAAATGTATTTAATTGATCACCAAAAAATGTTACGTTACTATATATTTGGCCCCCCCGAGAAAACATTTCTGGGTCCGCCACTGTTTCAGCCCACCGACCCACCACACAACAAACGAACAAAGGAACTCTCAAGAGAAAGAGAACAAGACAAATGAAAAAGCTGTCTTTCCTTAGAGAAAGTTTTTCAAGAAAAAAACGTTAGGTAAGTTTTTATTTTAGGGAGAAAACGTCCCGAAAATATAAACTTTCGGGAATTTTTTGGACAATAAATTCCTGAAAGCTTTCATTTTCAGAAGAAAAGTCACGAAAAGGAAATGCAGTGATACGGAGAAGAACTGTTTTTTTCCGTCTTCCATGCATGTGAACACGGTGTTGTTTTTTTAGTATTATGATATATATATTGGCCTAAAATGTAATTTGGTTAATTATGGAGTGTGTGTTGTTAAACAATTTGCAGGACTAAGGAAGAGGGTGGAACTTGTTCCTTTATCATCTAGCTATTTTGTTGTTGCTGGAAATGTATTCTATATTAATTTTCAAGAATATTTATCAAAAAAAAAGTATAGTCGTTACTGATAATATCACATTTTTCTACGAACTGGGTTTGATATGTCAAATATACACATGTACCAAAAATATTTTGTTTATAACTACGAACTTGACACTATTAGAAAAATAGGCAACAATAAGGGTCAATATCGTTACTGAAAGCCGAAAAACCCGTTAATTATGACTTTAAGTAACGGCGTATAGAGCTGTTATCATTCGTTACTGAAACGACTGTTATCGATATACAAAAGTATTTGTATTGGCATTAGAAAGTCGTTACTAATATTAGTATCAGTAACGACTATAGAGTCGTTACTGATAATATCAGTAAGCACTCTACAAAAACAATATCGTTACTGATATGAATATTAGTGACGGATCTCCCAATGACAATATTATTACTGATATGAATATAAGTAACGACTTTCCAAAAGGCAATGTTGTTACTGATATGAAAATTAGTAACGACTCTCCCAAAGGTAATGTTATTACTGATATGAATATCAGTAACAACTCTCTTTTTGTAATGCAGTTATTGAAAGTTAATATTAGTAACGACTCTCTTATTGTAATGTCGTTACTGATATGTAAATATATTCCGTTTTTTTATTTCGTATTATTAATATTTGTCTTTATAAACAATATTAAATAATTATTTTGCCATAAACACTAATATAAACAATATTCATAAATAATATACTCAATCATCTCAATACACTAATCAAGTCGGAGGGGGAGAGGAGGGTGGGGTAACATGAATAATATCATGGACATTTGCTTCCTCGTCTCAGTCTTCATTTGCTCACATTGTTGTCTCTCAGCCTCACGCTCTTCCCGTGACTGATGTTTCTCAGCCTCATGCTCCTCTCGCATCCTTAGTATATCCGCTTCACACTCCTCTACATCTCCTCATGTAGAGCTCAGTTCTCATCACATAACGGTTGCGTGTTAGTGAGCTGACTGCTCGAAGAACTCCTCGAGCATTTACTCTAAAAGATGTAGGTCATACGCCAGATCCCATACCCACAACTCTACCATGTCACTAAGACCTGAATGCGTACTCCGTCAACTGCAATTCATTCTAACTTGGATCTTTTTCTATGGAAGTGCGCAACGCAAACTACAAACACAATTAAACTTTGATTAGTACAAACACAAATTAAATTAAATCTATAAACACGACTTACCACTTTCTCAAAAACAATAGCGGGGATCTCTGGAATTCTAAAGATGTCTTATTCTCATATACTCGATTTGCACACTTTAAATATGGACATACAATCGAAGATCTACCCGTAGACCTTTTTACAAATTCTATGAAATTATCAACCCATCGATATATTTTGGATCAGTCTGACGTATGATCATCCATGTTTTGTTAGGAACTTCCATTGGGACTAGACAAAATATTACTATGTCAAATAAAGCATATCTTTTCTAAATCATGCATATACCTAGGCTAATAATCTAACATAGAATCCAAAATTTTACACTCAATTTATATGCATGATTCAGTAATTTCAAAAAGTAAATCACAATACTCAAATATAACATATTCTCTTATTCATCATATAACAACAAATGGGAACATCACTTTTTCTTTTCAAATAATCTAACATAACTAACTTACGATCCAATAATCTAACATAATCTAATATACAATCCAATAATTTAACCTACAATCCAATAATCTAACATGGAACTTGTGAGATCGAGGAAGAAAGACTAACCTGAGCAATGATAGACGACGAATGAACGGAGCGTAGGATGGCGTCAGACGTCAACGGCAACGCAAAGCGATAGTGGACCACAGGAACGCGTCGGACGATAGTAGAGCGAAGAAGAAAGAAGAAAAACTCTCGGGTTAATTATAGGAGTATCAGTAACAGCTCTATCGTAAGCCGTTACAGATCTTCATTTAATGAGTATTTGTAATGACATTGTCATAGAGCCATTACTAATATTAATATAGTTTCTGTAATAGCTGTTTGAAAAGCCATTATAGATACCCTTGTTTCGAAAATTGAATCGAAAAACGGTGTATTTGTAACGACTTTTCAAAGAGTCGTTAATGATATTAATGTAGTTTCTATAACAACTATTTGAAAAGTCGTTTTAGATACCCTTATTTCGGGAATTGAATCGACAAACGGGGTATTTGTAACATCTTTTCAAATAACCGTTACAGATACTAGATGTCAATAACAGTCTTATATGGCCGTTAATGATATCCATTATCTGTATCATCCCTATAAAACTGTTACTAAAATTCGTTACAGACGGCTCTTTTTCTACGAGTGTGACAAAATGTATCAAATTTATTTAAACAAATAGAAATACATAACTACATTAAAAATGTATTCAAGTGACATGCCTCGTGTATTACATGTCTATATTATTTATTAATTTATTTTAATTATACAATATTTTATTCAACCATATCTTATATATATCTCTCATCCCTCACCCTTTATTTATTTAATTGTTTTCACTCTTTCGCCCAATATCATTTAACTTTTCACCCACTCACAATTATCTTTAACATTTCACCTTCCTCTATTATTTTTTATTTTTCTTTTTTAACCTTTTTCTTTTCTTCTCGCTAATTAACTCTCCCATGTGAAAATCCTTCTAAGGGGTCTTAAGAGTAGCACAAAAGAGATATTTTTATTGTTTTTACTGTTATTTTATTTTTACCTTATCCGTTCCTTAATATATTTCCGTTTCCCATGTGAAAATCCTTCCCAATGTCCGTTACCCTAAATCTTAAGTCTTGTGTCCCTCGATTGACTTTACCGTTAGCAAATAAGTCTACAAGACTAATATAAAGACTAATATAGACGGTCTAAAAGGTATGGATCACTATTTGTCATCTTGTAATTAAGTTTAAGTATTATTTGGATTTAAATAATGTTGTTTTATGATTTAGGGCTTCTAACTATATTATTGTATTAATATTATTGCTATATTTTGTAATATATTGTTATTGTTATTATACTAGCTGAAGTTAATCGATAAAGAATAGTAGAGTTTCTATTAACTTATATTATTGATTTGATTTTTTAAGAATTAGGCTATGTGAATTGTTTGTTAAAAATAAACTAAGAATTATAATTAGTAGAACTGTATTATTATTTTAACTTAATTGTGGATAAAATTAAGAAATATTTGGTGCTAATATGATCAATTAAACTTTAAAATATGAGGATATGAAATATATGGTGATAATATAATATGCAACAGATGAATTTTCCTAATATAATCAATTTAATTATAAAATACCTCTCTTCAAAAAATATATTATATACTATAAGTGATTTTTATTCCCATATATATACGCCATATATAGTCTTATAAGTGATTTTTATTATTTTTTTCTGTAAAGTTACTAATTAATATTTTTATTGTAATATTGGATGTGTAGTTAACTAGTTATATATACTAATTATTATTGATTTTTTTAAGTTGGAGAGAATACAAAACAAATGAAGTAATGGTTGAGGAAGAAGAAATTGATGAATTCATGGTTGAGAAAGAACAAGAAATTAATGAAGTAACGGTTGAAGAATAAGAAAAAAAATGATAGTGAAGAAGATTCAACATAAGAGCAAACACCGCCCAACTTAGTTTTAAGTGATAATAAAGAAAATAGTGAATTTTAAGTGAAAAAACTTTTAAGAATCTAATTTTGGTAGCTATACAAATGATGATGAGTAAAAATGGACTTTGATAATTTTAATAGGAAGGAGTTGAATAATGAATCCATGAGAAAATCGAGTAAAAGCATGCCAATAATTCAAACGGTAGTGAGATTACACTATTTATGATTGAAATGACTTTTAAATTGAAGAAAGAAGTACAATTGGGAATAACATAATAGTTGTGCGAAGAATATTTGTTTGAGATTAAGTATTATTGATACCATAATTTTTATGCAATATGTAGTAAAAGGAAGTGTGGGTCATTGTTTATCAAGACAAAATAACAAGGTCTATATCCAAATAATTACCTAATCACAAACGACAAATAGATTCTTAATTTTGAACGGCTTGAAAGAGTCTAGCAATTTGAAACAAAAATAAATGTACTATGAACAATTTAAAATAAAAATAAATATCAAAAAATAATTTTTAATAAAAATGAATATAAATATATAATTTTAAATAAAATAATATATAGAAATATTTCAAACATAATTAAATATAAAATAAAAATTATACATATTAACCTTTTAAGAACTTCTTTTGAAATTTTATATTTTAAGAATGCATCTAAGTATTAATTTCTTTAGAAGAAAAAAATCAATAAAAAAATCTATTGTAATAAATATAATAAATAGAGAATGTTCACGATCAAATAATTGGTATAGACATCACCATATGTATTATATCACCCCACCTCTGCCAATGTCTGGCCTCCTCATTGTCGGTTTACTAACACCACTTACATAGAAAATATAAAATATGTTAAAATTTTGAAATCTTATTTATAATATGATTAAGAGATAATATTATTGTTACCACTAAGGTTACCAGTTGAAAATAATCCACATGAAATAACAAAATGTCACGGTTCAATTCTTATTGGAAGTGTTTTAATTAAATCAGAGGGTTGTAATTGTGAGGTGCCGTACTAATTCTTTTTAATTAAAAAATAAATAATTATTATGTCTAGTGACAGATTCAAAATCTGAATTAAAATGAGCTAAAAGAAAATAACGATAAAATTATAGATAAAACAAGGAGATAAATCTAAGTTTTATATATTTTTTAGAATTAGATAACCGTGTATATATATATATATATATATAAACCACCCGAGTCCCTACATAAACCCTCCCCTGATTATAGTATGTTATCGACTATTAGATTTTCTAGTCCACTTAAATGTTGACACATAATTCTCGATATCATTTATGACACCAAATTATCGTTCTATATCATTCCTTATACATTAAATCCATATTAAAAATAAGAGAAATGATAGAATGCGGCAAAATAATGACAATAAAGTGTAGAAAATGATGTGTCAACTTGTAAGTGGATTAGAAATCTGAAAATTCTCTCTGAAATCAAACTTTTAATTATTTAAAAGTTGACACATTATTTCATACACTCTCTTGTCATGAATTTTTTCACTCTCTATCATTTCTTTAAAAATAATATCAATAAAAAAATTATTTAATTGAGTTAAATTATTAAAATATCATTTTGTATTTAAAATTTATAAATAAATAATTAAATTAAATTATTTAAATATTATTAAAATTTTATGTAATATTATGAAAAAGTATTTTAAAGAATATTAATAAAAAATAGCAAAAACAAGTTTAATTTTAAAGATATGGTGTTGAAATAACACATATTTGAAAAAGAGGAAGAGTATTATTAAATATAATAATTAAAAATATATATAATAATAAATTAAAAGAATTGATATGATAAAATTATTAAATATTATTATAATAAAATGATTTTTTATTCGAACACAAAACTATGAAACATATAATTCATATATTTTCCTTACTTTAAACCAAATAATAATATGAAAACTTGTATCACGATGACATGATAATTTTTTTATATATATTTTCTACTTTAAACAAATAATTGATGATTCCAGTATCATGCTTTTATATATATATATATATATATATATATATATATATATATATATATATATATATATATATATATATATATATATATATATATATATATATATATAAATAAAAAGGTGTGGTTCTCGTTTATTTTTTTAAACTATTCTATTATATTTATTCATTCCAAACTAACCTAACCTATCTTTCAAATTCAATTTTATTTTTTAATTAATATTTACATTTAAATTTATTATATATATATATATATATATTTAAATTGTTTTTTTATTAATGTGATATATATATATATATATATATTTAAATTATTATTTTTATAAATTATATTATTCATATTTTGATATATATTTTAAATTATTATTTTATAAATTTGATTATTTATATTTTAATATATATATATATTTACATTTCAAATTTTAATTTATATATATTTTTTTAAGTTTCATCCAATATTATATGAATGAGAATCATTTTAAAAAAAAAAACATTACAAAAATACAATCTTTCAAAGTTTCATCAAACAAAGTTAAAAAATAACGAAATTAATCATTGAGAAATAATAATAAAAATATAAGTAGAAAATGTTCATCAACGAATAAATTTAACAAAAAAAATTTAACGTTAACCATTTCAGAGATGCTAAACAAAATCAATAAGTTGATTGACCACTTCCACCAATTTTCCAAAGAAGTCATTTTCTATCGCCATAACAATATATTTAAATTATAATTTTTCATAAATATTTACTCAATACAATGTTTTATATGAGTAATTTAGTCTAATTTTTTTTTACTGTATTATCTTTTTTTATGAGTATTTAAATTAACTTTTTTTTTTATTGTATTGTCTCTTCACAATGAAACGAAACATATTGAACATTCCCAATAGCACATGATTAAGAGAAATATGATAATCTTGTTATCAATTAAAATTTGAGAAAGATAAAAACTAACTATTAAAGCTGGATAAACAAAACAAAATATAAATAATCAAATTTATAAAAATAATAATTTAAATATATATCAAATTTATAAAAAATAATAATTTATATATATATATATATATATATAATACTAATAATAAGTTTAAATGTAAATTTATTAACTAGTTAATTAAAAATTACAAAGAAAAAAAAAAGAGTTTGAACAGTAGAGTAGATTAGTTTGGAAATGAATAAACTTAGTTTGGGAAATTGAATGAAAAATAATTGATTTTTCTCTTAGGAGTTGTTACATTAGTATCAAAGCGGGCCATTGCATTGAACCGTTTGTGCCGGGTTGTATGGGGAGTTGCCCGAAACCTTGGCGGTTGTCGGGGACTCAGCCTGTGAACGTTGGGCTGGGCGGCTAAGCGTGAGATCTCTGGGAGATTGTCGGGACCTTGCCTGCGTGGACGTCGGAGGGCTAAACTTGAAGAATTGTAATGATTCTAAATGTTAAGGAATGGGGCTTGAATCCCACGTTAAAATCATGGGGTTTTATAATCATGGGGTTTTATGTGTGGTTGAATAGCTCTTTGGGCTCTCCCACCCTTATCAGCTACTTTTAAGATGTGGTTCTCTTAGCTCTCCGACATTGAAATCATGGGTTCCTATATATATATATATATATATCACATTCCTCTTATAGATAAAGCCCATAATAAATAAAACATCAATTTCACAATTCCAATATGGTAAGCAGCTCCCTAGCCAATATGGTAACTCTTGAGCAAGTCAGGAATGATCAACGTGCTAGGGGGCCTGCCACTGTGTTGGCTATCGGAACCGCAGTTCCTTCTAATTGTGTCGATCAAAGCGCTTATCCGGATTATTATTTTCGTGTCACAAACAACCAACATAAGACTGAGTTGAAAGAAAAGTTCAAGCGCATCTGTAAGTAATCGACTTATTCTATTTAGAATGTTTGATAAAATAATGTAGATAAGATAATTATTAAATTTGTTAACGTTTTATCATCCAAAGATTTCTCTAACTCCAAATGTTTCTAAACAAAATGACATTTCTTTCAAGCCCTATCATCTGTCATAGTCAGTTGTTAGGTTATCAAACTATGGTCACCTTTGTTAGATAGATATCCACAGTTTTTTCGAAACTAACCGTCTTCATAGTCCATTATCGGGTTATCAATCACCTTTGTTAGGGAGGGATCTTTAATATTTTAGTTACACATCAAGTTAAGTAACTCTATTTTTTTAATATTGAAAAGTAGTATCATACTTAGACCATTACCACAATTTCAACTTAAACCGTTGAACTCGTGGATCGTGATCCTTGTTATCATGGCGATCTATGTTAGGGTGACATGGACTGAAACCCACCTAGAGAATATTTTTTTATTTTATTTTTATATTTTTAGGATAGAGAGGTGAAATGATTCCTAATTAAAAAAAAAAAAAAAAAAGGAACGATAGAGAGCACGACTTTGGGGAGCGACTCGTACAGCGAAATTGACATCGCTGTTATACGAAAGTGACTTCGTTGTTATACAAAAAAAGATCTCGTCCCTTTTGTATAACGACGAGGTCTTTTTTGTATAACAACGATGTCACTTTTGTATAAAAGCGAGCTTACTTTCGCTGTACGAGCCGCTCCCCAAAGTCGTGCTCCTAATCATTTTTGATAAAAAAAATATATATAATTCATTGTTAATTTGCTTTTCTAAATAAAAAACAAAACCTACTTATGATTCATAATTTTCTCTTTTTAAGTTCTATTTGTTTTCTTCTAAAACTTGAGCACAGGCGAGAAGTCGATGATAAAGAAGCGATACTTGCACTTAACCGAGGAGATTTTGAAAGAAAAACCAGAATTATGCGAGTACATGGCGCCTTCATTGGATACAAGGCAAGACATTCTGGCGGTTGAGACACCGAAGCTAGGAAAAGAAGCAGCCTTGAAAGCTATCGAAGAATGGGGACAACCCAAATCAAAGATCACCCATTTAGTCTTCGCCGCAAGTGGCGGCGTCGAAATGCCCGGGGCAGACTACCAGCTGATCAAACTCCTCGGACTTGATCCTTCCGTTAAACGTACCATGATTTATACGCAAGGATGCTTCATCGGAGGATCAATGATCCGATTAGCCAAGGATTTCGCTGAGAACAACAAGAACGCGAGAGTTCTCATCATCTCCTCAGTGATAACCGCGATCAATTTCCGCGGTCCAAGCGAGAAACATCCCGAAGACCTAGTCTCTCGAGCGCTGTTGGGCGACGGAGCAGGCGCCCTTATAATCGGAGCTGATCCTTTGCCGGTGGAGAAGCCGTTGTTCGAGTTGGTGTCTGCGGCGCAAACGATTTTACCTGGAAGCGATGGGGCGATTGTGGGTTATCTACGTGAAGTAGGGGTCATGATTAATCTGAGTAAAGATGTTGTTAAGATTATATCTAAGAACATTGAGAAAGCCCTGGTGGAAGCATTTCGACCATTGGGGATTTCAGATTGGAATTCGATTTTCTGGATCGCTCATCCAGGTGGGCCGGCGATACTTAATCGAATCGAGGCGGAGTTGGGACTGAAACAAAAGAAGTTTAGGGCGTCTAGGCAAGTGTTGAGCAATTATGGAAATTTGTCGGGAGGGAGTGTGTATTTTATAATGGATGAGATGAGGAAGAAATCCAAGGAGGAAGGGTTGAAGACGACCGGAGAAGGGCTTGAGTGGGGAGTCCTGTTAGGGTTTGGGCCGGGAATTACGGTGGAGACGCTGGTTCTCCGTAGCGTCGCCGTCGCAGTTTGAGTGTTTTCGTTGCTTTATGCTCTACTGTTATTGTTACTCTGTTTTATTTGAATATTGTACTTTGCCTAATTTGCTATGTCCAATCCTTTTATGTTATGTTATGATGGGACTAAAATAAATGTTTTGTTTCTATCCATAATTAAAACATGACTTATTATCCATAATTAAAACATGTTGGACTTGTTTTAGAAATATGTACTATTTTTGTTTTTTTCATAATAAAACAAATCCACTAGTTTAGAAAACTAGATGGAACCACTAGATATGAATTTGAGTCGAGATTAAAATTAAAATTTTATTTTTAAACAAATTGACAATAAACAATAATTTAATTATTATTTTGGAGAAAATTATAAAATTATAATTCAGTTATAATTCTTAAATTAAAAAAATAATATATATTATCTATTTTATTAAATATTAGTTTAACAAAATCAATTATGAAATATCAAGTATCAAGAGTTTCGTTTAAATTTCGATTCGTCATGTTAATTTCATAAATTCAAAAAACAAATTATCGGTACAATATTTTATCTTACTAAATTTAGAAAGCAAAATATCAATTCAAAATTTTAACTTAAAAAAAATATATATATATACATGTATCGTTTCAAAATGTTAACAAAACTTAGATATTAAACTAAGAGACATCAAGAGTCTCATTTACTAAAGATAAGATCAATAGACTTGGACAATCTAAGAGACTCTTGAATAACAAAAACACTCATTAATTATTATTATTATTATTTTAATTTTTAACACTCTCCTTAAAGTGATGTCCGATTAACTAGTTCCAACTTAGACCGTAGATCTTCGAAAGGACCTTTAGAAAGTGTTTTTGTGAAGATATCAGCAATATTGTCTTCACTTCTTACTGTAATCATTTCAATGATTCCCTTTAATACTTTTTCACGAATAAAGTGATGCTCCAACTCAATGTGTTTTGTCCTCGCATGAAACACATGATTTGAAGCCAATTTAATAGCACTCAAATTATCTCCATGGATAGGAAATCGGCTGATCAAACTTGACATAAAAATCCTACCACAATCTTTGAAGCCATATGTACTTTTGTGCTGCGTGAGCTGATGCTTTGTATTTTGCTTATGCTGTAGACAAGGGTACCGATCCTTATTTCCTACTACTCCAAGATATTCTAGTGTTTCCACACACAAAAAAAAACATATGTGGACCTTCGATCGTCTCAATCTCCAACAAAGTTAACATCTGCATATCCTTGCAAGACAAATTTTGTATCTTTCTCATATAGTAGACCAATATCTAGTGAGGTATTAATATACTTAAAAAAAATCGCTTCTCGAGGTGTGGATTCCTTGACTCATGCATGTATCGACTCACCACTCCAACTACACAAGCAATGTCAGGCATTGTTATAGTCAGATAAATTAGACTTCCCACAAGAGCACAATACGAACGAGGATATAATAGACATGTTCATTTGTCTCGACTGAGTCTAAGATTTACATAAAGAGGAGTATAACTCTTTTTTCCATCTGTCATACCAAATTTATCTATCAACTTCTTTGCGTAGTTGATCTGCGATACAAACAAACCTTTCTCGAAATTTTCGATTTGTAGACCAAGGAAAGTTCCTAGTTAACCAAGTTTCTTCACCTCAAAGCGAAGCGAGAGTTCATCTTGTAACCGAGAAACCTCATCATAGTTATTGCCCATCAAGATTGTATCATCCACATATAGAAGTACCACTAACATCTGCCCTTGATAATTCTTTATAAATAGACTTGAGTTGGATTCTGAAGCTTTGTACCTACAAAATTGAAGATATTCTGCAATCTTTTCATATCAAGCACACGTATTTGCTTTAATCTATATAGTGCCTTCTTAAGTCTACAAACCAACTGGTCACCCTCATTCTTCTCGAATTCAGGTGGTTGTTTCATATATATTGGGCGATCAAGTTCTCCGTAGAGAAATGCATTCTTGATGTCTAATTGCCACATCTTCCATCGAGAATTTTCTATTAAGGCCAACATAGTGCGAATTGACGCCATCTTCGCAATTGGGTTGAGTGTCTCCTCATAATCTTATCCATACTTCTGCGAGAATCCTCGAGCGACCAATCTAGCTTTGTATTGATCTACGCTTCCATCAGCGTTTCGCTTGATTCGATACATCCACTTACATGTGACTACTTGAGTATCTGGAGGCTTCATGTCTCATTCTTCTTGAGAGCATGCATTTCCTCATACATTGCTGCCACCCATTCCTTGACATTCTTTGCTTCATTATAAGAAGCGGGTTTCTCGTCGTCTATTGTGTTTGCCAAGAAACAAGAGAAGGTTGTTACAAAATTATCATCTCTGAATCGATAAGGCCTTAAAATGTTCCTTTTTGGTCGAGATTCCCCATTCTGTTGTTGACTAGATTCTTCCTGATGTAGACTTCTTGGTAACCTTTCACTTTTTGTTCCTTCATCGACTGAAGTATCTTGAGCTAAGTTAGGGCTCCCCTGTCACTATTTTCATTACTACAGGAGCTTCTCGTAGACGTGAGTATGGGAAGATTAGTCTGAACAGTTTCCTCAACATCCATCATGTAGTACGAGAAATTTTGTCGAAAACAATATCTATCGACACAGTACATTTGTGGGTTGATGGATCCATACACCGCCACCCTTTCTTTCTCTGGTCATAGTCGACGAACACGCACTTGACTGCCTTTGCATCCAATTTTCTCCTTCTCAAGTCTGGAATATGAACATAGCAAATATATCCAAAAACTCGAAAATGCTTCACATTTGGCTTAAAACCATAAAACATCTCGAATGGAGATTTGAATTTATTTGGGCTCAGCGGAACTCGATTGATGACATATGCAGCACAACTCATGTCTTCCGTCCATAACTACTTTGGTATATTCTTTATATGGATCCACGACTTACAAGTCTCTATAAGGTGTCGAATCTTCCTTTCAGCTATCCCATTTTGTTGTGGGTATCAGGACAGGAAAGTTCTCTTTTATGTCATTTTATATACAAAACAATTCAAACTCTTTTTGAGCAAAATTCTCCACCATTGTCTGTCTGTAATACTCGAATTTTCCTATCTTGTTCTCCTTATACTGTCTCCTTAAACTCGAGAAATTTTGGGAACACTTTGGATTTCTCTTTCACGAAGTACACCCAAATGAATCTGGAGAAATCATCCACAAACAACAACATATATTTACTTCCTGAGTATGAGGCAGTTCGAGTTGGTCCTATCAAGTCACTATGAACTCAATCCAAAGGACCCTTACTTCTCGATACATAATTATCGAATGGAAGTCGACGAGCCTTCCCATATTTACATCCTTCACACACACTTCCCTCCTCAATCCTCAAATCTTCAAGTAGACCTTCAACAAGTTTTTTTCGAGACATAACACTGAGCTTAATCGTATTGATACTCCCAAGCCTTGCATGCCATAGAAAAGAGGTGCTTTTGTCGTTCACCTTTTCTATGTACAAATTTAATGCTGAAAAGACAAAAAGATCATTTACCCGAGTTCTAGTGTGAACCACATCCGCCTTGATTTCTTTCACGTTCATTAAGAACTTCAAATTGTGTGGATCGAACAACACAAGATTTTCGGCATCTATAATATTTGCAACCGAGAAAAAGTTCTTTCGAATTCCTCGTACGTGGTAGACATTCTTTAGAGTAATAGATTCTCCTTTGTCGCTTTCAATGACAATCGATCATTCCTTTTAACTCCGTGAACTGATTTATCTGTCGTGACAATGCCACTACCCCCATTATGAACTCGACTCGATAAGAACACAGTATCATCTCGAGTAACGTGATCTCTGCACCCTAAATTGACTATCCACATTTGATCGATCTACTGTTTACCATGAGATGACTCTATTTGCTTTTCCTTCGAAGTCATCACATCGACATGCAAATCTTTGTCATAGTCCTCCTCAACACACTGTTTAGACTTTTCTCCGAGATTTGAACTAGCAAAATTTCCATCCAAATTTACTCGACAATCTCTCTTGAAGTGTCCAGTCTTGCCGCACCTAAAACACTTAAGAGGTTTTTTTAGTAATATTTGAAGAATCATAGCATGTTTCTTCCTTCTTCGACTTTTCCTTTTTCCAGCTCGATTTCTTTACGAATAACGCATTGTTCGACTCCTCCTTTATATTCGTTCCAGCCATTTGTGCGGCCAATGACTCTTGAGATGACAAGAGATTTTCAAACTCCTCGAGTGAAGGTTGTTAAGCCCAACCTTGAATCGAGGTGATGAATGGTGTATATTCAGGTTGAAGTCCTTGAACAATATGCCTATTTGTTAGAGCCTCTAAGATTTTCTCATATGAGTTCAATAAAGAAATTTTGAGCATATGTTCTTTACCTTATGAAAGAACTCCGAGACAGATCCGATTTGGCCTAGAATGATTTTGAAGTCGTAATATTCTGAATAAAAGCTAAAAAGATAAAAACGTAAATGAATTATTTAATTACAATGCTTTCAATTCTAGTGAGTTTAAAACGGTAAATTCCAGTTCCTGCAAATATTCTAGTTATGCGTCGTGCTTTGGATTCTTCTCCACGATCTCGCGAGGGCGCTACAATCCGATACAATATCTTTCCATAACTCTTCAAAGCTCCTGTGGGTTTTGACATATACCCTTGCATTCCGTTTTTGCTAAATGTTATACACCATTGCTCCAAAACCGCATTTGAACACGCTTGTTGCAAATATATTTCCCTTAGTTTTGAGTAGTGCTGCTTCTTTGATTTTATTCCATTCGCTCGGAAAACTGATCAGTTTCAGGATTTTATAGAATCTGTCTCAAAGCTCCGAAGCAATACAGCAGCTCCCGAATAGGTGATCTATGATTTCTTCATTTCATATGCATAAAAGACAGCTTGCGTCCAGGATGCTCATATACTTGCTGATACGATCACGAGTGCCGAGTCTTTCCTAGAAGGTGAGCCATAGGATGAACTAGTATCGAGGGATAATCTTCATTGACCATACAAGAGGTGCCCATTCTACTTTCTGCGCTTTTTCCCGGGTTACCTCCAATATTTTTTTCGATACTAGCTTCCCACTGTCCTCAGCTTTCCATTCATAAATATTCGGTCTGTCGTGCAGTTGTATGTTACTTATATGATCAAGTATCCTCTTTCCTTCTGGAATTCTTCTCAGAAGCGAGTTCCAATTCCCGTCTTTAATGTCTCTGATTTCCGCTTTTGCGCACTCCCTTCTGATGCAGATATTTTGAAACTCCTCCTTGTGGATGATAGGATGGTTTTCGAACCAAGGGTCGTGCCAGAATAGAGTGCCTTTCACGTCCCCTAGTCGGATGTCATAAAGATCTGTAATATCGCTTCTTAGTTTAAGAATCTTTTTTAGAGACCAGTTCATACCTTTGTGAATTTTGCAGGTCCAGATGTTGGTTTCATATTTCATAAACCTCGTATGCACCCATTTGATCCATAGTGACTCCTGATTGCGCTCCAAAGCCCACAGATGCTTGAAGGTTAGAGCCTTGTTCCACTCGATACAGTTCTTCAAGTCGATGTCTCCCTCATCCTTCGGTTTGCAGAGAGTAGTCCATTTGACTTTCTTTTCTCCTCTTCCGCTACTTCTCCAGATAAAGTTCCTCATCAGCGTGTCGAGCTCCTTCATTACCTTCTTCGGAATGACCATCTGCTGCGCCTAGTAGCCAACTATTCTCATGACCACGATTTTGATAAGTTCGATCCTCCCTGCATAAGAAAGTTTTTTTGTTGCCCAGTCAGATATTGTGTTTTTTACATTTTCAATCAGCGGCTTACAGTGTGAGATCTCGATTTGCTTTGCGGTTAACGAAATTCCTAAGTACCTTATGGGAAAACTGCCTTCATCGATGCCCATGATATTGAAAATGTCATGCTTTGTTTCGTCTTTCACACCTCCATAAAATGCCACATTTTTACTTTCATTAATAGTTAAATCTGTAACCTTGGAAAAGAACGTTAGTGCAACCCTTAATAGTTTTAATGGAATCAACGTCTACGTGCGCTAGAATGAACAAATCGTCAGCAAAGCATAAATGAGTTACCTCCTCTACCTCACAGAATGGGTGAAAGATGTATGAACGATTCTTTCGGAACATCGCAAAGATGCTCTCAAAGATCGCCATGATAGCTACGAAAAGATAAGAAGAGAGGGGGTCCCTTTGCCTTACCCCGTTTTCACCCTTGAAATAGCCTCTGTGGACTCCATTGACGCTAACAACAAAATAGGATGATGAAACGCAGAAAAATAACTAGAAAGTCTCGAATGGCTTCCCATCTAACAAAGTCGAAAGCTTTTTTGATATCTATTTTGAAAGTCCCTCTCGGAGATATTTTCTTTTTTCCCGTAACCTTTTAATAGGCTCTGTATGAGAAGAATATTATGAGAGATTGTCCTACCGGGGATGAATGCAGATTGATTAAGATTTATTATTTTTCCTATGACTTTTTTAAAGCGTTTAGAAATGATTTTTGAAATTATTTTATAAATCACATTGCAGCAGGAAACTGGTCTGAAATCTTGTACTTTCTCGGGTACCGTAGTTTTGGGGATCAAGGTTAGGACTGTTATATTCCATTGCTTTAACATCTTCTTGTTCTTGAAAAACTGCAGAACCCCATCAATTACGTCTTTACCCACAAACGACCAATTGTCTTTGAAGAACTATGCATTAAACCCATCAGGACCTGAGCTTTTATTCCCATCAATACTAAACAGAGCTTCTTTAACCTCAACCATCGTGACCACCCTTATCAGCTCGCGACTATCTTCTGTAGAGATTTTCCTATCAATAATCTAATACAAGGTATTCAAGTGACTTTGATGTTGCTTTCTTGTACCCATAAGTTGTTTATAGAAATCGATAATCAGATCTTGTACACTCTTTTAACCCTGAACATATTTACCATCATCATTCTTCAGTCTGTATACATTATTTCTCATGTTTCTAGCCTTGCATTTTCTGTAGAAGAAAACTGTGTTTATGTCACCTAATGAGAGCCAACTCTGTTTTGATTTCTGTCTAACAAAATTCTCTTCAAGTAGACTCAACTTCCTGAAGTTTTCAAGCGCATACCTTTCTGTCATTTAACGAAGTCACAAACAGGACTTCGATGATCGAACCGTGAAGAAACTTATTAAAAAGTGAATAAAAACTTTAGAAAATTAAAAATAAACTGAAATGAAATATTTCTGTCTATTGAACTTACTGAAATAAGAACATTATTACAACTTATATAAAGTAAAAACAAAACATAGACATTTAAGAGACATAAATAGTCTCATTTACTAGAGAAAATATCAAAAGACTTGGAGAATTCAAAAAACTTTTGAATAACAAAAAGACTCATAAATTATTATTATTATTATTTCTTTAATTTGTAACACGTCACACTTAGAGGTTTGAATCAAGGGTTGAATCAAGATGGAAGAATATTTATATGGTAAATATAAAAGAGTTTAAATTTGTTATCACTTAAAAAAGAATTATTTATTATATCTAATTGATTTTAGATCTCATCAAAATTAGAAGTTGCAAACCATAAGAGGGTTGTTAGAAATTAAAGTAATAATAATAATAACAATTAAGGAATCTTTTTGTTATGCAAGAGTCTCTTGGATTGTCCAAGCCTCTTGATCTTATCTTTAGTAAATGAGACTCTTCACGTCTCTTAGTTATTCTTACTTTATTTAAGTTTTGTAATCGTGTTCTTCTTTCTATCAAGTTCAATAGACAGAATCTCATTTCAGTTTGTTTTCATTATCTAGAGTTTCTATTCACTTTCCAATATAATTCTTCACTGTTCGATCATCGAGGTCCTGGTTGTGACTTCGTTACATGGTATCAGAGCTTTGGTAATATTGTTGAAGAAGATATCGTTGTTATTCGATATGGAAAGTGGTGGTCGTGTAGCTGGACTCGGTTTGGAGTTGTTAAACCAGTCAAACTACCGGATATGGAAAACTTATATGGAATCGTACCTGATTGGGGAAGATTTGTGGGACATCGTCGTAGACGATGATGATGTAGCTCTTGAGGATGTTGTTGAAAATGCGGAAGCATCGAAGAAACGAAAGAGACTCAACGCGAAAGCAGAATTTGTGTTGAAGAGGTCAATCTCCCACAATCTGTTTGAACACATCATCGGTTGTGGATCTGCTCGTGAGATCTGGGAAACGCTTGATCGTCTTTTCAATAAGAAGAACGAGGCTCGTCTCCAGATGCTTGAAAACGAGTTGGCAGCTGCAAAACAAATCGGTTCTGTCTCAGAGTTCTTTCTTAAGGTAAAGAACATATGCTCAAAAATTTCTTTATTGAATCCAGATGAGAAAATCTCAGAGGCTCGAACAAAGAGGCATATTGTTCGAGGACTTCGACCCGAATATACACCATTCATCACCTCGATTCAAGGTTGGGCTCAACAACCTTCACTCGAGGAGTTTGAAAATCTCTTGTCATCTCAAAAGTCGTTGGCCGCACAAATGGCTGGAATGAGTATAAAGGAGGAGTCGAACAGTGCGTTGTTCGTGAAGAAATCGAGCTGGAAAAAGGGAAAGTCGAAGAAGGAAGAAACAGGTCAAGATTCTTCAAATATTCCTAAGAAGTCCCTTAAGTGTTTCAGGTGCGGAAAGATTAGACACTTCAAGAGAGACTGTCGAGTAAATTTGAATGGAAATTTTGATGGTTCAAATTTCGGAGAAAAGTCTAACCAGCGTGTTTGAGGAGGACTGGGACAAGGCTTTTCATGTCGATGTGACGACTTCGAAGGAAAAGAAAACATAGGCTTCTCATGGTAAACAGGAGATCGATCAAAGGTGGATCGTCGATTCAGGGTGCGGACATCATGTTACTGGAGATGGTTCTGTGTTCTCGTCGAGTCGAGTTCATAATGGGGGCGTTGGCATTGTCACAGCTGATAACTCGGTTCACGGAGTTAAAAAGGAATGATCAGTTGTCATTGAAAGCGATAAAGGAGAATCTATTACTCTGAAGAATGTCTACCACGTTCTAGGAATTCAGAAGAATCTCTTCTCGGTTGCAAATGCTGTAGACGCTGGAAATTTGGTGTTGTTTGGACCAAATGATGTGAAGTTCTTAAAGAACGTGAAAGAAATCAAGGCGGATGTGGTCCACAATGGAACTCGGGTAAATAATCTCTTTGTCCTTTCAGCTTCAAATTCGTACATAGAAAGGGTGAACGACAAAAGCACCTCTTTTCTATGGCATGCAAGACTTGGGCATGTCAATATGACTAAGCTCAGTGTTATGTCTCGAAAGAAACTTGTCGAAGGTCTACCTGAAGATCTAAGAATTGAGGAGGGCAGTGTGTGTGAAGGATGTCAATATGGGAAGGCTCATCGACTTCCTTTCGACAAATCTGTATCGAGAAGTAAGGGTCTTTTGGATCGAGTTCATAGTGACTTGATGGGACCAACTCGAACTGCCTCATACTCGGAAAGTAAATATATGTTGTTGTTTGTGGATGATTTCTCCAGGTTCACTTAGGTGTACTTTGTGAAAGAGAAGTCTGAAGTGTTCTCTAAATTTCTTGAGTTCAAGGAGACGGTAGAAGGAGAACAGGAAAGGAAAATTCGAGTATTGCGGACAGACAATGGTGGGGAATTTTGCTCAAAAGAGTTTGAATTGTTTTGTAGGCAAAATGGCATAAAAAGAGAACTCTCCTGCCCTGAGACCCCGCAACAGAATGGAATAGCCGAAAGGAAGATTCGACACCTTACAGAGACTTGTAAGTCTTGGTTGCATATGAAGAATATACCAAGGAAGTTATGGGCAGAAGGTATGAGTTGTGCTGCTCATGTCATCAATCGAGTTCTTCTTAGCCCGAATGAGTTCAAATCTCCATTCGAGATTCTTTTTGGTTTTAAGCCAAATGTTAAACATTTTCGAGTTTTTGGATCTACTTGTTATGTCCATATTCCAGACTCGAGAAGGAGAAAATTGGATGCGAAGGCAGTCAAATGCGTGTTTGTCGGCTATGACCAGAGAAGTAAAGGGTGGCGGTGTATAGATCCATCAACACACAAATGCACTGTGTCGAGAGATGTCGTTTTCGATGAAATCTCTTCATACTACATGAAAGATGCTGAGGAAACTGTTCAGACTAATCTTCCCATTCCCACGTCTACGAGAAGCTCCTGTAGTAGTGATAATAGTGACAGGGGGAGCCCTGACATAGCTCAAAATACTTCAGTCGATGAAGGAGAAAAAGGTGAAAGGTTACTAAGAAGTCCACATCAGGAAGAATCAAGTCAACAACAGAATGGGAAATCTCGACCAAAAAGGAACATTGTAAGGCCCCTTCGATTTAGGGATGATAATTTTGTAACAACCTTCTCTTGTTTCTTGGCAAATGCAATAGACGACGAGGAACCCACTTCTTATAATGAAGCAAAAAATGTCAAGGAATGGGTGACAGCAATGAAGGAGGAAATGCATGCTCTCAAGAAGAATGAGACATGGGACGTTGTTCCGAAGCCTCCTGATACTCAAGCAGTCACATGTAAGTGGGTGTATCGAATCAAGCGAAAGGCTGATGGAAGCATAGATCGATACAAAGCTAGATTGGTCGCTCGAGGATTCTCACAGAAGTATGGAGAAGATTACGAGGAGACATTCAGCCCAGTTGCGAAGATGACGTCAATTCGCACTGTGTTGGCCTTAGCAGCAAGTTCTCGATGGAAGTTGTGGCAATTGGATGTCAAGAATGCATTTCTCTACGGAGAACTTGATCGTCCAATATATATGGAACAACCACCTGGATTCGAGAAGACTGATGGTTCCCAGTTGGTCTGTAGACTTAAGAAGGAACTATATGGATTAAAGCAAGCCCCGCGTGCTTGGTATGGAAAGATTGCGGAATATCTTCAATTTTGTGGGTACAAGGCTTCAGAATCCGACTCAAGTCTATTTATAAAGAAGAATCATGGACAGATGGTGGTGGTGCTTCTTTATGTGGATGACATAATCTTGACGGGCAGTAACTATGATGAGGTTGCTCGTCTATAAGATGAGCTCTCGCTTCGTTTTGAGATGAAGAAGCTTGGTGAACTTGGAACCTTCCTTGGTCTACCTGAAGATCTAGCTTTTCATATCTTACTATAACAAGGCCTGACATTGCTTATGCAGTTGGAGTGGTGAGTCGATACATGCAGGAGCCAAGGAAACCACACCTCGAAGAAGCGAAGAAAATTTTGAAGTATATTAATACCTCGCTAGATATTGGTCTACTATATGAGAAAGATGCGAAATTTGTCTTGTAAGGATATGCAGATGCTGACTTTGCTGGAGATCGAGATGATCGAAGGTCCACATCTGGGTTTGTTTTTCTTTGTGGAAACACTAGCATATCTTGGAGTAGTAGGAAACAAGGATCGGTATCCTTGTCTACAACAAAAGCGGAATACAAAGCATCAACTCACGCAGCACAGGAGTGCATATGGCTTCGTAGACTCTAGGAGGATTTTCATATCAAGTTTGATCATCCAGTTCCTATACATGGAGATAATTTGAGTGCTATTAAATTGACTTCAAATCCTGTGTTTCATGCGAGGACAAAACACATTGAGTTGGAGCATCACTTTATTCGTGAAAAAGTATTAGAAGGAATCATTGAGATGGTTGCAGTAAGAAGTGAAGATAATGTTGTTGATATCTTCACAAAAGCACTTCCTAAAGGTCCTTTCGAAAATCTACGATCAAAGTTGGGACTAGTTCATCGGGCATCACTTTAAGGGGGAGTGTTAGAAATTAAAGTAATAATAATAACAATTAAGGAATCTTTTTGTTATGCAAGAGTCTCTTGGATTGTCCAAGCCTCTTGATCTTATCTTTAGTAAATGAGACTCTTCACGTCTCTTAGTTATGCTTACTTTATTTAAGTTTTGTAATCGTGTTCTTCTTTCTATCAAGTTCAATACACAGAATCTCATTTCAGTTTGTTTTCATTATCTAGAGTTTCTATTCACTTTCCAATATAATTCTTCACTGTTCGATCATCGAGGTCCTGGTTGTGACTTCGTTACAAGGGCTGCTTTAAATCAATTGTTTTAATGTTATTCTTGTAAAAAAAATTCTCATGTTTTTTTGGACGTTAATTTGTTATAATTATATAATTTATTATACTTTGGTGGCCGGTGGGTGTCCTCAATAGTTATATTAATAATTAGATACTTAATCACATGTTGCGATATTATAAATCAGAATGAGAGGAGTAAAGCTACTTGAACGGGTTCAAGGTTTAGGGACGAGATGAGTGCAAATCGATAAACGACACCGAAAATCAGAGCTTAATATATTTTTTAAATGTAAAATATTATGAATGGTAACTTATAGATGTGCTATAAATATAATGGGTCTTTTAAATTTATGAGATCCAACCTTCTTTGGAATCCATAATAATGACAGTCTTATTATTATTAATAATAATAATATGCACTATAATAAATAGAAAGAAAGAAAGAAAAAAAGTAGTTAAAGGTCATCAATCATCACTAAACAATCTTCAATAATTGTATACCACAACATATATTTATAGTTTCCCAAGTTCCGACATTAAATCACTATAAACTTATAATTAATCCATTATAAATGTCTAAATTATAATCCACCATATTTCAGTGGTACGAGTCGGTTTAAGAGACTAAAAAGTCACGGATTTAATTCTATCTGGAAACGCTTTATGTTGAAGTGGTACCAATATTATGGATGTCATACTAGTTCTCTTTAAATTCAAAAAATAAAAAATGTCTAAACTATATTTTTTTGTATCACCTATATCTTAAACTTAAGATAATATACACATTTTCATTTTTGATATATATATATATATTTCATACCGGTCAAGGCCTCATGGGTGCTCAATTGTAGGCATGCATGAAGGGTAGGACATTGTTGTGGCTTCCATCTTGGCTGTTGGAATTCGACATGGGGCTTATTTCATTTTTTTTCACCTAAATTTTTAAACCTAAAATAAATAAAATTACAACAAAAAAATTATAATAAATACCCGTAAATGAATTATTTGAAAAACTAACTTTGAGATTTTTTTTTTCATTTACCTATTTTAGTTAGTTTTAATTAATGGTGTGTCATTTATTTCAAGTAGTCTAGTTACTTATCTTTTCAAATGATCTAGAGGGTTTGACAAATATTTATATTTTAATTGTACTTTAGTTGTAGCTCTATTTTGGTTACTATCTTTTTATGAGATTCAATATGAATGTGAATCATGAGATATTGATTATTGTGGAAAAAAATTCAAAAGTCTCTTTTAAAGATTTTTCGAAAATTATTTAAAATTATAAATTGGCTGTAAGAATAAGGTCTACTAAATCCAATGAGCGGTTCTTTTTTTTTATAAAAAATGATCTATGCATATGAAAATTATAAGGATAGTTAAATGAACGACAAATCATAACAAGTAAAAATATGTTACCCAATAGAACATTAAAATAAGAAGAGATTACAAACACGTCAATAACATGTTATCGAGCTTGTAAATTCTCAAAAAAAACGAATAACTCATCAACCTACTCCAGCACCAATATTTCAAAACGAATATGAGAAAGCGTAATAATAATAACATTATTAATGATATGTATCGAACGACTACGATTATTGAAAGTTTGACGATTTTTCTCCAACTAGATAGTCCACTATAAAACAATCGAGATGCTAACCCTAATATGTATTTATACCATACAAGTCACTTCAATTCAAACTTCACATCAACTATCTAAAGACTCCATATACTAACCACCATTGACAATGCAAAAGTGACTCACCGATTTCACTTCCTTATTACACATACGACAACGACTTACAATAATGCAATTTTTACATAATGCCACAAGAATCCCACTAGACTTCTCTATATAATAAAGAGTCTCTCAACCGCCAATTACATATATCCCTTACAATCCACTAATTTATATTTCGAATTTTAGTCTCACTAACACAATATATGCCAAAATAAATTATTCCCAATAGTGACTTTAAGACACTTCTCTTCACACCGTCATTGATTCCATAAATGTTTCAATCAAATTTTTTTCAATCATTGATGAAATCCAATCGGAATAACATTTTTTATGTTTTGAGACACACTTTCCCTCTTGCATATAATCATGTGGTACATTATTTAGTTTTTCAGTTGACAACGTTGGTAGTTGTTTCGACGAATAAGAGTTTTGATGGAAAATATACGGAAGATTTCGCGCACATTAACGATTGAGGTGGACAAATCGATCTCTTTCGCCTTAACTTCATTTGAAATAGTTCAATGGTTGAGCACACAAACTCAAGTCCATGTAATCATTAGTTCTAGTCATCACACCCAAATAATTTTAAAAAATGGTAATCTTCCTCTTAATTCATAAGAGAATATCCTCAATTGTGGACTCATTGTCTCAAAACTATATTAACATTAACAACAATAACGGTGCATAGTATTTAACACTACCTAATAAGCTCTTCATATTCATATAGAAACTACAAAAATTGTAAATAGGTCAATATTGTAAATGTAAATAGTTGGAGATTGATTAGGGTACCCTTAGTTAGAATTGGGGTGTATATTGCATATCCTGTCGGTTGGAAATGTCTTGTAAATGTAAATAGTTGGGGATTGGATTGGGGATGGGACATATTGCATTTCTTGTCGGTTGGAAATGTTATTTGTCATCTTAAAGTAAATAATAATAATAATTATAATTATAATTATAATAATTATAATAATAATAATCCCACCCAGAAGCAGAAGCGTCAATTTTTATTATTAATTAATATATATTATATTAAATAATTTATTTATTTATTTATATAATATTTTTAATATATATTATGATTTTTTTATACGGCATATATATTATAATTATATTTTTATATTTATTTTTAATTAGTATAATATTTTAATTTAATGGGCCACAACGTGGGTATCAGATTCTTAGGGCCTACCCTCAAACATACATATATTCAGTCACCCAATCTCACTCTTCAAAACAAAAATGATATTATTTTTATTTTTTTTAGATAAATTTAAATTCGACTCTAATTATATTAAAATAGGTATATTTAGTGGAGGAAATATATTATATATTGGGACCGACAATTATTTTATTTAATATTTCATATTTTTAAATTAATTTAAAAATAACTAATTAAATAAAATTAAGAAAAAAAACTTTAATATAATATCAATTTCAAACAAATTTAATTATAAAAATTTATTAGAATCGAACTCAATTATGTAGGACTTTTACAATTGTGTTATTAAATTAAAAAAATAATAATTATTTGTTTAAATTTTATAAAAATAAAATAAAATACAAATAAATTAATATTAATATTTTGATTGAATTAAGTTATTTAATTCTTTAAAAGGTGTATGAAAATATATTTAAAATGATCCAAAAATATTAATAACAACCCTTTGTTACTAAAAAAAAATATAATTAAACAACTTTAATTTGAATAGCTAATTTCTCTTTGTTTAATCCCAATATTAACATAAAGTTTGATACATATATAGTGATGTTAAATATTACATTTACAAAAAAAAATTATAATATATTGACAAAATTTCAATACACTTATAAATATCTTATTAATTTGTACAACCTATATTGTAAACTTTCCAAATATTAACATATTTACATTTTTTTTAATATTTTTGTTTGATTGCACGATTTATTTTTATTTTTCACAAACTTCTTAATTTAGTTAAAGAGTCCTCAGCTTAGCCTTAACTTAAATTAGATAATAAACTTTACTTTATATATTTATATATAAAATATGATGCTTAATTTTTAAAATGTCTAGATTGTCGAGTCAAGAGTTGTGGTTAATTTGAATATATATATACGTGTGAGAATAAATGGATAATTTGGTCGAATTTTTGGTTGTCCCGCCCATAAACATAAAACGTTTAAAAATAAAATCAAAAATGCTATAGGTATGTTTCGAACTTGCAACCTAACTAAAAAACAAGTACAGCCCCTTAATCAAGTGTGATTGACATTAGGTTGACTGGATGATTAATTTATTGATTTGAGTTTGATCTTAAAATCATTTGTAAGTTTTTTTTTTTTGAATTAATTTGAATCGATCCGCCTAAATTAGAAATATCAAATTTTAATTTTAAAATTTTTAAAAATCGAATTGTTGGGTTTAAGAATGACTACTCAATAATCATTCTAATCATTTGTTAACGATGTTAAAAAGTATTTTAAACCAATTTCGAAGCATATGAAGCATGTTTGTTTGGATTTGAATTTTTCTAAAAATATTTGGATTTCAATTTTAAAATTCGTTTGTCAGTTGGTTCCGACTCAAACAAACTTAAGGATGTTTTTTTTTTGTAAGTTCTAATTATGAATTAGAAGCATGAAAAATAAAATTCATTTTTTTCTTTGAAAAGGTCATTTTCTTACTAGGCACCGACGAGGCCTTGGTCGGTTGAATGATGACCTATGGACTTGATAGACGTGTTCTAAATGGGGAGACGAAGCTCCCCATGTTTCAATTTTGGTTAGTAGCCTCTTAGCCAAAAACTAAAATCTAAAACTTGATTTTGGCAAGGTTCAAGAAGAAGGTTGACTCGGACAAACTGGCCCTACACCAAAGTCACCTTCGCGCCTCGCCCATTCAACCCGTGTGTCTCGCCCCTTGTTGACTAGAGGCCGAACCACTTTGACTTTTACCAAGATCGCGTCCAAGTCCACCTAAACCGTTCCTGAACCCACTCGATTAATCGATTATCCACTCCATGCCCAGACCAAGGGCCCTTAGGCCTATTTATTTCATTTTTTTTATTTCTAAGTGTTTTTAATATTTTAAAGACTTCATACTATATGGGACCAGTTTTAAGAGCCAAACAATTTGAAATAAAAATAAATGTACTAGAAAGATTTTCAAATAAAAATAAATATTTAATAAATAATTTAAAACAAAATTAGATA
The DNA here is from genome assembly GCF_907164915.1 of Impatiens glandulifera. Taxonomy (NCBI): domain Eukaryota; kingdom Viridiplantae; phylum Streptophyta; class Magnoliopsida; order Ericales; family Balsaminaceae; genus Impatiens; species Impatiens glandulifera. The sequence goes on from NC_061865.1 coordinate 4,794,375, forward strand.
TAAAAATCAATTATAAATAAATAATGTATAAGGAGATATTTCAAACTTAATTAAATATAGAAAAATAATTATACATATTCTAAGAACTTCTTTTAAACAAATTATATTTTGAAAATGCATCTAAGTATTAATTAAAATATATATTATTTTTATTTCTTGTTTTAAAAGAAAATAATCAATACAAAATTTGTTGTAATAAATATAATAAATAGAGAATGGTCATGGTCAAATAGTTGGTATTATGAATGGCTATCGCGGGTAGGTACCTTCGGAGTAGTGAAGTGTTAATTCTTGAACCCGATTTATATTTTACTATCCGATCATGTACGAGTTTTTCTATTTCTATCATTATTCCTGATTCGTCGGGTATTCGATCCATGACGGGTACCCTATTACTTGATTGAAAAACTAATTATGAGATTATATAAAGTTCGAAGAAAAAAAACATAAATAAATTTAAAATTAATAATATCGAAATATTAAAAATTCAAATAAAAACATTACTTATTTGGTAGATCTCGAAAAAGATAAACTAGAGTGAAAAAAATAAGTTAAAATTTTAAAAAAAAATTAAAAGGTTGAATATGAAGAATGATGAGAACATGTAATATTTTGATATTAAAATAGGTTGAAGATCAATATTTATTTACGTAGATAAATATTTTTTCGTGTAGTGTATTTATGATGATATTTAGAATGAAGCGTGGATAAGATCAACTTAAATTATGTATTTATAAGATATTTGTAATTATGAAAATTTTGAAAAGTCATATTAAGTTTTAATAATAAAAAATACTTTTAATACTAATAAAGTTGGGTATCTGATAACGGGTTTGAGTTTCGCACATTTCTCATCCACGACCCTGTACCCAACCGGGTACCTTCTCCCCTCCTCATGAGTATGTCTGACCCGACCTCAATTTCGATTTAAAATATCCAAACCCCAACTATTAAATACCCAGCATCTCTGGTCGGTACAAACATCACCATGTGTATTATATACCCCACCTCTTCCATTAGAAAAAAAATTATTATATTAAATTTTGATATAAAAAAGACGGACATTTACCCCCAACATCGGCCCTTTTCACTCCCCTCATCATCAGACTGTCCATTTTACCTCGCATCACTTATAATATCATTAATACATAGTAGATTGGAAGAGTTTATTAAATAAATTAAAAGGTTACGGATTTAATTTAAAAAAAAAAAATAAGGGTAATCGGAAGGCCATGTTATGGTTTGTCATAGCTCTTTTAATTAAAAAATAAAATTATTCAACTAGACATTAAATCCGGATTAAAAATAATATTCAATAAAAAAATAACTAATTGAGTTAAATAATTGAAAATTATTATTTTGTATATAAAATTCAAAATTTATAAAAAAAAAAATACAAAAAAAATATTTAGTTAAATTATTTAAATATTTGAAAATATACGTAATATTATGAAAACTATTTAAAAATAATTCTTTTAATAACGACCGCTTAGATTTGTTATGAAAATAATAAGTTTAATTTTAAAGAACTATATAGGAAAAATATAGGTATAACATATACTTGGAAAAGAGGTATAATATTATTAAAATAATTAATACATATATATAATAATAATAAATTAAAGAATTGAAAAAAAAAATATTAAAATAAACCTAATATCATAAAAATAAAATGATCTTTTTATTTTTGTACTATTTTTATATTTTTATTTTAAACACAAAATTATAAACAATTATTAATTATATTATTTAATTTATTAATTAAAATATTAAAATATTTTTTATTTTTTATAATTAATATTATTTATTATATGTTTATACCTATCATATATATTTTACTCAAATAATTAATTTTTTAATTTATTTATACAAATTAAAATTATTTAAAACTAATTATATTATTTGAAATAATTCATTTAGCAAGCTCTAACTATAAATAGAGAGAAGTGGTTGGAGTTGGGCCAGATGCCCAGCTACCATTCATATAAGAGTGTTTTCAAACAGCTTTTAATTTTGTTTCGATATTCAACTCAGATACCCGTTTCCAAAAACAATTAGAAAATTTATTATGAAAACGTGTATCATGATGACAAGTTCAAAATTTTATATATTTTCTATACTTTAAGCAAATAATAATATGATGATTCGAGTATCTTGTTGAAATATATATATATATATAGTAAGTCATTCTCTTATAGATAAAGCCACATAATAACCATTTCAAATAAAACATCAATTTCAGAATTCAAATATGGTAAGCAGCTCTCCAGCCAATATGGTAACTCTCGCGCAAGTCAGGAATGAGCAGCGTGCTAGGGGGCCTGCCACTGTGTTGGCCATCGGAACCGCAGTTCCTTCTAATTGCGTCGATTAGAGCACTTATCCGGATTATTATTTTCGTGTCACAAACAGCCAACATAAGACTGAGTTGAAGGAAAAGTTTGAGCGCATGTGTACGTAATCTTCATGTTCTTCTTGATTATAAATTTAGTTGGAAATATGTTTTATGTCATCATTGTCTAATATCTATTTAGAATGTTTGGATAAGATAATTAATAAATTTGTTAACGTTTTCATATCCTTAATTAATCCTCTAACTCCAAATGTTTCTAAACAAGACTCATTCATTTCAAGTCCTAACCTCGGTCATAGTCCGTTGTCGAGTTATCAAATTAGGGTCACTGAGTCCTCTCCGAACCGTAGTCGATAGTTGCCCATCAGACGGCTCACCAAGTGAACATAGGTTAGATATCACAGTTTTTTCAGAACTAATCTCAGTCATAGTACTTTGTCCGGTTATCAAAGAATACAGACTTACCTTTGTTATGGATCTTTAATATTTTGGTTACATATTAAGTTAGATTAGCTACATTTTTATTTTTAATATTCAGACTTTTATTTTAACTTAAAACGTGAAAGAGAATCATCCCCGTGACATTTATTGCGAATCTACATGGGTTTATAGGAGATCCCAGATACTCAAGTACCTATCGTTAACGAAACGGAGTCTAAAAACGAAAATATTAGAGTAAACAAATCTTTTTACTTAGAGAAATAGGTGAAATCACTCACCCCTAATTTTCTAATTTTTTTTAATCTATAATTCTAAAATATCAATCAAAATCAACGTTGATTCATCATTTTCATCCATAATTTCTTTTTATTTCTTTACAAGTCCACCCAAACTCTAATTTTCTTCTAAAACTTGATCAGGCGAGAAGTCGATGGTAAAGAAGCGACACTTGTACTTAACCGAGGAGATTTTGAAAGAAAAGCCAGAATTATGCGAGCACATGGCGCCGTCATTGGATACAAGGCAAGAGATTCTGGTGGTTGAGACACCAAAACTGGGAAAAGAAGCAGCCTTGAAAGCTATCGAAGAATGGGGACAACCCAAATCAAAGATCACCCATCTGATCTTCGCCTCAAATGGCGGATTCGAAATGCCCGGAGCAGACTACCATCTGACCAAACTCCTCGGACTTAATCCTTCAGTTAAACGTACCATGATTTATATGCAAGGATGCTTCGTCGGAGGAACAGCGATCCGATTAGCCAAGGATTTCGCTGAGAACAACAAGAACGCGAGAGTTCTCATCATCTGCACAGCGATAACCTTGATGAATTTCCGCGGTCCAAGCGAGACTCATCTGGACGACCTAGTCGGTCGATCGTTGTTAGGCGACGGAGCAGGGTCCCTTATAATCGGAGCTGATCCTTTGACGGTGGAGAAGCCGTTGTTCGAATTGGTATCTGCGGCGCAAACGATTTTACCTGAAAGCGATGGGGCGAATGTGGGTTGTCTACGTGAAGTAGGGCTGATGTTTAATCTGAGTAAAGATGTTGCTATGATTATATCGAAGAACATTGAGAAAGCCCTAGTGGATGCGTTTAAACCGTTGGGGATTTCAGATTGGAATTCGATTTTCTGGATCCCTCATCCAGGTAGGCATGTGCGGATATATGATAGGTAGATGTCAATAACAACGAAAAATAAATATCGTCGTTATTGATAGTTGTTCGTCGCTAAAAAAATTAACGTTTAACAATATTTTGTTTATTTGTTTGCTGGATATTATTATTATTCTAACTCGGATAGATTTTATGAAAAATTTTAACACGGGTATATTTTTAATTTTATCTCCGCCTTTGTAGGTGGTCCGGCGATACTTGATCGGTTGGAGACGGAGTTAGGGTTGAAAGAAGGGAAGCTTAGGGCGTCGAGGAAAGTGTTGAGCAATTACGGAAATGTGTCGGGCGGGAGTGTGTATTTTATAATGGATGAGATGAGGAGGAAATCGAAGGAGGAAGGGTTGAAGACGACCGGAGAAGGGCTTCAATGGGGAGTCCTGTTTGGGTTTGGGCCGGGGCTTACGTTGGAGACTGTGGTTCTCGCCGTTTGAGTGTTTCGTTGCTTCTTCTACCATTACTCTGTTTTATTTGAATATTGTAGTAGTAGTGTGCTTATTTGCTATGTCCATTATTTAATGTTATGTTATAATTGGACTAAAATAAATGTTGTTTCTATCAATAAATAAGATTTATGTTGGGCTTGTTTTAGAAATATGGTTATTTTCATTTTTTCATAATAAAACAAATCCATTGTAATACAAAGTTTAGAAAAGTAAATGGAACCCACCACGACATGGCAAAATTTTCAGGTTTCGGACCAAATTTGCTAAAAATAAATAGTACTTAAATGAAACAAATATTTTAGATTAACTACAATAAAATGAAAGAAAGAAAAATACTCTTAAATTTATTTTTTGAATTATTCCTGATTTTTTCTAGAAAATAATCTTATTTTTTTAGTTTTTTTTTTTTAAAAAACAAACAAACTGTTTTGATTAAAATTTGTGACTATCTCGTGACGAATGATTAATCTATTTTCCGGGTCAAGATTCTCAGGGTTACAATATTAACTAACATTTGTGTTAAAGTTAATTTTCAATTTAGAGTGATTCATAGGTAGTGTTCTTGACCAAGAACACGCGATCGAAAATAGGGACTAATGGTTGGGTTTTTTTAGTCGTAGGCTGATTTTTTACTGAGAAAATCAGTAATGACATGATTTCCAAAAATATTAGTTATGACCTATTTTTCGAGAAAATTAGAAATGACTTTTTGAATGGGAGACCCAAAAAACTAGTTAGGCATGACATCCGACCTCTATTTTTCAGAGGCTTGACATTTGACCATATTTTTTAGACAGGCTTGATATTTGACCGCATTTTTATGCCATGGCCTGTTTATGTATTACAGAAATAATTTGTCCACAAACAAATGGCTTAACACTGAGATTACATTGTAGGATAAGTTTAAAAATGTTAAAATTCAATAAAAAGTAGAGTGCGTGAAGATATGCTTAAAAATTTCTTCTTCACGTCAATATTTTTATTTATTTTCTAATCGCCGAACTCGATAGGATCTCTAATTCTTAGTGACTTTAATTATATTATTTAATTTATTAATTAAAATACTAAAATATCTTATATTTAAAAAATATTATTTTATTATTATATATTAATATATTTTAATTTTTCCATCATAACAAAATCTCATTTTCTTAAAATCATCCATAATCATAATATTTTAAATAATTCATATATATATATATATTATTTTTAAAATCCACTATGGAGTCCTTAAGCTTGTTAGATTTGGATCTATTGTAACAAATATACTTATTTAAAAATATTTTGTGGTGATATTTTCAAAGAGGTGTATTTACTTTTGTAAAATACTTTAAGATATTAAATATAATGATAAAATAATTATTTTTAAGATATAAGGTGTTTTTTTTAAAGAATTAAATTGTTTGTTTAATAAGAGAGGTGGATAGAATGATATTTCATTAGTTAGATTTTAGAATAACATGTGTTTGCTTTTTCAATTTAAAACTCAACCGAAGAAACTTTAGAATAATATGTGTTGGCTGGAACATGTGGGTTATTATAAATAGCACTTGGAAATGTCTTGGTTGCCACCTTATAATAAATCTATAATAATAATAAAAAAAACACTATAATAAATAATTATTGTATGTAGCACCCACTACATATATGAACATCTTAATTATATGAAGATAGGTGTGATCGTGGATAGTTCTTGATTGAAACTATTCTTTAGTCCATGCATTTCCGCTGTATAAAAATCGGAAAAAAGAATTATGGTGAAAATGTGATAATATTTTAAATTTTATTTTTAAATTTTTATATATAAATTAGTTAGTTAAAAAGATGAACTTATATTGTTAAAACGTCTTGCGTTTATTAAATTTTGTGTTGAATTAAAATATAATTTTTTATTAATCTAGTTGGTTAAGAGTTGTATTTGTTTAGTTAGTTTGCAAATTCGAAACATACCTATAGTATTTTTAATTTTATTTTTAACCGTTTTAAGTTTATGGATAAATCAATCCACAATCCGACTCAAGTATTCATTTACTCTAACATATATATCCAAATTAACCACGGTTCTTGACCCGGCAATCCGGACACTTTGAAAATTAAGCATCATTATATATATATATTCGGTGATATCTTAAACAAAAACTTAATTTTTACATAATTGATATATCAGAATTATTTTAACAATTATTTGAATATTGGACATTATATATTTTAAAGAAAATTTAAAACAATTAATTAAACAAGGAAATTAATTGATTAAATTTGTATTTTTTTTTTTAAAATAATTCCAATGGAATAAGACCTTAATTTTTTTTTAAAGTTATTTTGAAAAGTTTGTTATGACAGAATGAGGACTTAATATAATATGATCACGTTTGTATCATGCCATGATATGATGATTGATGATAAACAACATATATAATAAAGTCATCTATCTCATAACATTCACATTTAACCTATAAATAACCCCATAATAAAACAACATTTTCACAGTCTCAATATATAGTAACCACCTCTCCATCCAATATGTTAACTGTCGGGCAAGTCAGAAAGGAACAGCGGGCCGAAGGCCCCGCCACTGTGTTGGCCATTGGAACCGCCGCACCTTCAAACTGCGTCGATCAAAGCACTTATCCCGATTACTATTTTCGTGTCACAAACAGCGAACATAAGACCGAGTTGAAGGAGAAGTTCAAACGGATATGTAAGCAATAATTTATTTCTTCTTGATTATTATTAAAAGGAATAATATAGAAGTCATTGTCAAACCCTAAATGATCCGAGTGTGAAGATTTATCGTAATTTTTCAGGCGAGAAGTCGATGGTGAAGAAACGTTACATGTACTTAACGGAAGAGGTTTTGAAAGAAAACCCAATATTATGCGAGAACATGGCGCCATCATTGGATGCAAGGCAAGATATTATGGTGGTTGAGATACCCAAGTTGGGAAAAGAAGCTGCCTTGAAAGCTATCAAAGAATGGGGACAACCCAAATCAAACATCACCCATCTAGTCTTCAGCACAACCGGCGGCGTAGACATGCCCGGAGCAGACTACCAGCTGACCAAACTCCTCGGACTCAGTCCTTCCGTGAAACGTCTAATGATGTATCAGCAAGGATGCTTCGCCGGAGGAACGGTGCTCCGTTTAGCCAAGGATTTTGCAGAGAACAACAAGAACGCCAGAGTTCTTGTCGTTTGCTCGGAGATGTCCGTTATCAATTTCCGCGGTCCAAATGAGAGTCATCCCGACGGCCTAGTCGGCCAGGCATTGTTCGGCGACGGAGCGGCAGCCGTCATAGTCGGAGCGGATCCCTTGCCGGTGGAGAACCCGTTGTTCGAGTTGGTGACTGCAGCGCAAACGATCTTACCGGAGAGCGATGGGGCGATTGTGGGTCATCTGCGTGAAGTAGGGCTGACGTTTCATTTGATTAGAGATGTTCCTAGGCTTATATCGATTAATATTGAGAAAGCCTTAGAGGAGGCGTTTCAACCGTTTGGGATTTCGGATTGGAATTCGATTTTCTGGATCACTCATCCAGGCGGGCCGGCGATTCTTGATCAGGTGGAGGCGAAGTTGGGATTGAAGGAGGAGAAGCTTAGGGCGACGAGACAAGTGTTGAGCGATTATGGAAATTTGTCCGGCGCCACTGTGCTGTTTATAATGGATGAGATGAGGAGGAAATCCAAGGAGGCAGGGTTGAAGACGACCGGAGAAGGGCTTGAGTGGGGAGTCCTGTTTGGGTTTGGGCCGGGGATTACGGTGGAGACGCTGGTTCTTCATAGTGTTGCCGTTTGAGTGGCGCCGCCGCCGCCGCTACTACTATTTGTGTTGCTTTCTTTTTGAATAATTGTGTTATTTATTATGTTCAATCCTTTATGAAAATCAAGACAGCATCTTAAAAAAAAGAGCCGCAAGTGGCTCTTTTACTGTTTTTGAACGATTTTGCAACCGGAATCACGAGATGATTTTTTGTTTTCGTCTCGCAACTGGGGTTGCGTGACGCGATTACGTGATGCAACTAGGCCATTTTCTTCCAAAAAAAAATTTTATAATTAAATTTTTTTGAAAAAGATAAAAAGAAAAAATTGTAACACGCAACCTGCGTGACGCAATAAGAACATTTTCGTCAGAAAAAAAAGAGTCATCAGAGCTATTTAATTTATGCGCTAGCACTTTCCCATCTAGGCCTATTATTGGGGTCATTTTCTCAAATTTCCCGATTATAGAGGGTGGAGGTTAAAAATATCATATTATATTGAAGGTATGAATGGCTTAAAAAATATAAAATGTAACACAATAAAGTATACAAAATTGAATAAGACTTTAGGACATACAAGTGTTTGTGGCGCTAAATTAATGCTAAATAATTATTTTGTTAATTAAATCTTATTGAATTTAGTCCACCTACAATTCTGGTAGCTAGATTTATGTTATAACATATATAATTTGTCAAAATAAATCTAATTAATAAAACTTTAGACTATAGGCACGTATTTGGTAACTAAGTTTATTATTATTATTAAAGTGTGATTTACATTGCTAAACATATTTTTATATTTTTGGGTCTCAATTATTTAATAAACATTCTTAATTTGCCATTATACAATCTATAAAGCAAGTGGGATGGATGGACATTAATTATGTTACAAGCAAAGACAAATCACACCTTTAGTTACATAAAATAGCAATAAAAGAGATATTGCTCTTTATGAAAAGTGGGATTGAACTAATTGTCTCTCCGTTTTGTTCATAAAAACTATAATATGAGCTAGCATTCGTGGTTATATCAACAATAATTATATGAGACACCTTTTTAAGATCATCGATGAGCAGTTTGTAACTTTTAATAAGGTTTTTTCTAGCACACTAATTATGAAAATTTTATCATCCAAACTAGGGATGTCAATGAATACCCGTATACTCGATACTTGTGAATATCCGATGGTCGGGATCGGGATGATCAGAATGTAGAAGGTTACCCGATCGGGGTCGATCGAAGATGGGGAGTGTGCCAAACCTAAACTCGAAACTAGATATTTTGTTATTTTTTCAGCGAATCAAATTGCGCAACGTAATCCCTCTCAAATTCTCTCTCTCAAATTTCATCTCACAATCATTTCTCATTTTTTTTAAAATGATTTCAAATTCTTAATTATTACAATAAATATATATCATATATTATACTCACCTACACTTCATATCAACCAAAATATTTATTACTCATTACTATATATTTTAATAACAATATGTTATTTTATTCTCCTTATTCATAATCTTCAACATTATTTCCTTCCCTTCGTTCTTAATTTTCAAAATTATTCTTTCTAGTTTTTCAACATTATTCACTCTAGTTTCTTCAACATATTATTATTCTTATTAGTTTCGTCTTCAATTATAATAACAATAATAATGTTATATTCTTCGACCACTACAACGTAAGTATTGGTAAGTAATGTTTCTATTTTTTATATCATTAGTATTAAAGTTATATTTCTTATTTTTCAACATCTAAATATTATAAATATTTAATCGAATAATGGGGTACAGGCACCCGTGGAGATCGGGCACCCAACGAATCGAGAATGGGAACACAAATAAAGATACTCATCGGGTTCGAAGTCAGGTAATAAAATAAAAAAATAGGTTCAAAGACGGGTAACTCACTATCCAATGGGTATGATACATGTTGCCATCCATAATCCAAGCGCATTGAATTAAAGGTGTGCGTGATCATATAATGCACATGCAGGATATTAAGGTTCTTGAAAGTTTGGTCAAAGTTAAGATGTTAGAACCTTTTATGTTTCACTTTTTCATATTGTAGAGAATTGAGTTTTTAAGAGTGGAGAGTGAATATTTTATTCAAATATGAATTGTATTTTACATTAAAAATGTGTGATATATAAAGATTTTGAGTGTAATAAAAGCAATGACTGACAACAAGTAACGTGTAGAGTGTAAGCAAAGCAACATGTTGAGTGCAAATAATTGCACCAACTTCCAAGAAAGATAGAGTTAATTCTACACCCCCCTCAAGTTAGGTAGTAGATGTTGAACGTGCCCAACTTACTATATAGTTCCTCGAAATTCGGCTTGGGAAGAGTTTTGGTGAGTATGTCAGTCACCTGATTGTGTGATGTAACGTAGAGGGGTGTAATAGACCTTTTATTGACGTTCTCTGAAATAAAGTGACAATCAATTTCAATGTGTTTGGTTCTATCATGATGAACCGGATTCTTTACAATACTGATTGTAGCTTGGTTGTTACACATCATTTGAATAGGTCCATTTGGAGGCAATCCTAACTCTTTAAGGATGCGGCGTATCCAAATTCCTTTACAAATTCCGAGTGAGAACGATACTCAGCTTCAGCACTACTCCGAGCGACAACAGGTTATTTCTTGCTTCTCCATGTGACGAGGTTGCCCCATACAAATGAACAATATCCAGAGGTGGATTTTTTGTCGGTAATATTCTCGGTCCAATTGGCATCGGTGAACACATGAATTAACTTTTCGTCTTTACTTGTGAATAGAAGGCATTTTCCCAGAGAACCTTTTAGGTACCTTAGAATTTTGAAAACTGCGTTCATGTGATCTTCGGAGGGACGATTCATGAATTGGCTAACAACGCTCACTGCGAAGCCAATGTCGGGACGAGTGTGAGATAAGTATAGGAGTTGCCCAACGAGTCGCTAGTGTCACGTCCCAAAATTCTACTTTTTCCGACCGAGAGCGTTCGGTCCTGGCTAAGACTTAGGACCGAGTGGTCTGATCGAAGATCCTACAAATGAAGGATTTTAAGGCAAGTACTTTTCTATATGTTTTATAAACTCACATAGTGTTATTTATTCATGTATTTTATATAAACGATGCATATGGTTTTCAAAGCATGTTTTCATTGCAAGTCCATGGTTTTCTAAAGAAGGATGTTTTTAAGTTAAGGTCTATGGAATCTAAGAGATAATCATGAATGAATTAACGGATACATGAGGATGGCTACCAGGATGAGCTTTGGTGGTTTGATGCTCCCAAAATATGGCTGAAGGAATTGACGAATGAATGCCTACCCTGGAGGATCAGCTCTCCAGGCTAAGGGTCCCAATATGTGATCAAGTATGAAACTGTACATGATTGACTGATGAGATGCCCTTAAAAACCCTCACGGATGCAATGTGGTAAAATGTCTTCTTATATAACTTGTTGGGTCTCTAGACTCACTATGCTTATGTGGTGTAGGAATCCAGCCAACGGATTTTATGACAGGTGAAGGAAGATTTGGAGTGGAGCATGGTGCGGGAGATGTGTGTGGGAGGAGGGACCGAGACCGTAGGACCGACTTTTATATCAACATTTTCAATGATCATCTCGAATAGGCACCCTAGCGCTTCTGCATTTATGATCGATTTTACGTTGAAATAAGGTGCATGAAAGTAGGAAATTAGGGTGTAACAGCTTGTATTTACCTTTGTCAGTTGGAATATTGCCGTTATTATTTCCAAGTTTGTGGACCGAATCCATGGGGGTGTCGGCAGGCTTACACCCAAGCATGTCGGTTTCCTTTAAAAGATCTATGGTGTATTTCCTTTGAGATAAGGAGTTCCTCTTCTTTATCGGGCAAGTTCCATTCCTAGGAAAAAAACTTGAGGGGTCCGAGATTTTTGGTGTCAAATCGGCTACTAATTAACTCTTTCAAATTTTGAATCTCTTTTTCATCGTCCCCGATTATGATTATGTTATCAACGTAGACAATGTGGATTGTGATCTTTTTATTCGGAGCAATCTTGACAAACATAGTGTGGTCGGTCGGCTTGGAATTGAGAGAAGCCATTCTCGATGATGGAGATTGAGAATTTTTCAAATCATGCCCTTGGTGATTGTTTGAGACCATATAGAGATTTAGTTAAGTGAAGCACTAATACTTGGAGGCACTTTCATGTATACTTCTTCATCAAGGTCTCCATTTAGGAAGATATTTTTTACGTCGAGTTGGTGTAGTTCCCAATCTTTTTTAGCCTATAGAGATAGAAGTATTCGGATAGTGTTGAGTTTTGTCATAGGCGCAAAAGTTTCTAAGTAATTCATCTCATATGATTGGGGAAATCCTTTGGCGATTAAATGAGCTTGGTACATTTCAATCGACCCGTCTGAGTTATGTTTCGTCTTGAAGATCCATTTACATCTGATGGGTTTCTTTCCCTTTGGAAGCTCACAAAGGGACCATGTATGATTTTTTATGAGTGCGTAAATTTCTTCATTTACGACACATTTCCATTCTAGTTGTTCGAATGCTTTATGAATGGGTGTAGGTATTTTCATGTTGTCCTAGTCGGCAATGTTGGTCTGATATGACTCCGATAGACATTTGTATGAAACAAATTTCGAGACCGTGTGATTTGTGCATGACCTAGCACCTTTTCTGAGAGCAATGGGTAAGTCATTAGGAGGAATATCATGATTAACTATCGTACCTAAAATTTCTGTTGGACTCAGGCCCGAGCAGGATTCATGGACGGGTGCAAGTTGTGTTCTTCGTCGAATGTAAACTTTTAGCTCTTTTTCCGAAGGAGGTGGATGTGAGGTTGGTGAAGGAGTGATTGTGGATTCGGATGTAACTTCGAGAGGTGGATGTGAAATTGGTGAAGAAGTGGTTGTGGGTTCGGATGTGACTTCGATTGAAGAAGATATTTCTGGTATTGATTCGGGTACAGGTACGAATGTATTAGAGATAATGTCTTTGAGAGGACCATCATGTTGAAGATTGTTGAGATTCTCCCCCTCAACATGGTGGTAGAAGGGTTGATCTTCAAAGAATAAGACATTCATAGAGTAGAAAGTCTTTTTGGAGCGAGGACATTAACATTTGTACCCTTTTTGATTTGGTGAGTATCCTAAAAAAATACATTTCGTGGCTCGAGGATCGAGTTTGTTCCGATTGTGATTGTGAATGTGGACAAAAGAGGTGCATCAAAAAATCTTTGTGTGAGTGTATTTGGATGCAATTTTGGAATCGGGAAAGATTCTTATGAGAGTTTCAATTGGACTTTGAAATTGAAGAATGTGTGATGACATACGGTTAATAAGGTAGGCAGCGGTGGATATGGCATCGCCCCAATATATTTTGGGAGCATTTGAGTCGACTAGAAGGGATCAGGTTACCTCGAGTAGATGACGGATTTTTCTTTCATCGACTCCATTTTGTTGGGGAGTATCAACACAAGAGCTTAAATGGATGATGCATTTTGATTTTAAGAAGTCGTCGAGGTTGGAAGAGAAGAATTTGCGTCCGTTATTGGTTTTGAAATCTTGGATTGTGGATTTGAATTGATTTTGTATTAGGACGAAGAAGTCTTTGAAGATTTGACAAACTTCATATTTTTCCTTCATAAGAAAAAGCCAAGTGAGACGAGTGTGGTCGTCGATAAAAGTAACAAGCCATCGTTTATCATTTAAAGAGTTAGTGCGAGAAGGTCCACATATCACGGTGAATTAATGAAAATGGTTTAGAAGGTTTGTATGTAATGCTTAGATTAGAAGATCGAGTGTGTTTTGCAAATTGACAACTTTCACAATGAAAAGAACTAGCGACTTCATTGATAAATAATTTCGGAAATAGTTTTCCAAATACAAAAAACTAGTATATTCTATTCTACGATGCCGCAACATTATCTCAACACATTTATTTGAAAGGGAAGTTGAACAACATGAGACATTTTCCGTAGGTAGACTAGGTTGCAAAATGTAGAGCTCTGAACACAACTTAGTATTGTCAATCGTCCTCCCCGATTCCGTATCCTAAAATTCACAACCATTCGGATAGAATTTGGTAAGACATTTTAAATCATGACAAATCTTTCTAATTGACAATGGATTGCACTCAAGATTTAGAACATAGAGAACATTTTTTAAACAAATGTTAGGCGTTAAAAAAGCCGATCCAATTCTTATAACTCTTACAGACACGTCGTTAGCCATGCGAACGGTGGACAAATGATTTTGAATATGAAAATCATGTAGTAGAGATAGGTTCCCTATCATGTGCTCTGAAGCCCCTGAATCGACAATCTAATATTTAGAGTTAGATGTACCTAAGTGGGCGTTAAACGTTTTAGGACAGCCAAAGTTGATTCTACCGAAGGCATTTGCAGTGAAAGAACTGGTATTGTTATTTCTAGAGGCAAGTTGCAGCAACCCGGGATTAGCGACAAGAAATTGACAAAGAGCATCTAGTTGGACGTTGGTCAAGGGGAAGCCGTAGAAAAAGAGGGTTGTCAGGCAGCATAGTGAGCGACAACACTAGAAAGCGGATGCGATTGAGTGGCGGTGGCTGAACGTTCATGCTTTAATTTTCAATCGACGGGTTTTCTGAAGATTATCCAACATTTATTTTTGGTGTGACCAGTTTTTTTGCAATGGTCGAACCATGGTCTACCCCCACGACAAGCATTGGGGACGGATTGTTTGGTAAGAAGGGCGGCAGGTTCAGATTCGATAGCTACCATGTGATTTGGTATGCCAACTGGCATCATGAGATGAAGTCTTTCTTCTTCGTGATAATTCTTAGAAAATGCATCTTTAACCGATGGTAGTGGCTTCCTTGAAATAATGAATAAACGAACACCATAAAGATTGTTATTTAAACCGGACAGAAATTTAAAACACCTCTTTTGAGCGGAGTGTTTGCGGTAGATATCAGCGTCGATTGGGTTCGTCCAAGGAAGTGATTCGACGGCGTCGATTTCTTGCCAATAAATGCATAGCGCGGTATAATACTTGGTTACCATGAGAGTCTCTTGTTTAAGATTGAGAATGTCGAGTTCAATCTTAAAGAGGCGGGACATATTATTGTTTTGAAGTAAGTTTCATTAACGACGTCCCAAATGTACATGATGCAGTTGAGAGAATACCCAAACTTGTTCAATTACACAAACGACATCTTCCAGATTGCAGGCGTTAGCGCCACTGTTAACATGGTACATAACAAAAAACACTATTACGTAAGTCATCAATCCATCAATCTTTATGGCATTGTCACACTCATTACAAATTGCTTTTATGGTCTTCTATTACAGGAATCTCTCAACATTTATTATCATGGAAAGAATACCAAGCATATGGCCTCACAAGAAACAACACATAGTTAATGGTTTGTTATCTATTTTTTTGTATATCAAACATTTTGTACTAGTGAATTCTTTTTAGTTTATTTGTATAGACTATTCTCAAGAATTTAGAATTTATATATGGAATTGATAGATTTTTTCAATTATGTTGAAGGATGCTGTATGTTAAAGACTTTCTTGCTAAAAGAATAAAATTTTAAAAAAATAATTTTTTTTTTAATTTTGCTAAAGGAAGTGGCGATTGGTTTTTTACCAATCGTTATTGGGTAATGGCGATTGGTTTTTTACCAATCGTCGTTGCCAATTAAAGCAATTGCGAGAAGCCCTTTGCCGATTGAGAGCGATTGATATATGACCAATCGCTATAGACCTATGGCGATTGGTTTGGAAGTTAATAGCAATTGGTTTACCAATCGTTATAAGGTCTTTTTTTACTAGTGTGTCTTTTACAGTTTCATACCCGTTGACATAGATTTTAGCCATTTCAGGAGTCATGGAGTTAACAAGCCATGACATGACAAGGCCATTGTTGGTGTCCCATGCTTCATAGGTGGGATCACCGGATTTAGAAGCGATGGTGGCTCCGATAAGAAATTACAGTTTTTCTCTACCTCGAATGTTCATTTGACGGAGCTTGCCCATTCGAGGTAGTTGTCGCCGTTAAATCTAAAGACGGAGATAGAAGAATAATCCACAGAAGGTCTGATACCATGTAGAGAATTGAGCTTTTGAGAGTGGAGAGTGAATATTTTATTCAAATATGACTTGTATTTTACATTATAGATGTGTGATATATAAAGGATTTTGAGTGTAATAAAAGCAATGACTGACAATAAGTAATGTGTAGAAGGTAAGCAAAACAAGATGTTACTGCAAGTAATTGCACCAACTTCTAATTAGAAAGATGGAGTTAATTCTACCCATATAATCATGTAAAAGAAATTAAAGTGAAAATGAGTGTCGGTAGAAAAATTTAAAAAAAAAAATCATTCAAAATAGACTTGCTATATAATATGATGAGCCAATTTACTTTTTCTTTTTTACTAAGAAAACGTGGAAACAAATCTATTGCATAAATATTGGCTGGTTATATAGCACGTTGAAATCTCCCAATTGCCATCCTAATAGTAAATCTATAATAATACTAATCATAAGTGTACTATAATAAATATAGCTAAAAAAAGTAGAGAGAATCAAAGAATCTTCAATAATTTTATGTAACACTCATTACATATATTCTATATGCTATCTTCCAATATATGCTTTAGAAAAAGTTAATAATATTATTACATGTTGATATATACCAAAAAAAACTTGCATAAAGAAAGTATTGATTTGATTGATTTTTTGAATAAATATAAATTCGGTTGTATACTCAATTAAGATTTCCAACTTATTTGATAGATTAGATATTAGGTTTGTTTAACAATTATTTGAATAATGAAATTATATATTCATTATTTCACATTGGATATTTTTAAATAAAAGAAAATATAGTTAAACAAATTTATTCATTTTTTTATAATTTAAAACAAATTTATTTATTAAAAACATAGTATATTTGTAAAAAAAAAAATCAAAATTCATAATATAAACTATATTAAGTCGATAATATTCAATCAATACTATATATATCATCACTTGTATTTTGTATGAGTTTATAATTATTTTGATCAGTTATGACTAGGCAAAACTTTTTCGACATTGCTTACCGACTCACGGGCAAAGACAACTAATTTCACTCGCCCATAATATTTTTGACATAAATAAATTGGTTTGTTCGTTTTGTTCTACTTTCACTCTCATTATTATGGAACTCAAACGAGTTCGTCTTTGAGTCACTTTAAAAAAAAAAATAAAGATTGTTGATCTTCGTTGTAATTTTAATTTTTGCAAAGATATATTATAATTTAATGTCTAAACTATCATTTAACCGATTTTAAAAAAACGTTATATTATATTATTTACAAATTAATTTTACATTTGTAACTCCTTTAATTAATAAGAATTAATTTTTATAAAAAAAAGTTTAATTTACTCGCTTTCTTATTATTACTGCTCTAGAAAAATATTAATAAATAAGTTAATGTAAAATATGTAAATATATATATTTAAAAATGAATAGAGAAAAGAAAAAAGATATATAATTAATTAGAATAGAGAAAAATAATTAATAGAGTTAGATTGAGAAATAAAGTGGGCCTAAGATTCTTGATCATGTATGTTTGTTTTTGTTGGAAATTCTTCATTCTTTTGTTTTTTACACACCCACTGTAAAGTTGTAATTCCATTATTTCTTACTCGACAATTCATAGATCATGTAGTGAGGGAGCTAAGTACAAGCCAGCCCTCCCCTTTTATCTCTTTTTACAGCCTCGTGGACGGACGAAAGATGGAAGTTACAGAACGGAAGGGGCAGTGAAGGCTCGCGAAGTAGAAGCAAGCAACAGCTTCTCAGCCCCTACCCTAACCTTGATATTATATTATTAAAGCGCCGGTGCGCCCCTTAGCCCGGGTAGCTCTAAATATCCCGTATGCATTTATCAATAACGACGATAAATTACCGTCATTATTGAGTAATTCTCGTCACTAAAAAGCACCGGTGACAATAAACTTAGTTTATTTTGTTTGTTTATTTTATATTATTATAAAATTAAGTCGGAAAGATTTTTTTTAGTAAAAATTAGTCCGGGTAGGTTTGAAATCCTGACTCCGCCCCCTGCATGTAGTTGTCTCTTACCCAATTCATCTGACCCTGTTTATAGTATAAGTCCACCAATTTACTGCAGTCTTGTTCACACATTGAGTAATAAACGGAGCTTGGGGACAATCTGTCTTAAAACGCACACCCTCATATAATATGCTTGCTAATTACCTGTGTTTTTACTTTTTATCCAACAAGAGATGAAGATCATTTCCATTGTTGGAAATGGAAGAAAATAATGTACGAACTCACCCCTAGAGATAGCCAAGAGGTTTTCATTATCTAAGGATCGATGAACGCCGGTGTATTAATATCATTCTCATACTACTAAAGTTCGAAGACCAACTATGCGAGATAATTCACCATTGTCGAATTTGTTTGCACATAAATGCCGTTGTCGGAGATCGAACCAGGTCACCCGCGTGACATACGGTTATAATTTATCTAATTTATTGATACAAAGACCTAAACTTCAAATAGAAAAAGTCTAAGCAAAATAAATTATTTCCTATATTAATAACATGAGTAAATGAAACCATCAATGTTGAATAAATATGTATAGTAGCATTAGTAGTCCGACTATCATCGTATTATTACAGGCACTAAAAAAACAGCCCGATCCTCTACAAGACAAATAAATTTGTTTTTCAAACTCGTTCTTCTTCAAAAGAGGAAATAATTCAAATGCCACAATAGATAGAAAGACATTTCGCCAAAAACCGACTACACTTACGAAACGATATAATCACGACAGACATTTGAAGCCTCCGCATGCTGAAAAGAAAATAATGAGAACTATCGCGACCACAATACCAAAAACAGCCAGTTTTATCTTCATGTTATCTAACCACATCTTCCTCTTCATCTTCGTCCCTTGTGTCCTGAAATCTTGTGCCTGAAAATTCCTCAACAATTCAAATTTCAATCCCCAAACCTGAGTAAATAAACCAAAACTGATAATTATTCATGCATAAAATAACCTGAGATCGCAAATCATCTGTTTTATCTACCAACAGCTCTATCTTCTCTCCGCGATCAAGAACCTGCCCAATACATTTTCATAAAACCAATTGCTTTCGATGAAGTGAACAACATGACAATTACCTTCTCGATATTCTGCATCATGACACCTTTGACTTCAGTAACTTGTGCCTGCACTTTCGCAAGTTTGTTCATCTCTTCTGGATGTTCGACGCAGTATTGCATATGCCCCTTTATCTTAGAACTATATATAATAAAACACAAGACTCCATAACTGAATATATATATATAGAAAAAGAACCCCACAAAGAAGATAAGAAATACCCAAATTCTTTGTTCAGACTTTTCGCAACAGCAGTTGCAGCTTTCCCTCCACCATATTTCTTAGTAAAGTCATCCTTAACTCTATCGAGAAACGCTATAGGAAGTTGTCTCCCAGCAGAATCAACCGCCACGACACAATAAGCTGCATATGATCATTGCTACAATATCACACATAGACTAAACAATCTACATTACATCATTCAAAACATCGACTAAATTGATTTCATTATATCTTATGTAACCTGATGTCTCTTTACTCAAAGAACATCATTTAGATCATCAACCTAAGCTTTTTCAATGTTTCAATTTGTAGTCTCCATTTTTATCATAACATCGATCAGTAAACATCAACACCTTCTTCCCAAGATGAAGAACCCTAGATGGCTAGATGTATAGGTAAGCATTTAGAGCTCCTTCTGACTTAAGATCGAACGATCGAATCAATCCCAATATATAACAAGTTCTCCTTGTTTTTGTTTCTCTTTAGATTATCCAAATAACATCATTTAGATCATCAACCTGAACTTTTCAATGTTTCAATTTTTAGTCTCCATTTTCATTATAACATCATTTAGATATCAACCATTGGAGATAAGATAAGAACAGTACATTCAAATTGAAAAGTGGAAATGAAAAGTTCTTATCTATCTCAATTTGCTCTAAGATCATCCTAATGCTAAGAGATCTATCAAAAATGACAAATATTCATATAGTTATTGGTGTGATCTTTTGATCTATCTTTTGAATCTCCTTGGAAAGAGCATCACTAACATCAGATCAGATCGGATCAAATAGAAGAAAGTACTTACTGAATCCGTTTTCAACGAGGTAATTGAAGGTGTGGCCATCGCAGTTGTATGTGAACCTGTTGTTGCTGGAAGGAAGTTTCTGGAGACATTGGAAGGCGACGGTGGTGAAATTGCCAGTGAATTCAGTATATTCGGCGAGGATAACCGTTCCTCGCGCGACAAAGCTGTAGATGAGTGACTGTTGTACCATTCTTCTCCGAGCGGACGAAAGCTAGAGCTAAAGTAAAGCTGGAAGAGAGAAAGAGCATCAGAATGTGAGAAGAAAGAGAGAATGAAGAACAGAGACGATGGCGTTGGATAAGAGGAGCTGTTTTCGGAGAATGAATGACCGGCATCAGTTCCATAGTGTGTGTGTGAGAGAGAGAAAGAGAGAGTTTGTTAGAAAGAGAATGAGAACTAGTAATGTTGCGCTTCAAGGGGAGGAATGATTCCTCGCCGGAAAACCAGAAACCAGACTCATTTTCAGCGGTTTCTCAAACTGGTTTTGCAACAGCGAGTAAGAGATCTCGGTAACAGGGATGACCGCTGAATCCGGACCGGACGGTTCGATATTTTGAACCGGAGTCCAGTATTACTGGTTCAAATTTCCTTATAGAAGTATAAGTGTTTAATAATACATATAATTAAGGTATAATTAAAATATTATATTTCTTTTTCTAATTTTACGAGATTCGAGATAAATATAATCTACTAGGGGAATTTGAGGAAATGACCCCAAAGAGGGGGCTAATTATGTTTGGTGCGGGTGGATAATTTTTATAGCGCTGATGACCCCAAAAAAAATTTCTGCCGAAAATACCCCTATTGCGTCACGCACCCTCCGGATGCGTGACGCACCCGAGGGCATTGTGAAAAGTCCACAATGCCCTTACTATATAATAAAAAAAAATCCAGTTCTTCCCATTTCTTTCTTTCTTTTCTCTTTCTTCACTTCTCATTCTCCTCCTTCTCTCTAAAAAGATCACCCCCGACGAAGACCCCGACGAAGACCCCGACGAAGACCCCGACGAAGACGGCGGAATCCCAACGAAGGAGATGTTCGCTGCTATCCTTCAGATTACAGATTACAGGTTACCACAAATGGATCATTTTGTAGCTTTTTGCATTTCAGATTCTTTATATATTCATAATCTGTAAACTGTATTCTTCCTCCTTCCTTTATTTCTCTCTTTCGATGCATTGTTTGTTAGGGTTTAGTGATTAGGGATTGAGTAGGTGAATGTCACCGTTGCGGCGGAATCCGGGTGCGTAACGCAGTTGCGTAACGCAGGTGCGTCAAGCAGGTGCGTCAAGCAGGTGCGTCACGCAGTTGCGTAACGCAGTTACCAGAAAGCCTTTGGAATAGAGGAGAAAAGAGACAACTTTTTAAGATGGAGGTTTCAATTAATGGAGAAAGGTATCCAAGAACTCGATTTCAAACCAGAAGGTATCAATTCCTTGCTTCAAATCAATGATCTGAAAAACTCTCCTGGCCCATCTAAGAAAGAGCTTCGTTTCGCCACAAAACAAGCTGTTCATCTTCTCCAAGACAATTACCCAGAATTCGTAGCCAGAAACGTAAGCTCTAATCATCCTTAATCCATTCATCTTCCTCTTTTACAAAAAAAAATTAAACATTTTGATTTGATTGGATGACAGATATTCATCAATGTCCCATTCTGGTACTATGCATTCAACGCCCTTTTCTCTCCTTTCCTAACCCAAAGAACCAAGAGCAAAATGGTGGTCGCCCGTCCGGGAAGAACAACAGAGACTCTTCTGAAGTAAGTCTATCCTATTCCTATCAATAATGATGAACAAAAGAAGATGAAAAATGTGATCTTTAACCAATTGATGAAACAGGTTCATTCCAATTGAAGAAATTCCTGTTGAATATGGAGGTTTCAAGAGAGATAAGAATGATTCAAAGTTATGGGTTGAAGATAACAATGGTTTTAAGAGCTTATAGTAAAAGGTGGATCAATTGAAACAATTGAGATAGCTGCACCAGAGATTGGAACAACATTTGAATGGGATTTGACAGTTTTGGGATGGGAAGTGAACTATAAAGAAGAGTTTGTTCCAAGTGATGAAGGTTCTTATAGTATTATCATTCAAAAGGTGAAGAAATTGGGTTTAAATGAGGGACCAATTCGAAACACATTCTGTAACAATGAACTTGAAAAGATTGTTATTACTGTTGATAACAATGGAAGCAAGAAGAAGAAGATGAAGAAGGTTCTGTATCGACACAAGACTAAGAATGCAGCTGAATGAATGAGATTATCAAAAATTTGAGTGAATTATTTATTTGTTTTATTATTATGATTATCATTATTCTTTGTAGGAAGATTAAGTGAAAAGAGAGAGTTTTGAGAAGAGAGTTGCATTGGTTTTCTTTTTATGAAGATTATGAAGATTGATTTTTATTATTATTATTTCTTATTCTTTTGCCAAGCTTTTGTTTCTATGTTATATTGTGAGGGAGCTGGTGGATAAAGCATACTCGAGAGCAACACAAATAATCACAAGCCAAATTGACATTCTCCATAAGTTTGCTCAACTTCTCATAGAGAAAGAAACTTTTGATGGTGAAGAGTTCATGAGCCTCTTTATTGATGGAAAAGATGAACTTTATGTTTCCTAATTCCCCTTTCTATGATTTTTCTGTAAAAATTACATGTCACCCTAAAACAATACATTTGCATATATATATATATATATATATATATATATATATATAAACACAACAATTGTTCTGTCAAAGCCAACAACAACCATAACATTAACAAGAAGAGGAATCAAATAAAATAGAAAAAATGCCATCTGCCAGTTCCTCCTCCTTTGTGCTTCTTATCTTCTAGGGCAGCAGCTTCGTTAAGCATATCGGCTGCATCTTTGTGCATGTCCAGCTTCGCAAGGGCAACCGCCTGCATGTAAAAAGCAGTCGACCAATCGGGGAGGACACACTGGGCTTGCATGGCATCTTGGAGAGCTGCATCAGGTTGCTCGCACATAAGATAACATAGACTTCGTCTTCCATATACAGTTGGGGAAATCATCGTTCCCACATCTATGAACTGCAACATTTTTATAACCATAATCAAATTATAAACAACCAAACCTACATATATTACATACCAAAATGTTTTATTTTTATATACCTGAGAATAACAATATATAGCAGTTCTAAAATCCTTATCACGGAATGCTAAGTCACCACGCTTCCTTGCATCCAACGTGTCTTTCATCTGTTGTGTCCATTCTTGAAAAGAAAGCTGGAACAAATCAAATAAACAAATAAGCGTTTGTGTTTGCACCAAAATGGCATTAGCAAAAAAGAATACCTCATTAGTTGTTACCTTAGTTCCAACTACTGTAGAATTGGAATCGATATAATTGTATTAATGGAATGGAGGAGGAATTGATATAATTGTATTAATTGCTACAAATTATAATTAGAGTGAAAGAAAGACAATGGACTCACATCAGGTTTATTCTGCAATGGGGCAAGGGTAGCAACCAGGTCTCTTGTGTTCTCTTGGTTCATACTGCAAACATTTTGAAGCTATATTAATAAAAACAGTAGCCTCTTCAGTTGAAAAATTTCCTTCCAAATGTGAATCAATCAAAAGAAGAATGTTCTTCCCACGTATCATATAAAGCGCCTGCATTAGGACAAAGTTTGTTAATAAAGAATGCAATTTTATTTTTGTCTCAAATTTATCAATTTAAAGGTCTAGGCACCTTTATATATATTTCTGCATTGATTAAATTGTTAACTATTTCAATCTGCTATATAGCCATTCTAACCAAAATATAACTCTACTAATAACCACCACTAATCTAGAAGCTGATTAACTGCAATATGCTTTTAAAATACTGCTTTCAATGAAGATTACACCACCATATATGAACAAATCATAAAACACAAGATGAGTTATTTAGGGTACAATAACATGCCAAAATAACTTTCAAAATGATACAGCAATAGTTACAAAAAAAAGGGGGCGCAATAGGTTCCAAACCATATATAGAGATTCCACAGCTATATGATACTACACGTCCACGGGAGTGTGCTTGCTGGAAAATCGGCACTATGTTCAAACCCTAGATATAAATCAATAACTATCTATAATAATTGATTCTAGTGATCTTTCCTCCGGAAACCTAAATAAGTTGGTATATATTTCTCATGTCTACGATAAAACAAGGAACTAGAAGAAGCGTTAGGCAGAGAATGTGCTAACCAAATGAGACGCATCCTACTTGATGCATCCTACGTGACGCACCTGCGTGACGCACCTGCGTGACGCATCCTACTTGACGCATCTACGTGACGCATCCAACCAACCAACCTGCATTCAACGAATCAGGACAAATCAATGACGTTCTGTAAAGGAAATCAACACAAACAATAATATGTATAGGAAATCAACACAAACAATCATATGTAAACAAAATATAAACGAATATAGTGAAAAATTTTGCTTCGGCCGTCGTCGTTCGTCGTTGGAAGTTATTTTTTTCAGCTCTAGGCCATTGAATATAGTGGAATGGTCGACGGTGCCTTTTCGATTGGTTCTTCGGCGATGAAAAAGAAGAGAAAGTCTTCTCCGCCACCAGTAGGGTTTTACGGCGGAGCGGAGAAGACGGGGAAGAATGGGGCTGGATGAGAGAGAAAATAAATCGAAAATGAAAAAAAAATTAAGTCTTTATAGGGTTCAGGGTGCGTCACGCATCTGGAGGGTGCGTGACGCATGGGTATAATGGTCATTAAAAAGTTTGGGGGTCACCAGCGCTATAAAAAACATGGGCCCGCACCAAACGCATTTAGCCCCTATTTTGGGGTCATTTCCTCAAATTTCCCATCTACTAGGGTTTTCAAAATAAAATTCAAAATAAAATTAGTTTGAATTCAACGATTTTGGTGATGAGCTCAATTTGGAGTCCATCCTCTTGATCGTGGGCTTTTTTTTTCGAATTTTTTGAAAACCAATTTAAAATTTTAGTTTTTTCATTCTTGTTTTCGGAATTGAGGAGAAATGTAAATGTGAGATATGAGGTCTAATTTGATTTATCAGCATATTCATTTATTGATGAGTTCGAGATTTCATTGACTAAATACTTAATAACAAAATATTTAAATGAATTTATAATTTTCATTTTGGTGATCAAGCTAATTGGCAGCTCCATGCAATAACTCACAGTCATATTCTAATTTTATATGAATTTTAAACTTAATCTAATCACAGTTAATAATTTAGGTTGGGTAGATTTGAATTTTGATTGAGAAAGAGTTTCTAATAGATGATAATATTTAAGTAAAATAATATCATCTCAATTAACTAATTTGATATTAAATATTTTATTTATTTTAATACTAATTTATTTATGATTGCCTGAAATACTATAATTAGAGACAAATATATAGGATCCTCTGTTACTAATTTAGTTGAATACTCACCAATTAAAAATATGTTGATACAATGGTAAAAAATATAGTAAATGTGTTCAATGAATTAACAGGATAAAACTGTATTAAATTAGTCCAAAACATATTAATCTATGAAAATTAAATTGTGTCCAGAAAATAATTTTTAATTTGATTTATACATTCAATATCATTATTATAAGTTTGCTAAAATTAATTAATTTGGAATGAGTTTACTATTTGTAACAAAAGCTACCCATTGTAGTAGTTATGATAATAACTAGTCCCAAAATGCATAAAATCAATTCTAACAATTATCTCAAAGAAAATAAAACATTATTAGAACCAAATATTTCACAGAGAACAATTCTAGCATCAAATCTAATTCCTATTTCACTTACAACCTCTCCAATTTAATTTTATTGGAATATAATCCATCATTACACAAACAAGGTCATTATTATTTGATGGAAGTTATTAAATTGGAGATAGACAAAGAAACAAACCTTTTACATTAACTCAACGACAGCCCTTCCGACTATAGTTCCCTTGTTGAGATCTTCGTAAGCTCCAGCCGCTTCTTCAAAAGTGCACTTCCTCGAAACTGCAGCCTTAAGATTGAACACGCCACTCTCTGCAAGTTTAATCAACCTCGGAAGATCCTGCCTTGCCCTTCCTCCATACGAACCAATCACTTTTATCTGTCTTCTAACAAGACGGTTTATATCCACTTCCCCTTTAGCGCCAGAATTCGTTAAACCAATCATTACAGCTTTTCCTCCGTCTCTTACACTTTGAGTACATTGCCAAAATGTTTGTGGCCTTCCTAATGCCTCCACAGCAACATCCACTCCCCTTCCCCCTGTTAGTTCCTTACAAAACCAACAAAAAGTACTCAAATTTGTAAAGAAATTTCAAAAATTAAGTTACTCAGATGAAACTAGCAAGCTTTGATTTCTGTATCTAGAAACGTTTCCAGATGCATAAATAGAACCAAAAATTCTTTTCAAATGGGGTAGTAAAATGGCATACAATAATCCTTTGAACAGCATCCTCATTCTTTGAATTTATGGTTTGAGTGGCTCCAAGGGTCTTAGCTTTCTCCAGTTTGTCGTCTCGTACATCGACAGCAATAACCTCCGATGCACCAAATGCTCGAGCTATCTGCAAACAACTGGATATAATACAAAACAAAAACTAATTATCACCTTTTCTTTAAGTTATATTTTTCTCCGGATATCATAACACAGCATCCCAAGTCGAATATAAGACCTCTGTAACATAATCTTACAACTTGAGCTACCCTTTGTGGGTGACATGTAAAAGATCATATTAGTATTATTATACTTACCTTGAGCCAACACCACCAATTCCAATAACTGCAATTGTGTCTCCAGGACGAACCTCGGCTGCGTGGGCCATAGCACCATAAGCCGTGAAAACAGCACAACCCAAAATGGCGGATTCTGTGTAGGGCAATGAATCTGGGAGGATGCACAAACCGTTTGCAGGAACAACACAGTATTCGGCTAGTCCTCCCATACTGTACATGTATACAGGCTTACCACTATTCCTGAGGAATAGCCTCGTTTCTCCATCATAAAGTGTTCCTTTCGCTCGGTTATAAGCAAAGAAATCTTCGCACAAGTCATCTTGACCCTGTTTATTTTTTTAACTAGTGAGACATTTCCTTACAAAAGAAAAACACGAGGGTGATGATTAGATTGAATAGGTTACCCTTGAACAATAGTGACAGTTACCACAAGGCATTATAAAGGCTCCAACAACATGTCCTCCAACAGGTAATCTAAAAGAATGAAAAGAAATCTTCATAATGTTGGGATAATTTTGTATAATAATTTCATAGTTTGATCAGAACCTTTCGATGGTTTTCGAGTCTGTGAGTGGCCCGTGTTCAACCACCTCACCTGTGATCTCATGACCAATTACACAAGGGCTAGGAAATGGGAGTTCTCCTTTCATGACATGAAGATCGGAATGACAAACCCCACAAGCTGCATCCATTAAAACATGACTAATACTATGTTTTATGATGGGCTTTTTAGGGTTCATATAAAAAACAAAGAAAGGGAGGTAATTCAACCTTTAGTCTTGATGAGAACTTCACCGGCTTTGGGGCGTGGCATTTGAAAATCCTCGATTGAAAGAGGCTTGTTAGGTTCCCAGAAAACAGCACCACGCATGTAAGAAGACCCACTATTGACATGATAGGATGCCATAGATGAAGAGGATGATGATGAATTGAGATCATTTTCAGTGGATGATGATGAAGGAGGAGTATGAAATTGAGAGAATGATCCCAAATTAGGAGAAACAATAGCCCTTGGAAACAATGTGGAGGTTCTTCTACCATTGAAAACAACATTACGGATCAAATTGGACCAATGATTATATCCCATATCTGATTCTTCTTCGTCTACTTAATCAAACCCTAATCTGATTCAAAAGATTTAAAACCAAGAATCTCAGCTAAGGAAGAAATTGATACAAATGGAAACATAATTAAAATAGCAGAGAACTGATTGAATCAAAACCCACAAATGAACATGACAAACAAGTTGAAAAAAAGTAAATAATTACACTAGAGGGGAAATCGAATCGGTGATTGATGCTAAGAAATGGCGAATGAACATAGATGCAAACTGATCACAGCTATCTAGGATCTATCGAATATATATAAAAACTACAAATTCATGGGCTTTGCGAGGTAATACAGATCAGTAATTCATCTCTAATAAACCTGTATCAGTGAGAGAGAACCTTGACTAAACAGCAGCTGGAAGTAGTTCTTGTCTCTGGCAATTGAACTCTGGTTTTTCCTGGGGTGTTAAAGGGGAGAGTTTTATATTATACAAAAAGAAAACAAAATAAATACTAAAAGACCCTGAACTTTAGATTTAGGTACTAAATTTTAAAATATGACCCTCTTCTAGTTTAGTTGGAGATGAATACTCATGTCCTCATGTCCTGAGTTCAAAGGTTGAATTCAACTTCGTTTAAAGGTTTTGTCAGGTTAAATTGGTTGAGTAAATTTGCGGGATATGTATTTAACTTGCAAAGATTAATCGTACTATAAATAAAATCGTGACCTGTTCTAAAAAAATCTAAAAATAATAATTTATTTAATTTTAAAAATTGATAATCAAAATTTTCAACTATTTGGAAAGTTGTACTTTTTTAGGTAAGTCATAATTATTTAAATTAAAAATGAATTTTAAGAGGGGAGAAAATAATTATAGATAAACAAAACAGGCTAATTACAATAAAGAAAATAAAAGTGACAACTTAATAAAACATACTAAATAAATAAAAACAAAACAACTTATTAATAAAAATGTGATAATACAATTCAGATCAATTCCTATTTTAAACCTAATTTCATTATACCTACTTCCTTTAAATAAATTGAAACATATCTTAATCTTGGGAAAGGGGCCCACACAAATCTTATCCATGTAAGATTAAAGAGAATATTGAATCAGCCCCGAAACTTTATCATAAAAATCAAATAGTTCCTCAAACATTTGGTTTGGAAAGTCCTCATATTTAATTTAATTCCATATTTGTTAAAAAATATTAATTATATTAACTTCCTCGGCTTGAATATATTGGTTCCTCAGGTTGTCAAGATAATATTTAATAAATTTGAAACAAATTTTGGAATTTCAAATAATCCAAAGAATGTACAAACAAAAACAATTACAATTAAAAAATCCCCACTCCCAAATTTTAAAATTAATAAGTTGAAAAGAACCTTTGGAGTCATCAATAATTTTGTGTATTTTGGGTCAATCATGCTTTTTTAATTAATGATCTCTTCTTTTATGATAAATTGAGAATTTAAATGTTTAGAATTCGAAATTTATGACAATCATATAGTGAAAAAGAAGGAAACAATTTTATTCTCGAGAATGTCACATTTGTGATTGTTGTTGCATTTAAGTATGCAACATGAAGAAAAAAACGAACTAGTAAAGGAAATTAGAAAAAACGTAACGAATTTTGTAAAAAGATCGCTATGAAAACGCAATTTCTGCGTTGATTAGGAAGTCAAAGTGATTTGATTATCACAATTCTTCTTCTCCATCTTCACCTCCTCTTTCTCCTTTTCAGCAGTACTATCAGCATCAACATCAGCATTGGATTTGTCACTTTCTTGTTGTTGTTGTGTTGTGATCTTGCTGCTGGTAATGTTAGATGATGATTCTGGGCTTTCACTATTATCAACTTTCTCAATATCTGAAGAACAATCTCCTTCCCCATTTTCACATCTCTCCATTAAAATCTCTATCTGTTTGTTTATTCAAGAAAAGATAAAGAAATCAGAGTTTGAAACACATCCCAACAACTAACATATTGAATCAAACCTTAGGTTTCTGAATCATTCTCCCCTTAGTTTCATCCTTACTTCCAACACTAGATGTCAAAACCTCTGCAAATTTTACCCAATATCATAAACATACGAAGATAATCATGAAAGAAATAATGAAGATAACAAACAAACAAACTTTTCTCAAGAGCCACTCCATTGTTCTTCAGAATCTCAGCAATTGTAATAACAGTAGGAATTGCTGTGAAAACCAAAATTAATAATCAATCAATCAATCATTGATGAAAACACAATCAAATAATGATGATGATTCAATGGATCTTAACCTACCCATTCCCAAGGCAGAAAGAACAACATACTTGTATACCTTAATGTATTTCTGCATAAAAACGAGTTGATTATTATGATCCATACTGTAAAACTGTAGTTCTTGATTGAATTTCATTTCAGATAACAGAACAAATCTAAGTAACTGTTCATAAACAACAAATTTAACTTCTATATCTTAAAATTGAATCGGCCTAAGCAATTCAACTCAAATAACAAGATCTTCAACATTGAAATGAAACTGAAATGATGAGAAAGAAAACCTTAGCAAGATTGAGGTAGAAGATGAGAGGCTTCTTGGTATTGGAGACTTGAATCTTGATCTTCTTAGAATCGATGTTAATGTTCTTCATCTCCATGACGATACTGCTGCTAGAAGTCGGTACGATCTCCATTATCACTTTCTCTGTTTCTGGTAATGGATTCTGCAAATTGAATTGAATTGAATTGTAGTGAGAGAGATGAATGAATGAATGAATGAATATATGGACAGAGAAAGCGCCTTTTACTGTGTAACGGTTTCTTTGGTAGTTATTGTATACTTAAACCGCCAAAATCATAGATGGTTAGTAGTTAGTTATCCAAGAATATATAAATATAAATTAATACAGATTTTTAAATTTACTTTTTTATAAATATTTTCTATCAACAAAATTAATTTAGATAAAAAAAAAAATACAAACTCATCAAATGAAAACAATATGTTCATTTTTTTTATTGAAACTATTATGCAGCTAAAGTAACACTAATATTAAAAACAAAAAAAAATTATAAATCATAAATCAAAACAAAAAAAATCACACGAAATAATAGAAAAATGATAAACTCAACGAAAATAAAAAAAAAAAGCAAGTCCACAAATCAACGTGGCA
This sequence comes from Impatiens glandulifera, assembly GCF_907164915.1. NCBI lineage: Eukaryota > Viridiplantae > Streptophyta > Magnoliopsida > Ericales > Balsaminaceae > Impatiens > Impatiens glandulifera. Next base: position 4,825,694 of record NC_061865.1, read on the forward strand.
TGCCATGTGGGTAGAAGAGAGAAAATCTATACTTAATTTTGAAAGTGTCCGGATTGCCGGGTCGAGAGTTATGGTTAATTTGGATATATATGTGAGAGTAAATTGATACTTGAGTTGGATTCTGGATTAACCCGCCTATAAACTTTAAACGGTTAAAAATAAAATTAAAAATGCTATAGGTATGTTTCAAACTCACAACCTAACAAAACAAGTACATCTCTTTAACCAACTAGACTAATAACAATTTATATTTTTAATTCAACACCAAATTTTATAACACGAGACGTTATAACAATATAAGTTCAACTTTTTAACTAACTAATATATATATATATATTTATATATATATATATATAATAATGCTTAATTTTGAAAGTGTCCGGATTGCCAGGTCGAAAGCTGTGGTTAATTTGGATATATATATATGTGAAAGTAAATGGATACTTAAGTCGGATTCTGGTTTGACCCGCTCATAAACTTAAAACGATTAAAAATAAAATTAAAAATGCTATAGGTATGTTTCGAACTCGCAACTTAACAAAAACAAGTAAAACATTTTAACCAACTAGGCTAATAACACTTTATATTTTTAATTTAACATCAAATTTGATAAACGCGGGACGTTGTAACAATATATTTTTATCCGTCTGCATCGCACGGGGATCTTCCTAGTTTTAAAAATGTTAATTTGTTTTATTTTTCCGAAATGACCGTTTAGGGACGTAGGAACAACGTGGCAGGCCACCTCAAATTTATGAACTTATTTTCGCTGAATTTTTTGTTGAGTTTATCATTCCTAAAAAAATAGTGAGAGAAAGGAAGGTCATTAAATAACAAATCTATCACCACCAAATATAATAGATCTCGAATCACAACCACCAAATTTGACCCATCAACGATTAAGTGGGTCTTGTTTTCTCAAAAGAATCGAACATTTCATGAGAAAAAAAATTAAACTTTGTTTGTCGTGTCGAAATCTTTGACAACTACTCCTGGTAGAAAAAAGAAAAAAAAAAATATTTTCCTAAATTTAGTTTAAATTTTTTATTGAATTGTTTTTGATGAAGTTAAATTCTAATTATATGGGAATGAGGCCGAAGACTATTTGAGATAATCATTTGTAGTGCTACAAGTTGTGCAAGTAGAGTAAATAACATTTTTGCAATAGATTTAATTGTTTATAGTTTTTCCTTCCATTCTTATAAGTTTGAAGAAGCTAAAAATAACTTGCTAGGAAGTTTGTGACCCATTGTTTGACCTTCATATCTTTCCGTAAAGTTTTCTTTGCTACAATTGTCGGTGTTGCCTTGCACGACTCCCATATTATGCTGGAAAGCACCCTAGTTACATAATAAATATGGTTGAGTTATCGACTAAGGAGTATTACATTATCGCGTATGCGTTAACTCTTTTGGTATGTGAAAATAAAGATGAGATGAAACTCTAGTTTGAAAACGTGCAACTTTTTTTTAGGAGGAATACAGTTTTAGCGCGAGACTCCAACTAATTAATCTACATTCTAATAGTATATGCTACCCTTAACTAAAATGAAATAGATTTTTAATATCTCAAACAAGACTAATTGAGCTGGAAAGGAGTAATAGCCACTGACAATAGGAAGACACCAAGTATATCATTAAATTTGACTATAAATTTTAGTAGCGTATATAGATTTGGAAATTCTAACATAATTTAGGAGCTTGTTTGATCTTGGTTTTTTTCAGTTTTTTTTTCTGAAAAAATATAATATAATATTTATTATTTTTCATTTATCAAATAACTCAAACTTATCAAGTTATTCAAATCAAAAAATCTTTACTCTTAAAATATATTTTAATATATGAGGTTAGATTTCACTAAACTAGTTTAAATCTTTCTAAATTTAATATAATAAATCAATTAATTGTTCAACCAAAATATTTTTTATTTATAATTTTATATTATTAAATTATAAAGATTTTAATCAAATAAATTTAAAAATAAGTTTATTTATATAAAAAGAAATCAAATTACTATTTTTTTTTAAAATCTAAATTTTACCTTAAACAAATATGTAATAATATACTATGTATTAAGTTTTAAATATACTATGTAATAAAAATATTTTTTATAAGGATATATCTTGAAAATATAATTAGCCAACCGTATTAATAGGTATTATTATTAATTTTTAATTCACATACTAAAATTGTAAAATTAGTGATAACTAATTTAAGTATTAATTATTATTTTAGAATATATTTAATATTTAATATTTTAACTTAATGATTCTATTTTAAAATAATAAATAAATAATAATTTTTTTATATTTTTTTAATATGATTGATAATTATAATATAGATATAATAAATTTTATATATATATATATATATATATTAAAAAAAATTATAAAAAATATTGTTTTGAAAATATTTTACTTAATGCCATACCTTCTTTCAATTTTCAAAATGCTGCACAATTCAACTTTAGTCATGATTCAACTTATTCTTATATTATTTATTTCTCAGTTTATTCTCAAAGAATATTCTAATTTATTTTAATAGTTAATTCTTGATATATTTTATTAGGCTTAAAATTCTTCGGTTTATTTAATAAATATTTTTTATTTATATTTGTAATAACACTTAGTAATTAATATGATATATATTATAGATATTTAAATATATTATTTATTTCTAAGTTTATTCTCAAAGAACATTCTAATTTATTTTAATAATTAATTCTTGATATATTTTATTAGGCTTAAAAATTTTCAATTTAATTAATTTTTTTATATATTATATTTATAATTATAATAAGCTTAGTAATTAATATTATAGATATTATAGATATTCAAATATATTATTTATTGACAAATATTAATCAATTTAATTTTTTAACATATTATTAATAACAAATTATTAATTAGGCTTGAATTTAAAAGAATTTTATTAAATAGGGTTCAAACTATTTGTACCTTTAGCGTTTAGTTGGTTTCTCTCAATTAAACAATAGATCTCGAAACAAACAACAAAAAAACAAGTTCAAAGTTTAACAAATATATTTTACTTCATCAACAACATATTATACATTAATATTCATTTAAAAGTATTAAGTTACATTATCTTGCTTAAAAATGAATTCCTAATGTACTAATAAAAATATTGATGAACTATCTCCGTTAATTGACATTACTCTCGGTAAAGGTGGTAAAGGTCGTAAGAAAATTCGGGAGAATCAGATCTCATGAGACATTATGACTCTGTGGAGGCAATTCTTCCACTAACAACTTCATGCTTGAAAATATGGAACCCACCCGAACCCTCTCTATATAAACCATCATCAGCATTCATTTTCGAATCAGAACTATGTCTATGATCGATCATCACGTCAAAAGACATCTTGATTTTCTTGGTGTCCTCTATGGAACTTGTCAACTGGTTCTTATAGATTTTAAAATATTTGAAGAAGGCGGCTACAAGAACTGAGAAATGTAATTAGGTCAAATTCAATAAGTTTGTTTGGGCTGCCGGCCCATTTGTATTATAATTAGGGTTACATATAAAGTTAATTTTAGTCTTTAAATAAATTTGAATTTTATAATTTATCATTTATTTGTTTTTATTGGTTGTTATTATTGGGCAACCGTATGCACGGAAAACCTTTGTTTATATGAAGAAAATGAATTATTATTTAATATTTTTAACATAAATATATAATTTGTAATTAATTAAACTTAATTTTATTATTATTTATTATTTCTTTGCTCTTTTTGAATTAAATATCTAAACAAATGACTTTGTTTCTCATAAAACTTTATTTAAATAATAACCTTTCCAAAATAATAACCAAACTATATAATAATAATTTATTATATTTCAATAATTTATTAATTTATTAAATTTATTAAATAATTTAAAATAAAATATTTATAATATGTTATTAAAAATTTTGTAATAGATTTATATATATTATTTTAAAATTGTTAAACACTAATTATTTTATAAATATTGTTTTTATATTTTTTTAAATTAAAAAGAATATATTAAAAGTGAATTAACCTATTATTTAAAATATTATATTTAAGTTGTTTTTATAATTTTAATATATTAATATTTTATTTAGTTATATTTTGTTTAACATATTATAATAATAAGTAATAAGATTGATAATTATAATATAGATATATAATTATTTACATATAGATAATAAATTATATATATATTTAAAAAATTACAAAAAATATTGTTTAAAAATATTTTACTTTAATTTATTCGTTGGGTTTAAAGATATGTATATATTTATATTATAATTATTAATTTTATTAAAAAAAATAATAAGGGTTTGATTATGTCAAATTTTTCTTATTGATCTTTCTATAGATAGTTGCCGTACCTTCCATCAATTTTCAAATATGTTGCCTTCACTCTAGTCATGATTCAAATTATTCTTATATTATTTATTTATCTTTTATTCAAAAAATAATATTCTAATTTGTTTTAATAGTTAGTTCTTGATATATTTTATTAGCTTAAAACTCCTCAGTTTTATTTATAATAATACTTAATAATTAATATTATAGATATTTAAATATATTATTTATTTCTAATTTTAATCTAAAAGAACATTCTAATTTATTGTAATAGTTAATTCTTGATATATTTTATTAGGTTTAAAACTCCTCATTTATGTAAATTTATAATAATACTTAGTAATTATTAATATTGTATATATTATATATATTTAAATATATTATATATTTTCAAATATTAACCAATTTAATTTTTTAACATTTTTTTTATAATTATTAATAGCCAATTGTTATTTGGTGTTTTTTATAGAGCTTATCAAATGAAGATAATACAAGTCTCTAATGAGTTTCTCTCATCATAGGAACTCTATTATTCATTAGCAAATCAATAAAAAAAACACATTTTAATTCAACATCTAATAAATATATTTAATTTAATAAAAATATGTTATACAATAACATTCATTTAAAAGCAATTAAGTTACCTTCATCTTACATAAAAATAAATTTCTAATGATCAAATAAAACATATTTCCGAATAATCCATATAATCATTATACTAAAACTAAGTTCAAACATATAATACATTTTTCCATTTCATCAAAAACATATTATACAGCCTTATTCATTTTGAAAAACATATTATACAGCCTTATTCATTTTTAAAGTAATTAAGATACAACGATTTTACAAAAAAAAAAATTCTTAATGTTCTAATTAGACTATTTGATAAACATATCTCCGTTAATTGACATTACTCTTCCATCCGTGATAACACTGGATCTCTTTGTTCTCGACGAAAGTGAGAAACAAATCAATAAACATATAAAAAATCGCGATAATCAAGTTTTATCTCGACCTTAGTACAACCTCACTGATCGCAAATTCAACCCTTCCATTCCCAGCTTCGAACTGTGTGAAACGGTAATTGGCTTTTTTTTCTGTTCTTCTACTAACAGTTTCATGCTTGAAAAGATGGAACTAACCTTAACCCTCTCTATATAAACCATCATCGACATTCATTTTCGAATCAGAACTATGTCTATGGTCGATCATCACGTCAAACGACATCTTAATTTTCTTGGTGTCCTCTATAGTACTTGTCAGCTGGTTCTTATAGATTTTAAAATATTTGAAGAAGGCGGCTACAAGAACTAAGAAATGTAATTAGGTTAAATTCAAGAAGTTTGTTTGGGCCGCCGGCCCATTTGTATTATAATTAGGGTTATGTATAAAGTTAATTTTAGTCCTTAAATAAATTTGAATTTTACAATTTTATCATTTATATGTTTTTATTGGTTGTTATTATTGGGTAACCGGATAAGGAGCGGAATATCTTTGTTTATCTGGTAGGAAGAAAATGAATTATTGTTTAATATATTTAACATAAAATATATAATTTTTAATTAATTAAATTAAATTTTATTATTAATATTTTTTTTTTTGGATTAGATATCTAAACAAATTACTTTGTTTCTCATAAAACTTTATTTAAATAATAACCTTTCCAGAATAATAACCAAATTATATAATAATAATTTATTATATTTAAATAATTAATTTATTAAATTTATAAAATAATATAAAATAAAATATTTATAATATTTTATTAAAAATTTTGTAACAGATTTATATATATTATTTTAAAATTTTTAAAGACTAATTATTTTATAAATATTGTTTTTATATAGACATATTTTTTTAAATTAAAAAGAATATATTAAAAGTGAATGAACCTATTATTTAAAATATTATATTTAAATTATTTTTATAATTTCAATATTTTAATATTTTTTTTAGTTATATTTTTTTTAACATATTATAATTTATAATTATATATATATAATAACGCTAATCAGAGATTAGTTGATTCCCGTACAAAAACTAACCTCACTTTGTAAGAACAAACAAGTTGGGATGGAAAATTGGTTCTCAAAAATCAAATAATTTATTATTATAAATTACTTCAATATTTATTAGCAAGTCCTTGTATTATAGATTATTAAATAATTTATTATTATAAATTACTTCAATATTTATTATTCTATTATTATTATTATTTTCCTCCATATTTATTGGATTAATATTTAATTATTATTTGATATCAATTTTAGAAATTAAATTATTTACTTTCTTCATCTTTATTAGTTATAATTTATTTAACATTTTAGATTTTTTAATTTAATCTTGTAAAATTATTATTTACAAACGTTCAAATAGTATTTTTTTTTTAAGTTATTTGAATAATTTTTAAATAATTAATCATATTTTCACATATTCACTCATCAATAAGTTAATAAAAAAATATTAAAAAAATTATTTCAAAAATTAATAATTTTCATAATTACAATTTGAACATTTTTTAAAATAATACATGTATAATAAAAGATGATGAGAATATTTAAGCCCTATCATATAAAATGATACGAAAAAAAATAACAAAATATAAAAATAAAATGAAGAAAAATGAAAACACGTCACCCAATAAGATATTATCGAGCATATTCTCGAAAATACTATTAACTCTCGTATCGAATTCATTAGTTTTTCAAACGAATCTCATAAAAATGTCATAATAATAACATTACAATAAGACTCATTTAACAATTACGATAATTAAAAGTTCGAGAATTTTTTTCTAACGAGATAACTAGTCCACAAGAAAATAATATGGATTGTCACCTATAAATCTAAATATGTTATATTAGTTGCATCATATACGTAATATCTAAGTCATACTCCAAATAAATTCCAAATATTAGTCGCCCAACAATGTAAAATTAAGTGAGTCGTCGATTTCATTTGTATATGACACATATGACAACAACTTGACATAATATATTTGTTTTCATACAAATATAAAGTACTCATTTAGAGACGTCTATGAAGGTAAATGTGATTCACTTCTGAGACATATTTTATGAGGGTGATAAAATCATAAACCTAATGAGATAAAAACAACTCAATGAAAGAATTGATGAAATATGCTGGAAAATAGAAAACAACGAAAAGTTCATTACATTAAAGGTATGAGAAATGGTTAGAACAATAGGACAGAAGGTAAACTGGCACAATGTAGAAATCGGGTACGGGGATTGGTACATCACTACCCGGCGGGTAGGGTACCCGTTGTCATCCCTAATATATATATATATATATATATATATATATATATATATATATATATATATATATATATATATATATATATATATATATATATATATATATATATATATATATATATAATGATGCTTAATTTTTAAAGTATCTAAATTGCCGGGTCGAAGCTGTGGTTAATTTGGATATATATGTGAGAGTAAATTGATACTTGGGTCGGATTGTGGGTTGACCCGCCCATAAATTTAAAACAGTTAAAAATAAAATTAAAAATGTTATAGGTATGGTTCGAACTTGCAACCTAACAAAACAAATACAACCCTCTAACCAACTTGGCTAATAACACTTTATATTTTAAATTCAACATCAAATTTGATGAACGCGGGACATTTTAACAATATAAGTTCAACTTTTTAACTAATATATATATATATATATATATATATAATGATGCTTAATTTTTACAGTGTCCGGATTTTCGGGTCAAGAATTGTGGTTAATTTAGATATATATGTGAGAGTAAATAGATACTTGGGTCGGATTATGGATTGACCCGTCCATAAACTTAAAACGGTTAAAAATAAAATTAAAAATATTATAGGTATAGTTCGAACTTGCAACCTAACAAAAAAAATACAATTCTTTAACCAACTAGACTAATAACATTTTATATTTTAAATTCAACACCAAATTTGTTGAACGCGGGACATTTTAATAATATAAGTTCAACTTTTTAACTAACTAATCTATATATGTATAATGATGCTTAATTTTTAAAATGTCCGGATAGCCAGGTCGAGAGTGTGATTAATTTGAATATATATGTGAGAGTAAATAGATATTTGGGTCGGATTATGGGTTTATTTGCCCATTAATATTTATACCGTAATATTTTTATCACGATTTTTATATTATTACTTGTGCAAATACATGAAATACATACTAGTTTTAATAATAAGGGGCTCAAATGGTATAGTTTGTAAGATGATGTCAAAATTTCAATTGACCCGGTAAGAGACTCAATTTGACATTTATTTACCAACCACATTAACCCACTAAAGTATCTCAAAGTACATTAATGATTAATAAGAAACTAAAATTCTCATTTATAATGTCATGCTAGCATATTTTCTTAAGTTAGAAATCCAAACAATGACTAGAGAAAAATCATCAAACAAGTTCTAAATACCAAAATCAACTTGTTGACTCTAAAAATTCAAATGTTGATTAGAGAAAAATCATGTCCGGAGGTGAATATAACAATCATGATGTTCTTTTGCATTGACACACTAGCTATACAGAATGATATAGAGCATCATAGCGAGAATATGAGCAATAAAGAATTCACAAATCTGCTTAATATATTGGATCGAGGTCTTTATGACCGGTCATTCAATTATAGTCGCTCGGGCAGGCACCACGTATGATGATTGTCGTACTGGAGCAATCAGCGGAGATTATGGAGACGATATCCTCACCGAAAGTGCTCCACCAGAACGGGCTTTGCTTTTTATTGGTTGCCTCCTTAGCCTTATGACGGGTGTATGTGTTGTTGCCTTCTATCGTGCAGTGAGTCCAAAAGAGAAATTCTTTTGATAAAAAAACTTTGTATTTTCCAAAAAAAAATCATGCATAGTCTATATGAACTAAATGTTCAGCGCTTATTACAACGCCTTTTTAGTTAAAAAAATTAGATTTTTTTTAGCCCATATTAACTTCATGTTCAGCGATTATGAACTCTATTATCAGCGTATTTTTCAGTTTAAAAAATTTAGATTTATTTCAAAAAAAAAATTAATGTTTAGCTCTATAAACACAATGTTCAACGTCTATGAACTCCATGCTCAACGTATTTTTTAGTTAAAAAAATTTAGTCTTTTTTCAAAATAATTTCATATTCAGCCCATATGAACTCATGTTCAGCGTTTATGAATTACATGTTCAACGTTTTTTCAGTTAAAAAAACTTATGCAAGATCCAACGAAGAAGAGCTTCGATTGGAGTTTACAAGTTAGAGATTTACTCTGAAGACAAACAATTTGAGTTCGAATGAATATATGAAGGGTTGTGGTTATGGATTTGATCGAGAAATAGTTTCAAAGGAAGCTTGATTATTTGTCAATAATTTCAAATTTTGTTTTTCTCTTTTCAGAAGGCCACATGAGTTTTTTGGGTTGTCCATATCATTTCTCAAATTATATATCATAAATATATAATACTTTAATAATTTTACTCAAAATAATTTTAATTTTTTATTAACTTAATTTTAAATATTAATAAATTATTTAAGTTTAAAAAATAATTTATTTTAAATTAAATTAATTAAATAAATCAGTTTGTATAAATTTTATTTATTTATAATTTTAAATTTTAATTAAAATAAAAAAATAGATAAAAAGAAAGAACGTCACTTTTTAGCAAAAAAAAAAAAAAAATCTAGAAATAATAGATATGATGGAGTTTAAAAAGATGAGTTCAATTTTAATATAAATATTTTATTAATTTTAAAAGAATTATATACATATAAAATGACGTATATTTATATTTAAATATAAACTTATATTATTAAATAGATTTAAAAAAAAAATATATATTAAATAATAATTTTTTTAAGTAAATGTAACAACTTATTAATCAAACAAAATTTATAACTTTTTTTTCATTTTAACAACCTTGAACAAATTTCAAAATCACTATTTAAAACTAAGTTGAACCATATAATACATTTATTTCATTAACAAATCAATTAAAAATACAAATTTCAATTCAACCTCTAACAAAAACAAAATTTCATTTCATCAAAAACATAATTAACTTACAAGGATCTTACAAGAAAAAAAAACAAATTATTAATGTTTTAATTAGATTATCGATGAATACATCTCCGTTAATTGACATTACTCTTTAACCCATTTTGTTCTCGACGAGTGTTGTAAGAGGTCGATTCAATCAAATCTCATATGGTGAAAATCATTCCACTCACAGCTTAGAACGGTGTGGACGGTAATTGGCTTATGTTTCTCTTTTTTCTTCCACTAACAGTTTCATGCTTGAAAAGATGGAACCAACCCTAACCCTCTCTATATAAACCATCATCGGCATCTACTGAACCATCATTGGCATTCATTTCCGAATCAGAACTATGTCTATGGTCGATCATCACGTCAAACGACATCTTAATTTTCTTGGTGTCCTCTATGGTACTTGTCAACTGGTTCTTATAGATTTTAAAATATTTGAAGAAGGCCGCTACAAGAACTAAGAAATGTAATTAGGTCAAATAAAAGAAGTTTGTTTGGGCCGTCGGCCCATTTGTATTATAATTAGGGTTACGTATAAAGTTAATTTTAGTCCTTAAATAAATTTGAATTTTACAATTTTATCATTTATATGTTTTTATTGGTTGTTATTATTGGGCAATCGGAAGAAGAAAATGAATTATTACAGATCTTAAGTCAATTTATGATTAATTTTCATCTTTTTTGGTTCTTATATAGTTACAGATTTTTAGATATTTGAAGAAGACGGCGGCTAGGGCAACATCAAGAAGTTTTTGGGCTGGCTCAATCTTATCATTATTAGGTTATTAGGTATAAAATATATTTAAATCCCTAAATATATTTGAGTTTTGCAATTATAAGTAGGTTAACATTCAACTCAACTTAAGGATATATGATTTGTAATTATTATTTTTTATTTTTTTTTTGTCAAATCAACTTATACACACGTAATTTATTTATTTATTTTTCTACTTTTAAATTTTATTTAAATAATAACATAATAGCCAAATTATTTAATAATAATTTATTATATTTAAATAATTAATTTATTTATTATATTTAAAAAATAATTTAAATAAAATATTTATATAAATATATATTTTTTTAAAATTATAAATAATATATTTCATTTAAGTCCAATAACATGTTTAAACAATATTTCTAACATCATTCATGACACAAAAACGAAAAATTTGGTATCACGAAACATGTCGGATTGATGTGATAATAATGATTGAACTTTATAAAATTAAATTTCTCTTTCCTATTAAATTTAAGTCAAATAATATGTTATCACATCATTTTCGACACCATTCATGAAACTAAATTATCTCTCTTTAAAAAACTAATAATAGAGAACGGAAATTTGGTGATATTAATGGTGTCGAAAATAACGTGACAATACATGACTGGACTTGAAAAATAAAATTTTCTACTCTTATTATATTTAAATTTATTCAATCATTCCTAACATCATTCATTACACTAAATTCTCATTTTATATCATTATTTTATTTAAAATATCATATTTAAGTTGATTTTATAATTTTAATTTACTAATATTTTATTTAAATTTTTATAATATATAATAACACTCAAATTTAGATTATTTTGTGAAATAGAATGGGTATATTAAAGAACCAAACATATGTTAGAGATTAGCGGGTTCTTATAACAAAATTGACTATTTTTTTTTGTGAGAAAGAACATATAGGTTTAGCAACCAAAATTAAACAATATATCACTTAATTGGAGATTAAAATGTCTCCACGCTCCAATGTTAGATTCATTTTGTGAGATAAAACAGGTGAGTGTGCGAATTGGTTGACCCAAAAATCAAAAAACGGGTTAAAAAATTAAATGAAATAATTGAGAGAGCTTGAACTAAATAAATAGTTAAATTAAAGAAGTTGAGGGGTATTTTAACCAAATTCATTATATTATCTCTCATAAGGATAAAAACGAAGATGAAGACGACCACGAGACTGACTACTCCAACCATTAAAACCTCTTATGTTCAAGACAGCGAAGAAAATGACAAAAATAGGGATGAAAACGATGACGACGAAGAGGTGAACATCGTATCTTCCAACCTATGTTGTATCTTGTATTCAAATTTTTAGATAAAAACTATATTTTAGAGATAATTAACTAAGATGGTTTATTTCTAAACTTCTTAAGAAGACAATGACGAAGGAGATGATCAAGACGATCACGAGGCATTTTAACCAACGAAGTGCCTCTTGTTTAGACTAATAATGATGACGACAGGACGGATACACATTGGGGCTGAGGTGGGCTTAAGCCCACCCCAAGCTCATTGATAATTTTTTATTTTTTTATATATAATTAATTTTGAGTGAGGTGTTAGATTGAGTATGTAAGATATTAGATTGAATATGTAATTTGGGATTTTAACTTTTAAGTATTGTTTGAGAGAGAGAAAGTAAAAAGAAAGGTTAAATAGGTTTATTTTTTTGTTTGTTTGTTTGATTTGAATGATTATTTAAATTTTTGTTATGTTTTATAATTTTTTTAATATGATTTTTAATGTTTTTATAATATATGAATATTTTTATTTTTTAAATTTATTTATTTTTTTTATATTCAAATCATATTTTATAATAAATAATTAATATTTCAAAAATAATAATATTATTATTATTCACATAATAATTATTTTCACTTTTTTTTTACATGAAACCGACTTTCAATATAAATATATATAAGAAAGTATTTTAAGTAATTTTATTTGGTTAGACAATTTTTTTTTTATTATTTTACCTGTTACAAATTGAATTTAAAATATTTTTATTATATTTAATTGTATAAAAATTTAATTAAAATTTTATTTATTAAATTTATTTTGGTTTCATAACATATATTTTTTAATATTCTCTTATATATAAAAATGACTCTAGAGTAGATTTATATTTGGGCTATGAAAGGTTTAAAAAAAAAAAATATTGTAAAAAAGGGATAAGGCTCCTTCATTTTTTTATTTTTATTAACTATTTTTTTTTTATAAATCTAAAAAAAAGTCTAAACTCACGTTAATATTTTTTAAATTTATAGTTTTCTCATTATTTTATTCAACCCTACCCAAATTGTTTTTACTAATTTTAATTTTTTTTTCAAGCACACTCTAAGTGTAATTCCTGCGTCCTTAAGCCCACCCCTAATTTTTTGAGAGAGAAAGAAAGAAATTAGATACATTTCCTTTATTTTTGTTTAATTTGAATGATTATTTGAATTTTAATTGTGTTTTAAAATTTGTTTGATATGATTTTTAGTATTTTTATAATTTATATGTACTTTTTATTTTTCAAAAATTTATTTTTTATATACAAATTATATTTTATAATAAATAATTATTTTATTTAAATAATGAATTTTAAAGTAATATATTCCAATCTTTAAAAAATAATAATAATATTATTATTTACATAATAGCTACTTTTGACCCTTTACTTTAACTATATGTTATGATTATTTTTTCAAACTCACCCTAACTGTAATTTCTGGGTCCGTTCTTGGATGACAAAGAAAAAGAGAACGATGTAGGAAATAAAGACGATAATGAAGACAATGAATACGACTACGAAAAAAAGATACCGGAGATGTGAGTATCCTCTTTATATATATTATTTTCTATTCAATTAGTTAGATTCATTTGATAAAAAAAAAAATCTATTCAAAACATTAGGTTGAAAAATAGTTTTACACCAAATCTATAATAATTTATCCGATTTTGAAAAGTAAATAAAAAAAATAGTTGATTACTTATTTTATAGTATGTATAATGATATATATATATATATATATATATATATATATATATATATATATATATATATATATATATATAATTCCATTTAAATAATATTTTTACATTACCTTATTTAATAATTATCAAATAATTTATTTATTATAAATTACTTCAATATTTATTATTATTATTTTTTATTTTTTCTCCATTTTTATTAAAATAATATTTAATTATTATTTGATATTAATTTTAGAAAATAATTTACTTAATTTCTTCATATTTATTAGTTTTTTAATTTAATCTTGTAAATTATTATCTACAAACAGTCAAATAGTATTTTCTTTAAAGTTATTCAAATAATTTTTAAGCAATTAATCTTTTTCTCACTTCACTCGTCAATAGATTAATAAAATAATATTAAAATATTTTTATTTAAAAAACTAATAATTTTCATAATTATAATCTGAACAAATATTTTTTTTAAATAATCCATGTATAATAAAAGATAATAAAAATATTTAAGCACTAATATACAAAAATATGAAAATAAAATGAAGAATAATGAAAATACATCGCCAAACAACATATTATCGAACTTGTAAATTCTTGAGAAAGACGATTAACTCCATGATTAAATTCATTTACTTTCCCAAACGAATTTCATACAAATGTCGTAATAATAACATTACAAATAAGATGCATTGAATAATTACGATCATTAAAATTCGACGATTTCTAATTACCCAAAAATCTAAATATATCATATGAATTGTATCCATCCAAATTTCTCATTGACTCAAGCATCAAATACTTAATATCTAAGTCATACTCCAAATATTATTCACCCAATTTCATTTACATATCATACATATGACAACTATATGCAATAATATATTTATTTTTTCCATACAAATGCCATCCCCAATGAATAGAATTTCATTGAAAAATGAGATCATTGATGTAATATTTGACTATTAAAAAACTAATTTAGTAAACAAATTTTAATAATGTCTCATATACAAATTATTTATTTCTTGTCAATTCATAACATTTTATTTAAATGATTTCACACATATTTACATTCTTTCAATGATAAAAAAAATCTATTAAGAATTATTCATTTTATTATGTATTTCAACATTTGAACGATGAACAAAGAATTAGTTGTTTTAACCTAAATGACCTCATGTTTTTAATTGAATAACTTATCTATCAAGTAACAATTTAAATATTGTTATTGAATGACTAAAAAAAATATGAAGAAATATTTTCTGATAAGATATTCCTATTAATTAATACCTCAACAATTATGTAAGATGAATTCAAATGATCACAAGTGTTGCTTTTTTTAGGTCTTTCTACCTAAAGACTAGAATATAAAATATATAATGACCCCTTTTCTAGGAAAATCATATAAGTTGTACAGATGTTAACCATTACCTAATAGAAAGCGACGGCACTAATATTTATTTCTTTTATACTGATTATTTAAATAATTTACTACCTTTATCAACTAATATAATAAATTTTATTTATCTTAAAAATATATTTATTTTATTAATATATTGATATTATCTAACAAATGACACAATCTTTCTTAACAACAAAAAATATTTAATGTTTATTTATGATCAAATTATCTAACAAATGACCTAATTTTTCATAAGAACAAAATTATTTAAAGTTTATTTATGATCAAATTGGTAGATTAAGGTGACTAATTTATAACTAATTTAATTATCGAATTTTAGTCACATTAATTTGATACATTAATTAGATAATTAAATTAGTAATATTGATATTTTATAAATTTATTTATAATTGTTAGTTATGAGAATGTTTAAAATCATTAAAAAAATAAAGTTTTTGTATAACTTTAAATTTTTAAATTTTAAGTTTAAAAGGAAATTATTAAGAATCTAAATTTGACATTTATTTATTATAACAAATCAACTATATTAACTCACTAAGGTCATTCAAGGTAGAGTTATTCATAAGAAATTAAAATTCACAAATTAAAATTTACTTAAAACACAAATATAACTTATTTTTAGTCAAATTTTATTAAAACCCACTAAGAATTTTCAAAATAACCAACATCAAACAAGTTCTAAATGGCCAAACCAACTGGTTGACTATTGAAATCCAAATGTTGACTAGAGATAAAACAAACAAACAAACAACAGTGAATCAAATCGAATAAAATCAAATCAAATCAAATGCCCATAAATCAGCTCGAAGAATTAAACATTACCCATCAATGGCTTCTCCTTCCCTGCAACTCTTGATCTTCATCTCTTTCCTTCTCCCCTCTTTCCTTCATTCCCAGCAACCATACGTCGGCAGATTCATAACACTCTGCAACCCCAAAAACAACAACACAAATGTCTCTGCTTTTGGTTACACCTGCAACGGTCTTCAAACATCATGTAAAGCCTATCTCACATTCAGATCTCATCCACCATACAATTCAGTCTCATCAATCTCCACCCTCCTCTCCGTCCGACCTGCCCAGATCAGTCGAATCAACTCCGTCCCACGTAACACCACTTTTGAAACAGACAAAATTGTTCTTGTTCCTGTTGACTGTTCATGTTCAGGTCAGAAATACCAAGCAAACACAACATACGTTGTTCAATATGGCGATACCTATTTCACCATTGCAAATTACACCTTACATGGTCTCTCAAGTTGCGGCGCAATCCGTGCCGCAAACCCTAATCTCTCCGACTTATACGTGGGTACGAGGATGTCAATTCCTCTCCGTTGCGCTTGTCCGACAAGAAACCAGACAATCGCCGGTGTCAATTATTTACTTAGTTATTCCGTTACTTGGGGAAATGATGTTTCTCGAATCAGTTCTAGATTCGGAGCGAATTATAACAAAACCCTAGAAGCAAATAGTTTGAATTCAACTAGTATCATTTATCCCTTCACTACCCTACTTGTCCCCTTGCATGACCCACCAAATTCTTCTCAAATCCTATCCCCACCGTCTCCGCCGCCGCCCCCTCCCCCGCCGCCGCCCACCCTTCCGGCCAACAAATCCGACAACATGAAATGGGTATTTGGGGTTGGGGGTTTCGTTCTCGGAGCTTTACTAGCATTGATGATCGGGCAACAATTTTCATTTTCTTTCTTAGGAGAAGGAAAAACGAATCTCGTAACCGGGTCCGGGTCGGGTTTGAGGAGAAGCAAGAGGGTATTTTGAACGATTTATCAGCTATAGTGCCTGGGTCAATGAAGTTATACACATTAGACGAAATCCGGGTAGCAACCGAAAATTTCGGGTCGGATAGTTTGATAAAAGGGTCCGTTTACAAGGGTAAGATCGACGGTGAATTAGTCGCGATCAAGAAGATGGTGGACGGTGGAGATTAGCCATTCAAATTTGATAAGACTTTTAGGAGTTTGTCTAGAAGATGGTCATTGCTATCTTGTCTATGAATATGCTACAAATGGAGCCTTAAGTGATTGGATAACAACAAAAACAACAAATAGTGGTATTGAAAAGATACTAAGTTGGATTACAAGGGTAAAAGTGTCATTTGACATTGCAATGGGGCTTAACTACATTCATAACTACACTTCCCCTCCTTATATCCATGGTGACATTAAGTGTAGCAATGTCCTCCTTGATAGTGAATTTAGGGCAAAGATTGCCAATTTTAGCCTCGCTAGATCGGCTGAAGGGCAAGATGGTAATTTCATCCTCACTAGGCATATTGTTGGGACGACGGGTTATATGGCTCCCGAGTTTTTGGAGAATGGTTTGATATCCACAAAACTCGATGTGTATGCATTTGGTGTACTCTTGCTCGAGATTTTAAGCGGGAAGGAAGCTGGTGAGTTAATGCATGACGGGATGTTAAATTTGGCATCGAGTCTACAAACGTATAAAGAGAATATGGTGGAGAATTTGATGGATCCATCTTTGGATGGAAATTATCCTCTAGAAGTTGCCATGCTTGTGCTAGAAATGGCGGCCAATTGCACGATGAAAGAGCCGACGGAGCGGCCTAGGATGGACGAGATTGTGCAGTCCTTGTTCATGATTATGACCAAATCTATGGATTGGGATAAGGAATCCATGTGAAATGCTAAGAAATCTATCAATATGAAATAATAAGTGTAATAAACAATCTTTACTTAATATATTAGTGTTGCAAAGTAACATGAATCCTTTTTGTATTAATGCCATAAAAGTATATATATAACTTCAATTTCCTTTGTTTCTTTAAAAAAAAATTTAGTTTTATTTTAATAATAAAATTTTATTATGGAGATATCTATAACCATGACAATTGCTAACAACAATTTAATATGAGCGAATTCAAGATGGGTATTTGTCTAACTCCAAGACCCATACACTTATCATATATAAAAATAGCTCATATATATTAAAATTATTCTATATAACATTTTTTTAGAACTTTTCTACCCAAATATTTATTTCTTTCTAATATTAATTTAAATTTTCTTTATATTTTTCTTCATTTTTAATTTAAATTGACAAAAAAAAAAAAAAAACTTTGACATTTAGTATTTTGGATGCCTATAAGAATCAGGTATTCAAATTATTAGGAATGGGATATCCTAAGAAAATCGTGTAAAGATAACTATGAGCATTTTTTTTAATAATTTTTTAATGATCTCAAATTAACTTTTAAAATCTTAATGAGTTTAACGAATCTGATTTTAAGTAAATTATTAAATATGTAAACTCTTACACAATTTTAAATTTACGATAACAAGATTTTCAAAGCTTATAAATAATTTCGATTTTACAATTTTATACTATTTTACGTTTAAGAATCAAATTTATTTTTAAAAATTAAAAATAAAGTTAATATTTATTTAAATAAATTAATTTTATAAGTATAATTTTTTATAGTGATATTTAAGTATATTTAATTTTTAATTAATTTTATATTTTAATATATAAATTTTTAAAATTGATTAAATATAAACTCTTGTTACTTCAAATAAACCCTAAATTTTAATTTTAACGAGTCTACAAAATGATTTATGTACACTTTATTTTGACGGTTTTACTTTTTATATCGATATAATATCCCATTCCCGTTAATTGTAAGAATAACATTAGGCCCATGAAGGCCCAACTGAACAATGGTCCAATTATTTTTTCTTTCAATTCCACAAAACCTATTCTAGAATTATAAGCCTTCTCCCCTGTTTCCCTGTACTCTGTAGTTACGGAGATCGCCGTCGCCCTACCGCCGGAGTTACCGTCGTAGTGCCGTTTTCCGTCCAGATTTTCCGGCGCCGGAACTCCAGGTTTGTTCCTAAGTAGTTAATACTTGAATTCCTTTGATTCCAAATTTCATAGATCCCTTATTTTATAGATCGATGCTGCAAATGTTAAGAAACCGCACAATAAGTGTATATGAGTTAGGAAATTTGATCGCATACAATATTTCAAATGATCCAATATTCGTTATATCGTTTCAACATCATGCATGTAGTCACTCTCCTCAGCAGATCGATAGTTTTGAGGTTTAACATGAATCTTCTTCAAAAGATATACATGATTTAGGTTTAATTTTACAGAAAACGAGAACAATGTATCTGAAGGTAGATCTATCATGGAATGTGATAATCAAAGCTGAAAACCTAGATTCCAAAGGATTGATGTTACAACGAGCCATAATAACACGTCTCTTAGAAGAGTTTGCGCTGAAGAAAGCAACGAAAGATCTCGGTTATTTCATTGCAGTTAACACATTGGATAATATCGGAGAAGGAAGAGTTAGACAACACACTGGTGATGTGCTTTTCCCTGTTAAATTCAGCTGCTTGACGTTTAAGATATTCAGAGGCGAGGTTCTGGAAGGCGTAGTTCATAAGATCATGAAGCATGGAGTGTTCTTGAGGTGTGGACCTATCGAGAATCTTTACCTCTCGAATCAGAAAATGCCTGATTATCGTTATGTCCCTGGAGAAAACCCTATATTCATGAATGATAAGATGTCGAAGATTGAGAGAGACTTGGTGGTTCGCGTTATGGTGATTGCGACTAAATATGTTGAGATCGAGAAGGAGTTTCAAGCTGTTGTCAGCTTGGAAGGTAACCATCTCGGTCCTGTCTCTTAAACAGAACTTCACTGTGTTAGAGACCTAATCAGTGGTCGTTTTGTATGTAAGTATTTGCTACTTTGTTTAACTATCGGTTGAATGTTTCTTTTCGGCTAGATTCATCCAACCAGGCTTGAAAATACCCGTGTTTTAGCATTGAAGATGATTGTTATACTATGGTATTTCCATGAATCAATGCACCTAGAATCTTGCACATCGCATGTTCTTAGTTACACATATCTAATGAAATCAAATCACAACCAAAATTATGTTTTCACTAGACCACAAATTTTAAATCTTAATGTAGGCAAGGAAATATTTTTTATCAGTCTTTTTAGCCACATCGCTTATAACGGAAATTGATCCCCCTCTGCTGCTGCGGGTTTCAATGAAACTCGCAGAAGGGCCAGAAGGAATTAGGTAAAGCCCATGTCCCATTATTTCTTCCCTTTGTTTTGAGAACGAGGTAACCATCTCGGTCCTGTCTCTTAAAACAAAACTTTACTATTAGACCTAATCAGTTGTCGTTTTGTACACTACTTTGTAAGTATTTACTACTTCGTTTAACTATCGGTTGGATGTTTCTTTTCGGCTCGATTTATCCAACTAGGTTTATGCATTTTGTTTCTTTCCAGGCTTGAATACCCTTGTTTTAGAATTTGAAGATGATTGGTATACTAGGGCATTGCCATGAATGAATGAATGCAACCAGAAGCATATGCACATGGGCATGTTCCTAGTTACATATATATAAAATGAAATCAAATCACAACCCAAAATATTAATTCTATTAATTACCAATATATTATTCCAAAATTAGTAATTATTCTCTTTCTCTATTGTCAATTTTTATTTCATTTTTATACACAATGGTAAATTTGTTTAAGATCTTGAGTATGAAGTATTAGAATGATTTAGGTTTGACATTAGTTGGTTTAAGCTCGGCCATATCTGACCTTATCTGTAAAATTTATTATCGACCTATACTCAACAGATCGGGAAAGATCAAATGAGTGATAAGCGGACAGTCTTTATTCGACCTAGCTATACTCAATTGAGTGATAGGCGGGTATCCTCTATTACGAGATGGTCCTGTGCCCTCTCACAAGGAGGGTAACCGCGGATCCCAACCCTGGGCAGTCTTTATTCGACCTAAACATGGATTGGGTCAATATAATTATGCAAATACACATTCTTGGTATAAATGTACAAAATAAGTATAAGAGAATAAAAAAGGAAACATGAATTACTAACAACAATAATTATAATTAAAAACAACAAAACACAAAGTCTAAAATACCCAGGGCAATAACAAATAAGGGGAGAGGGTATTGGGGGTGGGGATTATTAAGGAAACTAAGGGCATAACTGACCATGAACAAAGACATACCATAAAATAGCAAATTAAGTTTCTCATCTTCTCCATTACAACAAAGTGGTTCACATATTAATTTCATAATAATACTCCTATATATAATAATAATATTAAAAAATAATTCTATTATCAAACAACAGACAGATCACAAACAAGACACATTCACAATAATTTTGCATCACACCCCCCAACTTTTCGTATTTTATCGATTCGATTAGCTCCTGTTCTTGCTCTTGCATTTCTCCATAGCTCTTGGCGCTGAAATTAATCGAAACGAGGACCGATTAAGTAAGTTATAAGAAATTGGTCATTAATAAGTAATTAGTAATTAACTTACCAAGACCAATTGCTTCAGATCCCTTCATGATACGCAAGCGTTTGCATGAATCCACAAACATCCTGCATGCATGAAGTTATCGCGCAACAATTTAGCAAAAAATAACTAAAAAGTTAACACATAAAGATTTATCGACAAGGAAGAAGAGCTTACTCCCAAGGAACATCTCCGACAAGCATCCAATCACCATCCTTATCTTCATAAGTAGTAACATACTCAGAACTATTGAGAAGATCCATCAGCTTCCTCTCATTCATGAAATCAATCATTCCTTGTTGAGATCCACAATCGCCAACAGTGAAAGAAGAGAACATCATAGCCAATGCATCCGACAGTTGGCGATAGGTTTTGTACATTTTCAAGTCCATCTTCCTAAGGTAAGGCGCCCCATCTATGCTCACCTTCACAAAAGATGCACCACCACTCATGTTAACCGCCTTTTCATCCTCAGTGTTACTCATCTTCTGAGTAGTTGTTGTCGACATCACGTTCTTACGATAGTTCCTCACCGGAGGCCAACCCACCACTTGCGCCCTACCAAACATAAAAAATAATTACCGGGTATTTTAGTATATTAGTTAATGAATAAAATGATGCAAACAAATTTACAAGTCGATTTTTTTTTTGTATTCTAGTAGTTCTTAAGGAGAAGGTTAGCTTACACACCTCCAAAAGAGGAGCCTATAACCCATGACTTTTCTGGTCTCTTAGGCCGACTCGAACCATGACCTTTATGCCATGACATTTTTTTGGTCTCTTAGGCCGACTCAACCCACGTGATGGGCTAAACCCTAAGTTGTTTCTATTTAAGATAATAACCTAATTTTCATAATTAATAATTTTATGCATACATCATGGCCAACCCTAAAGATTGGGTTGTCATATTTATGAATCATTGAATTTTTTTACAAATAAATAAAAAAAAAAGGAAAAATTGGTTGGCTTACTTGGCGGGTGGTTTGGCATGATCATTATCGAGAATCTGATTGTTCTTCTCCAAAGTTAACATCTTTTCCTTCTTAATCAGATCCATGTCATTTGAAGATTCATTTCCACTTTCAATGTTGAGTTTCAAATATTCAACAGTTTCAGCAAACATTCTCTTCCCGCTAACCTTCGCCGCCGCCGCCGCCTCAGCTCCGGGAAGCCCAAGACAGAGTTCAGTTTCCTTCAGATTCATGCTGACGTGATCAACTCCGACCAAGTTCGTCATTTTCCGGCTAACTTTCTTCTTCTTCTTTATGTAATTTGTTTTATAGAGAGAGAGAGAGAAATAAGAGAGGGAGGGGAGGGGATGTAGAATATATACAAAGAGGGTGTACAGTAAGGCCGAGTTTCAAGGGCTATATCTTTGACACGTGTATGTATGATAATCTTCTTGGATCAAAGCAGCCAATAATGCCAATTGGTTTTCAATTTATTTAATAATATACTAAAATAATACCTCTTTACAATTGAGGATAGCTTTTTAATACGGCGGAGATTTAATATTCATACCGTTTGTTGTGGTCCAAAAACAACCTGATATAAAAATAAATTGAAATATTTCTATTTTTTTTACTTTAATTATTCAATTCATATGGACCCATTAGGTTAATTTCATTTTCAATGTCATTAGAATATTAGCCCACTTTTAGAGGTTAGAATGTTAGTTTTTATTAAAGCAAACAAAATAAAATTGGATGATTTTTTTTTATTAATGATTTATGTTAGTCGTCACATCCGTTTTATTAATAATAGAGAAATGATTTGGGGAAAGAATTTGGGAGAGATAATTTAGAAGGAATAGTGTGGTGCAATTTGATTGGCTGATTTTTTTTTTTTCTTTTCCATGTTGCTAGTATTATTTTCTTATTTTTATGTTTTTGTGATTTTTTTATTTTTTGTAATTTTATTATTAATGTTATAATTTTGTGTGTTGTTGTGTTTAAACGATTTAAATTATTTTATATTAATATACATTGACCAATTAAAAAAATATAGGTTTATAAAGAGTATTGTTTGAAAATGTTTAAGTTACTTTCTAAATAATAAAAAAAAATCATTTATATTAGTTGAACTTGATTTGGGATCATTTTCGATTCTAGGTCAGAGCAAAACATTTATTAACCTAACATTTAACAATTAGACTAAGTTAATTTTTTTATTAATAATAATGACAAAACTATTATATTTAATCAACATAATCAACTATTATATTTTTTATTTAATATAAAATATACCTAATAAATAAAAAGTAAAAATAAAATTATTTATTTTTACTTATTACACCTCAAACTTCAATAATGTTATTCCCATTTGTTTATAAGACATATTTTGGTTAAACAGTTATATATAAGAGATCAAATATTTCACGAAAAAAAATTAAAGAATGGGACAATTGAATAATTAATTTTGGGATGAAGTTTTAAATTAGAAAAGAGTAGGAACATTTGTATCGGATTTAACATCACTTAGTACCATGAATTTGCAATGTATATATGTATGTTTGATCAAAATAGGAAACCAGATCCGTAAAAAGATTAATAGAAATGATCAAAGTACACATATATGCAGGTGGGTAGATTGTTTGTTCCTTAATTAATGGGGTCGGTTGAATGTTGGAGGGAACATAATAAGAAGAAGAACTTATATATATATAAATGTACAAGACACCGCCACTATAAATAAATAAATATACCCTTTTCATTATATATCATCATAATAATAATTAATTAAACTAATAATTAATTAAATAATTAAAAGCTAATTAAGATTCTTTATAGAACATGAATTAATGATTCTCTTTTTATTTAAAGTACTTGGCTGGTGGTTGCATGCGGAATATGCGCCGGAGGAAGGTGGTGCTACTGCTCCCCCTCGGCCATGGCCATCTGACATTATTTATTTATTTATTTATCATTAATTATTATTATTAATATGAACATGTGTACCTATTAAAATATTGTTTTCAAATACATATTACTATTGATTTAATTGCTTGTATATTCTAATTAAATTACAAGACTGTTGTTCAATGAACTGACTAATATGTTTATTAGTTATTTTTCTTATTAAAGTAATTATAAGGTGGTTGTTAAATTATATAGAGATAATTTATGTTCACGAGAAAATGACTTGGGAGTTGGTACTCTAAATAGCTTTTAAGCAATTTGATTTTGTTAATGCTTGATGCTTCGAAACTTGGGTGTTGGTCACCGATGTTTTAACATATATCAGATTTCGAAAGGTGAATTTCTCGATAAGTGGGTTCTTAATGTATTGCTTATTAGAAGGGGCAAACCTAATAGAACCTCACATAACAAGGATATTCACCCATCTTTTTACACCAATTTCATATCAAAATTCTATTTAACGAGGCACTTCTGAATTGAACTTCGAGATGAATATAATTGTCAATGTGGATGTTGAAAATGCGGAAGTCAACGAGGTAGTAAAAAGATATGAGATTTTAGAGTAACATAATGACGATTCTTGGTTACTTAGACTAGTTTCAAACATATATAGTTAGTCAATATTGTCATTCACAATATTTAATCATCTCTCATCAAGTGACCAAAACTCAGTGAGATCCATAGTCAAGTCAAATTGATTGCTTTTGTGTTACCTCAAATGATTATTCTTATTATCATCATTCATTTCACTTTCAAGTTTATATATTCATTTTCATCTTCAATATTTATATGTTAATAATTAACATCCTCAACCACTTTGGGTAATTAAATTTGTTTTATGTGTCGTACTCTCGTCTTTTTACATCACTTATCCGTATTTCTATCAATTTAGTTAAACGTCGATACTTTCTTTTTTTTACACCACTTATCCTTCTTTCTATCAATTTAGGTGTTTCCAATATAAGTAAAAAAAACTTATTCCATTTGAATTGCAAGATTAGGTAAGAAGTTATTGTAAGATTTAAATGTTGTGAATGAATGGAGAAGCAAATGTGATTTGATTGATTGAATGCATTTAAGGAGATGGTCCAGCATTGTATCGGTGTGGTCACCCCCACCCAAACATTCCATCCTGGCCATATTTCCTTCACTACTTAAACTGCCTGCCATGCAATATTAATTATTTTGTTTTGAAATAACAATTTAATACAATTAATTAGTTACATTCACATATTATAATAAATACATTTCAATAATTGATCATCCAACATTTGCATCAATATCTTTCTAATGAATTTTCCATGACACAAAATACAGATGGGGTAGTGTATAAGATGTTCTTTAGATTGTATATAATAATTATTGAGAAATTAAATCAAACAATTAATGTACGGATCATATAATGGTACGTACCATCGATAGGCATTCAAATTGAGACGTATATGATGCACATTCATGCGGTGGCATGGATCGAATTAAACATCGATACAAATAAGAAAAAGATGTAGTTCTTATGTATTAATTTGATGAATGGATAGAAGATGAAAGAATGAATGAATGAACAGATACAATGGTTGTAAAGTCTTTAGAAGGAATGGTGGTGAGTAAGAGACAAGTCACATCTTTGAGGGTGAAGGGGAACATCTCAAACCCTAGTTGTGCCCTTGCCTAGTCAACATCCTTTAAACCTCCCATCTTTCATTGTTTTTTCAATCGATCCCCTTCAAATTATTAAGTTCGATATCTCAATTAGATCATCTCGATAAACAATCAAATATTAAGATTGAAATCCCCATCAATCATTTTACTGTAGTTCTAAATATAAGCAAACTTAATGATAAACATAACTAATATTTTTTTCTAAAAAAGTTAATTGAAATTAGCAAGAATTTGACCCTAGTAGAGTCATAGTCACAAAACAAAACAAGAATCTATTTTATTTGCTCTTTTATAATTAATTTATTCTTACATATCCAACATTGACCAAGAAAGTGACTTCCATCATAGATAACTTTGGATTGTTCATTTTTCACATTCCTTTTTTGGTGTTATTTTAACACAATGATCTTAACTTAACTTAGTATTGGAAGGGTTTCTAGGAAGTGGTCCTCATGGCATGACCATGTGATAAAAGGGGAAAACCCCCAAAATATTTTTGGAGTTATAAAGGACCACTTTGGTCAATTATATTATATATAAGTACTAATCAAAATCCTTTATGATGAGATGTGTAAAGTAAGTTAGAATGGACATAACAATATGATTGAACAACAACTTAACTTAGCAAATATATTTATATGATAAAGGTTTCCTTTGAGTTATAATGTTTGGAGGTTTCTAATTCTCTTTCAAATAAAGGGAAAGGGGCAAAAGTAAGGTTAGTTAAATCTCTTTCAAATAAGGGGAGGACCATGTTCATATGTATAGTAATAGATATAATTAAAACCTACAAATAATCCCTTAAAGGCTTACACTATTTTTAAATTTTGATGATGTTGTAATAATTCCCCATTTGAGCACTAACCGGTGATTGATTTAGGCGTGGTCATAGTCGTGAAAGTGTGTCCAACATCAATGTGGAAGACATGTTTTTTTAGTCGACACAAATGATATTGAAGGAGATAAACGCGAAAGACAAACGCGTATGTTCATTGTCTATAATAATATTATTTATGTGGTTGATAATTTATTAAGAAGGTGGAACTCATTAACGACAATGACTTATAATGAGATTATGCATGTGGTTAAGAATCTATTAAGAAGCCAAAACTCATTATAGACAATGACCTATTAATAATTCTCATTATTACTTAATGAACAAAAGTATTATGAGTTACAAACAATTAAAAATATAAATTAATCCATCAAAACATGAGGTCTAACCTTTTGTTGACATTTGTTTTTAACAAAAACTAACAAAAATAGAAGATAACCTTAAGGCACTAGGTAAGTGTTCATAGTAACATCAACTTGTCTTCATAGCTGAAAAAAAAAGTTAATAGTTAATACTACTTAATGATATACATGAACCTACGTTAGTTAGGCATATATACAATGAAACAAATCGTCACAAATAATATATGAAATGTTGCATAAAATTATCATTATTTAAAAAACGTTATAACATATTCAATCATTTTGTGTTTCACTCAATGTATTATTTTGCAGACAAATTAACTTTTATATTTGTTATAGATTTAATAAAAGGTATAGTATTCTTTTATAAATAATTTTTTAGACAAATATTTGTATCATTGCAATCTTTTATAATACTAATGATAATTATCTTAATTAACTAATAAAAATAAATTAGATAATTAAATATAATGAAACAAGAACTTTTATTGACGTTAAATAACATTGTCAAAACTTTTTTTTTCATGAAAAAACACACACTACTCACGACGATAACGATAGATTGACCGTTAATTTATCATTGTTAAAACTTTTAACACAATTTTTAAGTACAATTTATTATGAGATGAGTGGGTGACATCAAGTTTTTACCATTTCAACTTATTACTTAAAGTTAATTTATATAAATTAGGTTATAAATTAACTTTAGACATGATATATGACTGGTTTTTTTACTCTACTTTGTTTAAACTATATTATTGCCTTTTTTTCATTTTTCATTTTTTTAAAGTAAATGTGAACAAGTAAATCTTTTGATCTAACATATAATTGGCATCTAGCATTGTTTGACCATTTATATTATAAAAACAAGTTCATGGAATTTTCTCAAGGTCAAGTCAAAGCTATATATTTTTACTCTTATTATTATTATGCATGGGATTACTTATATATAATATAATTGGTCCAATCATTCAACTAACTAATTAATTCAGATATATATTATATATATAATAAAAATTGCAAAAATACAAGTCCACATGCATAGACTTCACACAAGACCCTTGATTAAATAATTAATTTAATATTGCACTCACACTATTTAATTAATTAATAACCAAATTAAATAAAGAACCCTAGCACATGCCCATGACTGATCCCAGTACTTGTTATATATATTTTTCCCTATAAATATATCTGAAATTGAACTATTTAATACTTTTATAATTACCAAAAACACCTCAAATCCTAGTTCACATGTTCTTGAATTTAATTTTATTGATTATAAACTTCCTACCTTAAGTAGTTTATTCTAAATAATTTCATTTTATTTGTTTTTATTGAGAATAATTATATGCCCAGGAACTCGAAGATGATAAATTTCTTAATTAATCGAACGAATTGATTATTCCAAATTATAGGCGGTAATTAACTAATTGAGTAGTGAATTTATATAATTAAGAGTTGGTGGATAATTAATTATTGATAATTAGTTTATGTTTAATATTTAAGAAAATGAAACATGGTGGAACCCCACAACCCACAAGGGTAATATATATATTTATTCGAGATGTTGGTTGAAGGCCAGACAATGGATTCCATGGTGGGGAAACCATTGCCTAGAACCAAGGATCGACTTCAATTTTAATCCTCATCTTGTCTAATCCAACGGTAAATTTGTTTGACGGAGAATCAATAACGATCTTTTTGAAGTTTCAAATGATTCACCGTTATAATAATTTGATTTAGTTGTCAAAATTTCTAATACGACACATTTTCGCCAAAATTGATTGATCACATGACTAAACACGTTGTAAGGGCCCGAGGTCCGATAACCGACCCACAAAAGGGCGAGTGTCAAGAGGTGGACGATGGAAATACATTTTGAATGAATTATTTGAGTTTTAAGTTAGGACAAGGGAGCTAATTAATTAATTATTGGAATTGAATGAAGAACTTATTGAAAATTATATTTTAGAAAATTAGTTACTAGCTAGCAATATTATTGTAATTGAATTTAATCATGTAAAGGTTATGTATGCTAAAATAAATAAATATTATTTTTTTCTGAAAAAATAATAATGTGAACTAGACAAGGTAGATCATAGATGGGTTGAATTTGAATCCACTTTCAAGTTTCAACTCAAAACAATCTAGTCAAAACTTTGAAGACTCATTATTTTTTGTTTGACTTTTTATTATTTACTATTTAAAAAATCTCATATAAATTAAATAAATTATTTTGAAAATCAAGTAAATTGTAGTTTTATATCTAGACCATTAACCTATTAAACAAGAACTACTATCTTCTTGTAACTAGCTCATCAAGAAAATTTATAATGTCCAAAACTTTGAATTACTAAACCAAAATAACTCATAGATGGGTATTATGGAATATGACATTTTGTAAACTTTACGAGTTGAGTTACGAAGCTTGTCACGTTTATAATAAGAACAAAGACATCCCAGTCGTTAAATAAATCTGAAATTGATACGAAATTGACTACGCGCAATAAATAAGCATTATAGAATTTCTATCTAGCTAGTTGGTGGCGCAAGCTTCTCGTGTAGTTATTTTCTTAGTCTTAAAGGCGTGAATCGGTTTCCATAGGGTCAGATTAATTGGAAAGATGTGGTTCGATTTAGGTAAGGAATCAATTTAAAGATATGATGAGACATTAATTGATGAAAGAATGAAAAAAAAAAGGATAGACATTCATTCCTTCTCTTGTCAATTGTGGTACCAATAAATTCATTTAAGTTTGATTCAATTAATATTTATATAATGGTACCACTTTCTGATGAAGATCATGATCAAATTGGCTGGAACATTGCCTTCATGAAAAATATATCTTTTGTTTAAACATTTGATTACAAGGGTTTGACAAGTCTAACTCGATGGGTTTTATATCGATTTTCACTAAAAAAAAAAACGTTGTAATTTGAAAAGAAGCCTTGATTTTGAAATGTTATGCTAATAAAACTTGAAATAAAAAAAAAATGATAAAAATTAAAATTAAAATTAAAATAAAGATAAAGGTTGCAAAATTATTTAATTAGCCTCATGTCATGAATCTAATTATATAGTGAAACGAATTTAATGAAACGCGGATATCAGCCCATCTTGCAAACAAGACACAAAGGCCCATATATTTCTCTCATGGTCTATTTCAAAAGTACTACTGTTCAACTGCAATTCAATTTCTTTTTTTAAAGATAAAATTTAGAGAAATTATATATATACCCACCAAAAAAAATCGTGGTAAAGATTTTTATGAGAACGTATGATTTGTTCTAATTATTTAATCATAGTTATGGAATGAGTTATTTTGAGTTACCCTAAAAAAAAATCAAAGTTATTAGATAATCATTAAAATTTTATTTTTGTAAATTTGTCGTATTATTTAATATATAGATTTCTCATTTGGTGTTTTTCTTTATTTGAATAAATAATAAATAACTCTTTAAAATATATATATATATAATAAAAAATTACTATTTAAATCAATTCAAACCAAAGATATATTATACTTACCAATTTAAACAAAAATAAAATTCTATTCATAAGTCTTGAATATAAAGTTTTCATATAAAAACATATAATATTCAAATAATGGAATCAATATGATCCAAAATCAAAATATGCTAATTAATATTATGATTAATAACAGGTTAAATATCAATCATCTGAATATATACGATTGAATATCTAAATAATTATTAAACCGAATATATGGTCGAATATAACATCTTGATTGAATATAATTTACATAATAAGTCTGAATTTATTTATTTTTAAAAAAATGATCCAATTTAATTCAGGATGACTAATATAATCCACCAAAAAATTGAAAGCTTTCATTTATTAAGTATGACCATGGCCAATTTAGCTATCATGGATAGTTATTAAAATCTGAGTTATATTAGATTAAATCATTCACATCACTTATAATCTTAAGTCTGGTTCGTTATGGCTTTTTATAAAAATTAAGAGAGAGAAAAATTGAATGATGTGTAATAATTTTGAGGGAGTAATGATTATTTTTGATAAAAAGACTTAAATATATATATATAATAAAATTTAAAAAATAATAATAATTTAAAATAAAAAATATTTTAATATTTTGATTAATGAAATGAATAATGTGATTGATAAAAAGTGATGGATTGAAAATTGTTTGGATTTTAAAATAAAACCAAGAGAACAATGCCTTATAACATATCCTTTTTATCAATTCAATTATTATTTTGAAATACACCATTTTTTAAATATATATATATATATCCATTATATATTAATAGCGAGTTTTAAGAGTTTTTAATTAATAACTCAATTTTAATTTGAAGAAAGTTATTTAAATAACGTAATGAATTCTTTAAATAACTTTCTCGAAACATAGGTTAAGTAACAAAATCATGTACTTTTCATTCACTGAATTCCCATGAAACCGAGTTTTTATTAGCTTTAGCCTTTTTAGTGAAAAAAAGACAAATTTTGGGGAGAATTAAATCTAGCTAGCCAAACTAGTCAATATAGGACCCCATTGGAGTTAAGTTGGTCTGCAGCACATATATATATATATATAGGACCCATCATGAATGAGCCAGACCGAGCCAGCTAGTTTAGTTTGACTCTCTGGCACCCCATCATCGAGCCAGTTCACATACAATTAATTATCTATCTATAGGACCCAACTTGCCGGCAATTAACCTATTTTCATATTCCTTATTATTATTATTATTTTCAAAATATTCTCTAATTTCGTTATGTTTATATCGAAAATATCGTTACATGTTATACTCATCCATTGAATCTGTATGATTAAAATGTAAGCCTAATTAATTCATCATTAATTATGACCTAATTGAATGTACCCAACTACTACCCCAAAAAAAAATTAAAAAATAATTTGTAACTAACTATATAAAATTAATATTAAAAGAGACCCAACATGAATGCATGATGCCCATACCATTTCTCCAAACACCCATGAGTTAGTCACATGGGGAAAGGGAATATTATGATGATTATGATCAAATTCAAGGGCTTTGATTTGTTCAAGGATACATCTTGACCGTTGATTTACATATTAATAATAAGTTTTAAGGGTTTGTCCCAGTATTGTCCCCAAAAAGTTAGGGCATTTCCCTTAAACCTGCTGCAATGGCTACCGACACCCTTCCTTGTCTTTGTCCCTATTCTCTGCACTTACCATTCATATCACATTATCAAACACCCAAATCCCACAACCTTTAATTTCATTTTTATTCATCCAAGATGCCTTGTTTGGATTCATGTTATTTGAATATTTCAGTTCATCTTAGGTTATGAAAAAAATAAGTTATTTCCATAGAATACTTGAGAGTATTCATATATAACTCTCATTAAAAAATATCATAATATAAGGATAATTTACTACATAGAATAAACTTTATTCAAAAAAAATTAAAATGGGTTATTTGAAAATTAATTAATTATTCAAACAAGGGCTTAATTTGATTTTTTTTAATTTGATTTTTTTTTAAGAGGGTGAGTGAAATGATGTTCCATACCAAACACTAATATACATATAATAAGTTGAATAAGTAGTTTTAGCGAATAAGTTGTTGTCTATGTATATGAATAAAATCAAATATATTCAGGCGTTTAATGAATAAATATTTGAATAATTTAAAACAAATAAGAATGACAACCTATATGGATTAAGTTATTTAAATAAGTTTAATACTATTAAATTGTATTTGATCATTTAACAAATAAGCTAAACCAAACTGACCCTTATATATATATAACATATTATACCTCTTCTCTCTATATATTAAACAAACATCATCACATCAAGAAAAAAACTTGTTTATTTGAATCTCTCTTAATTTCTCTATTCTCTAAGAACCTTGCTTCTTGTGATTTCTTCTTAATTGCAAAAAATGGAGAGTTGTTTATCATATGAAGGAGATCTGAATCTCAAGGATACAGAGCTTAGACTTGGCCTTCCATGGACAAATGAAAAACCAACAATCAGAAACAACAAAAGATCATTGCCTGACGCCGGCGATGAACAAGTTGCCGGCGAAGACTCTCCGGCTGCCCCACCTCCGGCCAAGTAAGTTCCCATTTCATGGTTTCCTTTTCGATCGATCTAAGCAATATATTAGCTAGGTTTATAGTAAACTTATGGTTATGTAATTAATGGGTATTTTAGGGCACAAGTAATATATTAGGTATATAATAAACTTATGGTTATGTAAATAATGATTTTTTTAGGGCACAAGTTGTTGGATGGCCGCCAATCCGATCTTACCGAAAAAACAACATGATTATTGAAAGGACTAAGGTTGATCAAATAGAAACCGGAGGAATTTATGTTAAAGTGAGTGTGGATGGAGCTCCTTATTTGAGGAAGATGGATCTTGCAATGTACAACGGTTACTCACAACTTTTGGAGGCGTTGGGAAGTATGTTTAGATTGACGATAGGAGAATATTCCGAGAGAGAAGGATACAAGGGATCGGAATACTCACCAACGTACGAAGATAAGGATGGTGATTGGATGTTGGTCGGAGATGTCCCATGGGAGTAAGTCTTATTATCTTATGTCTTATAGAGATAATTCGAATTTTTGTACTCAAAAAATAATTACTTAACGTATTTAATTACATAATGCAGGATGTTTAAGTCATCGTGCAAGAGATTAAGAATCGTGAAAGGGATGGAAGCGAAGGAAATTTGATGGATCGAGTTCGATAGGACCATGCATGGCAATTTTGGCATAGGAGTTAAGGGTTTTAGGTTTTTTATTAGTGTCTCTATAATATTTGTTCATATCATGTACTTTGGAAGAGATGAAAACCCATGGTTTAAGAAGAATATTTAATTGATGTTGTATTTTTATAATGTATACAATATAGTTTGTTGTTTAAGATCAAACATTTTATTTTCTTATTTATTGATGATTTCTATTAACTTAATTAAAACACAAATACAAATAATATCAAAAAGATTTTATTTTTATTGAGCATACTTATTTGAATTCAACATATAAAACTCTATTAAGCTCAATATGTTACATTTCAAGACCAATCACTCTAAGTTTTATGTATAGGTCAACCAACCAATTAATATATATATATATATATATATATATATATATATATATATATATATATATATATAATGTTATTAATAAAGCTGAGTTAATTAGTTTATAAAATCATTAGTTTTTGTCAAGTTAATTAATTTTAAAATTAATACATTATTTTCAATATTACATGATTTACATAATTATTATTTAGTTTTGGGTATATGAATTCAATTAATAAAATAATATTAAATATATTCAAGCTAATTCATAAGTTAACTTATTTAAACTATAAATATCAATTTAGGTGTTCATTAGTTTTATTTGATTTTTAATAATAATTATTACATCTTGACATAGTATTATTAATTAGTTTGTAAAAAAAATAGAGTTTAATTTTTTAAGTAAATTAGCACAATTTCATAATCATAAATTTTAACTTAAACTTAAGATATTTTGTATAACTCAAGTAATAATAATTAATTTTAAAGTTGATATATAGTATTGATCATATAATTTTAATTTGTTTAAAGAAAATAAAAATAAAAAATATCAATCATTTATGTTAATGGGAAAAGGGTGGACATTGACTAAGTCAAGGGAACAACTTTAAGGATAAAATCTTATGGAGCCATTAAAGGATCTTTTGTGCTCTGTCATTTCAATTAACAAACATTTTTTTATTCTAACCACTATTATTACTTGTCTGTTATCTTTTTATAATTATTATATTCAATTTGGAATCTATTCTTATACAACTGTCCATTTTAATATATTGCTTTTCTTTATTTTTAAATTAAAAAAAAAAATAGTACTGTAACCTAATTTTTGGTTGGATGTTAGCCTAACATATTTTATTAATTGTACATCTCCATATACACCACTTAAATCAAAATGTTCTTAATAAGATTCAAACATTATTATTTCACTTTAATAATGTCTAAATATTTTCAAAAAATAACCTTAACTTTTCATAATCTCAATCAAAGTAAAATTGTTTTAATCCCAAATCCAGATATAAGACATTTTCAAACCTTTGTAGATTTGAAATTCATTTCAATAAATACTACACTTTTCTAAAAAACATCATATCTTGGTTAACTAATTCCAACATAGAGTATAACTCATCCATATCTTTATGTGAAGAATCTCCCATAGCAAATTCATGAACAACACATCCAATCTCAATCCAACTCGAACCCAAATTCTTCTTCACCATATTTTCTCTTATCAACGACCTAATTCTCGCAACATCGCCCCATTGTCTACGAGCCGAATACACATTAGCCAATAGAATATAGTTACCCGAATTATCGGGCTCGATCTTAAACAACTCTTCCGCCGCAATCTCCGCTAACCTAACACTTCTATGAACCGCACACGCCGCTAACAAAGCACCCCACACAACCGAAGTGGGCTCCATCGGCATAGTCCGAATAACCATATGGGCCTCGTCGAGAGAACCAACCCGACCTAAAAGGCTAACCATAATCGCAAAATGCTTTTCCGAAGGAAGAATACCAAACTCTTCGATCATTCGTTTAAAATACTCTTTACCTTCTTCCACAAGGCCAACGTGATTACACGCGGTTAATAAACCGAGAAACGATACTCCATCAGGTTTCACTCCAGCCCGAATCATTTCATCGAAAAGAGCAATTGATTCTCGGTTCATGCCGTGGTTAGCGAATGAAACGATCATTGTACTATAACATAGCAAGTCTCTTTGATTTGTTGTTTTGAATATTTGAAAGGCTTTTTGAATGTTTCCACATTTAGCATACATATCTATCATACTTGTAACCAACCTTAAATTCGAGAAAAGCGAAGGACCTATGTAGTTATCAATAACGAATTCGGCTGCATCGGATACACCTAAAGCCGAGCAAGCCGATATGATTGCGAAAACAAACGTTTCGTCATGTCGAATATTTTGATTCTTGAAACACTCGAACAATTGTAAAGCAGAATGAGGCTGACCGTTTTTGGAGTAACCTCCAATCATGGATGACCAAGCGACGAGATTTTTCTTGTCGGGCATTTGATCAAACAGTTTACGAGCGCTCGTCGTGTCTTCTGATTTGATATATCCATCTATCATTATCGTCCACGAAGCAACGTTTCGTTTAGGCATTTTCGCAAAGTAATCTTCTGCAGTCTTAACATCCCCTGCCTTAAAGAAACCTGAAATCATTATATTCCAACTCCTGATATCGCGAGTTTTCATCGAATTAAAGATAACGGTAGCTGAATTGAGATCGCCAGCATCGATGAATCCGGAAATCATGACAATGCATGAGGCCATGTCTTGATCAGGCATCGAATTAAAGAGATTCAATGCTTCTTCCATGTTTCCAGATTTAACATATCCACAAATCATACTTGTCCATGAAATCACATTCCTTTCAGACATTTTATCAAACATCTTACGTGCATCAAAAAGTCTGCAATTATTCACATACCCAGATATCATTGTATTCCAAGAAACTAAATCAGTTTCAAGCATTTCACAGAAAAGAAATTCAGCAAATTGAACTTTCTCACATCTCATATAAAGATCAAGCATTGCATTTTGAACAATCGGATAATTACCAAATCCATATTTTAACGAAAGGGAGTAAACTGCTTCCCCGTCTAGTAATCTCGTCTGTCTAGATAAACCCTTGATTACAGAGCATATAGTGAAGTTGAGAGGTTCAACGAATTCAACCCGCATTTTAGAAAACAGAGCAAGTGATTCATTATAGAGATGATTCTCAACGTACCCATGAATCAATGAAGTCCAAAGAAAGGAATTTGGTTGAGGAATTGATTCGAAAACCTTGCGAGCGTAATCTACTCCACCGAAACGGAAATACAAACGCAGGATTTTGTTGAGGGCGAGATCTGAAGAGTTTATTGTGGAATCGATCAAGAGACGGGCGTGAATTGATCTTAAAGATGCGAGATTTCGACAACGATTGAGAAGATGAGAAAGAGAGTGATTCATCTCATGGCGCCAATATTATTAATTTGATGTTTCTTAAATATTTTATACAGTGTTCTTCCTGTTTCGTTCTGCGTTCTCCCTTGTTTAAGACGACGACGAAATATGTAATATGACCCTCACCAGATTTTTGTAATATGTCTAATTGACCTTCAAACTTTGAAATATAGAAAATAGTATCAAGAATTGGAACCCTCTTCGTCAATTTTGTTCTTGGAATTTATAACAATTTCCTAATTTTTATTATTGGATCATCCTATTTATTTTTTATTTTTTTATTTTATTTTATTTTGGTAAGATCGGGTCATATTAGTGTTTAGATGCTCTTATGGATGGTTAGTCTGCATTGTCTATTAAGTGCAATTTTCTCTGGTTTAATCCGTAGTCGACCGAGATGGGTCAAGAATAGTAGTTTTGACCAATTGACGAAGATGAAAATTAATGCTTGGACTTTCCCATGCCCAATGGTTGGGTCTGCCCTAAACCATGAACTCGCCCTTATAGATATGTGTACCTGTTTTGACGAGTTTTTCATAATTCTTATTTTTTAATTTATAAAATTAGTCGAATTAATCATATTATAATTTTACTTTCCATTTAAAACATTTTTAAATTAGTCTCTTAGATAATATTCTTAATCCAGGTGGGTTTTTATAATTATTTTAACTTTGTTAAATATCCATCTTTTTATAATTTTCTCATTGACATAAATAAATGCATATTGTGGAGTATATTCAATGGTAAAAAGATTTTGAGATAGCCTAAGATTACTTTTTGGTGTAAATTTGAATGTTTTTTTTTCAAATCTATCTATATGAACTAAAAACACAAAGAAAAAGAAAAAGTAACAAATTCTCAATTTTGTTTTTAGTTGAACTTTCTAAACTAACTTATTTTATTCATTCATTTACAAATAAACTTAGTCAAACTCAAGTTTTATAATTTTTTTTTTAAATTTTAATTTATTTATTTATTTATCTTTAAACTCATTATTATATATAAATTATTATTTTTATAAATTAAATTATTTAAATTTTAATATATTTTAAATTATTATTTTTATAAATTTAATTATTTATATTTTAATATATATATTTCAATTATTAATTTATATAACTTTTTAATAAGAAAATTAATAAGTTTACCAACCACTTCCACCAATTTTTTTTCAGAAAATATGTTCTCTATTGCCATAACTAATGATGACAATTTAAAACTGTCCCGCGGTACCCAAACTGAATTATCCCGTTTAAGATGATTTTTCCTCGAAATCGAATGAGAATGGGGCGGGGAAGGTATGTTTGTCCCTTGCTTCGCCTCGCTCCAACCCTCCTAATCTCACTCTGATTATGTCATGAACACTATAAACACAATTAAATATATAAAATTATCATTATATTTATTATTCATTATATTTTATAATTATATTTACCTATTCATTATATTTTATATTCAAACTCAGGTTTTATAATTTTAATTTTTTTAATTTTAAATTTATTTATTTATTTATATTTAAACTCATTATTATATATATATTTAAATTATTATTTTTATAAATTAAATTATTTAAATTTTGATATATATTTTAAATTATTATTTTTATAAATTCAATTATTTATATTTTAATATATATATTTCAATTATTAAATTATATAACTTTTTAATAAGAAAATTAATAAGTTCACCAACCACTTTCACTAATTTTTTCAGAAAATATGTTCTCTATTGCCATAACTAAGGATAACAATTTAAAACTGTCCCGCGATACCCAAACTGAATTATCCCGTTTAGGATAGTTTTTTCTCGAAATCGAATGAGAATGGAGCGGGGAAGGTATGTTTGTCCTTTGCCTCGCTCCAACCCTCTCGATCTCACTCTGATTATGCCCTGAACACTATAAACACAATTAAATATATAAAATTATAATTATATTTTATAAGAGTTGTAAGTTTATTTTTTTATAATAATATAAAATTTCAATATATTATATTAAAATATCCCTTTATATAATTTTATTGTATAATTTTTTATTTTGAAAAATTTTTTTTTATAAATGGTACCCCATGAGAATTCCATGAAACCGAACGGAGCAAGGAAGGTAATAAAAAAATCCCAAAATAAAAACGGGGCAAAAATAGTAAATGTATTTTCCACCCTGAATCACCTCATTGTCATCTCTAGCTATACCAATATATTTAAATTATTATTTTTCATAAATATTTATTGGATACAATTTTTTATTATAAGTAGTTTAATCTAATTTTTTTATTGAGTTATTTATACATTTATTAGTATTTAGTCTAACTTTTTTATAAAATAATAATTTAAAATATATATCAAAGTATAAATAATCAAATTTATTAAAACAATAATTTAAAATATATATCAAAATATAAATAATTTAATTTATACAAAAAATAATTTAAATATATCAAATTTATAAAATAATAATTTAAATATATATAATAATGAGTTTAAATATAAATAAATTAATTAATTAAAAAAAAATTAAATAGTAAACTAAGTTAGTTTAGAAATAAATAAACAAACTAAATTAGTTTGAAAAGTTGAACAAAAACAATGGGAATTGGTTCTTAAAAAAGTATGCTTTTGGTTCATATAGATAAATTTGCACCAAAGAGCATTATGATTCATAGATCATAATATATGACCCAAGAGTGAAGATCCGCATTCAGGAGATTATGATTGGAAAGGTATCAACAAACAAAAACAGCTTATTTCAATATGTACTAACAGAATGATTCATTCATGGTGATGAAACAACTTCATCTAGACCTAGTTCAATGAGCTACCAAATTTGATATTTCTATGTCTAATTGGGAACACATCAAGGTCAACAGTAGTCCTAAAACATTTGAAAATGCTGTGAAAACGAGACTGAGTGTCTCAATGTGGAGTATATATCGATATTTTGTATCCTCATCTAACTGACATGTCACTTGAAATTGAATACACTGTAAAAGAAAACAACTAAAATCAAGAATCATAGGATATTTATCAGTGAATACTCCCCCACAAAGAAACATCCTAAATTTTACAGAAGAACTTACAAAGCATATAAAATAAAATGAGCAGAATATGTAACCTTTTTAACGGACAAAAATGTGCATTATTCAATTAATAATACATGGATAAAATCCGACATTTCATACAATAGCATTTGGCGGAAACAATAAGAGAATGATAATAAATATTTGTAAAATAAACAGCATTTCCAAAACCAAATGAATCCTCCCAATATTGAGTTCCAAGATAAATATAACAGCCTACAGTACAATTTTATGTAGAAAATCAAGAAAGCCTGCTAAAAAACATAGGACCAGACTATAAAGAACATAAAATTGATCGCCAACATACCAGTTAGCATGATGCGATGAGCCCAAACTCAACTGACAGGAACTCATGCAATCTAGCTTTGTTTGAATATTAAGGGCAAAAGTTCATGTGACGCGATGTCCAAGATAACAGGATCCCTGAAAAAATAACCAAAAAAAATAGTCAAATATCAAAAGCATGTGCATGTCATCATTTACGACAGAAGCTCCAATTATTGAGTCCCGAGAGAGTGAGAAATTACTTGCACAAAGTTTGGCCCTTCTCCAAGAAACTGGGAACAAACCATAGTTTCCGCAAGAAAGGAGATTCAAACTGAACAAAGAATCCGTCACTCTGGCCATGCTTCCATTTCCTTGATCCCTGGCCTTTCCATACCTTCATCACAAATGATATCACATTTTTCAATTAAGAGTCTTGTCTTAAAAACAATTGGATTAAGGCCTTGTTCGATTTGGGTTTTTTGGGATTAGTCTCAAATAACCCCTCGTCCAATTATGCATCTACTCAATCTCATCATTCAAATCATCAACCAATAATTATACATATATATTTTTCTTTTTTATTTTAAAGTGAGACTCTTTTTCATTAGTTCATGATGCC
Organism: Impatiens glandulifera; assembly: GCF_907164915.1. Taxonomy (NCBI): domain Eukaryota; kingdom Viridiplantae; phylum Streptophyta; class Magnoliopsida; order Ericales; family Balsaminaceae; genus Impatiens; species Impatiens glandulifera. The sequence continues at coordinate 4,867,450 of NC_061865.1, forward strand.
ACTGAGAACATGTTTTTCTTTTATATTGTATATTTATGCCATAATACATGTTTACCCAAATAACCCACTTTTCAATAACCTATACCAAACAATGTTGTTTAGAAATAACTTACTTGCTATCCAAATAACCCAAAGCCGATAAACCATTTTGTGATCAGCAATCACTTCTTCCATCAAATCCTCTACCAAAATATCTTATAACATTTTAAAATATTAAGTATATTTTAATCATTTGACCCAAATAAACCAATTTTTACATCGATAATAATTTTTTGAAAAATGTTTGTTAAGAACCCCAAGGTAATTATAACAGATTGTTCATCACCTGGGGATATGATATGATATTCTTCGGCACAACTAAGCAAGCTGCATGAGAGAAGGAATCCTCAGCATACTGTCGTAGGAATTCAACGCAGCTGCTGTGTGTGTGAGGTGACTCAAATGCCTGGAAATTATGAAGTGAACCACGTAAATAGTTTATAAAACAAATCATACGATTCCAAGAATTCAGAGAAGCACAATTACCTTTTCAATGTTAACAACAGGAGCATATTTTTCAGTATCTGCTTTTTCCTTATCAACCATATAATAAACTCTAGCATCAACCTTAGAAGTTTCATGCCATGTTTTTACAGAACTCTCCATCGTTTCAACAAGAAATGTGAAGATATCTTTCCATTGCTCATCGTCTCCATACTTTTCAGACTAAAAAATAAATCCACATTGGTAAGAGTTCGTTGGCAAATAATCTGTAAGCATACAATTGTTTGAAAAATCACTAACCAGATCCGATTTCAATGAATCCAATTGTTTCCGCATATCAACATTAGACTTCAAGCTCTTCACTTCTTCGGCTCTTGTTTTATCTTTCACTAACTGTTCAAGCCTCTTGATCTTTCTTAATACCTCTGAACTTTGTTGATTGTGCTGCAAGGATACTTGAAAAGAAGCTAATGCCTACACATTAAAGGTAGAAGAAGAATCAGAACTTATTCATTATCACATTACAGATGCGTAATGTATAACGATATTCACTTCATCATATCGCTCCATGGCTTCTAATACACATCCCTTCCTGAAATAGCCCTACAAGTACAACCAACTGAGTTTGATCAGATAAGACCCGAATGCAAAATCAAAATTTGGGAACTAATATACCTTTTCCCATGTGGGATTTAAACTGATTGTTGTCTCAGCATCTGCAAGTGCTTTGTTCAGCTTAACCAGATTGAGAAATGCAGCAGCTCGATTGCTGGATAGACCATACAAAAACAAACATTACATTCAGGAGTGTGGAACAAGATCAACTAAAGAATCGCCTAATAGTTTGAAATTTGGAGAACCCTATGAAGAAAAGGCAAAGAAAATAGAACTCAAATTTTCAAAAGCAAAAGACTTCTCTTTCCCCCAAATCCAAGTCTCCAGCTTTATCAATTAACAAGCGGCCCAAGTATATATAAAATTTGACAGACACGGGCACACACACACACCTGTATAGAGTAGCGTTTGAAGGATCTCCTTTGATGGCCTGAGTGTAGAGAGCGGCGGCCTTAAGATAGTTTCCAGTTTTGAAGAATTGGTTTCCCTGATCTTTCAAAGACGAGACTGATTTTGTATCTGAATTCGCCATTGTTTCACTTCTAGAAAGTATCAACGTAACTTGATTTGCCTACAGATTCTACTCGTCAGCATCAAAATAGGGTTTTTGAGATTGAAGGGTTAACTCAGGCAGTCGCTAGAACTGGTTTCGTTTGGCCCTAAACCCAGACTGCTAATTAATTGAATCAACCCTCAAAGTTTTTTTTGTTCAATAAAAAAACATTTAACTTTAACCCTATTTCTCAATTTTATTATTATTAATATTTTTAAATCAAAGTTTTGAAGGTTTTGAGTTTGGGAAGATGTGATTTATAATTTTAATATTCATATTCAATATATATATAAACATTCATTCTAGAATATTATACTATTTAGGTTATAAAAAATTTTGTCCTATCAGTTATAATTTTTAAATTTAACATGTTATATTTCATTTATGTTTGTTCTTAAAAAAATATTAAATGAAAAATATCGAATTTTACATATCTCTGTATATAGTAACAATTAACTACAAATCACATTTCACACCACGCGACTGGTTGTGTGGGTAGAATGATTTTGTATCTGAATTTTCCATTGTTTCACTTTTAAAAGTTTTTCACCTATAATTGGTCGTCATCGACAAGGCTGTTTTGAGACGATAGGGTTAACTCAGTTGTCGCTAAATCGTATTTGGCCCTAAATCCAAACGGCTAATTAATTGAATTAGTCCTTGAAGTATTGTTTTTTTCTGATAAAAAATCAATTTTTTTATCACTATTTTTCAAATTTATTATTAATAATATTTTAAATCAAACGTTAAGGTTCTGATTTTGGAAAATTGTGATTCATAATTTTAGTATCAATGTTTTAAATATATAAACGTAGACTCTAGAATATTAAACTATTTAGGATTATAAAATTGAATTATTTGTCGTTTGTGTATCGGCTATAATTTTATAAAGTTGTGATACATAATTTTAGTATTGATATTTCAAATATAAATATACACATATAAACATTGATTCTAGAATATTAAAATATTTAGGGTCGTAAAATTGACCATTTGTCGTTTGTATTGTATGACTATCATTTTTAAATTTGGCATTCTATGTTTCATTCATTTTATTAACCATAAAATAATTGACGGTGCTTATTCTCAACAAAAGAAAATACAATTAATATCGAATTTTACATATTTATATATACATAACAACACTTAACTACCATCATTGAGTCATCGCAGTGCGTCACAACGCACGACTCATTAGTATAAACGGGTTATATTATTAACTTATTTAAAATTTAGTTTTTATATCTGAATTCACGGTTGTCCCTCTCTTCAAATTTTTTACCTACAAATTATACTCCTCTTTGTCGTTAACAATAGTCATCAATAGGGGTCTTAAGAGAAGGGTTAACTCAGTTGGTTCTATTTAGTTAGGGGTCTTAAGAGAAGGGTTAACTCAGTTGGTTCTATTTAGTTTTGATTTGGTCCTGACGGCTAATTAATTGAATTAACCCTCCAAGCTTTTTTTTTTTTTATCGTATTTCTCAATATTATTAATATTATTATTTTTTTTTCTAAATCAAACTTCTAAGGTTGTGAGTTTGTAAAGATATGTTCATCATTTTAATATTCATATATATAAATAAATGAAGATGAAATTTGAGCGAGAGAATGATGTGAATCATGTGACGCATCTAATTGATTGAAAAAATAAAATAATTTTATTATTTTTTATATTATTATGAGGCCATTTAAAAAATGCAAATTGCTTTTTCCACCCCTCCTATATTCCCGTCCCTCATCCCACTTCTTAATTATCTCAAAAATTATTTATTTATCCCTATTAATTTTATATATTTACCTTTCATCTTATTTATTTTACTTATTTTATTTTCCTTAATTATCTCAAAAATTACTTATTTATCCTTATTAATTTTATATATTTACCTTTCATCTTATTTATTTTACTTATTTTATTTTATTTAATTATTATGTTTTTTATCATGAAATATAATTAATTAATTAATTATTAATATTTTTTCTATTTAAAAAATAAAAAATCTAAAAGATATATAATTCGTTTTAAATATTATATATTAATAATAAAATTATAATAAATTAATTAAAATAAAATAATAATTTTATATAAAATAATAATTTTATATAAAATAATAATTTTATATAAAATAAATATTTTAAAAAGTTAAATATGAAATATTTTAATAAAAAATATTATTAAAAATATTATGTAAATGTTATCGTTTATATTATTAAGTAAAACATTATATTTAATATTACTAATTATTAATATTTAATATATTAAAGACTTTATCTTATTTATTTGTTAAATAATTTTATTTATAAAAAAATTGATTTTTATAAGTATTTTAAAATATATATATATATATAATTAATATAATAAAATATTAAATATTTATATTTTATTAAATTAGTACACATTTTAATATTTAATATATTTTAAATAATTATAATATAAAAATAAAAATATTTTGTATTTTTAATTAAATAAATAAAGTTAAAAAACATATTAAAAATTAATTAATTAATTATATTTAATAAAAAAAACTTAATAATTAAATAAAATAAAATAAATAAATTAAATAAAATAAGTAAATTAAATAAAATAAGAAAGGTAAATATATAAAAATGATAAGGATAAATAAGTAATTTGGGTATTAATTGTGGAGTGAATGTGGGGATGGGAATATGGGAGGGGTGAGAAAAACACCTCCCTTAAAAAATATATATTAAATAAAAATATTAAATTTTACATATTTATATATACATAATAACACTTAACTACAATTCTCGCATCACAAGGCACGACCTGTTAAGTGAGTATAAAAATATTGGGTTGTTGGTCTTTTATTTGAATTTTTTTTCTTAGTCTTTCAAATTTGAGAATAATTTTGTATCTAAATCCTACTTTTATTTTCATAAAGTATCAATTGAACATATTTTTAACTTGTTTTACCTACTTTTCGGTATAACAGGGCTCTTGATTATTCAATTGTCATAAAGTTGTTTTCATCTGGCCATAAATCATACCGCTAATTCATTGAATCATCAACCTTTAAAGTTTTTTTTATAAAACTTTTTATCCTTATTTCTCAATTTTATTATTATTAATTTTGTAATATCAAACTTTTTAAGGTTTTGAGTTTGGGTGGTTAATAATTTTAATTTTACATATTTATATATATATATATATATATATATATATATATTATAATATTTAACCTACAAATCGTACAACAACGCCAAACTTAAAAAAATATATTTCAACTTGTTTTGCCTACCGATTATACTTATCTCCGTCGTCGGCGTCAACAATATAGTGGTATAAGGGATAACTCAGTTGTTGCTAGAGTTGATTATACTGATCCGGGTCAAATATGGTGATATAAGGGCTAATTAATTGAATAAATCTTCAAAGTTTTGTTTTTCAAGTAAAAACCAATTTCTTCTATCCCTATTTCTCAATTTTATTATTATTAATTTTTAATATAAACTTGTAAGGTTTTGAGTTTGGAAAGATGTGATTCATAATTTCAATATTTATATTCTTTTATATATATAAATATTGATACGGTTAGAATACTAATCTGTTTAGGGTGGTAAAATTAAGTGTGTTTGTATTGTATCAACTATAATTTTTAAATTTGACATGTCATATTTCATTTTTTTGGGAACCCTAAGGTAATTATATGAGCCCATTTTTTTTAAAAAAAAATCAATGAAAAATTAAAATACTGTATTTTACATATTATATTAGTATAAAGATGAGGTTACATAAGGAGTCCTCATTTGATATTAAAAGAAACATGATTACAAAACTTATGTAACTTTTTTGATAAATTTATTAACAAACATATTTTTATTATAGAATAAATTAAAAGTAATATAATATATGATAGTTCTGGTTGCTTCTTTTCTCCTTTAATAGTTGAATTTGCATGGTCAATTTTGGCCAAAGTTTGACCTAGAAAGGGACATATAAGAAATTCTCTAATTTCATCTCCATTGAAAATGAAAGGCTCCTTTACCTCATTTTCAGTTGACCCCAACAACAAATAGAGACCACATCTCTTATTTTCTAATTAAGAAATGGCTTTTCTAAAATCTAAGAAATACATTATTCTCGATTTAAAAATTGTTGTTACATAAAAAAATTCACCGGTTTGTTATAAGTTTTTTCACTATTACCTGTCAAATAAGTTTGTCTTTTATATGAGATTGCGAGTTTAAACAATTAGACACGAAACAATATTGATTTCAAATAATGTTTCATTTCATATCTATTTTCATTTAGGAATCATTATCATTCCATTCACCTTCACACGGTTAGTCTATGAAATTCTATAAGTGGAAAAAAAATAATAAATATATCTATTAATATGGAAACCTTTGACTTGGTTGGTGTATTATTACATTGAATAAAAATCAGTTGAAATTCAGATATATATAATCTTTAAATTAAATTAAATAGTTATAGTTATATATTATTTGTTTTTTATTCCTTTTTTTTCCAAACTCATATCTAGGTTTATTAAAAAATAAATGGAGTTGGAATCATACTGTATAAACGTTTTTTTTTAAATTAAATTTATTAATATATATAAATTTTAAAATATTATCTTAATTAAATAAATATTTAGATAATTTTTTTTGGGTGTTTTCAAATATATATTGTTTATACTTTTGACTAAATATAAAATATATAATTATATTAAATGAATAATTATCTATTGTTTTATAAATTTAATTAAATCGATTATAAAACAGATCAACAAAATAATTCTTATCTGATTTCATACACACATCATGCACATTAGAAATATTTTTGTTCCTAATTAAATCGGTTATAAATATGCTCAATGTTATATTGACTATTTTAACAATAAATTAACAAAATCAGTTTATCAGTAAAATAGCTGACAATATATAGTTTGAGATAATAATAATATTTAAGTAAATAATAATAATAATAATAATAATAATAAGTATTTTGATATCAACAAATCATAAAATATTTTTATTTTATTTTTTTTTCTAACAAAATAATTCATACAAAAAATATCAATAATTTAAAACAATTTATTGTTAATCAAAATAATTTTACAATAGTTAAGTCAACCCCTCTAAATAATATAACAAACTCCATAAATTGTATAAATCCAACTATAACCCTTGAATCAAAGCAATCTAGTCATTTTATTTATAAAGAAAAATGTAAAGGACAATAATATATATATAAAAAATTAATTTTTAAAAGATAAAAAAATATTTTAATAACTTGATTAATTAACAATAATTGACCAGGATTAAGTTATTTGAGATTTTTTTGATGAGGCTACAAATAATTATTTAATAGGTTATTTAAAGTTTGCTTAAAATAATTTTTTATATTTAAAATTTAAATTTAATAAAAATATTTTATTTTATTATTTAAGTTATTTAAATTATAATAATATGTCCACTAAAGTGACTCCGTATATTAAATTTACATGGAAAGCGCTTGGAATTAAATAAAATAAATAGTTATGACGATGAATGGTCAGACGAGTTCTATTTATTTTAAATAATAAAAATGATAATAATATAATATAAAATTATAAATTTAAAATATATAAATAAAATATTCTTTTTTAAATTTAAATAGAAAACAATATTACTTGTTTGGTTCTTTTTATTTTTTAAATTCAATCACAATAAAACATAATTCTATCGTTCTTTCATCAATTATATTATTTAATTCATTAAAAAAATACTAAAATATTATTTATTTTTAAAAATAAAATTTATTTTATTATTATATATTAATATCTTTAAATTTTTTTGTCTAAAAAAAATCTTCAATCTCTCAAAATTATGGTCAACATTCAATATTTTTAAATAAAACACCCATATGAATTTAAACCCCAAAATTCTATTCTTTTTTGGTTTTAAAAAAATTTAATAAAAATTAATTTTCTAATAATCACTTCTCAATAATCACCTCACTCAAATCATTAACCAAAATATTAAAATACCTTTTATTTTAAATTTTTATTTATATAGATAGATACCTTTAAATCTTTTTATCAAAAAATAATCATCAACTTTTCAAAATCATCCTTTATCATTAATTTTTTTTTTCTTATAAATAATAAAAAAATAAAAAACAAAATACCCTAAAACAAAAGTGAAGAAAACAGCTATTTCGACCTGGAAAATAAAATAAAAAATCTAAAGAATTGGGGAGGGTATTTTGGTAAATAAAATTGAGGAATTTTTACGTAGTACATTAGAATCCTGAAAGGTACGGTCTTTGAACGAGAACTTTCATTGATTCTCTCAAATTGGATTATACGAAAGCTTTCGATTTTGTTGTTCAAACTTTAATGGTAATCTCCGCTCTTTTGTCTCTCATCTTTTTCATTTTTATTTAAATTTATTTATTTCTCTTTCTCTCCTCTCATCTTCACATTTCTCCCACACCATCGATTCCTCTTTTCTCCAAACGCCATCGATAATTTCCCACCATTCTCCTTTTTCCCCTATCTATATACAATCCTAAGCACCAAATTGTTTGATCGGCAGCTTCCCGACGAACGACGACGGTTAGTTTAGGTCACGATTCGTAATGTCTCTTCTTTCCTTTTCTCAATTCTATGTTTTTAATCATGGGTTTTGTTTTAAAATGAAGAATGTTTGATGGGTTTGTTGGAATCGGTGGTTTGAATCTATCTAGGGTTTCTAGAGCTTTGCTAACATCATCATGATCATATTCATCATGCTCATAGCTTTGTTTTGCTGACCTATTTCTGGTCAATAATGGATATTATAAAATAGAATTGGGTTTGAGGGTTGTTGGTGTTATCCGGGTCCTGTTGTATCTGTTGATTGTAATTAATATGATTATTTAATCTGAAAAATTGAATTGATTTTGGTATTTTATTATTTGTTTCTCAGATAAGAACTTGTCTCTCTGTGGCTTTTCGGTTTTTGATTGGATTAATTTGATTAATATAATGGAGGCGAGTTCTAAAGAAGAGAGTTCTAAAGGAGGAGATGTTTCTGCTGCGAAGAAGAATGCTTTGGCTGGTAAATCTATAGGAAGTTTTAGTGACAGGGATATGTTTAATCAAACTGATGCGAAGAAGAAGGCATTGGCTGGTAAATCTGTAGGAAGTTTCAGCAACAAAGATATGTTTTTCAGAGCAGATAAGATTGATATCAAGGATCTTGATATCGGGTTTGAGAAGATGTTGAGTCGAGCTTGGTCCAAGGAAGCCCTGAAGCCAAAAGAAGAATGGGAAATCGACCCTTCGAAATTGAATCTACGATACTTAGTTGCTCAGGGTACTTATGGAACAGTTTATCGCGGTACCTATGATTCTCAAGATGTTGCAGGTACCCCTTGTTTTGTTTTGTTTATGTTTATGATGAACAGTTTTAAGATTTTTTGATATTACAGTTAAATTGTTGGATTGGGGAGAGGATGGTATGTCTACTGTCGCGGAAACGACTGCTTTAAGGGCTTCTTTTCGTCAAGAGGTTGCTGTTTGGCAGAAACTTGATCATCCAAATGTTACCAAAGTATGTTGAATTGTGCTTGTTCAGTATCTTATTAATGCTAGTTTTTTTTTTGAGAATTGATTGTTGATATTGAATGCAGTTTATTGGTGCTTCAATGGGAACATCTGATATAAAGATCCCTTCGAAGAATCCAACCAGCAGCGATTCGAATACACTTCCGTCGAGGGCTTGTTGTGTGGTTGTTGAATATGTTCCTGGTGGGAATCTAAAGAAGCTTCTTTATTCGAATAGGAAGAAGAAACTCGCATTCAAGATCGTTATCCAACTTGCTCTAGACCTCTCCCGTGGGTGGGTGCCAAGCCTAGTTTATTTTTCGCTAATCATAGTTCATTAGTATTTACATTATGGTCCTTCCCTTTGCAGATTGAGCTATCTCCATTCAAAAAAAATTGTTCATCGGGATGTGAAGGCGGAGAATATGCTGTTAGATACGCAGAGAACTTTGAAGATTGCGGATTTTGGGGTTGCTCGTGTTGAAGCGCAGAATCCTCAGGATATGACGGGTGAAACTGGAACCCTCGGTTACATGGCCCCAGAGGTAATAATTTATTTATTTTTAGTTTTATACACGTTTTCTATTGAAATTGAGGTTGATTGAAGGTTTGTGTTTCGTGTAGGTTCTAGATGGGAAGCCTTATAATAGGAAATGTGACGTTTACAGCTTCGGAATTTGCTTATGGGAAACGTATTGTTGCGATCTTCCTTATATGGATCGTAGTTTTGCTGATATTTCATATGCGGTTGTGCGACAAGTGAGGCTCCTTTATTTCTTTCTATTTTCTATTAGAGATTTGAATGCTTCATGGGATTATTTAATTTAAATAATCTGTTTGGTCGAGATATTAAGAAAATGAGTTTTTCTATAAAAAGATTTAAATAGATGGTATTTAGTATTTTAGTTATGAATAGAGTTATATGATGATGAGAAAATGATGGTTGATTTGTTTGAGATTATTTGAAATAACATGTGATCATTGGCGATGTTTTCTAACGTTTAAATATATGATACAGAATCTGCGTCCAGAAATCCCGAGATGCTGTCCTAGTTCGTTAGCGAGCATTATGAAGAAATGCTGGGATGCTAATCCAGAGAAAAGGCCGGATATGGATGAGGTTGTGAAGCTTCTTGAAGCCATTGATACGACCAAAGGAGGGGGGATGATACCGGAAGGGGAAGGTGGCGGCTGTTTTTGCTTTGCTCCCACTCGAGGCCCTTGATTTGCTTCGGTTTCAATTAAATATCTTTCTTTTTTACTTTGTTCTAAGGTTTGTTTTATATTTATGCAGACAATTAATGTGTATTCATATGGTTTATAATTTATTTTTCTAATGGAGAAACTTGGGATGGTTTCTATATTCATAAATAAATATGAATGAGGGTAGTAAATGGATAGTGGATTGGATGGATTCCTTGTTGTTTTGTTTGGCTCAGAATTATCTGATTTGATTTATAGTATTGGATTTCAAAATTACTGTTTTTTTTCTTGATATGAATGTATGTTACATTGATCGCAAACTGTGTATTTATGCAAAATCATTATCGAGGGTAATGTTTTTTCACCATCTGTACTGAATTGATCTCGATAATAGGTGAGGATTTGATTTCCCAAATGGTGGAATTTGCTGGTTTTGTTTTGTTGGATTCTTGATTTGTCTGTCCAATATTTCTCCATATGATTTCCAGATTTATCAGTTAGTGATTTTGATGTAGGTTATGTAATCTTATGTTGATATGTTGCAAACAACCTAAGACTATTCTTTGTTGTTGTTAATATGTTCCTTTATATCCAATTTTCTAACATTTTGATGTATTTTTGAAGCTTGTCAACAAGTTCAATCAATTTCATAACATTGTTCTTTGCCAATTTCCATGTTTAAGTACTTAAAAATGAAGTGTGACTATCCTTCTTCATATTGATTTCAAATCCTCATTGTGATGTATTAAGATTGTCCTCATTCAATTCGGGTTTAGAAACACTTTCCGGTATTGAGTATAGTTTATATAGAGTGGACAAATTAATTCGGGTATAAAAAAATGGTTTGTATTATGAAAAGTAGAAGTTTTTTTTTCAAACGAAACTAAACATGAAACCAAGAAAATTTAAAAAAAAAAAATAGATAAACTCTTCCCTCAGACTTAATAAATTTCTCACAACAAACATAAGAAAACATCATAATAATAAATCGAAACATTAATTTCTTTCTAGCTAAATAGTTCTCGTAATAACCCTACTTAAATTGCAATTAAATAACCGAACAAAACAGGGAATTATATACTTCAAAATGTGGCGAAAAGATAATTAGTGCCAAAAAAAAAAAAAATTAAAGTGGGCCTAAACCCAAAATGCATGCTACCTTTGTATAATAATAATAATATTTAAATTGCAAAGATTCGGAGATCATGATAGTTTTTATAATTTTTTTAATTTAAAGTGAACCAAATCGAAATGTCTTTGACCCTTTTCTTCCACTTTGATAAACTATATTATATATACAACAAAATACAAAATTGTAAACATGATTAAATTCTTATTTGAGAAAATTGCCAAATTAAATTAGTACAAATATATAATACAAAACAATCTATATCTCAACAGGTCAAAGTTTAAAATGGATCATATTGTGATTATAAGTTATCTAAGTTTATACTATTCACTCAACATAATTTAAAATTTTAAAAAAATAAAAATTATAGATTAAGATAGAAAATAAGTAGGAATCAATTATCATTTACTCTAACTTCTTTCTTCATTAAGTATGAGAGACCTAACATATTTATTACCAAGTTAGATAACATGTCTCAAATTTATGTTTAAGAAGTTAAAAAAACGTGACATATTTATCAAAATAATAGGAAATCACGTGTTATTATTTATTTTCTTTCTTCTTTCTTACCGTTCTATTCCTTCTTTAAATCACTTAATCAAATTCTTATTTACAACATTCAAGACCAACGAATATAAATATGAGAAATTGTTATCCTTAAATTGTTGGAATTGTTGGAGAACCTCTAGTTAATTTGATAATACACTCCTTTCTTTTTCTCAAACTTTCTCACTAAAAAAATGAAATAGACAATCCAAATAGCAACATAGAAAACTTGTCTTTCCCAACAAAGTCTATATCATATTCTTGAATTTAATAAAAAGGATAACATTTTTCATTATGTTGAAAGGCCACTAGCTAGGTGACAATTTATCCAAAAATATTTTTTAAAATTCTAATATGAATGTGGACCCAAAATGGTGATTCTTTTTTATCTTATAAATGTTCATTTATATAAATTAAAATATAGTTTCATTAATTGGGTTCAACTTAAATTGGTTTATCAGACCCACAAAATGAAAACAATTAAAGGAAAATAAATAAATAAAAAATTGAATGAAGGTGGTGGGTTTGTAATATAAAAGATTGAGGAAAGTAAAAGTGGTATCACATCATCATTATCTTCCCACTTTTTTCCTTCCTTGAAGTGAGGCATAGATGAATTTTATCATTCCAACTTATTCCTTTTTGAGTCATGCTCATACTCATGCCCTACTTCAATGAGTTACATATAAAATTTTCATTCCTTGTAGAATAAAATTCTCATTTCATGAAAAATGCCCTAATCATCAAAAAGGAAAAGTATATGCACAAGGAGTGCATAGTGTAGGCCCATTGTCCTTAGGACTTCAAATTTCTTATTATTATTGTAAATCATTCAAGTGGAGTTTTTTCTTATTTAATTTAAACAATAATAACATTTGTAAGACCTTCTTATGAAGGTCAAATAGTACTCATTACCAATTTGTCAAATGAATTCAAGGATCAAATACATTGGTGACTATGAATTTACAGGCATGTCTATCCTTAAGTCTCTCATCTCTTAAACATAAAACCCAAATTCTATTTAACCCTTAATGTCCTAACTTACTTCTTCACATCTAATTAATCAATTAATGTTACTTTAGTTGATTATTTTTTTTATTGATCATTGTATGATAATCTAATTGATTTTAAATCTCACCAAAATGGTATTATAGCCTATAGATAATTAGGGATTTGATAAGACATAAACTTAATGTTGATATGCTATCGTGGTTGGTTAGGTCGGAATGATAACTTAAAAGAAAATATGTTTCTATTGCACTAGAATTAAAGTTTTATATATGAAATTTCCTACACATCATACATCATGAGGGTTTGATAAAATTTGGGTGATTAGATAGCATTGATTTGATTAGAGTGGAAAAAATACACGAGACAACTTTAAGAGAACTAACAATGTTTCAAATTCATCATATAATCATTTCTTATTTGTAATGATCATAGTCAAAATACTATCATAAATACAATCTAAATAAAATATTCTTGATAAGTGCATGTCATACTTCTATTTGTCTTATGATTCTTTGATTCTGATAGACACCCATGATTTATTTTTTTTGTTCATATAGTCGTGTCATGTTAAATTGTTGTCGCGGTATAACACGACATTTCATTCTTAGTGAATAATATGTCGGCAATATGCCTCTTATCTTGTGAGCATGGTTTTTAATTTCCTTGTTAGTGCGATTGTACATTATTTGGGAATGAAATAATGTTTAAGTCCGATTTCAACTTATTTGATCTTATATAGCTTAAACTCGATCAATTATCTTAAATAGACAATTATTTTGTTATTTATGACCTCTCTATCCTTGTATCATTATGTCCTTATGTACAAATCAACTAGGCCATATTTTGACTGATGAAGACAAGGAAATGACTTTACACAAGATTTTCAATGATCTCATTGAAGAAATTGGGACCAAACATGGCCCTCACATATATAAATGGAAGCAACACATTGGAGGGAGGTTAATGATAGTGTGGGGAGGGTTATATTTATGAATAAAATCCAATTGAAACTTATTTAAACAAGTTTGAAATTTATTTATATAGAGAGATAAATACTAAGTCGTCTTATTGTATACTTATAAGTTCACATTTTGTTTTCTAGCCTATGTTAAAAAGAAAAGTAGATATGAGAATCATCCATTTTGTAGTGGTGTTGAGTTCACGTTTTTGTTCTCGAACCATATATAAAAAGCGGTAAGAAGAGAATAATCCATGTAGTGAATCTCGGAGGGGAAGTAGTTACAACAGTTATTCCTTGAAAAATAAAAAATTGAAAGATCATTGATGACTTGCTAATGGTGCATCTATGCACATTGTACATATTATTCTCTTTATCTTTATCTTCTTTGAATCTTTAATCTTTAATTTGAGTTGCTTTATCTCTCTTTTGAGGGAAGACCAAATGGTAAGAAAATCTGCACCTAAAGAAGGCAGCCACAATTCTCAAGCCCTTTACTGACCACTGCCCACCATTTTTTTTAATCCATATTTGTCTTATGAACTTTCCATGTTTATGCATTTTTTTCACCATTTGAACACTGATTTTTATCAAATTTTGCATCATCTCTCTACAAAATATTTCTTTTACTTTACTTGATAAATGTATATTTTTGTAATTCTCAACCAAAAAAATTACTCAATTTAAAAGGTTAAGAATTTGGGAGTAATGCTAGTAATCTTGAATGTAAAAAATTAAAATTAAAATTTTCACCATTTATATTTTGGATTTTGTCGTTCACTAAATTTATTTATTTGTCGTTTTTAATTACTTTTCTTAAAGAGAAAAAAAAATAGTGGTTGAATAAACTTAACCGTTATACTAAATGATATTTTATAATGTGTCATTATATTAAAAAATATATTAAATTTTAAGATATTAAATGTCACGAAATCAATTACAACTTAGAATGTTTAAGTTGAAAATAAGGTTATGGCTAGAGCTGGGCAATTGGTTGGATAAATACGAATCGACACGATCCAACACGATATTTGTACGGAACAACACGATCAATGTTCTAAACGGCAGTAGGCGGTGGCGGAGCGGTAAGTGACTGCCTACTGCCTCGGGTGCCTAGGCGGTGTCTAAGCGGTTGAATATAAATATAATAAAGATGTTCTATAATTATCATTTTACTAAAAAATCAAATTAATATTCTCTAATATAGTAACATTTAACAAAAATAAGTATGTAGACGAGTTGGAGAAGAGATAAATGATTAGATGATCAAGGAGGTGAGGTGAATGAGATAAGAAACAGAAAAGAAGAAGATAAATGAATTGAAATGTAAAGAGTTATTTCAAAATTTAAATAAATAGTGGGTGATAAATTTTTTTTTAAATATATATATACATATATTAATATTAGTAATTAATTAATTAAAAATAATAAATAATTAAATAATCTGACCGCCTCATGTATAGGCGGAGCGGTGTTGGACCGCCTAGGCGCCTCGACCGCCATTTAGAACACTGAACACGATACGATATTATCTCACTCGGGTCTTGAGTTGACACAATACAAGCACAAGACAACACGATCACGACATAATTATAAGTTTATACGATCGTAACACGGTTAGGAGTCGACATAGACACAACACGAGTATAGACACGACACAAATATAAACACGACACGAGCACGGGTATACACACGAAACGACATAAACACAATTAGTCACATGACTTAAGCTACTCAAATTAACATTCTCTAAACCTATTACAATTTTATTCAATGAATAAATTTTTTAATTTTATAAATATAATAATTATAATTAAAATTAAACATACTAAAATACAATATTAAAAATATTAACTTAAATAATATAATTTTAAATAAAATAAATAAATTATAGAATAGAAATATGAGTTTAATAATAATTATTTTCTGTATTACTTTTATTAATTATTTATTAATTTTTTAATTATTTATAATTTTAATTATTGCTAATACATTAAATAATAAATATATGATAATAATTTTAATTTTAATTTTAATAATATAATAATATTAATATATTAATTTTAATTTTAATTTTAATTTTAATAATATAATAATATATATTTATAATTGGATTAATTGCTACCCATCTCTTCCACTTTTTTTTTTATTATTATTATTATTCAAACTACCCACTATATACACTTTTTAATAAATTATTGTTTATGGAAATAACTTAAGTACATACTTATTTATTATTTGTGAGTGTAACTATTCTAATAAATAAAACAATTTATTTTGAGAAAATTAATGCTTCAATAATAATCAATCCTAGTACAATATATATGATTATTAAAACCATCAACCCTTCAATCTGTCTGACCAATCTTATCCATATATAGTATTTTTAATTATATAATACATATTGATATATTATGATAAATAATTAAAATCTAGAATCAATCTTTCAAGTATCTAATGAATACTTAAATATATATTTTTTAAAATAGTTGAAACAATTTATCTATAATTATCCTAAACTTATATTCATTAATGAAATATATTAATGTTAAGTTTGAACCAAAAAAAATTACAAATATTAATCAACTTTAAATTTTGAAGTAAGTACATAGATTATGTTTTTCTTACTGTTAGAGTTTATTTTTTAAAAATAATTTAAATATTAACTTTTTATTATCTATATATTGTTTTAAATACTTTAATAAATATATATTTTAAGTATTTATTTTTTAAAAGACTTTTTTTTTTAGTTATGGTCTATCTAATATCAATATTTATTTAATTATAAAGTTTAAGTTAAATAACTAATGTCTTTTTATTTTATTAAAACAAATAATAATATTTTTTTAAATTACTTCAACTTAAAATATTTTAAATAAGAAAAGTAATAATTTATTAATAATTCTTATAAATTTTATATTAATTAGTGATATATATACAGTTACAATTTTTATTATTTGGGTTCATATTATTTAACTTATTATATATGATTTTGTTTATTCAAATTGTGATATTTGAATAATTTAACATAATTAAATATTTTTTAGTTTTATTTTGAACACTTAATTCATTAATTTAATTATTAAAATATTTTTTATCTTCTATCTTCTATTATTATTATTATTATTATATATTAATAGAAATTTAAATTATTGTTCAGTTCAAATTATTTCAATAACCTAAAATAAAAAAACATCATTTCATTCTTCTATTCTATTTAATCCAATTTATTAATTAAAATACTAAAATACTCTCTCTTCTATTTATTTCCTTAAAATTAACACTAATAATTATTTTTCAAATAATTCAATTTTCCTTTTTAAAAAATATCTAATTTAAGTTATTTAAATAACTCAAACTAGTTAAACATTATTACAACACGTTACTCAATTAATTAACTAAAATACTAAATTACATTTTATTTTAAATTATTATTTTTTATTTTATTTATATATATTAATACACTTTAAAGTTTTGACTAAAATTAATCATTACTTTCTCAAAATTATAACCATCATTATTTTCTTCTCTTTCTAAATTATACAAATAACCCCAATCCAAACAAGCTATAATTCATTCTTACCAATCCAAACAAGCTATAATTCATTCTAACAAAAAAAAACAAATATCTAACTATTCAAAATCATCCCCCATGGTTCTTTTTCACCAAAACTTAAATCCAAACAAACCCATATCTCACAAATTACTTAACTAATATGATACATCAAATCTAATGGAATGTACACAATATAGTCTACTATGTTAATACTTATTAGTTCAACTTTTTTTTTTTTTAATATAAGAAATATAAATGAACTTTTGTTAGTGTTTTAGTTAAATTTAATTTGTGTAATTAATAAGCAAATCGAAAGTAAAGATGAATATTATAAGAATGGAAAAAAAAGTAAAGAGAAAATAATGTTGTTGTAATTAGCTTTTAAAAGTGAAAAGAGAAAAGAAGAAAATATCAGATATTGCCGGTTGCCTGAATCTTGCCGGCCCCGGCTTTGGGTTTTAGATTAGAAGAAGAAGCAGAAGAGGGTCTTCACCGCTTTATTCTGTTCAAATCAATACTTTGCTCTGTAGCCCAGACCCAGATTCCAAGAAAGTAAACATCTCTCTCTTTCTCTCTCTACCTTCCTTCTTCTTCCTCCTTGAGCTCCCTCTCTGCATTTGCTACTTCTTTTAGCTTCAAATACCCTTCTCTCTCTCTCTTAGTCAAAAAGAAAACCTAAAGGAAGAACAGCCCTTCTCTCTTCTTCTTCTGATCTGGGGGTATAAACAAAGAAACAAACAAACATTTAAGAGCTTAAGAGAGACTAAACCTGCATGCAGCAAAGAAAACCCAACAACAATTTCTTACTTCCTTGAAGAAATCGAGAAATTTGGGGAAAACCCTTTTATGGAATTCAGTCTTCTCAACAACCCACAAGTTCTTAAACAATGAATGATGTTAATTCTAAGAAAAGCAAGGTTTTTTCTCTTTCTATCTCTCTCTCTCTTTTTTCTCTTTCATGGGTCGACCTCCATTTTTGTTCTTGACTGTTTTCTGTCATTTTGTGTCTTCAAAGCTCTCTTGGTCGAAGAAATTTGTTAGAAAATGGTTCAACATTAAGACTAAATCTGATTGTCAGCTTGCGGATGATGTTGTTCATGGCGGTGAGTAACTTTTTCATTTAATTTCCTCTTTAATTCGTTTCTGAAATGGTTATTAATTCTCAGGCGGTGAATCAGAATGGAGAAATAATTTCACAGAGAAATCAGAGTCTTCTTCTTCTACACTTAAGAGGAGTAGAACAGGTTTGTTTCTTTTAATTTAATTAAGTTCATTTCCAAATTGAAACCAAACCAAACCAAACAGTTCATTTAATTCAGTCATCCTTCCATTATTAACAGAGAAGATAAGCAAGAAAACTGACCGCAGTCGTCGTGGTAAAGTTAATCTTGATCATCCCCAAATCATCAATGTGCAAAACTATAGGTTTGATTTTTGAAACCCTTTAAATCTTATCAAATTTCATGAAAAACCCTTGTTGAATCTTCTTCAATTTCATCAAATTACAGTCTCTTTGTTTCTACATGGAATGTTGCCGGAAGATCCCCTTCAAGCGATCTTAATTTCGATGATTTCATACATTCAGCACCACCAGCTGATATATATGTTCTTGGGTATGTTTAATTATCAATTAATCATCTGTTTTTAACTTTTCACACGATTTAATCGAACAATTTTGATTAGATTTCAAGAAGTTGTTCCTTTAAACGCCGGTAATATTCTGGTGGCTGAAGATAATGGTCCGGCGAAGAAATGGCTGTCGTTAATCAGAAGAACGTTAAACGATCTCCCCGGAAGCAGCGCCGCCGCCGCCGGAGGAAGTAACCGGTGTTATACTCCGTCTCCGATCCCGAATCCGGTAGCTGAATACGACGCTGATTTTGAAGGATCGACGGACAAGAAATCGTCTCTTTTCCCTCGCCGGTCGTTTCAAGCTCCCCGGAGCTGGAGAAACGAGTACGATGCTTCTGGTTCGCAGCCGCGTCTTGACCGGAGATACAGCGTTTGCGATCGTGTTATATTCGGTCGTCGACCGAGTGATTATCGGCCGTCTGATTCTTCTTCGAGTCAGCGACCGAGTGATTACTCGTCCGGCGGAGGTCATAGACCGAGCGATTATTCCTCCGGGCAGCGACCGAGTGATTATTCGTCGGGGAGGAGGGCGAGTGATTTTTCGAGGTGGGGTTCTTCAGACGACGATGGAAAACCGTTTGATTCTCCGAGCACGGTTGTGTTCTCGCCGACGTCTAGCAGCGGTTATATTCCGACTGAGGACGGTTACAAAATGTCGGTTCCGAGGCAGTCTAGATATTGTTTGGTTGCGAGTAAGCAAATGGTTGGAATTTTCATCACGGTTTGGGTTAAGAGCGATTTGAGGGAACATGTTAGTAACATGAAAGTATCTTGTGTTGGTAGAGGATTGATGGGTTATCTTGGTAATAAGGTATTGATAACGTTTTTGTTTTTGTTCGAATCAATTAAGATTTTGGATTGCGATTTTTATTGGTTTATTTGTATGTGTGGAAATTGCAGGGATCGATTTCGGTTAGTATGTTGTTGCATCAAACAAGCTTTTGCTTTGTATGTAGTCATTTGACATCGGGGCAGAAGGAAGGGGACGAGTTAAGAAGGAATGCTGATGTTTTGGAGATTTTGAAGAAGACGAGATTTCCGAAAGTTCATAAAATGGGAGATGTGAAATCTCCCGAAACGATTCTTGAGCACGAGTAATGACACTAGCTTAACTACTTCCCATTTGAACACTTTCTGGATTGTTTTTAGATGAGTCAATATTTGTTTGTTGGTATATAGAATAATCTAATTATTGACTTTGTTTCTGTAGTCGAATTATTTGGCTAGGCGATCTGAATTACAGAATTGCCCTTTCGTATCGGTCGGCGAAGGCGCTCATCGAGATGCAGAACTGGAGGGCGTTGTTGGATAAAGACCAGGTATTGGACTCTTTCTCGAATGTGACTGATTGAGTGTAGACTCATAAAGACTCACTAATAAGGTCTTACCATTTACAGTTGAGGACAGAACAAAGAAGGGGTAGCGTATTCGAAGGTTGGAAAGAAGGGCAAATATACTTTCCGCCAACATACAAGTACTCGTACAATTCGGATCGATATTCTGGGGACAATTTACACTCGAAAGAGAAACGACGCACTCCTGCATGGTACAATTGAGCCACCCTAGTGTGTTTTTTATTTGTTCAAATGAACACGTTTATTGATTGAATTCTTGAATGTTGTTTTAGGTGCGATAGGATCTTATGGTTTGGGCAGGGGGTTCATCAATTATCATACGTTAGAGGAGAATCAAGATTCTCGGATCATAGACCAGTTTATGGGATATTTTGGGCGGAGGCAGAGTCATATCAAGGCCGACTAACGAAAAGTGCAAGTTCTCGATTGAGCTCTAGCTCTAGGATTGAAGCCGAAGAACTATTGTCTTCGTATTCAAATGGATATACCGAATTTTGCTTTTTTTGAGAGCTTTCATCATTGATCGTAGCGTGGGTCTTGCAGTCAAATTCCCTTTTTTTTTGCTCGTTTCTCGACGAGAATGTTCTCGTCGAATGGATACGAGCGATTTCAGAATATCTAGCTAGGAGATTCTTTAATTGTTTGAGCAGTTGAAGCCCATTTTGTATTATAATTGTTTTTTCAAAAAAAATACAGAAATTATGAAAGAAAGATAGAGACAACACTTGTGTTTGTGAAGAGACAAAAATGAGTAAAAAGTAAAACAATGAAAAAGCTAAAGGCAACTAACAACAATAATATTATTTATAAGTTGCTTTATTTATTTATTTATTTATTTTGTCTGTTTCATGATATTGGTCCATTCTTTCTAGGTGGGCCATGAAACTGACCTCAACTTTATTTTTAATATCCAAGCCCACTAACTTTTTTTTTCATTGAAAACTCGAATTTTAATCGCGTTTATCAACTCTAAGTTCAAGTGCTATCGATATCGGTCCCCCTAGTATGCACCCATTTTCAGCCACGTGGTCAAATCCTCTAGTCTAAAGTGAAGCATCGTCGACCCTCTCGTTGTCGATTGGTCCCGAGGTTTTTACTCGAGAAGATTAGCACGATCTCGTTGTAATGAATTGATATTGTAATAAATAAATAAATAAAAAGTTGTTGTCTATAGACTTTAATGAAGGAGAATGAAACTTTGATTTAAAATGGTGGCCTGTTGTGACAGGGAGAATGTGTGAAAACAGTCATAATTGATATGGTCAGACCAGGCCTTGTTCTATTTAAATTAACCTAACACTGTAAAAAAAATTAAAAAAAAGTAAAAAAATAATAGTATAGAGGGTGGGTGGGACAGTAAATAACAGATAATGCTGGTGAAATGGGGAAACATAATTTGGGCTCTTCTTTTAATTTTTACAAGAAATGTCTATTTCTGCTTTACATTTTGGCAGCAAAACAATGACAAAGGGGAAACATATAAAGGAATTTCAATCTTCTCATCATTTACTTTTATCTCTCTTTTCTTTTTTTTTTTTTACTTTATTATTAATATATATATTTTAAGTGTATTCATATGTTTAGTTTTATATGAACAATAAAAAAACATATCTTGTTTTGTTCTATATGATAGATCAATGTCCAACTTTTGATGTTTGACTAATATTATTTTGTTTGTAAGTGAATATATTTGTGTATAGTTATGGACATGAATCTTTGTTAGGGTTCATGTGAATTTCACTTCACCCATATGGAAAAAAAAAATATTATTTGTTGTAGTGTAAAGGTGTCATGAATTGATCTCCTAATTTTTTTTACCATTTAATTAATTATTTATTTTTCCAATTTAAAAAAATGACAAAATTTAAGTTTATCTAATTGTTTTGTATATAATTTTTCATATATTTTCTTAAACTCAGCTCAATTTTTTTTTAAAAACTAATTTCTGAATTTGTCACCCACTTGTAGTTAATTTTTCACTTTTAAATTAGAGTATTTGTAGATAGAATAATTTCTTTTATGTTTTTATCCCTTTGGTTATTTTTAAAAAATTGATTGTTTAAAGAAATAAGTTGTTTAAATTTTAAATGGTTAAATTATTATAATTTTTTATATTAATTTTTTTAATTTTTTAAAGATAAAATAATAATATTTTAATTAATTAAATAATTGAAAAAAACAACTCAATAACACTAAGTCTTATATTTATTAAAATAATAAAATATCATAATATTAAAGTGAGCATATGACCATTAATTATTATGTTAATCTCTTTATTTGATAAATTTAGAGATACAAAAGTTATTTAAACACCTTAAATAGGGTGTTTATTTGGCTCTTTAAAATTTTATTTAATTTTAAGTAAATTAAAAAAGCGAACTGAATATTGAAATTTGAATTTAATTTATTTTGAATTTAGTGAATTCGAATTAAGTCGTATATTTAGTTCATGTCAAATATTGAAAACACTTGCATAATCATACTTTATTATAATAATTTGAAAGAGTTAGCAACTTACTTAATTTAATATATAATAAAATACACAATTATTTAATTTATATCTAATAAAATATATAATATAATAAATAATAAATTCGGTTTTCAGTTTGGTTTGGTTTCGAGTGGATACCTTAACTCGAAAATCAAACCGAAATTGATTTGAAATTCGATTCAAAAATCGAAAATGAAATTCGAATTCTGTTTATTCGAATTCGGTGATTTTGAATTCGAATTCAATTGAATATTCGATTTAGACCAAATATCTCTAACACCCCTCGCTCTAATTACAAAATGAAACAAAATTATTTTATTATATATTTTTTTATAAATTAAAAAAAAACAACAATTAAGGGACAGGTTTTAAGGCTTTTTATATTTCCATTATAGTACATTCAGTTTAAGAAATCTCAAACAGAATAGTTTATACAATGGTTGTCAAAAATATTTTTGTTTCATTTTATAAAAAAATAAATTATCTTAATTATATATATATAATATATAGGGGTGTTCATCGGTTCGGTTTTCGGGTTATTCGAGTTCTTCGGTTCGGTTTTCGAATTATTCGAGGTCCTCGGTTTGATTTATTCGAATTTTTATTTTTTTTAGCAAATTCGAAAACCGAACCGAATTCGAATTTGATATTCGAGATAATACCTTAACTCGAAAATCAAACCGAAAATGATTTGAAATTCGATTCAAAAATCGAAAATGAAATTCGAATTCGGTGAAGTGAATTCGAATTCGATCGGATATTCGGTTTAGACTAAATAGCTATAACACCCCTCAATCTAATTACGAGATGAAACAAAATTATTTTATTATATATATATATTTTTTATAAATTAAAAAGAAAAAATAACAATTGAGGGACAGGTTTTTAAGGCTTTTTATATTTCCATTATAGTACATTCAGTTTGAGGAATCTCAAACAGAATAGTTTATACAATGTTTGTCAAAAATATTTTCGTTTCATTGTATTAAATAATAATTTATCTTAATTATAATATAATATATGTACTTATATCTATTTTATTTTTTAATTTAGGAACATATCATTATTCCTCACAATAATGTAACCCTAAGAAATCTTTAGTGATAATTAAATTTGAAATATTTAATTTCTTAAACAAGACTTTTAAGAAATCTTTAGTGATAATTAAATTTGAAATATTAATTTCTTAAACAAGACTTTTAACATTTAAATTATAGGTTAATAGATTCAAATTATCACAATTTAATTTTAAAACTTCTAAGCTAACCTAACCTAAATTTTGTATAATGAATTTATATTTAAATCTATATAACTAAATGGGCCGGAATGATACGACTGTTCCCTTAACTAGTTCTGTTTACACAGGCCCACAAGAATATGTCTTGGCCATATTGGGCCTTAGTTCTAAATACTAATTATCAAAATATTTTTTTAAATATTTTTGAGATTATCTTAATATTTTGATTTGATTAAAATTATATTTTTCTAGTGTTGCTGATTTTATTTTGGTTGAATGTTAATAGTGTTACATATTAATTTGTGTAATACTTTGACTTTAATAGTTTTTTAAAATGTGTTTTTACCCTAATTTGTTCTCATTATTTTTGTTTTGTATACCTATATTTGTTTTTGGGAGTGTGTAACCTACGTTCTTAATTGTTATATACCAGACCGAATTATTTTTTATTATTACAAGCTGTATAAGGATTCCGAATATATTACTAAACTAACTTAAAAAACTGCAAAGATGAAAGTGAGTTAAAAGATGCAACCATGAAGAAAAAGTAATGCCGCAGTGATATTTTGACTATCAAGTGTACAAATTGTTATAAAGGGACAAAAATGATTGCGGGTATTGATGTCACAATTATTGAAATTGAGATTTTAAGACTAACGACAAAAATGGAGGATGAACTACATCTCAATGATGTTATTATATTTTATAATTGTCAATTGAAATTTCGAAACGTCAAAGTTGATCGAACACCTACTAGAGCGCGAGACCGATAAAAATAGACATTCTTAAATTTCTAGAAATCAACAAAGATTTTAAAATAACTTGTATTAAGAGATAACCTAACTTTGCGACACATTAGATTGCAAAGAAATGCAAAGAAATTGATTCACCAATAACTTAAATTGAGTTTAACGTTCAACAAATTCAAAACCTACTTCTCACTAATTACCTAATTAATTGAAGCGAGATGTTGACGAATTTGATCCTCGACAATCGAACTGAATTAAAATAACTCAACGGATAAAATGAAGAGAGAATGAAAGAATTTGGAAGACGACGTCCATGCAACCAAAATATTTGAGAGTATTTTTTTTAAACTAAATTCATTTCATAAAATGAATAAACAAATAAAACACAAAAAAATAGTCCCAACAAAATAAAATTGTTATGGACGAGTCTTATACTCAACTAAGCTGATGTTTAGTCCGAAATAAATTAACGCCCAACAAAACCGAAAAATGAGAACCAAGTGTCATCGAGTTGATAAAAAAAAGTGTTTGCCGTCGACATGCCCAACATAGTCAAGAGAAACGGAATGGATGCACAATTTCAAAGAGTACTAACAAAACCTGATTAGTCAATCACCGATTATTCACAGATGATGTTAAGAATGAAATTTAAAAGGACAAGACAAAAACCAAAATTCAAACCAAACAAAGTATTTGAGTTGTTAAGTTTTTTTTCTTACCTACAATGGCTACATAATCTATTATTCTTAGATTTGTTTAAAAAAAAATATTATGTTTTTGTTAATCTTCTTATCCAATAAACTGTTATTCTATTTTCTCATGAAAATATATATCATTTTTTAAAAGAAAAAAAAGTTGTTTCCTTAGATAATTTATTAAGAGTTATATTTAGATGCGATTACACATGTCAACCCGACATAGAATAAAATACAATTAAGTATTGAAGTAAGATTCAATTTTTGTCAAATGAGAATAGACAACAACAAGACAAAACATATGGTCCAAAGGATTACGAAGAAACAGGACATCTCTATCCGTACAAACTACCAATCTTTTGCTCTCTCTCTCTTCTCAATTTTCGACTCATTCTCTCTTCCTCTTCTAACTAATCATTATCAGAATTTCTTCTTTTCTTCTTCTTCTTCTTCTTCCAATCTGTTTGTTTTTCATTTTTTCAAATGGATGAATCCGACGACAAGGAAGCCATATCGTCTCTCCCAACCGAACCACTCCCTCCAAGAAAATCATACAGCCAACAACTTCGAAACAATACCAGCGGTTTTTGTAAACGTCAACACCAAGCTCGTAACCAAAGCCTAGATCAAGACCTCATCCCAACAGGAATAGATCGATTCCGACCAGATTCCTCCATTACTTCCGCCGCCATCAATTCTCCCTCAATCATAGGCGGAAGCAACCGTTACGAGTATCGCAGCGACACCGACAACGAAGAAGGCGGTTCAAATGCTCTCCCCGAGTTCGTTGCAAATGGAGGAACCGGAATCTTTAAGGTCCCAACTCGAGCCGCGGTTCACCCTGGGCGACCGACTTGTCTCGAGTTGAGACCTCACCCGCTTAGGGAGACTCAAGTGGGCAAGTTCTTGAGAACTATTGCGTGTACGGAGGGACAGCTTTGGGCGGGGCAAGAATCGGGTGTTAGGGTTTGGAATTTGTCGGATGCTTATGAGCCTGGGGTTGGGGTTGGTGGGAGAGCGAGGAGGGGAGATGAAGATGCGTCGCCTTTTTATGAATCGGTTAGTACTTCTCCGACGATTTGTTTAGTGATTGATGCGGGAAATAAGCTAGTTTGGTCGGGACATAAAGATGGTAAGATTAGGTCATGGAAAACAGATCAAGCTATGGATGAATCTTCTCCGTTTAAAGAAGGTCTATATTGGCAAGCTCATCGTGGTTCGGTTCTTAGCATGACCATTAGCTCTCATGGTATCTTTTTTCTTTGTTTCATTTTCTAACAATACATGAGAATTTGTATAACGCTATATTTTATGTTAGGGTTGTTTGTTTGTTGTTGGAAAGTGTTTGATGATAAAGTCATGAACACTCGTGTTTTTAATGATTTTGTCATTATGATTAGATTTGAACGTGGATTTTGATCATGCAGGGGACATATGGTCGGGTTCGGAAAATGGGATTATAAAGATATGGCCATGGGAAGCCATTGAAAAATCTCTTTCACTTTCATCGGAAGAAAGACATATGGCGGCTTTATTGGTGGAGAGATCGGGCATTGATCTTAGAAATCAAGTAACCGTTAATGGCGTATGTAATATATCATCTTCCGATGTTAAATCTTTGTTAGCCGATACAGTTAGATCTAAAATATGGGCAGCCGGATCTTTGTCTTTCTCTTTATGGTATGTTTTTCGGTTATTCCAATGAAGACGGCGGCGAACAAACAACGTTATCTTAATGTTTTTAAATATCGACAGGGATGCTCGAACGAGGGAGCTTCTCAAAGTATACAACGTGGAAGGAAATACGGAGAACCGAGTCGACATACCAAGTCCAACTCAAGAACAACCTCCCTTCATTGAAGACGAGATGAACGTGAAGTTGGTTTCAAAATCGAAAAAGGAGAAGTCTCAAGGTGGCTTTTTACAACGTTCTCGCAACGCCATTATGGGAGCTGCGGACGCGGTTCGACGAGTAGCGACAAAAGGAACAAGCGCATTCGTAGAAGATGCAAAAAGGAACGAAGCTATAGTCATGACTGCGGATGGTATGATATGGAGCGGTTGCACGAACGGGTTGTTAGTACAATGGGATGGTAGTGCAAACCGTTTGCAAGATTTCCATCACCATCCATGCGCGGTTCAATGCTTTTGCACGACCGGGACTAGGTTATGGGTTGGTTACGTTAGTGGCGTGGTTCAATTGTTGGATTTGGATGGGAATTTAATTGCGAGTTGGGTAGCGCATAATGGTCCGGTTATAAAGTTAGTTGTTGGGAGTAGTTACATTTTTAGTTTGGCGACTCATGGTGGTATTCGAGGATGGTACATATCGTCACCGGGACCTATGGATAGTATACTTAGGTTAGAAGTGGCTAGGAAGGAAAATATGTACAAGAGTCAAGAAAATGTTAGGATTTTGATTGGGACTTGGAATGTTGCTCAAGGAAGAGCCTCTCATGAGGCACTCATGACATGGTTAGGCTCGGCTGTCTCCGATATCGGTATTGTTGTCGTCGGTTGTCAAGAAGTTGAGATGGGCGCGGGTTTTCTAGCAATGTCGGCTGCAAAGGAAACCGTAAGATCTATCCCGCTATTTATATATGCAATTCTTGATCAAAATAACTCATTATCCTTTCAACAATCTTAACCAAAAAAATAATCTTCAAATGCGTCTAATATCCACTATTTGTGCATAAATTATTTATATATGGAAAAATAACTTAGATTATATTATCAATCTTAAAGAGTGTCTAATCAATTTGTTTTTATTATACTCAAACTTGATACTTATGAGTGTATCCATAATCCAATCAATTCCACTATTGATATTTGCATAAATTATTGATATTTCCTCTAAATAAGTTAGTTTATATTATGAATCTTAAATTTGTCTACAGTGAAAGTTATTATTTTAAGGTAATATAAGTTTCATATATTAAGAGTGTATCTAGTTGAGGTACATTAAAATCAAATTTGACACTTTGATTTTATAAAAAAAATATGCGTCTGCCGGGAGTCGAACCCGGGTCTATTGCTTGAAAGGCAATTATCCTAACCGTTGGACTACAAACGCTAATTGAAAACTAAGTTTGTTGTTTATTGAATTAATACGTTAAAATAATACTAGAGAACTAACTTACAACCCACTTGCCTTGTTTCAACTCAAAACGTTTTCAGTTAGAATTGAACCCTTCACTTTTTTGTTTCTTAAGACTAGAGTAGAATATATAAAAAAAAATGTAGTCACAATGAGTTAGACACCTAGCGCACAAACACACTTAACCATTTAACAAAACGTAGAACTTGACGTCTAACGGGCTCAAATCCAAGATCTCTCAAGTAAACTGGGGATGTCCATCTCTTGTTACCGTTAGACTAGAAGAGGGGATACTAGAGTAGAATATATAATAAAAAAGTATTTAATATTAAATAGTTATTTGAAATTCGTCCAAAATAAACCAAAATCGAATAATGCCTAATCTAAAAGATTTAACTAGGTTTAGTAAAGAGTTTTCCTCTATGCCCATTCTAATATTCTATAGATTTGAGGATTCAATGGTTAATTAACCCTAACTTTACAAATAATCCCAATGTGTAATTAACTCCATATTGCACACAATTGAAGTCAATCTTGTCATTGTAGGTAGGACTTGAAGGGAGCTCGACTGGCCAATGGTGGCAGGATGCCATAGGCAAGGCCTTAGAAGAAGGGACAACTTTTGAACGTGTAGGGTCAAGACAATTAGCAGCATTGCTTATTGCCATATGGTAATTAATTATTAGTGTAAAATTCTACAAACAAGGCAAATTCTCTTCCAAGAGTTTTAGGTTTTAATATGTTTTCCAAAATTTAGGGTAAGAAAGAGCATTCGAACGCATGTCGGGGACCTCGATGTTGCAGCCGTCGCTTGTGGCTTGGGTCGTGCCATCGGTAACAAGGTTTGTGTTTTGTTTATTATTCAATGTCCGAAAGTAACAAAGGAACAAAAGAAAATGATTATATGTTTTTCTATATATAAATAGGGAGGAGTTGGATTGAGGTTGAGAGTATATGATCGTATTATGTGCTTTGTTAATTGTCATTTGGCCGCACATCTAGAAGCAGTTAACCGTAGGAATGCTGATTTCGATCATATTTATCGAACCATGGTCTTCACCCGCTCGTCTCACCTATCCAATACAATTCCCGGTATGTTGGTTCTTCTCGTGCATCTTTGTCTTCTCAATCGATATAAATATAATTATTCATTTTGGTTGTGTTCATTCTTACATAGGTAATGTTTCAACCGCGGTTCAAATGGCTCGCGGCACGAATGTATGTCACATTTTTTTAATCTAATTGGCTTTTTTTGGTGGGGCAATGTTCTAAGTATGCATATCTTTTTTTTCAAATAAATAGTCACAAGGGAATATTGGTCAAGAAGAGATGAGGCCGGACTTGGGCGAGGCTGATTTGGTCATTTTCCTCGGGGATTTCAACTATCGACTCTTTGGCATATCGTATGACGAGGCTAGGGACTTCGTATCGCAAAGAACATTCGACTGGCTCAGGGAGAAAGATCAACTTAGAGCCGAGATGAAAGCCGGAAGAGTTTTTCAAGGGATGCACGAAGCACTTATCAAATTTCCACCTACTTACAAATTCGAAAAAGGAAAACCCGGTTTAGGAGGTAAACATTTTACTCATTCAAATTTAAATCCAAATGAGAAATAAATATTTTTCATTGGATAGATTATTTGAAATACATGTTCAAACTCATCATTTTTTGTTTGTTTGTGCACAACAACAATAAAAACAACTACATTAGTGAAACATAACTTTTATTACCAAAAAACTCAAAAATCTCAAACCTAATTAAAGTGTTCCATATATTTTCTATATTTAAAACAAAAATATTTATTTATGGTAAAATATTTATTTATGATTTCTAGGATATGATTCCGGGGAAAAGAAACGTATACCAGCGTGGTGCGATAGGATACTATATCGCGATAGTCGACCATCTTCTACAGCCGATTGTGGATTAGAATGTCCCGTCGTTGCCTCTATAATACAGTATGTTACTTTTATTTATTTAGAAAACAACTTTGTGTCATTTTATTAATTTTACGTTATGTTACTTATTTCTTCCATCTCGAAAATCCGAGATCTTTTCTATACTTAACTTATAAATGCGATCCCACATAGGTACGAGGCTTGCATGGAGGTAATAGAAAGCGATCACAAACCGGTTCGGTGCAAACTAAACGTCGAGATCTCACACGTTGATAGATCAATTAGAAGACAAGAGGCCGGGTACATTGTCAAGAAAAACCGAGAAATCATTTCATTGCTCGAAGCAATGCGATCCGTTCCGGAAACAATTGTCAACACAACCGACATAACAATTCAAAATCAAGACGCGTTTTCTTTAAAGATCACAAATAAAAGTGGGAATGATCACGCCACATTCCGAATTATGTGCGAAGGCTTGTCCATTGTAAAGGGAGAAGACGAGAAAGAGACCGATTATCGCCCGAGGGCTTCCTTTGGTTTCCCTCGTTGGCTTCAGGTAATCGTTTGTCGAACCAATAATTGTTTAATTGATTAAAAATTTATCATTTTGTTTTTTGATTTTTTAAGGTTATGCCGGCAACTGGTCTAATTGGACCTGATCAAACAACCGAGATATCAATAGCCCATGAAGAGCCACATGAAGAGTATAGTGATGGTGTTCCATCGAGCTGGTGGTCGGAAGACAACCGCGATAAGGAACTTATTTTGTTGGTCATTATACGAGGAAGTTGTTCGAGCGAATCAAAATCTCATCGAATCAATGTTCGTCATAGTTTCACGATAAAACCAACTCGTAGCAATTCCAAAAGCAATTATAGTAGAAGAATTCAATAGAGTTCACAAGACCGACTCCAATATGGACGATGATTGCCAAAATCTTCGCGGTTTTATGAAAAAACCAAAGCAAAATCGCATGATCGCGAAAAAGAAAATGTTGTTTGTTAGCTAGTCTAGGCAATGAACATTTCCCCATATGTAAATACTCCAAGGTTTTAGACCTAGCTTAGAATTAACTTTGTATGTTTTTTTTATATAAATATTGTTCATCTATGTGAGAAAGAAATCAAATTGAAGCCACCATACATTTTTCATTCCATTTTTTAGTTTTTTTTGTTACAAAATACATCATAAGAGCAATTAAAAAAACAATTTATTAAACACCATAATAAGAAGATCACAATGAGTTAATTACATTTATCAAGTTGTCTAAAATAAAGAAAAGTAAGTTTAAGATTTGTTTAAAAACACTCATATATGAAGCTTTTTAGCTAAATCTTAGTTTGAACAAAAGCAAAAGTTACAGATTTATTTGAAAACATATTTTTATTGTTTGTATGTAATTTTTTTTCTAATTAAATATATCTTAATTATATATATATATATATATATATTAACAAATTAATAAAGTTTTTATATTCCAACTCAGTTGTACTCAAATTTTAGGTATTTTCAAACAAAAAGAAAATGATAATATTTAAAATGACTTGAGATTTAATTTCTTCTTATACACCTTTAGGATTTTGGACTTTTTTTGTGTGTAATTTTTGTTAGGGTTTATCAAAATTCATGATAAATATTATTGATTCAATGCTTATTATAGATTTTAGGAATTCCTAGATTTTAATGATATAATTATCAAAAATAAAATAAAAACCACTATCTTCTGATATCTACCTCATTTATTAACACAAGTTTTAACATATTCTCAGTTTTACGAAAACTTTTATAAAAGTTCTTTCATTTGCTCTTTTCGATAAACTTCTAAACAAATATTCTATTTTCTCATAGAAATATATACGTTCAAGAAAAGCTTCATAATATATTAATCGTAAATGACAAATTGATTACGTAGAAAAATAAAACAAAGCAGACCCTTAAAAGAGTGCGTAATAACTCACTGATCGAGTGTCTTACGCAGAAGATAAAAAATAAATCCACTTGATTTCAAACTTTAGAAATCCGTATATTTTGCGACAATTACGTTGTATTTTCCAACAAATTGTTTATACTAGTTTAAAATATTATAAAATTTTGAAAAATAGTCGTTTAATTTCATTACAGAATCATTTAATTTTATTATAAAATATATTTTACCTATTTTAAAAGAAATCATGTCGTTGCTCGGATTCGAACCGAGATGCTCTAGCACGACTTATTATCCTTATGAGCGCAAAAACAAAATATTATTGTTATCCGGGGCGGATCTATGCTCGGGTGGGCGGAAACCCACCTAAAAAAATAAAATAAAATTTAAGATTACACCCTAATTTTTAATTTTTTTTAATTTAGTTCATTATTTATTTATTTAATTATTAAAAAAATAGAAAAACTTACTTTTATTTATTAATTTTATCTAAAATTTTAAAAATAAAATAAAAAGTAGTTCAATTTTAATTAATTGTTTAATAAATCAATTTTAAAAGTTGAATTAAATAGATAAAAATGTCACGTGTTTGATCTTATCACTAAGATCATTTTGAATGGTGGCAAAGTATTGTATTATTTTCCTTAATTAAAAAAAATAATAAAATAATACAATTATGTAATAAAATCATAGAAAGATTATGAATTAGGTTTTTTTTTCTCAATCTCCTCTCCCTGCCGCCGTACTTCTCTCTCTCTCCCCCACTTGTCTACTCGCCGCCCCGACCCGTATCCATTCCTCATCTTCAGGTTTCTCTATCTCTCTCTCAAACAACAATTCTGTCTTGAGTTCTTATTTTGATTGTGTTTCAATTCATGTACAAATAACTGTTAATTCTGTCTCTGAAACATTCATCAAAAAGTAGTAATGTGGATCGTTTGATTATAACTATCTATCTTATTTTCGATTGATTCATCTGATTTATGAACTGGGTTGATTTCCTTTGATGAATTAAAAGCTTGTATATCTCTGTTGTTAGATTTCAACCTACTACACATGTTGACAGCAAATCAATGATGGGTATATACTCATATCTTCTGTGATTTGTATTTTTTGAGTCAAATGTCGATCAATGATTTCAACATGCCCTTAAGTTGGTGTATAGATATCACATGTGCCCAACTTGTTTGAGTTTTTGAAAAAGACAACTTTTAGTGGATGTCTGTCAATTGACCTTCAAAATGAATCATTGGTAGTTACACAGATTTTTCATCCAGTCCAATTCTAGATGTTTTTTGTTATCATATTGAACTGGATTCTGGAAATCTTCACAAATCATTCCATATTGATTGACAATGATTTCCTTAAAATATATGGGCTTTGTCTATCTTGGCTACTATTACGACTGGAGCGTGTCTTTTCGCTACAAGTTTAGCGTTGAAAAGCTCAATACTGCAATTTGCCTGGTATTTGATTGTATATAAAATGTTCATTTTTGGATCAGCTAAGGTTTTTTGTGAACTAATAGGAATAACTACAAAAGATAATCACAGATGCCTCATTTGATTCAGAAATGATAGTTAGGTGTATAGTTACTCATGGGGATAGATAATCTTACTAGAGATATTAGGTTCATAAGTTGGTTTAGACACATCTCTAGTCTTTCTGACTGGCTCGGTTTCTTGCTCGATAAATGACATACTCAGTAGACAATGAGTAAAGTGTATTATCAATTGCATCATCCACTCAAATATACTCAAGTGCATTTCTATTTCTTTACTAAAGTGATCCAGATATTGTTTTAGCTCGATAGGAAAAAGAGAATCATTTTCCGTAGGATTCTCTTGAATAGAAATAGAGAACAAAATATGCAGAATGATTGCTATGATCACCTTTTTGTTGAGGTATTATATAAGTGGAGATTTTGATGGTTAATGTGAGAATTTGGTAGTTCAACCTAAAAGACCTTATCGTCCACACCATCTTCTTGTTCTTCGGTGACTTCTTTAGATTTTCCTTCATTGAAGTTTTGATATCATAATTGAATGCTTGAAGTTCCTGCTCAAATGATAAATAAATCGCATTCTAGGCTTAAGTTTGAGGATGATAGCATCGATAACCAACAAATACACATCTCAAGGCTTGTGGAGTTAATTTGTTACATCTATGTTGATACACGTGGTGGCAAGCTAACGACAAAAGGAATGATACTGTCATCATTTAGGGTTTTAAGCAAATAGGATGAAATGGATAAAGTTCGCAACAATGATTATAGCTTCTCCCAATAAACGATTGGCATATATATGAGTTGTAATTAATGATGCTCAAGTAACCTGGAGTAAGTGTTGATTCTTTCTTCAACAACACTGTTTTGTTGAGGGGTATTAGAGCAGTTTTTTGTGTGGATAATTGTCATGAGTTATTTATATTCTATAAGGCCAATGGGCCATTTAATGGTTGTATTCTATAAAGATCTTACAGAGTATATATAATGGGTGGAAATTAGTAGAATACTTACCTAAAAGACCTTATCGTCCACACCATCTTCTTGTTCTTCGGTGACTTCTTTAGATTTTCCTTCTTTGAAGTTTTGATCATAATTGAATGCTTGAAGTTCCTGCTCAAATGATAAATAAATCGCATTCTAGGCTTAAGTTTGAGGATGATAGCATCGATAACCAACAAATACACATCTCAAGGCTTGTGGAGTTAATTTGTTACATCTATGTTGATACACGTGGTGGCAAGCTAACGACAAAAGGAATGATACTGTCATCATTTAGGGTTTTAAGCAAATAGGATGAAATGGATAAAGTTCGCAACAATGATTATAGCTTCTCCCAATAAACGATTGGCATATATATGAGTTGTAATTAATGATGCTCAAGTAACCTGGAGTAAGTGTTGATTCTTTCTTCAACAACACTGTTTTGTTGAGGGGTATTAGAGCAGTTTTTTGTGTGGATAATTGTCATGAGTTATTTATATTCTATAAGGCCAATGGGCCATTTAATGGTTGTATTCTATAAAGATCTTACAGAGTATATATAATGGGTGGAAATTAGTAGAATACTTACCTAAAAGACCTTATCGTCCACACCATCTTCTTGTTCTTCGGTGACTTCTTTAGATTTTCCTTCTTTGAAGTTTTGATCATAATTGAATGCTTGAAGTTCCTGCTCAAATGATAAATAAATCGCATTCTAGGCTTAAGTTTGAGGATGATAGCATCGATAACCAACAAATACACATCTCAAGGCTTGTGGAGTTAATTTGTTACATCTATGTTGATACACGTGGTGGCAAGCTAACGACAAAAGGAATTAATGTCATCATTTAGGGTTTTAAGCAAATAGGATCAAATGGATAAAGTTCGCAACAATGATTATAGCTTCTCCCATTAAACGATTGGCATATATATGAGTTGTAATTAATGATGCTCAAGTAACCTGGAGTAAGTGTTGATTCTTTCTTCAACAACACTGTTTTGTTGAGGGGTATTAGAGCAGTTTTTTGTGTGGATAATTGTCATGAGTTATTTATATTCTTTAAGGCCAATGGTCCATTTAATGGTTGTATTCTATAAAGATCTTACAGAGTATATATAATGGGTGGAAATTAGTAGAATAGGTTATAAATTTATACAAAACAAATAAAAAATCTTACAATGGTATTATTCTAGAAGACTATATATCTAATAATATCTGTCTTGATTTGGTATTTTCTTAATCATTTTGATTCAGTGCAGAACATATTTAACATGTTTATTGAGTTGGTGCAGAAATGGAGGTGGACATTATGGAATTGAGTAAACCTGATACCGTCGAGATGAAACTAGAAGATGATCCAGATGCAACAGAGGCTTCAAGCTCATTTGGTGACAGTCGCGCATCTGGAAGAGAGAATGTTTCCACAAGCGATGTTGAAGTCGATTCACGTTTTTGTTTCGACAATAATACCTTTGGCTTTGATGGTCTCGAAAACAGCTCATTATTCCCTTCGAGGTTCGATATTTTAACAATTTGCATGGAAATTAAATTTAGGCGACTTTTAACCATTATAACACATGTATAAAATCAGGAAAAAGAAGATGACTGCTCACTGGAGGAACTTCGTACGCCCGTTAATGTGGCGATGCAAGTGGGCCGAGCTGAAAATGAAAGATATTCAGTCACAAGCATCCAAATACGACAAAGAACTCGCAGCATACGATCAGATGAAGAAAATAGAAGATCAATTGAAAGTTCCTGGTTTTGCATCCAAGTCTTCTTCGTGGACATCTTCCTCGAGGGCCATGATGGCCCGTAGAAAGATCATGAAGAGAAGAAAACGAAAGAGAGTTGAAGATAGTATCGACGTGAAATCATATGTTTCGCAACACTGCCTTTTTTCTTATCTTGGTAAAAATCAATTTCAACTTTTATCTATTTATATTATCACACTCTCATTATTTCTGTTATTTATGTCAGGAAATAAGAATTCCATTTCAGATGAAGAGTTCTTCTGTAAACCAGGTATATATTGGTTATTGCTTCTTTTTGTATTCAACTGCTAAATTGATTGAATAATTCTTCTCTACAGAACAAACTGATATTGCCCATGATAAACTCAATATGAATGAGGATTGGCTGTTTAATAATTCAAAAGATGATCTTGAACCGATCTTACTAAAGATCGAAACCACACAGTCTCGCATACGGAAGCTCAAGTCTGGACTCGCGACTTTGA
Source organism: Impatiens glandulifera (assembly GCF_907164915.1). Classification (NCBI taxonomy): domain Eukaryota; kingdom Viridiplantae; phylum Streptophyta; class Magnoliopsida; order Ericales; family Balsaminaceae; genus Impatiens; species Impatiens glandulifera. The sequence goes on from NC_061865.1 coordinate 4,904,843, forward strand.
TTTCAGAGAACGCTAGCATGTTTTCATCATCGGAGAATTTCAGCCTTCATATCCCGAGTGATGCACAGACCAGTTGTGCTCGAGTTGACGATTTTGTAAAGGCTGAAAACTGCAATGGGATTGATGTTCCCGACATCATTGAGAGCAACGTTGGTTTGTTGACCTCGGTTGATGTCACTACAAATGTTGATGTCACTACAAATGAAACGCAAGTTAAAGATACAACTGAAGCGGTTAGTTATTATTATTATTATTATTATTCAAGCTGAATTTTTTAGTATCATTTCTCATTTTTATTCTTGTGCTCAACAGATAATGGATAATGTCCAATTACATAATGGAGTGGTAATGGAAACGATAAAGAATGAACGAATGAAGAAGCATTCAGAAGCAGAGACAAATGTGCATGGAGAAATCAGCAATCTTTGTAAAATTTCAGCATCCAACGCAAATTTTCGTCCGAATAATGGGAAAGACGAAGACCAGAAGCAACCAAAGGCGGTTAATGTAGGCCTAGCACATGGAGAAAGCAGCAATGTGTGTAAAATTTCAACATCAAACCCAAATTTTCATTTGAAAATTGTTAAAGAAGGACCAAAGGCGGTTAATGTAGGCCTAGCACGTGGAGAAAGCAGCAATCTTTGTAAAATTTCAGCATCAAACTCAAGTTTTCGTTCAAATAATGTTAAAGAAGAACAGAAGCAACCAAAGGCGGTTAATGTAGGCCTAGAATCGGATATCAGTTTTCCGACGGCGAAGCGAAAGAGAGGTGAACGTAAGCCCAGCTGTGGACGCGGTTGGAACAGGTGAAATGGGGCTAATGGAAACACATTTTCTTTCTGATTTTTATTTGAAAACTGAACTTAAATTAGACACAAGTTTACAAATTTACAGATGATCTTGTTCAGAAAATCAGAAAAACTGAACTTAAATTAGACACAAATTTACAGCATCTTGTTCAGAAAATCAGAAAAACTGAACTTCAATTGGACACAAGTTTACAAATGATTTTGTTCAGAAAATCAGACGGTTTTGTTTGTTGCTTGAAGCAACTGATTGAAATTTTTCTTTACTTAAACTATATGTGCAGTTTTTCTTTTTGTCATTATTTATTTATTATATATAATATTAATATATAGGGGAGAACACTATATTTATATGTGAAGTTAGGTCAATTTCTCAAATTTAAACATGATATACAAATCTATTTTCTCTATTTTTTCTATTTTCTTTATAATTATTTTGTAAATTGGGTTGATGTTCTCATCTCATCTACACGTTTTATAACCACTTATACAGTGATTTTGTTTATTCTTTAATTTAAGAAATAGTTTATTTCAGTTAATGAATTTTTGTCATCTCATCTAGATACATATATTTATATATTTTATAATCATCTAGACACGTGTTTATTTATTATTAATCTAAGTCATTTAACATGTGATTCTAACATTATTTTGTTTCTTCTTTAATTGAAATGTTGGTAAATTTTTGTCATCTCATTTAGATATGTATGTTTATTTATTTTATAACCACTTAGAGTCTTAGACAGTGATTTTGTTTATTCTTTAATTTAAGAAATAATTTTATTTCGGTTGATGAATTTTTGTCATCTCATCGTGGTTTTGTTTCTTCTTTAATTGAACTGTTGGTAAATTTTTGCCATCTACATGTGTTTATTTATTTAGACATTTAAATACGTACAAGTTTGTTTATTTATTTTATAATCATATAGACACGTATAGGTAGATTCCAATGTTGTTTTTTCTTTAATTTATAAAATGATTTATTTTGGTGTATGAATCTTTGTCATCAAATCTAGACATGTTTATTTATTTTATAACCATTTAAACATGTGTTTATTTATTTAAACATGTATACGTGTATTTATTATTAATCTAAGTCATTTAATAAGTGGATTCCAGTGTATTTATTTATTATTAATTTAAGTCATTTAATAGATGGATTCCAATGTTTCGTTGATAAATTTTTGTCATCTCATCTAGACACGTAAGTTTATTTATTTTATAATCATCTAGACACGTGTGTTTTGAGTCTAACGTGGCTTTGTTTATTCTTTAATTTAAAAAAAGTTTATTTTGGTTGATAAATTTTTACCATCTAATCTAGACACGTACCTTTATTTATTTTATAATCATATAAACACGTGTTTATTTATTTAGACATCTAGACATTAGATGTTTATTTATTTTATAATCATCTATACACATGTGTTTATTTATTTATTATTAATCTAAGTCATTTAACAAATGAATTTTCAATGTGGCTTTGTTTATTCTTTAATTTAAGAAATATTTTATTTCGGTCGATGAAATTTTCCATGTCATCTAGACATATATGATTATTTATTTTATAACCATTTAGACAAGTGTGTTATTTATTTATTATTAATTTAAGTTATTTAATACGAGGATTCCAACTTCCCTTTGTTTCTTTTTTAATTTAAGAGATAGTTTATTTTGAATTTTCGCCATCTCATCTAGATAAGTATGTTTATTTATTTTATTACCATCTAGATACGTGTTTATTTATTTAGACATCTAGACACATATACGTATATTTATTTATTTTATAACTATCTAGACACGTGTGTTTATTTATTTATTATTAATCTAAGTTATTTAATCGGTGGAATCCAACATGGCTTTGTTTTTTCTTTAATTTAAGAAATAGTTTATTTTGGTCGATTAATTTTTTCATCTCATCTAGACACGTATGTTTATTTATTTTATAATCATCTAGACATGTGTGTTTTGAGTCATTTAACAAGTGGATTCTAACGTGCCTTTGTTTATTCTTTAATTTAAGAAATAGTTTATTTCGGTCGATGAATTTTTGCCATCTCATCTAGACACGTATGTTTATTTATTTTATAATCATCTACACCCGTGTGTTTATTTATTTAGACATCTAGACACATATGTTTATTTATTTTATAACCATCTATACACATGTATTTATTTATTATTAATCTAAGTCATTTAACAAGTGGATTTCTATGTGGCTTTGTTTATTCTTTAATTTTAGAAATAATTTATTTCGGTCGATGAAATTTGCCATCTTATCTAGACACGTATGATTATTTATTTTATAACCATTTAAACACGTGTGTTTATTTATTTATTATTAATTTAAGTTATTTAATATGAGGATTTCAACTTGGCTTTGTTTATTTTTTAATTTAAGAGATAGTTTATTTCGGTCAATGAATTTTCGCCATCTAATCTAGACAAGTATGTTTATTTATATTATTACCATCTAGACACGTATACGTATGTTTATTTATTTTATAACCATCTAGACACGTGTGTTTATTTATTTATTATTAATCTAAGTTATTTAATCGGTGGATTCCAACATGACTTTGTTTTTTCTTTAATTTAAGATATAGTTTATTTTGGTCGATGAATTTTTTCCATCTCATCTAGACACGTATGATTATTTATTTTATAACCATTTAGACACGTGTTTATTTATTTATTTATTATTAATTTAAGTTATTTAATATGAGGATTCCAACTTGGCTTTGTTTCTTTTTTAATTTAAAAGATAGTTTATTTCGGTCAATCAATTTTCGCCATCTCATCTAGACAAGTATGTTTATTTATTTTATTACCATCTAGACACGTGTTTATTTATTTAGACATCTAGACACGTACACGTATACGTATGTTTATTTATTTTATAACCATCTAGACACGTGATTATTTATTTATTATTAATCTAAGTTATTTAATCGGTGGATTCCAACGTGACTTTGTTTTTTCTTTAATTTAAGATATAGTTTATTTTGGTCGATGAATTTTTTCCATCTCATCTAGACACGTATGTTTATTTATTTTATAATCATCTAGACATGTGTGTTTTGAGTCATTTAACAAGTGGATTCTAACGTGCCTTTGTTTATTCTTTAATTTAAGAAATAGTTTATTTCCGTCGATTAATTTTGCCATCTCATCTAGACACGTATGTTTATTTATTTTATAATCATCTAGACCCGTGTGTTTATTTATTTAGACATCTAGACACATATGTTTATTTATTTTATAACCTCTATACACATGTATTTATTTATTTATTATTAATCTAAGTCATTTAACAAGTGGATTTCAACGTGGCTTTGTTTATTCTTTAATTTTAGAAATAATTTATTTCGGCCGATGAAATTTTCCATCTCATCTAGACACATATGATTATTTATTTTATAACCATTTAGACACGTGTGTTTATTTATTTATTTATTATTAATTTAAGTTATTTAATATGAGGATTCCAACTTGGCTTTGTTTCTTTTTTAATTTAAAAGATAGTTTATTTCGGTCAATCAATTTTCGCCATCTCATCTAGACAAGTATGTTTATTTATTTTATTACCATCTAGACACGTGTTTATTTATTTAGACATCTAGACACGTACACGTATACGTATGTTTATTTATTTTATAACTATCTAGACACATGTTTATATATTTATTATTAATCTAAGTTATTTAATCGGTGGATTCCAACGTGACTTTGTTTTTTCTTTAATTTAAGATATAATTTATTTTGGTCATGAATTTTTTCCATCTCATCTAGACACGTATGTTTATTTATTTTATAATCATCTAGACATGTGTGTTTTGAGTCATTTAACAAGTGGATTCTAACGTGCCTTTGTTTATTCTTTAATTTAAGAAATAGTTTATTTCCGTCGATTAATTTTTGCCATCTCATCTAGACACGTATGTTTATTTATTTTATAATCATCTAGACCCGTGTGTTTATTTATTTAAACATCTAGACACATATGTTTATTTATTTTATAACCATCTATACACATGTATTTATTTATTTATTATTAATCTAAGTCATTTAACAAGTGGATTTCAACGTGACTTTGTTTATTCTTTAATTTTAGAAATAATTTATTTCGGTCGATGAAATTTGCCATCTCATCTAGACACATATGATTATTTATTTTATAACCATTTAGACACGTGTGTTTATTTATTTATTATTAATTTAAGTTATTTAATATGAGGATTCCAACTTGGCTTTGTTTCTTTTTTAATTTAAGAGATAGTTTATTTCGGTCAATGAATTTTCGCCATCTCATGACAAGTATGTTTATTTATTTTATTAGCATCTAGACACATGTTTATTTATTTAGACTTAAACACGTACACGTATACGTATATTTATTTATTTTATAACCATCTAGACACGTGTGTTTATTTATTATTAATCTAAGTTATTTAATCGGTGGATTCCAAATAGTTTATTTTGATCGATGAATTTTTTCCATCTCATCTAGACACGTATGTTTAATTATTTTATATTCATCTAGACAGTGTGTTTTAGTCATTTAACAAGTGGATTCTAACGTGCCTTTGTTTATTCTTTAATTTAAGAAATAGTTTATTTCGGTCGATAAATTTGTCATCTCATCTAGACACGTATGTTTATTTATTTTATAATCATCTAGACCCGTGTGTTTATTTATTTAGTCATCTAGACACATATGTTTGTTTATTTATTTTATAACCATCTATACACATGTATTTATTTATTTATTATTAATCTAAATCATTTAACAAGTGGATTTCAACGTGACTTTGTTTATTCTTTAATTTTAGAAATAATTTATTTCGGTCGATGAAATTTGCCATCTCATCTAGACACATATGATTATTTATTTTATAACCATTTAGACAAGTGTTTATTTATTTATTATTAATTTAAGTCTTTTAATATGAGGATTCCAATGTGGATTTGTTTCTTTTTTAATTTAAGAGATAGTTTACTTCGATCAATGAATTTTTGCCATCTCAACTAGACACGTATACATATATTTATTTTATAACCATCTAGACACGTGTGTTTATTTATTTATTATTAATCTAAGTCATTTAATCGGTGGATTCCAACGTGGCTTTGTTTTTTATTTTAAGAAATAGTCTATTTCGGTCGATGAATTTTTGCCATCTCATTTAGATACGTATGTTTATTTATTTTATAATCATCTAGACCCGTGTGTTTATTTATTTAGACATCTAGATACATATGTTTATTTATTTTATAACCATCTTCACACATGTGTTTATTTATTTATTATTAATCTAAATCATTTAACAAGTGGATTTCAACATGGCTTTGTTTATTCTTTAATTTAAGAATAATTTATTTCGGTCAATGAAATTTGCCATCTTATCTAAACAAGTATGATTATTTATTTTATAACCATCTAGACACATGTGTTTATTTTTTTATTATTAATTTAAGTCAATTAATATGAGGATTCCAATGTGGCTTTGTTTCTTCTTTAATTTAAGAGAGAATTTATTTCGGTCAATAAATTTTTGTCATCTCATTTAGACACGTATATTTATTTATTTTATAACCATCTAGACATGTGTGTTTATTTATTTATTATTAATTTAAGTCATTTAATGGGAAATTCCAACGTGACTTTGTTTCTTCTTTAATTTAAGAAATAGTTTATTTCGGTCGATGATTCCCAAATAGGATACCATTGTTTCTCAAAACAAATCAAGTTCTTAAGGAAGAACATTGATCGTCAAGCATATATCGAAATTGAGTTGGCGCATTCTCTAATTATTCGAGAATTGTTTGGGTGGAGATTTCAGATAAGGATGTGAAGATGAGACGGGTTGAGTTTGAAACTATTTCTATAGAGAGGATTGAGTAAAATTTTTAAAGAGTTCAAAAGAGCTGTGTTAGATTGAAGCTTATAATGTCGACGACTTTAGTTATAAATAATTTGTAGATAGCTCGTGAATGAATGACATGGAGATGAAGAATGATGAGTTTGCGAGTTATAATTAATTATAAGATATGGGTGGATAATCGTTGACTTGATATCGGCGTTTGATAGGACGGATTGAATCAGCCGCAAATCAATTTGGTAAGGTTTAACTAATAATTTTTTTTTAATATATTTTAAATAGTTATTAATTTAACATTAATAGAGCGATTCTCTTATTATTTAAGTTAACTAATCCAAGGATTCAACCTATTAAATGATAAATTTTTTTATTCCTTTGTATAAATATGACACAATTTACAAGATTGTGGATAAAGATAATAAATTTTTAAGTGTGGATAAATTTGAAAAATTGACACAATCTCATGAATAAAGATAATATTCTTCCCTAATATATATATACTTTTGTTGAATAAGAATTAATACCAATTCAATGTTAATTCAAATTTTTGATCTTGATAAAATATTAGAGAAATGTATGATTTCATATTAATTAGACTTTATATATTAATTAATTCTTAAATTTTATAAATGAACTTTTTCAATACTTTTATAAATAAATAAATTATTGTATATATTAAAATTTCAATCAATAATATTATTTCAATATTTCTCTTAAAAAAATCAATCAAATATTTCTTGTTTATCCTATTATAGTTTGGTCCTTTAATACGTACATAACATTATCAAACTATCATACAAATTAAGAAAATATTAAGCCACAAAATCATTACTTAAAAAAAAGTAAAAAAGTAAAGTAACTAACTTTGAAAAAGTCTAATCCCTATAATAAACTATTAATTAAAAATAAAATTAAGTCTTAACTTTTCTAAACTAATTGTTAACTAAATAAGCAAATAATAAATCAACAATTTCTCCCCTAGACTGCATCAGCATCTAGTTAACATCAATGACTCCCATACTCCCTCACTTGTCCTGCAATGTACGAGTTCCATAATAAGTTTACTAGACAAATTCTCTAATAAAGTGATAATGTATATGAATATGTTTGCTTCCATTGTGTAGCACTTCATTTTTAGACAAACTAATAGTGGACACATTATCACAATATATGATTGTACTCTTCTTTTGAAAGTGATGAAGTATTTCTAAGATTCCTCTTATCCAAACAGCTTGACAAACACATGAAACTACTTATCCAATCAATTCTTCTAATTTTTCTCTTCTATAAAGAATGTCCATACTTGTTATCACTTTGATGTATCTGATTATTCTCTTAATCAAATTCAAATATAGTTCATTAGGTGATTTCATATATCGACTCACCAAACCAACTACAAACATGATATCAGGTCTTGTCGCAGTGAGGTATCTCAAGTTTCCAATCATCTGCTTGTAGTTAGTTAGTAGCATCTACTTTAACTCCATCTTCATTATTTTCAACCTTAGTCTCGAAAACAATGAAATTTCTAACAGAATTACAATCCATCATCCCAAATCTTGCCAGAATTTCTTTTTCATACTTTTGTTGATTAATATATATACCTTTATCACTTTAAACTATCTCAACACCAAGAAAGAACTTCATCCCAAATTTGTTATTTCAAACTATTTCTTCATAGATTCCTTAAAAACTCTAATCAACTCTTCATCATTCATAGTAATTATCAAATCGTCAACATAAAGACTTACGTTCACCAATCTTCCTTTTGATTCATTTTTTAACAAACAGGGTAGGCTCCTAAGGACACCTCTTAAAGTCTTGTTGAGTAAAGTAGCCATCTATTCGATTATACCATGCCCATGATGCTTATTTAAGGCCATACAATGCTTTCATAAGCTTGTACACTTTATGTTCTTCACTTATTTTTATGAAGCATGGTGGTTGATCAACAAAAAAAAATTGAATTTATTTTCCGTGAAGAAAAAAGCGCTCTTCACATCCATTTAATACAAGTTCCATCCTTGTTGGGCTAACTTTGCAATCAACAGTCTCACGGTGTCCCATCTTGCCATAGGTGCAAAATTTCATTATAATCAATTCCATATTTCTGAGAGTTGCCACTAGCCTTGATTTGTATTTATCAATCTCATCGAGCTCATTCAGCTTAGTTTTAAAAACCTATTTAACACCAATAATTTTAGCATTCTTTGGTAGCTCCATAAGTTACTATGTCTGATTTTTTTTCTATTGATTGAATTTCTTCTTTCATAGTCATATGTCACTTCAAACTTTTGGTAGCTTCTTCATAGGTTAAAGGGTTCAGCTCTAACATGGCTACATCAACTTCATCAGTCAAAATATCAGCCCCACTAACATAGTCTTGAAGCCATGTGGAAGTCCTTCTGTTTTCTCTTCTATTTTTTTCGGGTGGAGTAAGACTTGAGTCAGTTGAGTCACTTGAATCTTCATTATAGCTTGAATCTTAATTGAAGCTACGATGAGCGATGAGTGTTAACAATAGGATTATCAACAAGTATAACTCTTCTATTTCTTTCGGGTGGAGTAAGACTTGAGTTAATTAAGTCACTTGAATCTTCATTAAAGCTAGACTCTTGACTGAAGCTAGGAGGAATGTTAACAACAAGAATATCAGCAAATATAATTTTATTTCCAATTTGAATAGCTTCTTCCACTTCCTCATTTTCAGAGTCATATTCAGGCACATAATCATTTTATTCATGTTCTGCTCCATCTTTGCATTCATTTTTATCCCACTTCCATCCTTCTTTTTCCTCAAAAACTACATCTCGACTGACTATCACTCTTTTTGACTTAGGATGATATAGTCGATAAGCCTTTGATTATTTGTTAAAATCAATCAAGACATATTTACTAGTCAAACCACATATCTTCTGCAAATTATTTCTTTAAACTATTTCTTGATATTTTTATCATTTTGAAGAGTTCTGAAGGATGTATTGTATATCATTCTCATCTTTTAAAACAGCAAGCTACAAAATATTAGCACACCAATCATACATTTAGATGGATGTATGATAAGAAGGTTCCTGATGGCACAATATCATTATTTCACTAAAAACTTGCCATTGAATTCCATTGTATTGGCTGAGATCAACTTTGTCACTAAAAGTTTGTGGTGAAAAACCCCATTAAAAAGTGACTAATTGGAATGTTGTAGAAAAAATCATAAGAAAAAACACTATCTCACCAACCATAAGGAAAAATGTGTGCATTTTTCGCAATTAGTGTTCAAACTATAATTGGTTCATCTAGAAGTAACCAAAAGCCTATATTTGGAAGCATTTAAAATTTATTTGACATAAATCTCTCACACGTGTAAAAAATCAAACTCAAAACAAGCAATAAGTACAATTTTAAATGTTGCTTCCAAATAAGCTAAATAGTATCCATCATACAGATGCTAGAAACACAATGTTCCAAAGGCTGGGTAGATTTTTTATGTAATACTCTCTTATAATTAGTTCACATTAACCACTGTGATGCTAGTTTAATCGAACAAAAATGACTAGTTATAAAGTAACAGACAGTATGATTTTTTTTTTGAAAAAACGACTTAGCGTCATTTCATTAAAAATTCACAAAAACGGGAAAAAAATCACGAGTTTAAGAGATCATTATAGACAAACCTAAAATGATTTTGAAGTCGTAACATTCTGAATAAAAGTTTTCTTATATGCTGATCACAACACATAGATTCTGAATCTGAGTTGACATCAACAATTTTCAATAAAGAACTTGCGACGCACTACACAAATCTAAAGTATGTTAAAGGAAATAAATGTCCTAGACACAAACCTTAGGTTTTCTGAACCAATTCTCAGGGTTAAATGTAGATAGTCGTCAGAGCAAATCACTCCTTTCCCATGGTCTACAAGAGGAACGTGATGATCCAAGGGCAGAACCACAAGCACTTGTGCTCACCGATGCCCACAGCTGTTGTGAACCAACAAGTGACAAGGCGGTCTTCGAACCTTGTCCATTACCAAGCCAATCTGTACTTCCAGCATTTGCTAGTATGGCAGGAGATGATGCACTTGCAGAATTGATAAAAGAGAGGTAGACAAGTGATTGCAAAGTACCATTCGTTCCAACTGCAGTTATGTCCATAGTCAAATTGGACAGGAATGAACAACGAAGGCGAATAAGGTTGTTTTCTCCTGAGATCGGTTGTCGACGAAGTGGATTTCTGCGGATCTCAACCTCCTTCGACGTCCCTCATTAGAATCGATGACGACCTTGTAGCGACTCCGACGAACATCGGCATTGGCGCTTAGTAAATGTAGAAATAAGATACACAATAGAGAGCGGAACCAATCAATTAAAGGAAACAATGAAACCCTAAGGAAACAATGTAACCTTCTTTTTATTGAAACCCTAAGAGAACGAAACACAAGAGGAGAAAAATAATAAGAACAATAGTTGGCGCATTCTTTTCGATTCGTGGTTTAATGGGATAATAGCTATTGGTTTCAAACCAATCATGGTAATAACTATTGGTTTTCAAACCAATCGTTATTACTTAAGTAATAGCCATTGGTCTTAAAATCAATCGAAGCTAATACTAGCTATTACTCTATTTTTCACTAGTGCTCTTATCATCTAACTTAACTCTTTTTTGATCTGGTATGTGTACATAGGCTACATAACCAAATATCCTAAGTGCCTGACATATGGTATATTATTATTTCAAGCTCCTCCAGGGGTTTATTCTCAAGAGCAGTAGTGTAGCTTCTATTTAACACATGTACGCGTCAATTGATAGCCTCTAGCCAGAAACTTTTTGGCACCATTCTTTCTGACATAACCTATCTAATTGAGTTTATAATTGTATGATTTCTTCTCTCAGTAATTCCATTTTGTTGGGAAGTGTAAGCAACTGTCAATTATCTTTTGATACCTCTCATTTCACAAAAAAATGTTAAATTCTTTTAAAGTGAACTCACCATCTTTATTTGTACGGAGAATTGACACCACCTCACCACTTTCTCTTTCAACTAGAGCTAGAAATACTTTAAATTTATCTAGAGCTTCTAATTTGTCCACTAAAAAACATACCCAATCTTTTTTACAAAATCATCAATAAAATTAAGAATATACTTTTTTCCGTTGTTTGAGGTTGGTGTTATTGGTCCACAAATATTAGAGTGAACAAGTCCAATCTTCCAGATGTTCTCCAAGTAACGAAATTCTATTTTAATGCAATGAAAAGATAAGAAATAAAAAATCTCTTCCTCAGTATTTTGTTTCTGGGTTGTTTTCCCACAAAGTAGTGGAAACACTTATTTTATGAAATCTTCATAGTAGGCAGACCCTCAACCATACCCTTAGTTTGAATGATTTAGGCCTCGTTTGATCTTTGGGTTATAAAGATAATACTTGAGTTTCTTCTAAAAAACCCATGTTTGACCAAATTAGGTAAAAATCTAAGTTTTTTTTCTTCCAGTTTTACCCTTCTAATTGTTTACTTATTTCTATCTTATCTTATCCTCTCCTCTCCTCTCCTCTCCTCTCCTCTCAAATCTCATTTCTACTGATTCATTATCAAATGTCAGATAATTCAGATTCTATTTCTAACTCAAATCATATTTGATCTCATTATTAGATATTTGATCTTCATTTCTCCTCTGATCTTTCCACTCACTCAACCTTGATCAGTTCCTTCAACTCAACCTATATCAGGAATCTGATCAGAAATCAGTGAATATTTTCAGCGAATATGAAGCAAGTAAGATTCGTTCTCATCCTTCATGATCAATTTTCATCATTCATCAACCCTATATAAACTTGATCATTGATACTTTGTAGTTACCTGGAAATAACTCATTTAAAAAAAATCTAAGATCTTCATCGCATCCTAATTCCAGGTGAACGGCTGCAACTCCAGGTTAGTCTTCTGTTCTGTTCTCATATGCTTTTTATTTTGTATATTGATTAGTACTGCTTTTCATTTCGTATGCGGTTTAGTACCGTTCTTTGAATAAATAGATTTTTAGTTTTAACATATACTGATTAGTGCTGCTTTTCATTTTGTATGCCGATTAGTATTGCTTTACATTTTATTTTGTATGTTGATCAGTAAGATTTCCGTTAAAAGAGATTTTTTAGTTTAAACATATATTAATTAGTGCTTGTGAATGAGCTAATTAAAAAATAATAATAATAATTGAAATTATAATTATCATTATTATATATAATTATACTGTTGTCGGTGAATAATTGAAATTATAATTATCATCATTATATATAATTATACTATTGTCTGTGAATTACTGTGAATGAAGTAATTTATAAAAGAATATTAATACAGTCTATGAATGAAGTAATTTATAAAAGAATATAAATCTGTGTATTGTTTTAGTAGAATATTTAAGTTATAGAAAAGAATAATACATGTATCTATTGTATCGGTGTATTTATTTGGTAGAATATTTAAGTTATATAAATGATGTATATATGGTACAACAATAGATATGATAGTATATAAAGATAATATTACCTGCTGGATTTTACAATAATAATCTCCCTTCAGTTAGGAAAATGAGTTTGTCAAAGTGGCAAGGTATTGCTCCAAATACTGCGAAGTGGGAAGCATGTCCCGAAAGAGCAACCTACTTTCTTGAACTATTAGTCATTGAAAAAGAGAATAAAAAACTTGTAGAAGGAGGGCTTCGGAAACTCACATGTGAAATGTTGGCTGAAAGATTTTGGGAGAGATTTCGAATTTATCACACAAATGAACAATTCAAAAACCACTTCAAGAATAAAAAAAAATTATGGAACTTGATATGCCGGGTTAAAAAATCAACTGGAATCGAATTTAACAACGACACAAAAGAGATTACGGCCTCAGACGAATGGTGGGCAGAACATAAGGTAATAATATTTCAATTGAAATTAGAAAGTCAATCCATAATAAATTTTTATTGAATTCTAATTTTATTGGAATATTTTTTTTAGAATTGGAAAGGGCTATTACAATTAAAAAAACAAACAAATAGCAGATTATGACTTATTGAAAAAAAAAATTGGGGGCTCATCGTGCTACTACTGGTGAAAATATGGAACATGTATTAAATATAGACGATGGGTCTGGCGATTCTGATAAAACCATTGATGAAGGTTTTCATGACCCACTTGTTGGTAACCAGAGCCAAGGTACGGAGTCTAATTATGACAGTTCAGGGAGCAAACGAAAAGCAAGTTCATCCAATGCACCCAAAAAAAAGAACGCATGGTTATCTCCTTGCAAAAAAGTAATTTATATGTTCTTTCAAGAGAAAGATACGCACAAAGAGAAATCTGACTACATGAATATATCGGAACCGTATGAACACACGAATGATAGTATGCAGTTTGCACACGGTTCTGTAAATCCATCGGTGGGGTCTCAACCTTCTATAAAGAAGTGTATAGACACAATGCTTAAAGTACACAAAATTAGTAGCAGATTAGAGCTCTACAGGGTTAGAGTGAATGTTTTCAGTGCCCTTCCAGATCTAATGGTTAGTTTCTTGGCAATTAATGATCAATAAGAACAATTAGACTATCTTCGGTTCATAGTTGATGAAAATAAGCATATTCATCCAAGAACAATGAGTAAAGATCTCCCAAGTCATCAACCCTGTGACCTTAATTTTCCACCATACTATCCTTACTCACCACCACCGGATTATTGATCTGTTGTATTTGTTATTTAACCACTATCGTATTAATTATGTATGAGTTTTTTTAAGGTATTTAAGTACTTTGTTTAATTATGTATGTGTCACCTTTATAATTAATATATTATTATTATATGTTAATCTATGAATGTATTTTATAATTATATAGTTTAATTTTTATATTTTCATTATATTGCATGAAAAAAATGGATCATTCTAATTTACCACCAGAGTTAGACTAATATGATCTATATTTCTTAACATTATTGATGGAGATATTAGGAGACACGTTCAATTATTCATTAACACGCCCAATGAAGGATCCTTCTACTCGAGGTATGGAACTTGTACAAGTGATAATGTCTAACAATGAGAAATGTCTAAACATTATTAGAATGGAGACTCATTGTCTTAGACTACTTATAGAACAACTTGTACAAGTGTATGTGTTGCCTATTTTACGATCATCAATTCGAGTTGAGGAACAAGTGGTGATGACCTTACAATATTTTGCACATGGTCAGAGTATGTCTTGTGTGGGAATAATATTTGGCCACTCTAAACAAACAGTATCTCGATACGTTTCAATGGTACTAAAGTCCCTTCATCGACTAAGCATTGCTGAGATACAACCGATTGATCAAAATATTATACATCCAAAATTTACAACAACACCATTACGTCAAATATTTAAGGTTTCAATTTTTTTTTATTTTATATGTGTTGTCTTATGTAAGAAATTATCTAATTTATGTTGTCATATGTGCAAAATTGCATTGGTGCTATAGATGGTACTCACGTGGAAGCGTATCCTAAAGTAGAAAATTCGTATTGTTGGCGTGGACAATCGGGGCACACAACCACTAACGTAATAGAAATATGTAACAATGATCTCATGTTCACTTATTTTGTGTCTGGTGTAGAAGGATCAATGCACGACTCAACTATGCTTGATATAGCACGACATACTTCTCAATATCTTTTT
Organism: Impatiens glandulifera; assembly: GCF_907164915.1. Taxonomy (NCBI): domain Eukaryota; kingdom Viridiplantae; phylum Streptophyta; class Magnoliopsida; order Ericales; family Balsaminaceae; genus Impatiens; species Impatiens glandulifera. Next base: position 4,920,222 of record NC_061865.1, read on the forward strand.
CCACATCCACTCCCGTGTACGTTAATTAAACACATATCAGGTTTATTGTAAATAATACTACAACTAAGTATTAATTTGTTACAGAAAAATATTATCTAGTTGATTCTGGGTATTCGAATCAAATAGGGTATTTTACCCCATATCCTCGAACAAATTACCATCCTCATCATTTCGGAGGAGTACTTCCTTCTACGAGAAAAGAGATGTTCAATATGCAACACTCTTCGCTCAGATCAACCATAGAGAGGACATTCGGAATTTGGAAAAATAAGTGACGAATTATCTCAAACGGAAAATCATTACGTGGATTTAATCTTAAGAAACAACTTTAAATAATTAAAGCAACTGTAGGTTTACATAATTTTGTTCGGAAGAAGAATATAGAAGTCATAGTGGATGATAACCCCAACGATGACACTGAAGTACTAGTAGACGATGATATTTTATTGTCGCCTAATGTTTTACCTCGTAATGAAATGGATCAATTTCGAGATGAACTTTCTAAAAAGTGTATGATTGTATTAGACATGAATAAATGATAATTTTATATGGGTTGTTTAAGATTTTATTGTCATTACTTTTTTTATTTGAATGTCATGTATTATATCAATACAAATAAAATTTTGATAATAGATGTGTTTATATAAGATTGTTAGAGTTGCAATATTTTTTTAAAAAAATTACATTATAATATTTTTTTTATTTTATTAAATTGAAAAAATATGAACTTAAATTAATTAATATATTTATTTAAAATTATGGTTTATAGTTAGTTTATATAAAAAATAAAGTTAGAATAAATTTGTTTATAAATATTTAATTTAGATGAGATATTTTTATAAATTAATTAATATTTGTTAGATAAATATATAAATTTTATTTTTTATAAATGGGTAGTGTAACACCGTTTTGTTTCCCCCCGGTTTATGTCCCGTTCTATTACTTATCATGTGTTTGTGAGACACGTGGCAATATGGAAGGACTACCGCGAGGCAGCTCGAGGTTCAATGATTTCAACCTTGGTTTGCGTACCAGACATCTTTTAAAATGAAACATTTAATTTTTAAAAGATTTTGAGAATACCTGGAGCAGTAATAAATTAATTATGTAAAATAATTAATCTTTTGTTCAAACATTAATAATCTAGGAGGCTGAATAACAATTTAACCTGGCCTGATTTAAATCAATTAAACATAATCAATTTAAAGATTATTCATTTGAAAATCAGAGTCGCCAAGAGATTTTATGAAAATCAATAAAATGATACGTGTACAAACATATTTATACCAGAGTTTCTAAAAAAGTGGTTCGTTGTCTATTTACGCTCGGGAAAGGGCTTTCGCGCTATGTCCTTTGCGCCCGCCTAAGGACGGTTTTCAAAATCCTTCTAAAATAGACAAAGTCTGGCTTCTATAAATCTAATTATAACATTCCTTATCTTTAATTAGTAGTCAAGGGGTCCTAAATGAGGATAAACTTTAAATAATTGTACAAAATTATTTAAAGGAGGTGTGTACCTGTTGCGTTGGGGTTCATATTTAACAAAACCTGAAAATATCAGAAAAAGATGTTAGAGAGTATAACCAAACAAGACCTAACAAAAGAAAATTTTTTTGGGAAACATCCCAGAGAATTTTGAGAATTACTTTATGACCTTGAAAATACCATTTTTTTAGAAAATGGGGGCTTGGTTTCAAAACAGTTTTGGATTTTTTTGAAAATTGAAACCAAACAGGCCTAAGGATTAAACCCTAGGTTCGAGTCTGATCTGGTCAATTTGGGTTTAGTAAGGTTGAAGAGGTTCAATTTTGAGTAAGGGTTCGGACTTAGACCTAGGGCTATAACGGTCTTAGGTTAATTGGGAGTTTGATACTAGGCTAGGGCTAGGGTTTGGCCTAGGCTAAGATGAGGTTAGGTTTAGTTGTTAGTCCTAGGTTAGGTGTTAATGTCAATCCTAGGTCAAGTGGCAAGGTTTGTCCTAGGTTAATTAGGTCTAGGCTAGTTTTGTCGGCCCTAAGACAACTTTCTCGGTCGGGTGGCACGGTCCTGGGCAGTTTCCTCGGTCGCTCGGCTCGGTCCTGGCCTGTTTTTCTCGGCCCGAAGGCAAAATTCCTGGGCCTGGTGTTCTTGTTTTGGTCCGAAACTTCAGAAGTTCATAACTTTTGATTGGGATGTCCAAATCACAATCCGTAAGTTGCAGTAGGTTCATATGATCATGAAGAACAAAAGCCCTAATATAAATCACGATTTTGAAAATCATAAGAGGATCAATTTTAAAACACCATTTCTAGGTCAAATTTTGGGATCTTTTAAATTAGGCCATTTCAAAACCTGATTTTTGTTCCATTAGCTTTGAAATGATGAATATAGTTGATCCATACCAAAACAAGAACATCATTACATCATTAAAATGGTTTTTGAAGATTGAATCAAAATCTAATTTTTTTCAAAAACCAAATTTGATCAAACATGATCAAAAGGGTGAAACAGTTACTTGAAATTCATCCCTAAAAGTTAGGAATCATGTATAGCTACTAATTGAATCAACAAATCCATCTTAGAAGCAAGAACATGAAATTTCAAAAATCCAGATTTTTAACCTTTTTTTCCAAAATTTCAATTTGATCAAACATGATCAAAACATGATTACAGTTACTTATAAATCATCTAATCATGTATACAAACATGTAATACAACTAATTGAACCAACAAAATCAGATTAAAAGCAAGAACACAAAGTTTTGAAATTCAAATTTTCAAGCTTTTTCTCAAATTTCAATTTTGATCAAACATGATCAAAACTTGATTACAGTTGTTTGGAAATGATTCAAACATGTTTATAAACATATATAACAACAATCTGGATCAACAAATCCAAGTTTAAACCAAGAACAAAACATTTCAAAAAATCAAATTTTCAAACTGATTTTTGCAAAATTCTGTTCTAGGTTGATTTGATCGGGTTTTTTTCAACAAAAGCTTACACATGATATATATAATGATTCTGTACAAAGAAATCATAAAATCAAGCATAAGAACACGACCAAAGTGATCAAACAAGAAATTTTGAAAAAAATTCAAAATTTTCAATTACAAATCAATATTCAAAACTTCTGAAATCATACCAACAGCTGGAAAACATTCATAGGAGTTGCTGGAAGTGATCCAGAAGCCTGGATCGAAGCTTGGCTCGCTGGAGAAAGTTTTGAAAAAAAATGTTCTTCGCCGGATTTTGCAGGTCTTCAATCGGATTGAATTGATGTGTAATTCCTGGTTATTGTTTGATGGATTGGTAGTAGAGGGGCAGGGGAGTATTTATAGTGCTCGAAGGTCGGCTGTAGAAAGCCAATTTGAGTTTTCTTTGATCGTTGGCGTTCTTATCCCTAATTCGTGGCAGCCTTATCCCGGGGAAGATAAGGCTTCTAGATAAGGGGGAAACGTAGGCGCTGACGATGGGATCACGTGGGCGAAAAAATCAACGAATTTGATCGCCTGTAGCCGAAGTTAGAGCTTCTGGAAGAAACTCGTCGGCGAGGTCGCGATTCCGGCGACCCCTGCGTCCCAGCGAAGAAGACGGCTGAAACGACGTCGTTTCGCCTGACGTCGTCAGCGTTCCGTCCGCGGTCAGCGGTCTTGACTAACGGGGTTAGTCCATCCCGTTAGTTGATCCGGTGCGGGCGCGCGCACGTGGTTCTGCTACAGCTGGATTTCTGGCGCGCTCTGGGCTGTCGGATGAGATCTGGGCGCTCATTTGATGGTCCAGAATCCTGCTGCAAAGTTTAAACATAAAATCAGCCACACAGGATTATGCAATTTTAATTTTATTTAAAAAGTTATTAAAAAATCGAATTTAATTCCTTTTAAATTCATTTTTTCACCAAAAATTTCACAAAAAATATTTCTAGATTCATAATAACAATTATGATCATATTTTATTTTTTGGAGAATTTTTGGGAATTTTGGGGTATTTTTTTTTAATTGGTTTAAGTCATGAATTAAACATAAATCATGAATAAATCCTAATTGAATATTTTTAACCCCTTCCTTGGTCTAATTTGGGTAAAATATATACAAATATTTTATCCTCAACTTATTTTTGGAATTTTGAAAAGTTCTCTTAATTAAGGTTTAATTATCACAATAATTAATCCTTAATTACGTTTTAATTCCTTCTTTCAAGTTATTTTGAATATAAAAATCCAAAATATTATTGTAATATTATTAAACATAATAATATTATTTTGCAAATAGGGTAAGTCAAATTTTCATACTTACAGGTAGTTTCTTCGGTCAAAGTTTGATGAAAAGTCTCCAATGAATGTGCATTCCAATCTTTTCCAAAAGTTGACTTGACTATAAATTTAAAGATTTTGTTTTTTTTTTTTGTCATTTTTTGACACAAAAAAAAATACATTTTATTGTAGTTGTCCCATATAAAGTAGGTTACACTGTAGTTCAGGAATATAATACACATTATAAATGATTTGTTTATCTCTTCCTAATTATTTTAAGCCATAAGTTATACATAATTTATGTTTAAAATTATAATTAAATAAATTCATTTTTTTCTTAAGTTTAATTTTGATAAAATAAATATAATAATATTTTAACCTCAAATTATTTTTAAATTTTTATTTATTTCCTAATTAGAGTTTAATTATCACAATAATTAACCCTTAATTTGATTTTAATTCCTCATTTAAGTTATTTTGAATTAAAAAATTCAAAATAATATTTTAATATTATTAAAAATAATAATATTATTATAAAATAGGGTATGTCAAATTTTCATGCTTACAAATGGTATTCGATCTCCGACTCAAATTTGGCATTCACGACTTGGACATCCTTCTAGCGATACTACATCTTTAGTTATATCAATTTTAAATTACCATTTTCAACTAGTAATATTATTTCTTTTTGTGGATCATGTCAATATGGCAAAACACATAAACTACCTTTTTCGGCTTCTAAATCTACATTTATGGCTCTTTTATACCTAATCCATTCGGATGTTTGGGAACCTGCTTCTGAATTGTCGTCTACTAGTTGTCGTTATTTCGTATATTTTGTGGATTATTTTAGCAAATTCACATAGACATATATCCGCTAAAGAAAAAGTTTGATGATTTGAATACGTTTATATCAATTTTCTTCAACTTGTTGAAAATTTGTTTAGTCGTAAAATCACTAATTGAGAATGAGAATATAGAAATTTTAAATCATTAACGGATCATCATGGTATTTTATATCGCTTATCTTGCACATATACTAGTAAGCAAAACGGTATTGCTGAACGAAAAATTCGTCACATTATGAAAATTGGTCTTACTTTATTGGCTCATTCATATATGCTTCTACATTATTGGAGTGAAGCTTTTGAAACAACCACATATCTTATCAACTGTCTTCCTACTCCGACATTACAACAACGTTCATCATTCGAGACTATATTTAACTCTTCTCCTAATTATGATTTTTTAAGACATTTGAGTGTTCTTGTTATCCACTCACACGACTGTACAATCAACACAAATTCGATTTTAATACTACCGAATGCAGTTCCTTGGTTACGGTGCATCTCACAAAGGTTATATCTTCACATTCCGTTTGGACAAATATTTATCTTTCGACATGTCACTTTTGACGAACTCACTTTTCCATTTAAAAGTAAGGACTTTGTGCACTTTTCTAAATCACTTGAAGATAATTAGACATTTCTTCCAACAACTATATACTTAATTCATCAATACCACATTTATTATCTCGTATCATTTCATCGTCTCCACCATCACCCTCTTCGACCTCCTCATCATCATCAAACACTATATCATATTATTCTACTACTATTATTATTCATAACACAAACAATTATCACAACAATTAATACACTTAAATCTTCTACTAATGAGATGATCACACGCAACAAAGCACAATTCATGTCATTATCAACTCTCACTATTAATTCTTTCGCTACTACACTTACGTGCTTTACTAAAACTAATAAGAATATGCAATGACATCTTGCCATGACAAATGAATATAATGTTCTTATTCAGAACACAACATGATACACCATATTGTATTATATTTAACAATAAAAATATCAAAATGAGGTTTTAAAAAAATTGAAATCCTATATAATACGTTTTATCTATCTCAAAATTTAACTTATAAATGTTATTAAATTGGTTAATATATACCTAATTAAAAAAAATCAAAATATTATTTTATCTAAAACAATAATAAATTTATTAAATTTATTTTTACCTAAACACAAACTCTTGAGAACCAATAACTTAATAAATAGATCAAATCTTCTACTACGGAATGGGGTGTTCCCCTGTTGCGGACCAATCAAAACTCAGCAGCATTATTATATTAATAAATTAAAATTAGGTTGAAAGGAAGAGAGAACCCCTAAACCCGTAACCCGTATTTCATTCTGAAAGAAGCTTTACTCCTTTCCGCTTTTGTTGAACTCGAAATGAAGTACGGGTTCCGGGTTCTCTTTTCTTTTAACCCAGTTTTAATTTATTAATATAATAATGCTGCTGAGATTTGATTGATCCGCAACCTGGAACACCCAATTCGATAGCAGTAATAAAATATAACTTGTATGTATCAAATATATTTTTTATAATATCTGAGTTTGAAATGATATATATCAATGACCTTGTTTGTTTTGACTAGGGATTGTGTTTGGGTTGATTTTTAAATTAGTTATAAATTATAATTTTTATAATATGTTATTAGAGTATTGTTTTGGACGAAATAATATTTTGGAATATGTATATATTAATAAATTTAATAATATTTATTCGTGTTTAGATTAAAATAAAAAAGGTCATTACTAATTTCTTTAATCAATATTTAAATTTGTTGTATGAGATAAAAAAAAAATAATGAAAAGAAATAAATTAATGGGCCTCACATAATGGGCCTAACATAATAATGAGTGTATTGGACATTTCATTTTTAGGGTTTCATGTCTCGCTGAAGCTATATAAAGCAAACACAAGGAAAAGTACTACAGCAACGCACTTCACCGTTTTCTTACTTTAGATTCTTGCTTTAGATATCTTCATTTTGTAGTTCATTTCTTGCTTGCTTTCTAAATTGATTGATTTTCTAGATCTTGAGTGAATTATTGAAGCCAATTTGCAGAGCAAGTGCGTCAATATTCAATGATGAATTACTTGCATTGAAGGTTGGCAATAGTATGAACGATTCTCCGTGCCTATCAAATCTCAGTTTTGAATACGGCCTCGAACAAATCGCTACATCTCTTGTACCTCTCTTTCATCTCTACTTGTTTATACTCGATCTAGTTAGTTAGATCTAGTGTTTTGTGTATGTTTGTGAAGCCAATTTGCAGAGCAAGTGCATCAATGATTCAATGATGTATTACTTGCATTGAAGGTTGGCAATAGTATGAACGATTCTCCGTGCCTATCATATCTCTCAATTTTGAATAAGGCCTCGAACAAATCGCTACATTCTTAGATCTATACTTGTTATTTGAAGCCAATTTGCAGAGCAAGTGCGTCAATGATTCAATGACGATTCACTTGCATTGAAGGTTGGCAATAGTATGAACGATTCTCCGTGCCTATCAAACTTCTCAGTTTTGAATACGGCCTCGAACAAATCGCCATATCTTCTTAACTTGTCCTCAATCTCTACTTGTTTATACTCGATTCAGTCAGTTAGATCTGATTCAATTCGATTTGTATTTTATGAAGCCAATTTGCAGAGCAAGTGCGTCAATGATTCAATGATGAATTACTTGCATTGAAGGTTGGCAATAATATGCACGATTCTCCGTGCCTATCAAATCTTAATTTTGAATACGGCCTCGAACAAATCGCTACATTCTATACTGGTTAGATCCAATCTTACTGTTATTATTCATGCATAATCGATGTTTGTTAGAAGCCAATTTGCAGAGCAAGTGCGTCTATAATTCAATGATGAATTACTTGCATTGAAGGTTGGCAATAGTATGAACGATTCTCCGTGCCTATCAAATCTTTCAATCTTGAATACAGCCTCGAACAAATCGCTACATTCATTTTACTTCTCTTTGATCTATTCTATCATTTTTTATATTTGAAGCCAATTTGCAGAGCAAGTGCGTCAATTGTTTCAATGATGAATTACTTGCATTGAAGGTTGGCAATAGTATGAACGATTCTCCGTGCCTATCAAATTTTTCAGTTTTGAATACGGCCTCGAACAAATCGCAACACTAAATCTTACATTTCTATGAATTATCTCTGTTTAGTATACATCTGGATTTAGAGATATTTAACTAGTGAACTTATTAAAGATTGACCTATCCAAACACTTTATACTTCTTCGACTGTGAAATTAGATTTGAGGTTATCATTGAAAAGCAATACGCTTCATAGTTAAATACACTACTTCAAATATTGTTTCACGTTTCAAAGAAGTATAAAGTGTTTTGATGCTCTTTGATAAAGTTCAATTAGATAAATTCTCTACACCAGATGTTTATTCTCATAGGTTATTTGTGGATTTTAACTCGATAAATGTTTTATTATTTATTAAAATAATACAATTATGACAATGTGATAGGATTGGATAGGGATTTGCAAGGTTGGCTCTAATGTCTATGGGTGATTATTGTAGTTGGAGTTCTTATTAACGAATTTGGCAGGATTATGATTTTCCACTAGACTTTCAAATGAACAAGTTGGGTTTTCATATCTGGACAGGATATGATGTAGCTCGTAATGTGAAGAAGGTTATGATTGTTTTGGGGTCAACTATTTTTTATGAATGCCGAGCTTACAACTCTATTCTTTAGGGAAAATATAGGGAAAATATTGTTGAGTTGGATTAGGGCTGAAATAGAAATGATTATATCTTTTATGGATTATTTTACAATTTCTTACTCTATAAATAAAGTTAGAATGGTTTGTACTTTTGATATTCTAATTTGCTATATTTTCTTTCTCTAATTACAAAGTTGTTGTTCTCGGTAATCTTAAACTCCCAATTTGTTTTTCTTATATTTAATTTGTTCTCTTATTAATCTCTTTTAATTACTTCATTAGTTTCTTTTCTATAAATGAATGATAAGTTTCAGTTATTGTAACTTTAAAATCTCAAAACTAATCAGAATATTGAAAATTATGCCGACGAATACTATGTGAAAAGTTTTATGGGAGGCTTACGACCTGAATTGAAAGAGGTTTTAAAGATGACAAGGATCAGTGACATTAGATCCGATAATAAAGTTGGTTAAGATGAAGTACGAGTTACTCGAACCTCCCTCTTTGTAAAAAAAAGAAATTGTTCACAAAATTATCAACTCATACCGCAAATGTAGCACAACCCAAACCTCCATGAAGCAATAGCCAACAAAGTATGTTTAGACCAATTATTAACAAAATTACTACTGAAATACGAGTTAGAGATCTCATGTTTGTAGAAAATGAGAAAAAAACGTGCTAAAAGTATTTGGTTCAATACAAATTTAAATTTTGTGGCCCTTAAAATTAAAATAAATATAATAGTGGTACATCTTGTCAAAAATGTATTAAATATACAAATTAAATATATAATTAAATATATAATTAGATAATTGATTACCAAAAAGAAAAAAATATTTAGTGGTCGTATTAATGTTTTTGGTGTTTTTGAAACATTCATTTGATAATATTTGTGATATATTGTTTATAATGTTTCTATAATAAAAAAATGATAAATATTTTAAAATGAGAAGAGATTATAAAGATAAACCTACTATTAAGAGCAAATAAAATAAATAAATTTAAAAGCGTTAAAGGCATATAATATAAATTAAGGTTAGTGATATAAAAATGTTAGTGATATAAAAGAATTATGAAGAGAGAAAAAATTAATATATTATATATATATAATATAGAAAAATAAGTAATATATATTATTATATTATAATGAGTGAGAAAAAAATATATTTATATATATAGAAAAATAAAGTTAACGTATTAAAAGGAAATAAATATATTATATGATTAAAATAGATATTTTATAATATATAATGTATATTATAAAATTTAAAATTTTATACTAAGAATTTAAAATTTTTGGGCTACGAAGAAGTGAGGTTTCTATGTAATATAATTGTATTACCTCTTGCATGGATTGAGGATTTGGTGAGTGTAGCAACGATGTAAATTGATTCTAAAAAATAATTATTAATGTATTTTATATTTAATTAAAATTTAATAATATTAAGGAATTTAAAGTTAATATTTCATTAAATTAATAAAAATATAAACAATTAATAATGTGTTTTTAATTATTGATTAATGAGAAATTTACAAAAAAAAAATATAATTATATTTTTAATAAAATATAATTTATAATATACTTTATTAAATCAATTTATAATTATTTTTTAACTTATATTTTAATTTTATTTAAATTAGAATTATTATAAAATTAGTCAACAAATTTTTTAATAATTCATTTTTTATTATGTAAATTTAGTATAACTATATAAAAATAATTGTTTATTAATATTTATACTTTGAAAATGAATTAACAATACTACTATTACCTGTTCATATAAATTATTTTAAAATTTAATAGTTTTATAAATTTATTTAATATTTTAATTTATTTATTATATTTAAAGTATAATAATAATAATAGTAAATTACAACTAAATATTTATTTATATTTATACTAATTATTTATTTTATTTTTAATTAATATATATATATATAGCTTTAAATTAAAATTATATTATTTTAAGTATAAAAAAATGTAAATGTGATAATATGATGTATATTTAAATATAATAATTATTTATAAAAACTAATAATGTTAATTAAATAATAATAGTATGATGTATTATTAATGTATAAAATAACAAAAATGTAATTAATTATAAATATTATTATTTATTACAGTTTGAGATATAATTGAAAGTTTTCATAAAAATCTCAAATAAGAATAAAAGAATAATTAAAAAATAATGAGGTGATTGAGAAGGGAATTATGTCTTATCATTTTATTTTATTTTTTTAATTAATTAGAACAAGTTTAATTTCGATTTCTTTTTTCAAATTCTCTTCCTAATCATTTTATCAATAATAATTAATTAAACTAAATAAATTATTTAATTTATTATATATATATATATATATATATAATTAATTAATTAATTTTATTATTTGTTCCTTATAATTTTGAATTACAAGTTAAAACCTAAATTAAGTTGAAAAAATGATTGGATAGTATTATAGTAAAATTATTAATTAAAATATTTATTTATTAAATATTTAGACTTTTAAATTAGTCTACTTTCATTATCTCAGATTTTGCATTTAATCATTGAGCTAATTCTTCTTTCTTCTTGCGGTAATTCATAATCAGAGATAGAGGCTAGGTGAAGGTATCATATGTTGATTTGTTTGTTCTTTGTGTTAATGGATCATATATTTAATTTATATATATATCATTCGAATTCCTTGTAACCCTAGATCGCATCAATACGATCATAGTTTGGTTCTGATTGCATCAACTTTATGATGTCTTGCAAATCATCAACCCTAACTTTTTGTTATTTCATCTTCTTTGTGTAAAATTACCAATGCCAAGTTATCCTTAGTGGAATAATGAGAATCTTAATTAGGGTTCTTTGGAGTTGATGTATTTCTTCAGTTCTTATTGTTGCTTTCAAAATCATGGAATCATTCAATGTCTGAATGGGGATGAATTCTAGATTGTTTGACTTCTCTTGTAGATTTTTGCTTTATTGTGAATAATGTGAACAATTTCATGCAAGATTGTGAAGAACACTAGGTTTGTATTCTGAGTGAATTTAGGGTTTGTATTCAAAGTTAAAATCTTATTTGATCTAGGGTTTGTTTGATATAAAAAGTGTTATATTTAGGTCATATTTTGTAAGGTAGACAATTTGTGACCCGATATGAAAACACAATCTGAACACGAAAAATTCAAGTTAGGATATGACCCGAAACTTTATTTCTGTTTTGTGTTGATGTTATTTTAATCTGAAATATAGAGATGTGATCTTAATTACATCGGGTTGGGTTCGAGCTGAGTCAGATGAATCGGGTCGGAGTTGAATCAATTACAAATAAACATGTTAGGTTAATGTTAAAAGATTTTGATCTGAATTAATATCGCTTTATCCAGGGTAACAATCAATTAATATATGTGACAAAACTTTGATTAAATTTTCAGATAAAATGTCAGATGGAGATGAAGATATCCCTAAGGATGCAAAGATAGTTAAAACACTTCTTAAATCAATGGGAATTGAAGATTACGAACCTATAGTTGTTCGCCAGTTCCTTGAGTTGTGGTATCGATATGTTGTTGATGTATTAACCGATGCTCAGGTCTACTCAGAGCACGCTGGTAAGTCTGTGATCGATTGTGATGATGTCAAACTAGCTATTCAATCGAAAGTGAACTCAAGTTTCTCACAACCCCCACCACGGGAGGTAATCCAATGCATTATTAATGTCAATTTGATCACGTTTGAAAACAGAACTTAATAATACATTGTTTTGTTTGTTAAGGTTATGCTTGAGTTGGCTAGGAAAAGGAACAGAATCCCATTGCCAAAGTTAGTGTCACCTGGGATTCCATTACCAAATGATCATGATACATTGATTAATCCTAATTATCAACTTGGCATCATGGAAAATTTTATGGGGCAGCAAAATTTGCGAGAATTGATGGAGGAGGAAGATGATGATGATGATGATGAAAAGATTGATGATGCTGTTGATGTTATGGACCATAATCCTAACCCTAACCAAGAACATCGAGATACAAGTACACCTCAGAGAGTTTCCTTTTCAATTGGAGATAAACGCCAAAGATAAGGTAAAGTTTGAATATTTCTGATGTTCTTTATATCTGCTTCAACAAATTTTGGATAAGAATCAGAACTAGTTTTTGATGTAATTTGAGAAGTATAATAAAATTAGTTTTTCCTAGGTAAATTTGATTTGATTTAGGGGAGTTTGGTTTATGGAATGTGATTAATAAATGAAAGGAATGACAATAGAAATGATTAGTTTGGTTAAGACCTTCTAATAACTATTATTGTCTTTATAATAACTATTATTGTCTTTATATTGTTTGATTTGATTAGAGAGATTATTACCATTATTATTGATAATGTTTAGTTTACCTATAATATAAATGATAATATATTTATTTGAATAAAGTTAATTTTGATCCTCTGAGTTTATTGTCAATTTAGCAATCCATCATCTAGTTCTTTTATTTCTTTTGTTTTGATATTACAAATTCTTTCTCGAAGATAAGCACAATTAACTACACAATATTGAATAAATAAAAGACCAACATATTTGTTGAAGTAGTAATATTTTTTTTAGTTTTCGTCGTCTTTGTTTAGTGAGAACCATTTTCAATAAAAATGAGAATAAGAAATCATGAGAAAAATGTTCATTATAATAATAATATTATGAAAAAGGTTAGTCTTTGCACTTAAACAAAATTAACATAGCTATAAACTAAAATAAATTATTTTAATTTCTAAATAAAATTAATACCTTCCAAAGCAAAATCATCATCTTTAGTTGTTTTTAAATAACATCGTATTCAAGCAACAAAGACTAACTAAGAAAAAAAATTACTCAAATAGATATTAAACTTCATTTAGCAAACATAATTTATATATCCACTCAAATAAAAAAAACTATTTATAATAATTTGATCTAAAACTTTATTTTTAATCAATTTTTATGACTGAATTTTCTTATTACAAATCAAAATAACCATTAATAGATTTTTTTTTTATTTTGTTAAAAGATTTTAATTTTTAATGTTCATTTACGATTTAACTATAATAATAATTAAAACTCAATACAACTTTAGACCAAATTATTACAACTTAATTTTCTTTTTTTTTTTGAGTAAACATGTATGGATGACTACTCAACAAACAATAGAGTAACAATGATCAAAATTAACTTTAATGATATCCAACAATCATCGCTATAATATAATGTAACTGTATAGATGAAAAAGTAAAATAATCTCGAAAAGAGGTTGAATAATCCTCATTCAGGGTGTGTTACCATCTATGCCCATATATATATATGATGTTTTTATTCATTTTTCTCAAAAGTGTAATGGTAAAATTGAGAGAATAATGTGTAAATTTCTATAGGGATCTTCTAATTAATCCTTCTGTCATCTAGTTAGTTGAAATAAGGTTAAATGTTTTTAAGAATAAAAAATGTGTGGATATTCGAGATCTTATTTTTTTTATAAGACATTTTTATCAAAATTGTGTATTAAATTTGCAATAGAGCCGAATAGTTTTTGGGCATAGATAATCAAATGTAAATATGGTCGTGATTGTGGTTGGTTCACAAAAATATCTAATTATTTAGTAGGGTATAACATTTGGAGGGAAATTTATTCCATTTAGAAAAGTTTTCGTAAGCAATCTATATTTATTGTGGGGGTGATTGTTTGATTAGTTTTTGGGATGACATTTGGTTTAATGTCAAGTCTAACTACGACGTATCTTGTGTCTGCTTCCATTGTTACATGTAGAAATGTCACAGTTAAGAATATGTTTGAATAGTGGTTTTTCTAGCCGAATTAGATATAAAAAGAAATTAAACATTATAGATATTTCATCCCAAAATAAAGTTTTATTTTTGGTAAGACACAATCAAATGTCTCCGTCTAAACAAGACGTTATGCATTGACAATATATTGATAGTTTTCATGTGAGGCATTGCTACAAGTTGTTCGCTAAAATCATTTCATATAATTTTTTATCGGAGAAATTTTGAGAGTCAAATATTCTATCAAAAATCTCGCTTTTGGATGAAGCGTTATTCATAGTGAAATTATTATGGATGAAGTGTATAAAAAAATGTTATATTATGGTTAATTGTATGTGTCATGTAGATGTTGAATCGACAACTCACTTACTTTTGTATTGTCGAAGATGACTAGTATTTGAAATCTTTTGTGAAGTATTACTAGGATTAATTGGGTGATACTCAAGTTTTTGAGTTGTTGTTGGAAAGATTTGATTGATAATACCTACATATTTGAGTTATCATTGCAATTATATTTTTGATGGAATATGTAGTTGAGAGAAAATGTCGAATCTTTGTAATAATTTGATATACATCCTTCATTAAACTCTAATATTAATCCAATAAAATTATACAAACATACAAATATAATGATAATTTTTTTTTTTGGTATTAAATAAAGACAAAAAAATAAATAAATCAAATGGGGTATGATCCATAAAATTTATATCATTTATATATTAACTTTAATGAGTTATTCAAATAAATTTTATTATATAAAATTTAATATATCTCTCCTATGGTATACAATATTTTTATTATAATGTGAATACAAATGACTCAATCACAAACAAAATTCTTTATTCTACATTTAATTTTAAACATCATCAAATATTTATCCATAAAAATCATTTTCACTTAATAATTACTATCATCCCAATTAAAAAAATTATAAATATTAATTAATTAAAAGTATGGATATTTGGCTTTTTTTCATTTTCTTTCATTGGAACAATGGCTTCCACCAGTTCACATCTTCTCCATATTTCCTCTCTCCGTCGTGTCCTCCTCCGTACGCCGGAAAAGTCCTCCAACTTACTCGTTCACCGCCGGGAAGAGCCACCGCCGTCTCGGTATGCTCGCCGGAGACAACGATTTCAGTCTCTAACGGTGAAGGTTTCAGAAGAAGCTGGAGAGAACAATCCTGTTGAAGGTAAATGTCAATTCTAGTTTCTAAATGGATTATTTATCTCTGTTATATAGTATTAGCAAAGTTTGATGAATCTCAGGTTTCAATTTCATGTGATTTTAATCTTACTGTATGCGGATCTGCGATTTGATTAACCTTGAAATTAATGATAACCTACAAACATAATCGAGTTAGGTTCCTTTTGATAGCAATGATTCATTTGTTTTCATGTTATCTTAGTGCAGGAGAAGGTTTCTATACAGTCTGATGACAGTTCTAGGGTTACAGAACCTGGATTTCCTGAATTTCCAACCAAAAATCTCAATAAGCAGGTTGCTTTGGTTTCTACTATTGCAGCTATAGGACTTTTCTTGTCGTCAAGATTAGATTTAGGTGTCTCTTTGAATGACCTTTCTGCTGCTGCACTACCTTATGAAGAGGTTAAGTTATGAAACTATACTAGTTAGAATTTGTAATTTCCTCTGTAGGACAGCTGCACTGAATGTTTGTGATTGTCGTTGTGTAGGCGTTATCAAATGGGAAGCCGACTGTTGTCGAGTTCTACGCAGATTGGTGTGAAGTTTGTAGAGAATTAGCGCCAGATTTGTACAAAGTCGAGCAGCAATACAAGTAAAATTATCTTTCTCTCCTTCTATAAAATGATTTTGATTACTTTAATTGGTAGGAATGATCTCATATCGGGTTACATTTCTTTCCTTCTATAACGCTGTTTTGATTACATTAATTGGTAGGAATGATCTCTGATCGGGTTAGTTCAGTTATTTGGTAGGAGTGATTGGTTACCTTTCTTTCCTTCTATAACAGTGATTTTGATTACATTAATTGGTAGGAAAAGATCCCAGATCGGGTTAGTTGAGATAGTTAGTAGGAGTGATTGGTTACCTTTCTTTTTTCCTTCAATAACACAATTTTGATTACATTAATTGGTAGGAATGATCGGATTAGTTCAGTATTCAGTAGGAGTGGTCCATTTTTATAACCTAATAGATCAGATTACATTCTATCAAGAGTTTATATATGATGGATCACACCCTATGAGATATAGGATGGGTTTGTCAATTTTTTGGATTATGACCCTATTAGTTACAAATTCACATTTTTTATTTGTGAACAAGGAAATCAAGTATAAAACAAACTAGGGGAGACCGTTGATGGAGTTAGTCTTAGGTAAAAAGAGTTCCATTGCCAACCTGGGTTTGTCAACTTGTTGGATTATGACCCTATAAGTTACAAATTCACATTTCTTTTTATTTGTGAACAAGGAAATCAAGTATATAAGGCACCAAAACAGATATAACAAACTAGGGGAGATCAAGATCGAGATAGTCTTAGGTAAAAAGAGTTCCATTGCCGGGAATCGAACCCGGGTCTCCTGGGTGAAAGCCAGATATCCTAACCGCTGGACGACAATGGATATTTATTCATCATGTAATACAATGAAATCAATTTTGTATAGAACATTTATCATAGCTCATTTTGTGAGGGGATCAATTTGCATGATGAACTTTTGAAAATGAAAACTTATTTAAGTATTAGATTCTCCTGACATTGTTTTCAGGGACCAAGTGAATTTCGTGATGTTGAATGTTGACAACACGAAATGGGAACAAGAACTAGATGAGTTTGGAGTAGAAGGTATTCCCCATTTTGCGTTCTTGGACAAAAGTGGTAACGAAGAAGGTAATGTCGTGGGAAGACTACCAACAAAGTATTTTCTCGAGAACGTGAAAGCCCTTGCCCAAGGAGAAGAATCTATACCGCATGCTCGAGTTATTGGAGAGTATTCAAGCACCGAATCTAGGAAAGCCCATCAAGTTGTTGATCCAAGGAGCCATGGATAAAACTTAAATTCTTTCTTTCA
This sequence comes from Impatiens glandulifera, assembly GCF_907164915.1. Taxonomy (NCBI): domain Eukaryota; kingdom Viridiplantae; phylum Streptophyta; class Magnoliopsida; order Ericales; family Balsaminaceae; genus Impatiens; species Impatiens glandulifera. The sequence goes on from NC_061865.1 coordinate 4,937,875, forward strand.
ATACTTAAAAACACTTAAAAATTTCATGAGAATCTCTATAAAGATAAGTATTTATTTATTAATATGTTTGCTAAATTAATTATGCATATAGTTTGATAACTTAATATTTTGTAAGTTATATTTTAATAAGAAATTAGTTTTAAATTGAATATAATATGACCCAAAAATATAAGGGTGATTTATAATTATGCTATATTCTAGATGAAAACAAATGTCTAAAACCTTTTTGTAACTCCTATTAAGCTTTTCAAGGCATTTACTCACCATCAATAAGATTTCTAAATTTTGGATTTTTTTTTATTCTCGTTAGATTCTATATGGTATTAGCAATCGTGAAGTAGATTCAAAAAAACTTTAACTGGGTAAAAAATAATCTTCGACGAATCATACTTAACAAATGAATCTAGATCTTGAAGAGTATTACTTGAAAATCAGACTATACTGGGATGATCAACTTCACATTAGTCCACACCCCGACATGTTAATGTGATAAAACCAAGAGCGATTCATATGTAGGATAAGTTTGAAAAAGAGGTGTTAGAAAAATATGAAAAGAACAATATGTTATTGTTCTTAATGGTACTAGGCGACTCGTAAGAGAATATGAAACATTCTATACTAGTAATGGAACCGATACCAACCAACTGTATACAATGTGTTCACTCTACTTCTGAATGTAGAGAAAAAGAGGTTGATCAACACACAAACAATTTACTTAAACTACCCTGAATGGTGGACTAATTCGAAGAAAAAAAGGGCCTATTTGGTGAACATGGACAGATCGAGGTAAGTAGGAAATAATACAAAATAATCAAGAAGATGATACAAGGCATGGAAAAAGGCTCTAAAAGAAAAATGCACAATTATGATTTCTTTTGAAAGTGGAAAACAATTATGATTGATAGATTCTGGAGCAAGTAGCCACATATATATGCAATGAGAAAAACAAATTTACTGAAATTAGGAAAATGGATGAACACATGAAGATGCTTTTCTTTCTTTGCTGATGGTTTCTTCAAAAAATAATTAATGAAGTTGGAAATGTAAGATTAAATGAGAAAATACTTTGAAGAGAAGTGTTACTAGCACCATATTTTAAATATAATCTGATGTCAGTAACAAAAACTGATTGATAATGAAAAGATGCAATGTGTATATTTTAAAAATACTTGTATATTGAAGGACCCTGATTTTGGGAAAAGAACCAAAAACTGTTTTTCTATTCCAATGATGAGAATCTGATTCTTAATAAGTCAAAATGTAGCTCTATTTCAGAATATGAAATGTTTCAACAAAAATGTTGACATATTCCTTAAATAAAGTGATGAAATTGATTTTACTTTCTGTACATAAATTGATTATATTAATGACAGATGAAAATAATGAACATAATAAAGAGTCATATATCATCATTTAGTGTGTCATTTACAAATTAATGAAAATATTCAATCTACTACAAAAAATAATAATAAATAAATATATAAAAATGAGGATACACTCTTAAAAATTTTCCTTTTTTCTTTAAACATAAAAGATTATGTTAGTTTTTTTTTTTTTCTTTCAAAAATTGATTCAAAATTAATCACAATAGATTACAAATAAGTATTGAATATATGAATAATATATAGATGATTTATCTTCGCTCAAATTTTTTTCTCGATTTTGTTATATACTACATTCAGTTTGTTTGTTAATTCTCACCGTTCATAAATATATAATATTCTATAAACCCAAACTAATAGTCAGTTACAATTTTTAACCAATCTTGAGATTTAATAGATTTACCAAAAGGAAAAAAAAGACAATTGGGTGTAAATGGATTTTTAAAAATAAATCTGATGGAATTTTGAATAAATGCAAAGCTAATGACAAAATATTATAATAAAAAAGATGAGATATATTTTTATCATTGTTTTGCTCTAGTAGCAAAATCAGTGACATACTTTTATTTTCATTATCACCACTCAACAAATTATTTTACACCACATAGATGACACATAAATGACACATAGATGATGTAAATATTTCATTTTTACATGGAAATTTAAAAGAAAATATTTATATAAAATTTCTCAAGGATTGTCTCTATTATAATTTATAAATAATAAAGTTTGTAAATTAAACAAAAAAAATTATATAGATTATAACAAACTTCAAGACAATAATGTACATAATTATCCTTATTTTTGTTTACCATTCCTTTAAAAAAATCAGGACAGATCAGAAAATTATGGTCCTACTAATATATGTAGATAATATATTAATGATAAAAAATGATATATTACGCATTATAAAAATACAATTTAATTAATTTTTTTAAAAAAAATATTGGTCTTGAAATTGCACAACAGAAAAAATTGTATATTTGTTAATCAATAAAAATACATTCTTGATTTAATTAATGAATCTTGACTTATGATTTGCGAATTACTAACGACTACTCTTATGGTAAAAGATACAAATATCTTACTCGATTCTCAATAATTATTTTTACGCTTAACAAAATATAAGAGAATAATTGAAGATTATTATATCTGAGCTATCCAATACCTTATCTATCATATGCATTCCAATTTTTATCTCATCTAGTATATGAATAAAACATAAGCGGAATATCTCATATAGTAAGAAGGTTATGTGTTCGATTCAATTTCTAAAATTCATTCTGAAAAACAATTTTTATGTTCTTTAGTCAAATAATTTTGATTTTTTTTTTTTGCTAGATTCTACCATCATACAATTGGATACCAAACAAGAAAACTAATGCATGTATTTAATTTTATTATTTAGTATTGGATATATATATATGAATATAATAATTTTAACTTTAACAAATCCAAAAAAAGAGAAAAAAAAAGGGTTTGAACTTGATCAACTCAAAGCTGCAAATCCACCACCTTTCATCATCTGTTTAAACTCAGTAAAATTAACCCTTCCATCTCCATCCGCATCAACCCTGCTAATAATAATCCGACAATCCTCCTCCGTCCTTCCCTGTTTAAGACCAAGAGATGAAAGAACAGACCTCAATTCATCAACCGTAATAAATCCATCTCCATTCTGATCAAACGAATTAAAAGCCTCCCTCATATCCTCTCCATCTTCTTCTTCTCCATCTTCTCCTTCTCCTTCTCCTCCTTCTTTTTCCACCGCCCTTCCTTTCGCCTCACGTTCTCGATCCAGAATTGATTCGTAAAGTGCTCCGAATTCGTCTATATCCACACACCCGTCTCCGTTTACGTCGATTTTTTCGATCATTTTTGATAAATCCGTTTCTGAAATTGACATGCCCATGTTTTGAAGAGAATCGCTCAGCTCTTTTTTTGTTATGCGCCCGTCTCCGTTGCGATCGAACATGAGGAAAACGCGTCGGAGTTCGCAGGAGTCCATGATGATAGACTCCTTATTTTTTGGTTGGTAGAAAAAAATGAAGAAGAAAGTTCATCCATAAGAAAATTAAGATGGAGAAGAAAGACAATGGTGGTGAGAAAAACCTGCCGATAATTTCTATCTTCTATATTTAAGGAAAAGGATAAAACACTTTTCATTTGAATTGATAATGTTTAACTATATATAAATATAGTAAGTACCCTTTTATTTCATGTATGTATATTTTTTATTATATAATATATAAGTATATGATATATCAAAACATTATATTATAAATAAATTTTTAAATTTTTATAAAATATGAATAATAAATTAATGATGTTGTATATTTAATTGTCTTTATAATTAGTATTTGGGACGTGCCGATAGGGATAAAAATATCATCTCCGATCAACTATCAGTCAAATCGAAGGAATTGTGTTTGAGTCGTAGTGTATTTCTAGAAGCTAACTACAATTAGTATGGTAAAACATATAGCTATTATAATGATGTATTATGAGGTCACACGTTAAGATTTAAGACTTTATGGATTTGGTCAAAAGAAATGATGTTAATAATAAATAATAGTTTATGTCCTTTCATATATATAATCGTGCTTGTGTCGTATCTATACTTGTGTCGTGTCTATACTCGTGTTGTATTCGTGTCGACTCGTAACCGTGTTACGATAGTATAAACTCATAATCGTGTCGTGATCGTATCGTCTCATGTTTGTATCGTGTCAACACAAGACCTGAGTGAGATGATATCGTATCGTGTCATTCTGTACAAATATCGTGTTGGATCGTGTCAGTTCGTATTTATTCAACTCATTGCCCAACTCTAGTCTGGACCGACCAATATTATTGTTGGTGTTGGATATTGGTTGATGTTTGTTTTTGTTCTACTTGTCATCTTGGTTCTAATCTCAAAATGGTGCAAGAAGTGATGTTTTGAGAGTCGGGTCATAGAGTTTATAAGACTTATTTCTCGAGTATTTGTGAGCTCGAACGGGTTGGTTCGTATTCTGTTTTTTTCTTCATATTTTTGTGATTTTTTTAAATATCATGGTTTGTGGTTTGTACGGTCTACTTATTCTTATCATTTACTCTATCTAAACAAAATATATATTATACAAAAATGTGATTTAAAAATTAATAATAATTGTTATATTTCCAATCAAAATTTGATTTAGGCTAGCCGACCAATGTTTGATTATCCCTTGTTGCATATTTATCATGTTTTCTCATTTGTTTTATTGTATTTCTGTGTTGCTTTTGAATTTTGTATTGTTCATTTGAATAAATTATGTTATTTTATAAAAAAAAATTATTAATTTTTGTATTACTGTTGTAACATGAGTGAGCTCAAATTGTTAAGGGTGATTTCTAATTTATAATTTGATTTTGGTTTAGAACGTTATAAATTGATGTGATGGTTGTGGATTGTATTTTTCAATGGCGTAACGTAAGTAGTCCAGTTTGGTCGGTTTATTAATCGAAATGTATATTTAAACCGTTGAGATTTATTAAATTTCAAATTGCAAGAATTGTTGGTCGGTTTCATCAATTGTTATATCAGTTTCGTCAGTTCTATAAACAAATTTAATTATTAAAATAGATTTTATATATACACGAATAAATACAAATATTATAAATAAGATTCGGTAAGATAATTCATGAATTACTAGTATAATTTTCAAAACACAAATGCATTACAATAAAAAAAAAAATTACTAAACATCACAATAAAATTGAGTAATAATTTTAAAATTAAATTTGTTTACTACTAATAGTTAAGATTTTTGATAGTCTATTAACAAATTTTTACGTTTCAAATTTTGTTCTATTTTATTTAAATATTTGATCCTTTGAACGATTTTAGTAGTACTGAACCCAAAATTCGAACTGTGTTAATCGGTAAAATGAAAATCATAATAAATTGGGTTAGATATTCAATTTGTTTTGTTGGCTTATTTATAACTAATATAATATGTAACTTGATTGAATGAAAAGAGTAGATTTTAAAGTAGATAACGTTATATAATTGAAAGTTGGCTGGTAAAATTTACAATTTATATATTTATTCAAATTATTTAAAATAACTAATATACACAATGTCAAGTAAAAAAAACTTTCACTAAGTTTAGTTTTAACGTGGACAAGAACAAATCTCATTCTTAAAATGATGAAAACGATTAGAATCTCTCAACACGATCTCCCTCTCGACCGTTTTCGACATATACTTCGCCATCTCATGACAATCCGGGCAAATCTTATTAAATTTGTTCTTCGTCACGCGTAATGTTTTCCAGGGGCAAGACTCAATATTCCGAATGCCATCGCCAATTTCTCACTATGCGCACAAGCCGAAACAATGATGCGCGCTCTTCTACGTATGAACATAAACTTGATCAGAAAAGTAAGATCCTTCTTCTCTTGCACATGATCCATGGCTCAATGAATAATGCTCATTTCTGGATTTTTTTTCGCGTTTTGATTAATCAATAGGTCAATTGGCTATGCACAACCGCGTCTGATTCGGAGAACCTCATTGTTTGCGACACTTCCAAATTGGTGAAAGTGTTTAGTCTAGCTTAGTTATAAAACTAAAGAGTGTTTTAGTATTGCTTAGCTATAAAACTAAAGAGTTCAAACTTTCAAATCTTGTTTCGATCATTTTATCGAGTGTTTTGAATTTGTTTTTTTGAAAATGATTCATGCAAATGATATAAGTGAGAGTTCTTTTAAGCTCAACGACAAAATTATTAAAAAAATATACAGGAGAAAAATTATTAAAAATCAGCCCAACACAAAAATATTTATCTTCGAGAAAATCATTAAGTTCCTCCATTTCTCAAATGGTTTATCCAATGAAATTTTTTCGACTGTAAAAGTGGATTAAAGAATTGGATGACAACTAATAATAGACTCTGTTTTAATTCACATATCCGAACAACTAATGATAGACTTCATTTCATTCCGCGTCATAACCTACTCAACAACTAACGATAACGATAGATTTTGTCTCACAACATATAATGATAAACTCCGTCTCAATCCTACTCAACAACTAACGATAGATTTCGTCTTTCTCAATTCACAGTATAACCTACTCAATAACTAATGATAGACTTCGTCTCAATCCACATTTTCCCAGTTAATGATAGACTCCGTCTCAATCTACATCTCCCAAGAACTAATTATAGACTTCATCTCAATCCACATCATAACCTACTCAACAACTAACAATAGACTCCATTTCAATTCACATTTCCCAACCGCTGATGATAGACTTCATCTCAATTCACAACATAACCTACTCAACAACTAACCCATTGAATATCAGGGTTAAAGCATGTTGTTTTAAATTTGTTAAAAGTGAATTGGATCAATTTGAACATATTAGTCAAGTTCAAGGGGGAAATTAACTTGGTTGTTGTAAATGAAGTGGAAAACGTGGGAGTGTCTACTTTTGAGGAAGAGTATATTATTAAATTTAATGAAAATTCTCAAAGAGGAAAGGAACATGTTTTCTTGCCCATTTCAAGTAAGAATAGAATAAAAAAAACCTTCTTCTTCAGGAATATGGATTTGGTATCTCTGCAATTATCCCTTTACTAGATTCTTATATATTATGTCATTTCATTCCTTTTGTTTTCTCATCTTCATACAAATACATCATTTTCTAATCAAATTGTATCTCATTATTGATATGTTTATACTTTATACACATTTTTACTATTTTTTTTTATCTCTTTTGAGATTTTTTAAATCAGATTATTATTATTATGATCATTTTTTTTTATATAAATTTAGTTACAAAATAATTTGGGTTATGGAACATGTAGAAAAGTAGAACTTTTGAGGTTAATTTATCAAACATTTGAATGTTGATCGAACTCAATTGGTTTTTATTTTATTAAATGGACCGAGTATTTGAATTCAATTTATTTAGAAACAAAAAGTGTTTCTAAAGTGACTTATTAACTTTTAATATATATTTATTGTACAAATGTATAAACTAATTGTATTTTTTTAAATATAATAAAAATAAAGGTATTTAAGCATAACAATTAAAAAATAATATCAGAAGGAAATGAAATCAAATAACTTTTGCAAAGGGTAACATAGTATTTTTAAAATTATATTTAGGGTAACTAATTTAATTATAAGAGCTTATGAATGGCTTAGTACCAAGAGATTTGAAGTAATTTTTTTTTCTAAATTATTTAGGAAACTAGTATTATATTGCACAAATGGAAGAGTAACCTTTCATCTTTTCATTTATCTAATATTTAAAATTATGTCTTTTCAACTAATGACATGAGGTGATAAAGAATACTTATTTTATTAGTTAGACCCCTTAGTTTATTAGTTGTCACTTATCACATCTTCAGTTTTAATTTATTAATATAATAATAATGCTGAGTTTTGATTGGTCCGCAAGGAAACACCACATTCGACATTCGATGGTAAAAGATCTGATCTGGGGAATAAAAGAGGGAATGACGCTGCAATATGATTGGCTAAAAAAATTAAATAATTTCTGTCAATCTCTCTCATTTCTTTACTCAAATTCTCTATATATCACTCCTCTTTTATTATTATATATATAATATAGAATCTCTCTTTTTATTTTTTTCCTGAAATTTTTTCTCTTGTTTATATATGAATATATGATAATGAGAACAATTTCCCAAACCAAATCTATCATGGAATCAGTGTTCTCTCTCATCCTCTTGCTCACATTCTCTCTCTCCTGTTCTTCATCAAAACTTGACCCGACCCAATTCAAAATCATCCAATCATCTTCTAATATTTCCGACCAATTCCACAATCTCACCGTACTAAATATTTCTAACACCAATGTTTCCGGGTTTCTCCCAATTAATTGGCCAAAGAATCTTGTTTTCATCGATCTATCACTAAACTCAATCCAAGGAACAATACCCGAATCCATTTCAACCCTACAAAATCTTCTATACTTAAACCTATCGTCCAATTCACTCCACGATTCAATACCCAATTCGATTGGAGACATGATAATGCTAAAGAACCTGTCTTTAGCTTCGAATTTCTTGTCGGGGAAGATACCCGAATCAATGGCGGCGATGAAGTCTTTGGTACATTTGGATTTGAGTAATAATAGATTGACTGGGGACATTCCTGATTTCTTTGTAAACTTGAAGGAGTTGAAATATTTGAATTTGGAAGGAAATCGTTTCGAGAAGGAATTGCCGTTTGATAATTCGTTTGTGAATCGGTTGGAGTTTTTTAGAATTGGAAGGAATGAGGATTTGTGTTATGATAAGGGTAAATTGTCGTCTCACGCCGGCGATTTAAGGAATGTGGATGTATGTTATGAGCCTGGACCATCCAATATTATTGTTGGTATTGGATATTGGTTGATGTTTGTTTTTGTTCTAATTGTCTTCTTGGTTCTAATCTCAAAATGGTGCAAGTGATGTTCTAAGAGTCGGGTCGTAGAGTTTATAAGACTTATTTCTCGAGTATTTGTGAGCTCGAACGGGTTGGTTCGTAAAGTGTTGGTATTATTTTTTTATTTTTATATTTTTGTGATTTTTTTTAAATGTCATAGTTTATGGTTTGTACTTTGTGATTGTGTTTAACTGTTCTTATCATTTACTCTATCTAAACAAAAATATATATACAAAAATGTGATTTAAAAAATAATAATAATTGTTATATTTCCAGTCAAAATTTGATTTGGTCAAAATTTGATTTGGTCAAAATTTGATTTAGGATTTTAAATTTTGTATTGTTTTATTTGAATAAATTATGTTATTTTATTTTAAAGAATTATCAATTTTTTGTATTATCAATTGTTAAGGGTGATTTTTAAATTACGGTTTGATGGTTTGATTATTGATTAGAACGTTTTAAATTAATGTGATGGTTGTGGATTGTAAGTGGTTCGGTTTATTGACCGAAATACATATTCAAACGGTTGAGGTTTGTTAAATTTCAAACCGTCAGTAATTTGTTGGTCGATTTAATCTATTCAGTTTGAATGGTTATAATATCGGTTTGATATTTATGTATATAAAAAAATACAAATATTATGAATAAAATTAAATAGCATACTTAATGAATCACTGAGAAATACAAATGCATTTTACTCAATTTTTTTAATAAACATGACACGATTTTGAAATTAAATTTGTTTACTAATAATCTATATATATAATGATGCTTAATTTTTAAAGTGTCCGGATTGCCGGGTCGAGAGCTGTGCTTAATTTGGATACTTGAGTCGGATTGTGGGTTGACCCGTTTTTAAATTTAAAACGGTTAAAAATAAAATTAAAAATGCTAGAGGTATGTTTCGAACTTGTAACCTAACAAAACAAGTACAACTCTTTAACCAACTAAGCTACAAAGACTTTATATTTTAAATTAACACCAAATTTGATAAACGCGGGACGTTTTAATATTAATATAAGTTCAACTTTTTAACTAACTAATCTATATATATATAATGATGCTTAATTTTTAAAGTGTCCGAATTGCCGGGTCGAGAGCTGTGGTTAATTTGAATACTTGGGTCGGATTGTGGGTTGACCCGTTTTTAAATTTAAAACGGTTAAAAATAAAATTAAAAATGCTAGAGGTATGTTTCGAATTTGCAACATAACAAAATAAGTACAACTCTTTAACCAACTAGGCTACAAAGAGTTTATATTTTAAATTAACACCAAATTTGATAAACGCGGGACGTTTTAATATTAATATAGTTTCAAATTTTTAACTAACTAATCTATATATATATATAATGATGTTGAGTAAATGGATAATTGGGTCGGATTGTGGGTTGACTCACCCATAAACTTAAAACGGTTAAAAATAAAATAAAAAATGTTATCCGTAATTTTTTTTTACGGTTTTTATATTATCACTCGTGCAAATGCACGGACTAAATGCTAGTTGTAATTAATATCTCTAACAAAAATTATAATTAATATCTCTAACAAATATTCACGTTCATTATTATTAATTTAAATGTGTAATGCATTACTATTATAATCTGTTTAAAGTTTATTTTTTTGTTCTTATTTAAATATATTTATTCAGTGGTGCTGAAATGGACAACTGAGTTGTTAGGATCCTTGAAAGATATATAAAAAATATATACTATGTAACTAGCTTATTGAATGAAAATAGTATATTTTAAAGTGATTCAAACTTGGTTATGTTTCTTAATGTACAAGATTTAGAATTTATATATTCATTCAAATTATTTAAAATAACTAAGATCTGTATTCATCATCTAAACAACTTATTCACAATATCAAGTAAAAAGCTTCACTAAGTTAAAACGTTTACAGAAATGTGTTGCTTTGTCTACTACAAAAACTAATATATTGTCATTACTGAATGTTGTAAGGAAATGAGATAGATGAAAGAATTGTTGAAAGAAATAGGCATTGCACAAGACATGTTTGTGGTATTTATTGACTCACAAAGTGCTATACATGTGAGCAAGAATCCAAGTTTTCATTCACGTTCAAAACACATCCAAAGAATGTACCATTGGATCCATGAAGTGCTCGAAAATGAGTTATACTTGGAGAAAGTGCATACAGATGAGAACGGGTCAGAATGATGACAAAGGGTTTGCCAAAAGACAAACATGAGATATGTTATGCCAAAGCCGGAATGGTTCTACCAGGAGTGTCACGATAATGAATGTTTGTAGCAACATTCTCCCATGGCTCGGAAGGGGGAGAATTGTTGAGGTGTTCCTTGCCATTGCGGACGGGTTTTAAATTTCGGGTAAACGGGTCAGGGTTTTCTGTTATGAAAACGGGTTATAGTATAAATATTTTTTTTGGGTATTTTTCTCATAACACAGTAAGGTTGAGAGAGTGTGAACAAATCTAAGGTTTTTCTACTTCTTCTTGTTCTTTGGTTGATCCAGAGTGAGAGGTTGGAGGAGCTTTTGATTGTGGAGGATTCTAATCATTCCTACTGAAATCACTTCTTTCATTTGAGAGCAGGGCATGTAAGTTTCTACTATTGACATTTTTTTGATTTAGTGAAACTTATCCCTCTTGTGAACGTAGGTCGATTTTGACCGAACCACGTATATTGTGTTGTCGTTTATTGTTTTGTGCTATTTCAGATCTTGGTAAATCTGTTGTTCGTCATAAACGATTTGGAAACTGATTTGTTATAGGTTTGATTTTTAAGAAGATCCGTAGTTTTGTTGTTGCAAAACCCAATATTGATGTAATATTTAATTAGTCGGAAATATTGAAAGATGATTGGAGGATTTTGAAAAATGATAATGTTAAAGAACCTGTCTTTAGCTTCGAATTTCTTGTTGGGGAAGATACTGGAATCAATGGCGATGATGAAGTCTTTGGTACATTTGGATTTGAGCAATAATAGGTTGATCGGAACATTCCTGATTTCTTTGTAAACTTGAAGGTAGGGGTGTTCATCGGTTCGGTTATATTATTTAAGTTAATATTTTATTTTAATATTATATTTTAGTATGTTTAATTTTAATTATAAATATTACATTTATGAAATTAAATAATTGAATAAAAATGTAATAGGTTTAGTATGTTAACGTGGGTAACTTAGGTAATGTGATTAATTGAGTTTATGTCGTTTTGTGTCTATACTCGTGCTCGTGTAGTGTCTATATACTTGTGTTGTGTCTATACTCGTGTTGTGTTTGTGTCGACTCGTAATCGTGTTACGATCGTATAAACTCATAATTGTGTCGTGATCGTGTCGTCTCGTGCTTGTATCGTGTCAACCTAAGACTCGAGTGAGATAATATCGTATCGTGTCGTTCCGTATAAATATCGTGTTGAATCGTGTCGGTTCATATTTATCCAACCCATTTCCCAACTCTAGAACTAACTAGAAGAATAACATTGTGCCTCTCGTCTCCATCGATATTAGCAAAATTGACCCGGCGCATCAATATATAATTTAATAAATGAAATAAGAAAGAAATGTGTTTGTTTTGTAATATATAATTAACATTAAACTACAAAAATTTCTTTACATATTAATAATGTAATTGTATTCATTAAAAATAAAATTAGCAGCGTCTAGTTCACTTGGTTAAAACATAATAATGGATGTTGATAATCTTTTCAATCATTTAAAATTTGTTATTTATCTTCATTTTCTTGTGCTTCCTAAATCCAAACAATAACCTTTTTTTTTTACAAGTGCACATATTCCCTATTGTCATACTAATTGACAATATTTTTATTTATTTTTCTTACAACATTGTTAACTTTTTAGATTATATTTTTTTATTTAGTCTTATATAAATTTATAGTTGTTTCAAAATATGTAAAGCTCATTATTATCTTTTTGAATTATCAATTCTCTTGGAAAAAAAAATCTGGAAATTAAAAAACTTTTGCGGTGAAGGTGGATCGAACACCTGACCTTCAGATCTTCAGTCTGACGCTCTCCCAACTGAGCTATCCCCGCTTATATTTTGATTTCCGACAATGAAAATTAATCCCGTCAATGTAATGTTGCAAATGTATAGATATTATTTTTCTTTATATTTGTGTATTTATTCAATCGTGCCCGTGTGAAACGTAGATCATTGCCGTTCTTAATTGAGACTCAGGTTAAGCTCAGTCTCGGAACCTTGTGGGGTTAGGAGTAAAGTATCCCGAGGTTGGCGCATCTTGTTGGGCGTGGAGAAGCATTGGGAACCCCAATTTCTTTCTTCGGAGCCCTTTCTTTTCCGTCCCCCTGCCCGACATAGCGCTTCGCTTCCAGTTTTCGGAAGATAAGGAAACCTTCAAAATATAAGGTGATGAATCTTTTGAAATAACCTAGTTAGTTAACCATGAATATTTATTCTTATTACTTTTTCAATAGTTCAAAATAAGGATTAAGATTCAAATCGATTCAAACAACCTAACCGTTTATATCGATCAAATACAAACCAAAGAATTTCAATCAAGCCAATCGTTTATATCGGTCAAAGACTCAAATACAAACCAAAGAATATATGAAGGTTATAAAACCTGATGTAAGATATTGATTTAGTATAATAGACATAATAGCCTTATATAAAGTCTATTAAAATATCCAAACTAATTCATTGTGCTCTCAAATTATATTAATTAATATTATGATTAATGACATTCTTTTACATATATATTAATTTGATTTTACATTTTTTATTTAATAATTCATTGTTTTAAAATTAATACATATTAACATAAATTATTAAACATAAAATTTCAAACAATTGTTAAACTTAAAGGATAAGCGCAGTTTGATCAATTTATTAACTGAAATACACATTCAAACGGTTGAAGGTTCGACGTCAGTTAATTTAAATGGTTAAAAAATCGATTTATCCATTAATAAATTTGTCAAAAATAGATTAAATATATATACTTATAATAACCATACTTAATGATTTAGAATCACCATAATATATAAAACACATCTGCATTCATCTAAGACTTTATTTTTATTAAAAATAAATTAATAATAATAAAATTAAATTTGTCTAAAATATTTTATATAGTATATTAAAAAAAAATTAAGTTCATATATTCTCTTATTATTATTAGTTTAAATGTGTGTTAGGACTAAAGTTCGATTTTCTTATTTAAATTTGACCAATTTGAACCATTTCAGTGGCGTTGAACCAACCAACCAAACTGTAGAAATCAATTTGGTAAAAAAGAAACCGTAATGAATTCGATTTGGCCAATTCGGTTTGATATTTAGTATAGTTTGAACGGTTTATTTACACCCTTAATCAAATATCCAATATAAGGTTTGGTCTTGAGTATAGCCGACACAACATAATAATCAAATTTAAATTTACCCAACCCGACCCGCGATCACCCTTAACTCAAAAGGAAACATCTTTCTTGATTATCTTAACAAAACCATGTCTTAAACTAACTTAGTGCACTTAACTTAATTGGTCTTAACAACCTAACCCTAACCTTTCTCACTCAATTTATTTTTTCTTGATTCCCTCCATTTCCCAACTCTGCATTAAGATGAAAATGAGTTTGAGGATTTTACTAGAAGATTTACATTGCAGGCAGTCAGGCAGTCAATAGATGATAGATAGATTGATTGAGATTATTCACAAACAAGCCCAGGGAAATTATCAATTGACTGGTGTATTTAAATATCAGTCAAGTAATAAGTAATAAAAAGCCTTTTGCTAGCTAGCATGGCTACAAGTAAAAACCAAGAAGAACAAAGATAGAAAGTAAGAAAGAAATACCCAATTTTATTTCATCATAATCTGCGTTGACGGCACATCTCGCACACAGACGAAGTCTTCAAGTTCATATAAGTACATTGATCGCAAAACCAACCCGTGGAGTCTTCTGCCGTGCCATTTCTACCACCCTTCGAACCTCCTCCTCTTCCTTTGCTCTTGCTCTTTGTACTCGAGCTCGCACCACCGCCAATTGTCCCCACCCCCATGCCGTTGTTCTTGTATCCCACCTCTTGAGAATCCACATCCGACAGACCATTTTCCAAAGCTCTAACCAAGTTCTCAAAGTAATTCCTGGTTACACTGCAAACATTTTTTATTTATCAGCATCACACTCGAAACTCATCCAGATCCAGATTAGGGTTTCTTTGTTTGTTTCATTCTTTACCTTGTCAATCCAGCCAGCTTTGTGCGGAAATCATTGAAATCAGGTGAAGGTCCATCAGCATTCAGATATGTCTGCAGATCCTTTTCAGCACATTGATGAAGCCTTTCTAGACCAGACTCGGCTTCACCTGTTCAGCATCACAATTAACAAATTACTAGTAGTTGATTCAAAGAGTAAAAATTACTCGTAAACTATATTATACCCTGTACGTATTCAAAGAACATCCTCTTAGCTTGTTCATGAAGAGGTAGATAGAATCCATACGCATATGTCCATTTTAGAACACGCCTACATTCAACAATCTACATGCACAAAAGTTAGATTCTTCTTCCATTCAATCATATAACATATTTAATAGCTCATATTATTTACTTGAAGCCAGGCGTCTATGATGAACTTGAGCTGAGACTCGGGCTGGGATTGTTTGTCACTCAGCTTTTCAAGCTGCAATACAGACCGTATACTAAGCTAAGTTCATCGAATTCAGACTTACTTAATGTTCAGAATTATTTTCGTAATACGAAAGTACTTACTTGCACATTCTGCATCTGTTCTAGATCAGCAAGAGCTTTCTGCCTAGACTGCCAGTAGCAAAAAAAGAAGGATGAAAATGAAATGGAAAACAAAATTGCAAGTATTCCAGTTGACATTTTAGAAAATCATTCATACCGACTGATTAGTAGCCCAACGTTCGTAGTAATGTGTGTACCTCTCCAATGAGTTCTTAGCCATCTCCCTTCTCTTCTCAGTTTCGTCATACTACAAGTAATAACATGAGAATGGATATGAAAATCTGTTCAAAATATTTAACTTTGAGTCGGCTATATGTAGAAGATATAAGAGTGTTTTGTTTCAATTCACCGCTCCCTCTTGTTTTGCAGATTCGTAGCGGTTACATGCATAGAAACCACCAGTCCTTTCTCCGTGATCAGACCATACACCAAGGCATAGCCTACACACAGTACATACAAAAGGCAAATTTACAAGCAGATAAAAAAATCTCTAATAAACCAAGTGCTTGTTTGAATTATAGATTTTTTTCTTCTGAAATAATCATACTTCTTTTCTTTTTTAATAAAAAAAAGTGGATTATTTGGGTTAAATGACTAAAATATCCATTGTGTTTAATATTTAAAATGTTATAAAAATCAAGTAATTTTGGAATAATTTGATCAATGGAATAAGGGGTTATTTGGATTAAATCAAACTATGCACAAGATATGCTATAAATGGGAGCTATACTCAGGTACCAGAAGGAAGGGAGTTTTACCAGCAAAATTCAAATTTACAAGGAGGAGTGCATGTCATATGCATACATCCTTGGTTTTTCTCTATCGGTCTCTTGCACTTTGGACAAGGTTTGGAATTTGCTAGTATCCTGTTGTCATAACAATACAATTTGGCATTACATTACGATAGACAAATATATAACCACATTTTAAGAACCTAAACTTGAAAACTTAAGAACAAATCAAATAGACATATGACCAAAAAAAAGTATAGTGCAATAGAGATGAGTGGTAACAATAAATGTAAAAATTACCAGTTCATATTTTCTGACTCGGCGCTGTTTTTCAAAATCCATTTTGAGACAGTGCCACAATCCACAGGACGATGAGCTTCCTCAGAGCACTGCAATTTCAACTTCAAAGATTAACCAGATGGCTTCAAATAAAAGATCCTAGCAAACTAAGTTGACTTACATTCCAACAAAATCCATGTGAGCAAAAGCATGCAACATCATAGCCACTACTGCCTATCACAAATTCAATGGCATAGTCACAGCCTGGTGCAGGACACCATTTTGTCTGCCAAATAACAAAAAGATAAGGAACTAACTGAAAAGTGAATGTGGCACTGATAAAGAAAGAGAAAGAATGATGATTCTATCACCAGGGAATAAATAAGCCAGCAGAACATTTAATCCTCAAATTATGATGGATACATTAGACCAAAATATATACTTCTACGGTTCTACCTATTTAAGATACTATTACTGTATTATATGCACACAAACCAAAGCACACATATGAATGTTGTACCTTTCGACTGTCTTCAACATAAGATCTAAGAACATAACGAGCATATTTATCCTTATCTTGATCAGTTGCCAACTGATTGACCATACATTGGCCAACAGCAGCTCCACAAGATGGATCAGGGCATCTCAGCATCAAACATCCAGGACCACCATCAATTGATACGTTCATGTAAGCTACAAGCAAACAAACAAAAGGATGGAGTCAATTGCTGGCATTCCCTTTGCAACTTCAATTTCAATAGAAAGGCAGCAAAAGGTTAAACAATTAAGGTAATGAGATGCAAATGACTGTCAGCTAAGATAGATTTCTCAATTCGTATGTGCGCTCATGTGTGTACGCAATGGAGAGATAGAGAAGAAAATTAAAACGTTTAGATCACATTCCTAACATGATTATGATGGAAGAATTGCATATAGTTAGAGTAAATGCAATTAAAACGTTTAGATCAAATTAATGCTTGTGTATATATGAATTGTGGTGATTTGCAACTTGTTGTAGAAATGTGACTTCAATACAAGCTAGCCACAATCCAGAGGGAAGGGAAGGAAAAAGAAGTTTTGAAACAACAGTCTATGAAGCTTCCAAGGATGAAAGTTTCAAATAATAAAAGACAATAAAGCAAGATAGCAATGAAGAAACCAAATGGCAAAATCAAACGATTCCTTCAATAATCACTTCTCCCCATGACCACCCCAATGAAAAGCAAATCCATTTCATGAAAATAATAGCATCTGAACCTCAACAGAATTAAGAAAATTGAGAAGACCACCAAAGTCTCTGAATACCAACATTTTATTCAAAACGTTGAATAAAGTTCTATTAATGAATAAATCTTTGCTGCTTCCAATTTCAATTATTGCTTGGATTACTTTGGATCGGTAGTAAAGCCAGCATGTGGGGGTTCAAGAAGAGAAGGAGACAATTGCACCTTCCTCATTAATTGCGTGATGGAATGAACAAACTGCTAGACATTACACACTGATGATGGTGTATTCCTCCTTTTGGGCCAATTAAACATGTCAATCGCTATGGGAGTTGGCATAAATGTGTTTCTGGGCAGTTAAAACAAAGTATTCGGGTGTTTTTTTGTACAAAGAGAAACACATTCTTTTAATGTTCTCTCTTGATCTTGTGAAAGTTGGTTTGAGATAAATATCTTTGGATATTGAGAGATTGTGAGCCATTTTTGTAATCTCAATTTTCCTTGCATCAGAGTGAAATATCCTTACCCCCTTCACAAAAAGACATAAACCTAAAGTTGAACCACATAAAATTGTGTAATTTCCATATTGTTCTCAAATTTTGTAACCAACTCAATACAACTATTGCTTCTTCCTTGCAACATAGATTATTAGATATCAGCTAAGGTAACGAGTAATGTCCTAAGGAATCAAACCTTTCCAGCAGGTTCTACAGAATGGGTGACCACAAATGGCAGAACTAATCTGATCAAGAGGATAACCCTCAAAGCAGATACCACAATTAACCTGCCAAAAATTTGTAAAAGCTAGTATATCAGAATTTAAGCAACAAAAATAATACAATACAGACAGTTTATCAAGAATCTATTTTCCGGTAAGAAATTCTATTCTTATAGTTGAGACTTACTTCTCTAGCATTAGGGAATTGAATAACCGGCCCCTCCACTAATCCCACAGTTTCGCGGACTTTAAATTCATCAGCAAACCACGCCTCGTGAACATCGCTAACACTCCTGCGAAAATAATAAAGCCACAACATATAACCAGTAAGGAAAAAAAATTGCATCTACAAAACCCTAAACCACACACACAAACACATTGATTTGAATGAACTAATACGGAAACATTACCAGTGATAATGTCGAAGTAGGATGCTCGCATCTACTCTAGGTATAGAAAGAACAGTAGAAACAGTTGTGATATCATCCTCCTGACGCTGTTTAATGTCCGCCTCCTTCAGCACAGTAAAATTCTTCTGAAATATAAACAGAAAACATAATCATTGATAGGAAAATTGTTAATGAAACATCTACGGATGCAGATAAGATCATATTTTCCTATAAGTAGTTCTAGAGACCAGTGAATCGACAAGCGGACAGATCGATTGCAATAAACAAAGAAGTTAAACAGTTAAATCAATCAAAAGGAATGAATAATTGACCTGTTGGCGGCTAAGTATGATATCATCGGTATCATCTGGTACGTTATCTAAGAACTCGTAATCGCCATTATCGCAATCGCTGTAATCTGCCATATCATCACTGTAATAGTCATCAGGAGATTCGGCATCGTGCATATCATCTTCCGATTCCATTTCTGTAAACTCGCAAATAGTGTATCTGGATTAGGGCTACGATCTATGAGAGTGAGATGGAGAGAAAAGAGATTGGAAAAGGTATGTAATTAATAAGATGATATCGATGAGATTAAGCAAGCTGCTCTTGATATCGATTCAGCTAAAAGCGATAACTATCTATCTCCGCCTCTCCTCTTGAGAAATACCATAGGCGGAGCAGCGAGAAAGCATCAGTCTTTACCGAATGACTTCAATTGTATAAATAGATAGAGATTCTACTGTGTGTTTGTGTGTGTGTGTGTGAGATACGAACTCTTTATGGTAAAAATAGTAAGAAAACGGAAAATTGAATTTAAATATTATTTCCTTTATTATTATTGTCTGAAAATATTCTAGATCTGGATTTTCATAAAAAAAAAAAAATATTATTTTATTGATTTAGATTTATATAATATTGAGTCATAATATGAACAACCGTAATTAAGAAATTAAATCAATGTTAAGAATATAAAGTGCACTTTTTATGTAGAAGAAAAGAGAAATAAAAAAAATTATAATAAAAAATAATAAATTTAAAAAAATAGTCTTATTTTCGTTATATTTTTCTTGACTAAATCATTTATATATATAAATATATATATTAATAAATTTAATAATTATTTACCCTTATCAAAATTAAAATTAATAAATTGATTAATGAATCATATAAAGAATGGTAGGTTTAGATTGGAGTTATTTTAATAATTTAAAAAGAGAAAAATAATGTTTAATAATGATTTTAAAGAGATGATAATTTTTTTTGGTAATAATTTAAAAGGTATGGGTATATATAAATAATAATTTAAAATAGATACTATTTTAGTATTTTAATTAATAAATTGAAGTGATAAATAAAAATGGAATAAATGGTATTTCAATGGTTTTAGTTATTTAAATAAATCAAACTCAAACTAACCTTTTATATATATAGAATTTAGACGAGAATTTGCTTACTTTATGTCATCATCCTTATTTATAATAACCTTTTAATAACCTAATTATTTATTTATTTATTTAAGGAAAAATGTCAAGCTTTTAATAATATAAGTAGTGTTAGTGTTGAAAGTAAAATTATTATATAGGGTGACAATTGAACAATTTATCAATTTTGGAAGAATTAAAATCACATTGTATTGTTAAAATGAGGAAATAAATAAATAAAAATAACTTAACGTATGAGTGAATCTTGGAAAATTAATATTTTGTTGTAATTATAATCACTTTAAAAATTATTTGTTTTTATTTTTGATCAAACAAATATGATTGAAATAAATTAAACTTTGTTAGGTAAAAAGTTTGATGAAAAAAAGTAAATTTTAATACATTTTTAAATCATATGACTTTTTTTTTACTAAATATGTTTTGTTTTATTTTTATTATTTAAGACTTACCAAATAAGCTTGCTTCAATTCTTTTTAATAACAAATTGTATCATGATTTCCAATAAAATAAAATAAATAACCTAGCACTACTTGGTCTCTATAAAATCAGATGTCATTTAATTATTTCTCGTTTTCATTATGTTTAAAAAAATATTTTTTTCAAAAAGATAAAACTCATTTAATGCACCAAATTTCTTAAACAAAATCTTAACCATGAAAAAATCATTAAAGAAACAAATCAATTCAAATTATGAAAAAGAATTGATATAACTTATAAGTTAAATGACAAATCAATTCAAATTATGAAAAAGAATTGATATAACTTATAAGTTAAATGAAAACTATTAATTATCATTCAAATAGATCAGCAAATTGATCACCAATAACAAAAATAAACAAAGTAACATCTAATAGTTTTTTTTCCCTATGTATACATATATTTATAATTTAATCTCCTCTTCAAACTTAACGACAACCAAATGTGAATATTCTCACCCTAAGGTCTGAGGTTCGAGTCCACTAGGCGGTAAGTTCTGCGCCTAGTTAAATAGTCGAGTGTGTTTGTAAACTACATGCTTAATTCGATGTTATATTTTTTTTTATAATTTAATAACTCATCATATTTGAAATAACACTACTAGTATAAATCTCACATTTACATCTCACATTTACATCTCCTATGTTACTTACAACTTACAAGTTACAATAATTCAAACACAAACTCTAATCTAAGCAAGAACACTGACCCATTATCTAAACCAATAATGATTTTGACAAATTTTGAGACGGGCAGTTTCTAGAGGGCCGGATCTGTCGTCTCACGGTATGTCAAAGTGTTTTGAAGAATGAGACATGCATTGGAATATATTGTGGGACAACATATTCGAATCGGTTCTAGAGGAGAAGTTAAGTTGAGAAATATGCAAGAAACAACCCACATACTATGTTGTGTGAATACGGTTACGGATATTGTATCATATGATGCGGCGATATGATAAATTTTGCAAAGATACGTTTATGATACGCCAATTCTTAAAAACTATATAAATATAATATAAATATATAAATTTAGTATTAGTATATATAGAGAAACATTTGTGACAATTGACACCTCTTCATCCAATAGTTTCTTTAGTTCATTATTATATAAGAACAAGATTTTAAAAGAATGAAATGAATAATCTTTTTTATTAGCAATTAACCAACTTATATGTTCATATCATTTGTCCGTCCAGAAGCAAATTTGAACATCAAAATCCACCAAATAAAAATATATATATTCCAATGAAAACCGAGCTCACGCGAGCAGTTAAGACTTAAGACTACGACCTTTAAGAGATGGATTATACTCGAGCAGGGGCATTGGTAGGAGGTGGCTTAAGCAGCGGTTGGAGAGCTTTCACAACAATGCTCATATTTGGTCGAAACTCGGACTCATACTGCACACAAAGTGCTGCTACTGCTGCCATCTGCCATTCCAAAATTATCATTCAATTCAAACCAAATATTAAATTCTGCCTTTTTAAGATAAAAAGTAATTACTTTGCCTTTCACAAACCTTTGCAATTCCTTTTGCAGGATACTCTCCCTTTAGTTTTGGATCAATACATTGCTTGAACTTATCTTCACCCAGTCTAGGAGTTACCTATACAAAATTCCTCTTCTTTTAAATAAACCAAATTCAATACAAAAAAGAAGAATCCAAGTTCAAGAAACTAACCCAAGTAACAAGACTCTGCTGACCGCGAGGCATTGTATGATCAACTGGTTTTCTTCCGGTTAGAAGCTCCAATAGAACAACTCCAAAGCTATATACGTCGCTCTTCTGCGTCAAGTATCCAGTCATGGCATATCTAACACCCCACAAACACAAACAAAAGTTAATTTTTTTTTTCTATTTTACTCAGACCTATATAAAAAAAACTAATTATTACTCTGGTGCATGGTAACCAAAGGTTCCTAGAACCCTTGTAGAATGAAGACGAGCAGCCATGTCAGGTGTCTGATTTGAAAGGTTAAAATCTCCAATCTTAGCCCTAAAGTCATCAAAGATAAGCAAATTGCTTGATCTTATATCTCTATGTATGATTGAAGGTTGAACTTTCTCGTGCAAATACTCTAACCCCCTCGCTGCATCAACCGCGATTCTAACTCTTTGCATCCAGTCTAGAACCGGACCTGGCTGTGCCCCTTGCACTCCTTTTCTACCTGTGCATGCAATCAAAGAGATTCATGTTACATTTAATCCCATCCAATATCTGGGTACCTACATTTAAGTTCTATATAGCATCGAAAAGAGTCCTACTTAAATATACAGGAACGGGGAATTTGAGAAACATGAATATCCCCCAAGATTCTAGATGTCTGAGAACACATTTACATAAATCATGGACAGTCTCAAACTAATTTCTTAAATAAAAACAATGGGCTAGGGATCAAGGGTGGAGATTCATTGCCTATATGGTAATTGAGTCAAGGATCTCAAGAATATATCCAGATTTTATGAATACAAAATGACATTATTAGCTATCATATTTTCTAACAAATTAGAGTAATCCTAACAAATTCAATCTGTTTCATACCATGAAGAATGTCGTGCAGAGATCCCATTGTTGCAAATTCATAAGCAAGCGCACGAACATTTCCTTCAACGCAATAACCTTGAAGCTGAACTACATTTCCATGCTCCAATCTTGAAAGCATAGACACCTACAAATAATATATGAACATTCAATCAGAGTTGTTGTTTTTTCAAAACATTTGACGAATTTCTTTATTCGTTTATACATATACCTGACTTAAAAACGCATAGTTTGATTCAGGTTCTAGAGAAACATCGAGTTTCTTAACAGCAACAGCTTTTCCATTACTTAAATTTGCATAATAAGCTCTCCCATATGATCCTTCCCCAATCAATGCCTTTGTTCCAAAATTATCAGTTTTCTCTTTCAACTCAGACAACGAAATTACCGGCGCTTCAATTGGAGGTGCAGGTTTCTCATCTTCAGGTTTAACAATAGCATTCACCTTTGCTCCCTTTCGTTTACCTAAAACGTACATATCAATTTCAATATCTCTGTTTTTTTTCGTTATCATTCATTCATTCATTAATTCATTGACATACCGTTCCTAGATTTTTTGAAAGGTTCAATCTCATGAGATCTGGAGTTAGACTCTTCAACATCAGAGATACAACACAACCACTTACGCATTCTCGAAAGAAATATGTCTCCCGAAACCTACATACGATAGATGGATCAGAACATATAATATATGTTAAAGAAGATAAAGATCAAACAAGAAATGCTACGAAATGAAAGATGAATCAAAATATAACATAAAGATAACCTACCTGATCGGGAGATTGAGAGGAAGACGGATTGGCTAAGCGCGACGAACAAATTAGGAAGTTTTTGAGAATGAAATCTCAAAATTCCTTTGTTCGTGAAAGATTTCTCTCTTCTCTCTCTATCTTCTGTAAAAGAGAATCGAGGGAGAAGAGAGGAATGAAAGAGCTAGCCTAGAGAGGAAATGGTGAAAGGGATGAGCTTTAAGAACAAGAGAGAGAAAATGGCAGTTTTGGGATTTCTCTCTCTAGGATTAAAAGAGAGAGGATGTAATGTTTCGGTTAACTTTTTAATCCGACGGCTATGCAAGTGACAGGTGTTATATCTATCCCGCGTTTTTTTCTTTTGTTTGTTGTATAAATTTTCATGAATGGATTTTTAAATAACAAAATTATATAAGAACAAAAATAAGGTTATGACACTAAAATAAAAATTAAAAATGATCATTTTAGATATTTTAATCGGACATAGATTGATAATTATGTTTAAAAAAATGTTCTGATAATTATGTTTAGGACAAAAATCTCTCGAATTATTAGAGGAAAATTGAGAGAGAAAAAAAAAAAAAAGTGCAATAAAAGAGAGATAAAAGATATTTTAATTTTATATTTTTGTTATTTTTTATTTTAATTTCACTCTCCTTATCATTTCTTTATTATTATTTTGTTATTATTTTTTTATTTCAAATATTTAAACTTTTATTTAAATAGTTTGAGTTACTTAAAAATTATGATGGTTAGAGATTTTGGAGATATTTAAAAAAAAAATACCTAAAAGTTATAAATACATAGTAATAAAAAAAAAATAAGAATTGAGTAATGCAATAAATTTGATGAATTAGGTTAAGATTATTTAAATAATTCAAAACTTATTTATTTAGATCTCATTAATCAATTATCTTTCAAATTTTATAAAAAAAAATTGAACAAAGCACTAATATCTTTACTAACTAAGAAAAAAGATAAATATAATTATTTATGCAATTTTTTTAATTCTAATTGTCCAATTGTTATCTTTGTGTGTTAGTAACTAAACTAATATTGGTTAATAATCAATTTTAATCTTGACCATCATCTTAGAACAATATGGATTGATGGGTGATAAGGAACCATATTAAAGCTATAGCATTCAAATAATTTTTTGATTCATGATAAAAAGTGAAAAAGAGATTCAACCAAATTTAAATGAATAATTCAAAACAACTTTTTAAATGATTGATAACCCTATATTTTCAATGAACAAATCTTTTTCATTGAAGTTTCAAAATTGTGGGCAAGAAACACGACAAAACGTAGCACTAAACCATCACATATAGGTTGGACAAAATTAATTCGAAGACATAGCTTTGAAGCCTCTACCATAATCATCGCGAGATCAAATGGCAAGATTGTGTGTGAAGCTATAGTCATTACAATCGAAGCCAAAACAAATAGCACTCATAATAATCTTTGAAGCCATTTTCATGCCCAAATCGTTATTAATCACAACAACAACAAGTCTAATAAATACCCATGGACAATTACATTAAATTTCAGTTTAAAAACAACCTAAAAAAACAGGACATGACAACATCTTATTGCCACAAAAGCAATAACCCATTATGGGTTATTGGATTTGTACTGAAAAACAAGTTTATATAGACAAATGGAAATTGATACCACAAGTTTACACCAAGAAATCGAGATCTTTATCTATCGTTAGGTCGAACGCTGAGAAGCTTCTGCACCAACTTTCCTGTCAATACTACTGCTATTGAAACCCAACATCTTGTTCAAAGCATTGACATAAGCTCGAACACTGGACACAACAATATCCATTCCTGCTCCAGTTCCACTAAAACCAACCAGAAAAACCAATTCTCAGTCGAATGATGTAAACAGCAATGGGAAAAAGATAGGTTCGAACCTGAAAGTACGATTCAAAGTTTCCCCAGTAGCACGTGTAGTAACGTTTTGGACATTTTCTTCTCGAATCATGACTCTAGTGGTAGCTATAGCATCGATTCCCTCTGTGACAGCATTCATTGAGTACTCCAAAAGTGTTACAGGTTTCTGCATTTTTATTCAAGTTTAATCATATAACTGAATTGATCATCATAATTCATA
Organism: Impatiens glandulifera; assembly: GCF_907164915.1. Lineage (NCBI taxonomy): Eukaryota > Viridiplantae > Streptophyta > Magnoliopsida > Ericales > Balsaminaceae > Impatiens > Impatiens glandulifera. The sequence continues at coordinate 4,964,089 of NC_061865.1, forward strand.
ACTCTTCTGACCTTTACTATCAGATCAACTGCTTTGTAGGCTGAATCGACAGGACCGGTTCCATTTGCACAGACAATATGTTCATCTCCTTTTGCATCAATCAGTCTCACGGTTGCCATAGGAAGACCTAGGGTTCCACATGTAACCTGTAATCAATCTCCAAACATGTCAAAAACAACAACCAATGAAGAATTGATCAGAAATGTTGTCAATACCTGAACATCTCCGAGTTTCCACACAACTTCTGGCTGGAAAACTACATCCGACACTAACGCCATCAGATCATCGTCGGTTATAACCTATTACCCCCCTCACCCAATATTACGTTAACATCCTTCAAATTAAAAAGCTCATTATGAGTAAATTTTCATGGTTACCTTCTTCTTTTCGGCTACATCTTTGAAACGCCAAAAGAGATCATCCAGTTCTTTACCATCAATAGTATACCCAAGCTACAAATGCAACAAAATTTTGAAGCATACAAAGATGGTTTTCTTAAAAAAATTGTAGATTTGTGCATACCTCGGACAATCGAGACTTGAATGCATGCCGCCCACTGCAATCAACACGGACAATCAAACAAAAGAAAAAAACACAAATTTGAAGAATAATTTTTTTTTTTTCTGCAAATACCTGAGTTTTCCAAGGACAATACCAGATTCATTAGACCTGTTAAGACCAATATCCTCGGGAGATATAATCTCATATGTGTTTTTGTGTTTAAGCATTCCATCTTGATGAATACCACTTTCATGTGCAAAAGCATTAGCCCCAACTATAGCCTTGTGTGGCTGGACTTGTAAACCACTATACTCTTCAACCTAATAATAATTAAACAAATACTCGATAACAACTCATCTACATAAACCAAAAAAAAAAAACGATCAATTGGTTCATAATAAAAATACCATCTTGCTTGTCATAACAATATGTTGTGCATTGATCCCTGTATAAAGACCTCCCAAGATTTGCTCTCCACGACATTTAATCGCCATAACGACCTAAATCCATAAAAAAATACAACGATAAACAGAACTAATACATAGGGATTGACAAGAAAAAGCCAAAGATTCATACCTCCTCCAAAGAAGCATTTCCAGCTCTTTCACCAATACCATTTATCGTCACTTCCAATTGTCTCGCACCTGCAAAGCCTCCAGCCAAAGTGTTGGCAGTCGAAAGACCCAAATCATTCTGACAATGTGTGGAAATGATCACATTTTCTATTCCAACAGTGTTGGATTTTATATCAGCAATCAATTGTCCAAATTCAGAAGGCAATGTATAGCCAACTGTATCCGGAATGTTTAGTGTCGTCGCCCCTGCTTTGATTACTTCGCGAAGAATCTGATATAGAAACTCCCTATCAGACCTGTTATAAAGAACAATCAAACAATTCAAGAAAACTAAAGACTCTTTCTTTAGAAACTAGAAATTAGAAACAAGAAACTACCTTCCAGCATCTTCAGGGCTGAATTCAACATCATCACAACCCAAACTCCTAGCATAACTAACCATACTTCGAGCTATCTCAATTACCTCTTCTTTCGTTTTCTTCAGCTTGTACTTCATATGGATTTCGCTAGTGGCAATGAACGTGTGAATTCGAGGCCTTTTCGCATATTTAACAGCCTCCCACGAAGCGTCTATATCTTTCTTGTTGCATCTAGCCAGGCCACAGATGACTGGAACGTACCCATTTTCATCAATTGTGTTTCCAACTTCTTTAGCTATGGATTTCACTGCTTCAAGGTCGTCTTTTGAAGCTGCAGGGAAACCAGCCTCTATGATATCAACACCTAGCTTTGCAAGCTGACGGGCAATATCTAGTTTTTCCTTGCTTGTCATGGTGGCGCCAGGCGACTGTTCGCCGTCGCGGAGGGTGGTGTCGAATATCCGGACATAGTTTGGATCGGAAATTTTGTTGGGTATGTATTCCGGTCGACTTCCATTGCTACGGCTGGCTGCTGAACAGGAGATGGCGGCGGTGAATGGAGATTTTTGGAGGAGAAATGATGGGTTATGGGTTTTGAACCTGAAACAGAGAACAGAGCGACTTGGATTGTTCCGGCTGAGAGAAATGGCGTCGGAGCAAGTCGTCGGAGTGAAGTTTGGACTGGTCATAAGAGATATGGATGCCATTTCCAGAGAGAAGAAGATTGTCTGTACAATTTTAAACCCTAAAAGATTAATCTTTTTATAAGCTTGACACTGGTCTAAATAATTATTTGAATAAATGTTATATTATTTATACAATTTTGATTCATATTCTCTTCTTCATTTTAGGAACTTTTGTTATTACGAGGAGAGTACAATTATAATTCAAATCGAAAACATGTTATACTTGTCATTCTTAATTACATATTCTCCTTCTTATGAAAATAAATATATATAATTAATTATATTTGTTTTTGTAACTTTTGTTTTAACAATTATAACTATTTTTAAAATTATCAAAATAAAAAATAAATTTAATTATATTTGTATTTAATACATATAATTAATTAAATGAACACTTTAATAAAATAATTTTTATAATATATATATATATATATCATATTATATCACTATAATTCAAATTTACAACTAACTTAATTAAAATATTTTTAATTACTTTTATTAAATTTGAATTTTAAATATAAAAAATATTTTAGTAATTAAGTATTACAAAACTCCACATAATCCACTTTTTTATGGACCATTTTTTTAAATACCAAATCAAACAAGATGCTAAATAAGTTAGACCTTAAATTTGAAATCTCATCCAACAAGTTATAAAATAAGTTTTTTAAGTTATTTATTTTGCTCTAGTATAAATTTTAGTTATTTTATTTAGTCCTGTAAGAGAAACCAAAACACAACAATTATAATCTAACAAAAAAAAAAAAAAAACAAAAAAAAACAAAAAAAAAAGGATTTAACATCTAACCAACCAAACAATCCAACATAAATAAGGAGATGAAAAAAAAATGTGATTGATAAGGGTGTAAAATAAGAATGAGTATAATTGATAGAAATTCAGTGTTTAATTAGTATTTAATTAGGAGTGAGAAAAATTATCGATATTATAGATATATCGAAAATATTGTACTACAATTATAGACACCCGTATTTTGCACCATAAGTTTATAATTAAATTTATGCCTGCTTAAATTAAATAAAATTAGTATAAATCAAACAAACAAATTAAATGGACTTTATAAATTGACTTTATCAATTTTATTTTTGTGTTTGTGGTGTTTTGTTTTTGTAGGTTGAAGAAAAAAACGTGCAATAAACAAGGTCACAAATGCCTAGACTCCCAAACCAACGGACTCTTCCCCAAAATGATCAAGCTTGAGAGTCCCTTTGCCCAAACCCGACAAAAGAGCTAAAAAGAGGGATAAATCAAGAGTGATCTCTTTTTTAACTAGGACAAGAGGCAAGGAAAAGGGGGAAATCCGATGGACAATCGGCTCCCCTCAAGCATTCGAAGACTAGTGGGCAACAAATCGTCCCCATGTAACTGAATGGGCGTTTAAAAAGTCGTTGTCTCTAACGACCTGTGAGGATTTGTCTTTTCTCTAAGGGGATTGTTTTCCTTAGGGGTGGCGCGAAACTAAGGATCATGTCAAGGCTTTGTCCAACGCACCTTGGGGAAATCCCTAAGAAAATCTCAAATAATAGCTGGCATGCGTTCATCTCGAGTCAAAAATAGATCTCAACCGTCCTCGAGATGATGTAAGGAATGTCACTTACAAAAAGGAGGATGGCCACAATGAAGATTGGGAGTAGAAGGAAAAGGAAGATAGAAGGGGGAGAGATTTTTTCTTTAGAGGGGCCGAGCTTGGGGAGTAGAGAATGATTGTTGCTCGGTTAAGGAGTGATCGTTCTTAGACCTTAAGGAATCTTGTACCATTTTTCGAGTCTCCTTTATCGCTCCACAAGTACCAGTATTTTATTTTATTTCATTACACTTTAAATTTAGGACCATGAAATGGACGCATAGCCTATAATTGGACAAATAAGGTATAAAATAATATTCTTTTAAATGAACAAAGTTTAAAGTAGAGACTGTCATTTGACAGGCACGTGAGACATAGAATGTGAACCATTTCTCACGTGTAATCAAACACCGAATCAAAAACATAATCTTAAAAATGCGTTTGAATACGCAAAATATTTTTTTTTCATAATTTCTCGAATAGTAAATTAGGTGGCGACTTTAAAAAGTCAAAGTTGGTCTAAATTGAAGTTTTTAAATGCACACTAGTTAATCCTACAATTTTGGTTACTCGTCTCATTCGAGACTCGAGTGGAATGTGAGTTATAGGGTACGACTATTGAGTAACGAAAACCCCTTATTGAGAAGGGTCGATTTTTTGTGTTATAGTAATATTTCAAAAATATCAATTATTTTGGTATACCGAAAAAATGTAAGACATGGTAATGATACCGAAATTTTTTGTACGATAAAAGTATGAGATTTTTAAAATTTTGGTATATCGGGATATATATACCAAAATATCGAAATAATATTTATAAATTAAAAATATATATTATATAATACTTATAAAGAAATATTTTTTTTTGAAAAACGGCTTAACGTCATTTAATTAAGAACCCAAAAGTGTGAGAAATGACCGATTATCAAAGCTAGACAAACCATATTTTTGATTAAAATAATCAAACGATCCTAGAGTATCTGATTAGAATCAAACAAAAAACAGAGATTACAGAAACAAACAACTAAAGCATAAAAATCATACTACTTAACAATCTTGTTCAATTTAGCCAATATCATTTCCTCTACTTTCAGATCCTAATCTACTTCTCTCGCAGCCCAACCACTTTGCCTAATATCTTGTTTAGCTCTAGTCTTCATTATTGGTGATAGAATTATTGCATTTGATGATGACTGTTTGTGAGTATTGACCTCCTTTCCTGGGATTAGTTTCGCTTTAGAGAAGTCACCACTAATCTGATAAAATAAATTATGTTTCAGTATTTTATGAATTTTACATTTACTTGCACATTCATTTTCTTCATTTTTGTCTGATTTGCTTCGGTCTATTTTCAAAATTTTCTCTTCACTTTCATGAGTTTCCTCCACTGCATTTTCATCACTTCATTCATCTGATTTTTCTTTATTTTCATTCTCTAATTCTTCTCTTTTCATTCCTCTGATTCTTTTTCTTTTTTATCCTCTGATTCTTCTTCTTTTTTATCCTTTAATTCTTCTTCTTATTCTTTCTCTAATTCTTCATCTTTATTTTTCTTCGATTCTTCATCATTCTCATCATCCGCATCTCCATCTTTAGCTTCCTCATTTTGATTTCCTGATTCTCTAGTTTTAGTTTTTATATTATGTTTCTGAACTTTTAAATTTTGCAGTTGTTTTCAATTTTTTTGCACATTTATTACTGGATTGTTTAAAAGTATTACAGAACGCACATATGTTTGACATTCATTCATACATAATATTCATGTATGTGGGTTTGCTTTTTTTGTTAACTATTATCATCTTTGTTGGTAAAGTGCTTCTAAAATGTACTTCAATTCTTATCCTAACATATGTGATGTGTTCTCTTTCCTCCGTTATTGGGTTCATATACAAAATGGTTTCTCTAAGAGACTAGAGAAATGGCTAAGTGCTTCTGCATTATACATATGAGCTGAAATGTTCCTTAGTTGGAATCAAATTGGATTATTTCCTTCGGTTTGCTGAGTAGGTTCATACATTCAGATCATTTTTCAAGCTTCATATAGTTTGACCCAACATATGTGTGTCCTAACTTCAGAATACTTTCCAGATTTGTTCCTTACTTGAATCTCAAAAATATAGATCATGGATATTTGTTGATACATTTTCTAGTCCCATATGCTCTCATTGTTTTAGCAAAACATCCTTCATGACTATGAAAGATACACGATTCATATTTATGTAGTTCCCCAAAACTACATGTTCCTCCATTTTAGCAGATAATTTAAACTCTAAAAGGGATTTAAGAATCTCAACTTTTGGTTTAAAATCTTCCAGGTAAGTTTTGGCTTTATATTTTTACTGATCTTCAGTTTTTTGTCCTGCATTTTTCTTTCAGACTTCATTAATTTCTAGTTATAATTACTTCAAATAGTGTAGGTCTTGATTTTTGGACACTTCATAAACTCCCTCATTGTTTTCACAGACCATTTAACTATCTTCTTGTACTCCTATTTTAGTAAGTTCAATCATGAAGATAGTGAATATTGAGTTTGACAGTAGTCTGTTATATTTTTTCCTTACTAAGCATAATCTCTCATTTATTTGCTTGGAACAACAATTTCGTAATTTGATTCTTGAGTCCGTAGAGATTTGTCCTTTCGTTGTATTCAACCATACATATTTCATCATTTTTTATTTTAGACTTCAAACTTTCAGTTTCATTATGCACTTTTTCCTCAATCCTCTGAGAGATCTGTTTTTGTTCGGTTCCATTTATCGTTGCTTGAATAAATTTCCACGAAGTCATGCACTTCTTTTGCCTTATTCTATTCTTTCTCCCCAACTTAACAGAAGAACTAGATAATATAGAAATCAAGAATATAGACAACTCAACAAAATCCAATTTACTTACAATCGAGAATAACCTACGATCAGGAATGACCATATACTAACGAAATAGTTACCATGTTTCACAACCCAACAATCGATAGCAATCGATGAACGAGAGCAATCACGACCCAAATGATCTATTCTCAAACAACCCTAACGACCGTATTTCTAATTTCCCGACCCAAGATTCATGACTCAAACGAACAATTTCCAAACGAATGTATCAGATGTAACGATCATGCCGAACATGTCGACGATCATGACTCTGACCACGTTTTCCGTAACTTACAAACAAATAAAACAACCAAATTTCGCGCGACCGTTCTGACTATGCCGAACGTGTCAAACATGTCAACCGTACTGATCGTGCCGATTGTGTCGAATGTGCCGACGACCGTGATTCCGACGCGATTCTCCCCTAGGATTTGCTTTGCGTAATTTAGGGATTTTTTTCTATGTTTGCGATGTTCATCAAATTTTGAGTTATAAATAAACATTATTTTTGAAAATTAAATCAAAATATAATTATACTATAATAGTATTTAATGGCTCAATTACCTATTGAGGATCGAACTTTGAGCATTTTTACCATATGTGGATCGAACTTTGATTTGAGCCATATGAGACTTGAACTATCAAAGTTTTACCCATTTGGGGTTTTTTACTAAATGGACGTTATGTCTGTTTATTCAATATGACATGGTATTTTTTTTATAAAAAAGTATATGACATTTGTCTGGCGAGCGCACACACAAAAAGAGAACAAAAGTACAATTCTTTCTAGTCTATTCTCTCTTCGTCTCTTCTCTTCTATGTGTCCATGGGTTCTTAATTTCTTCTTCACCTTCTTCAGTAATCCGTTCAATCAGGTCTATGTGAATCTTCTGTTGAATATCACGACTAACCATTTCGACAACAAAGGTGAGTATTCTTCACTTGTCTCCCTCTCTCGATTTAGGGTTTGATTTAGGAATAATGAAGACATATTTTAGGTTTTACCGCGATCGATTCACATATTAGGTTTTACAGATTGTTTGAGTAAAAATCATTTTGTCCTTTTCAACTCGGATGAACTTTTATTCTTAACACTATTTTAGGAGAGTAAGTCTTTTACTCATGAACAACTACGATACTATTAAATGGTTTTGGCCAATATGTTATATTTTTCGTAGATGCTACGTAGTTTATATCTTTTATCTATTTATTTTGTCTTTTCCAGGAATAATGACTATAGAGAAATAAGTGTTTCAGCAGGAAGAACTTATGAGGTCTGGTTCATTGTTGGTTAGGTTTATATTAAATTACTAAGAACTATTTGTTTGTTTGAGGATATGCAATAATTTCTATGTTATTTATTCTGAAAGGGCCTTAACTGATGACCATTTTGAAAATTTATCCCATGACATGTTCCATATAAATTATACAATAATATTTATGATCCAAAAAGTTTTAGCATGTTTTGGAATCATTAGGCTATTTTGAAATCATATCTCGATTATAGTTGTTCTTGGACATATGTATTTACTTTCTAACTTGCTTTTTGACCTCTTGAGGTAAATTATTTTTCTTCTCAAGGTAACTACTTTATATTTTGAACTGTTTTGTGAGAATTGTAATTATAACTGCTTTATTTTTCAGATTGTAAAAAAAAATGTTATATCGTCATCTCAAGGTTCGTATGTAGATTTATCTAGTGTTTATTGTCAAAGTGGTGAAATATGTCCAATATGGACATATTTAAAAGAAACACATAATTTTGATAGAAGATTCATAGGTTGTCTTAATTACAAGGTAATTAATATTTATTTCAGTATGCTTCATTATATATATATATATATTGAATTTTCATCACTTTTGATATCAATAATGAAGCAAATATCAAAATATTTAATAAGAAAGAAATGTGAGTTTGATGCTTCTTTTATTCTACCCATGAGCCACTAGCCGAACTCCTCATTTCTACAAAAAAATGATATATGATCCTCTGTTTTATTATTAAGTTTAGGGTAGGGTCGGATCAACCTTTACCCATTAAATTAGAGAAATTGATAAATTTGGATCAAAGTTAATCATTTCCTAATTCCTCCTTGTTTGATGTTTGATCACAATAATTTCAAGTAACAACATCTTTGCTTCTCATGTTCTTCCATTGGATGTCATCTGTTTCCCATTTTGAAATCTCATATAGTATTTTATAAACACAAAAATACACTAATTAGTCAAAACAATATGTAGTATGCCACTTTCTAATATGATTGAGCTAGTTAGTCAAATTACGTCATATAGTATTTCATAAACACAAAAACACATTAATTAGTCATCAACATATAACATTAACAAAATATACAAATAGTCATCAACCCATCAATCCTTAAGATGCTTACTCCCTTGAGATGCATTCCTCCATTGAGATTTTCCAAAATTCATTTTCTTCTTTGTAACTATCTCGAAGTTTTTGAGAGGTTATGGCTGATTTTTCATTAAACACAGGACCTAGTAGCTTAATTCCATGACTTGGTTTTTAGCACCAATCTTCAAAACACTAGAGTTTCTTGATGTTGGTATTGTTGTTATTCGTCTCTCAAATTGGCGTGCTTATTGTGTCCTTCTTGACCACATATGCTGCAAACCATTATTCGTCCAACTCGCTCTCTTGGTGCACTCACTTTTAGTTTTTCAACGCCTCCCTTTTCTCTTAATTTTTTTTATTCCTTCTTTTTTGAACATTAGGGGGTTGAATCAAAGAAAATCCGTCACAATGTGAATTCCAACATTCTCTCCCACTCAGCTGTTTAATGACCTTGCCATATGCCTTCTTGACCGCTAACCGTTTATACCAATCTAAGATATAATCTTCAAGATGTCCATCGTAATGATAAATGGCACAAACACCGTATGCATAAGGTATACCCGCGAGGTCCCATAATCTACATGTGCAACTTCTTTCTCTAATGTCTATGGAATGTCTATGTTTTCCCTCAGTAATCTCATATCCAAATTCTCCGTTAAAGTCTAATGTGCACTTATGATATCTTGTTTTTTCCTGTTTTAGCCTTTGCATTGCTACTAGAGAAACATTTCCAATCCAATTCATCTCCAACTCTTTCCTTAAACGACAAACTCTTCTAGTTATCATCAATCGGATGTGCTCCAACATGTTAATGATAGACATAGACATACTTGGTAATATCCATGAATTTTAAATGTTTCTGAGATGTTGTTGTCGATCATGTCATACTTTGGATCCTCTCTTAAGTATGTCTTTGACCATCTTCTCTCGGTAATTCGGATGGCAGAAGCACCAACTCCTTGCTTGGTTTGTTCTAGTATTCTTAAATTGGCATTAAATTATTCTGGATAAGTGGATTGAGCACACCTCCAAAACAACAACTTCAAATCTTCACCCATATTTCCTGCTCTAGCCTAATTTGTATACCAATGACAACATCAAAATCTATGCTCCGTATTTGGTAACAATTCTGCAACAGCTCTTATAAGTCCCTAACAAATGCAAAAAAATAAAAGATCAAATACAATTCAAACTGAAATTCATTGAATTGAATTGGACAAAAATCATACTTTTTACATGTATGATATAATGTTAATGTTAACTTTTTCTTGTATGAAGATCCTCAATAAGAAGTTTAAAAAACTATTCTCAACTTGCTCGACTCTCTCCTTCCACCACATCCCATGCTATCAGAAATATTTGATCATCTGCATCTCGACCAACAGCAACAAGTAGTTCACCTATGCATGTTGTCTTCAAAAAACAACCATCAATTCTAATTATTGGTCTACAACCGTTTATCCAACCACTTTTACATGTCTCAAAACACACATACATTCTATGAAATCGTGTTTTCCCGATGGTTTCATCTTTTGATGGTTTTGAGAATAAATGTACCACTATTATGTGATTCTAGTTCTTCCAAATAGTTCTATAACTTCCTAAAGTCTTTCTCGATTTCGCATTCAATTTCATCCAAAGTTATTTTTTTGGTTTTATTCATCAATGAACAACTGACATCACAATTCAAATCCTCCCTACAAAGTTGTTGTACTATTAATGCAGAAATGTCTCTTTGGCTTAAAATTCTATTGTAGAATTTCCCGCAACTTACTTTGTAGAGACCAATTCCTGTTATTAGAATAACAACGATGTTCAGGATGATAGTTCTTTACAATCCATTTTTTTCTGTATTATCCATACTTGCAAAAAAATACCATGAACATCCTTCTTTATTACATTTTACCCTCATTCTGTAAGAATCTTGTTTTATCCACTTTAAACTCACTTTGCAATCACAAGAATAATCTATTATAGCATCCTTTATCATTTGTTTAGATTCAAACACCATGTCTGCAACGAAGCTTCCTGCACCATCAACGGAAGAGTTGAATTTTAAATGATTAGTTTGTTGTCTCTTTACTTGATGAGATACTACATCATCATCAAGCCCCTCATAATCACTTTCTTTACTACCACTCTATAAATACATGCCTGGATCGCTTTCATCAATATATTCAGAAACTTCATCTTCATCATCTATATCTTTCTCATCTACCTCAATTGCATCATCATAATCTGACTCAACTTGATTTTCAATTACAACTTCCTCTTTTTCTTCTTCAAAAGTCATGTCATCTTTTTCTTCATAACATTAATATTTACTTTCAATCTCAAAATCATCCCTAGCATTACATTGAATTAGGACATCTTCAACACTTGTCTCAATTTCAACATCTTCTTCGAAATACTCTTCTTCATTCTCCACCTCTTCAATCTCGGTCTCTTCAACACATAGTGGTACAAGTGCACAACTATGTTGAACTTCATCAATTAAATAATCATCTTTTAGTTCAAGATAAATATCTACATCAATACACATCTCAAAAATCTTCAATAAATGTAGCAAATGCTGATCATTGTTAAAAGGAATCAAAGGTGCATTTGGTGGACGATACTAGAACTGAAATTGTTCTTTATTTCTATATCTCAAAGATAATACAAAATCCACCACATCCCATAAACAAAATTGATCAACATCCCTAATTGGCATTAGATGTTCTTTTCCATAGTGTAACAGTCGAACAAATCTACAAAATAAAGTAAAATAAAATAATAATATAAATATTAAGCTAAAAATGTTAAAAGTTATGTAAATGAATTGTATATGTTAGAATGTATTACGGTTCTGGAATTTGTGAAAGTTTATCTGGACTGTATTTTTATAAGGGTTGTCTTTAGAGCTTTCACGTCTAAAATTCTTCATTTTTCTAATATAAAATAAATTAAATGTATGAGAAAAATATAACAATTTATCGATATCTAAATCAAATCAAATTATAAAGACGAACATATGAACACAACTCTTATTCTTTATCTCACCAAACCATCAAAGTACAAGCTATGGATTAAGACATAGATTGTCACCCCTAAAAAACTTTGCTCCCATCATTTTCCCATAAAACCAAATTCCATTTCATTCCAATTACTTGTATATCTTAAGAATAAAACCAAATAAATCACAATCTATCTAATGTAACCATATGAAAACATTTAATATTATTAAAAGAATTAGAATTTCATTATAATATATAACCCTAAAATTTTTCAGATCATAATTGGCTGACATGTCTACTACTTGCCAGAAATGTGTTTAGATTTACTGATTGAAATAGAATAATTCGTGTCCACAAGATTAATGAGAAGTTCATCAGCATATCAAAATGTTAAAGTCATGAAAACTTTATGAACATTATTCTACATATGGGAGTAAAAACAATTTCAAATATCAAAATACATTACAAACACAAATATCAAACATCCATTTCAATTGTTCTGTTCTGTTCTAAATTCCAATTTCAATTGTTCTGTTATGTTCTAAATTCCACTAGAAGAAATCTTTTTTCCCTAAAATAGCGTTAAGAATAAAATCTCATCCGAGCTGAAAAGGGTAAAATGATTTTTACTCAAACAATCTGTATAACCTAAAATACGGATCGATCGTTGTAAAACTTAAAATATGTCTTCACTATTCCTAAATCAAACTCTAAATCGAGAGAGAGACAAGTGGAGAATACTCACATTCATTGTCGGAATAGTTAGTCGTGATATTCGACGAAAGATTCACATAAACCTAATTGAACAGATTACTGAAGAAGATGAAGAAGAAATTAAGAACCCATTGACACATAGAAGAGACGAAAAGAATAGTATTTTTTTTTTCTCTTTTTTTGTGTGTGCGTGCTAGATAGATGTCATATATTTTTTTATATAAAAAATGTCATATCATATTAAATAAACGGACATAACGTCCGTTAGCTTTTAGCTTTGATAATTTGAGTCTCATGGCGCTCAAATCAAAGTTCAAACCCTATACGGTAAAAATACTTAAAGTTCGAGCCCAATAGGTAATTGAGCCATTATTTAATATATATAATATCTAAACATTCTATTTTTTACAAAATATATAAATAATTTTATTTCACTATAATTTATTATTATTATTATTATTTTTACATTGATTTTTTTTTAAAAAGTGTTTGTATTTTTTTCTTTCAAAATAGACTTAATGGAGTCTAATATGTTAACAAGTTTAACTCAAATATAAAACACGATTTGAAAGTATTATTGTTATTGTTATTATTTAACATAAATTGTATTATCAATTAAAAAAAATAAAATTATATATACAAATGCGATTGAAGACGGTTATGAATCTCACTCTCTCGCATCCACTTTAGTCTAATTTGAAGAATATACTTATGTTTATTTTTGTTAACTCTAATTTTTTTTAACTAAATTTAATTCTAAACATTGGTTAGTTTATAAGAATGTTAGATTTTAAAAATAATATTTTATTTTATGATAAATATCTTTAATTTTTAATTTTGTATAATTTTTTGTAGTAACCATATTAAATTAATTTTTTTGTTTAATTTAATTTGTCTTTTTATGTATAAAGGTGAAATTTTTTATATTGATACATTACCGAAATTAATGTATATTGAAATCAAGTAAGGGTAAATGTATAGATTTTTCTATACCGAAACGTTTGGTAAGATATAATGTATGGATTAAAAATTAAGGTACACCTTAACGACTCACCCTTTATTAGGACTATATACTCATTATTATTGATAATGTTTGGATTTATTAAAATTATTATTATTATTTTGTAATTTAAACTAGTATCTTAATTTTATTTTTTATTTTTTATTATATTTTATTTATTAAAAATATAATTTTTTTACATTATAATTTTTTTAAATATAAAAATATTTAAATATATCATAATTTAATAAAATATAAATATTTAATATCTGATCATATATAAACATCATATATCTGATAATGATAATCAGATTGATGATGATTCAATTCTTTTACTAATTACAAATAAAAAATTATTAATCAAACATAAATATATGAGATAAAGTTTTTAAAATATTATTTATTTTTTTAAATAATTCTTTATATATTTGTTTTTCCTTTTATTTTTAAGTTTTTATATTTTAATTTATTTATTATAATTATATTATTAATATATAATATTTAAAATTAATTATATAAAAATGACTATATTTATTAATTATTGTAATTATTATTAAAATTTTATTTTATTAATTATATTTTATTTTAAATAATTTCTAGATATTATTTAAATAATTAAAATAATTTCTTTTAATAAATAAACTAATTTAGTTTATTTATCATTTTAATTCCTCCAAATTTAGAGAAATTGAGATTCCTTAATATTAGTTAATCATTCCTCAATTTATTTATTTTTACTTACTCATAGGTACAAAATTACTATTTTAACTTAAACAAAATTAAATATCATTTCATTTTTCTCTTATCATCATACTACTCAAATCATTCATTAAAATACTAAAATATTTTTATTTTTTATTTTATTTATATATATATATATATATATATTAATATCATGAAGTATTTTTACTAAAAATAATCGTCACTTATTCAAAATTATCATCAATTATTATTTTTCTCGTTATTTAAATAACCCCAATTTAAACAAAATTCAAATCATGCATATTAAACGGGAAATTTGATGAAATGGCCCCCATAACAGGGGAAATTTCAAAAAGGGCCCCCGCCTACTAAAGTTGGCAAAAAGGGCCCTTTTGCCCTGCGAAATGTCGGAAATACCCCTTCGGCGCCATTTCTTACGCTCAAAGACGCGAATTACCAATCACGCGATTTAATCTAAATCGCGTGAGTTCATCACCGCGATTTAGATGAAACGCGTGATTGATAATTCGCGTTTTTAAATGTACGTGAATTACCATGCACGCGATTTAATCTAAATCGCGGTGATGAACTCACGCGATTTAGATTAAATCGCGTGCATGGTAAATCGCGTCTTTAGTCTTATATATTACTTTTCCTGCCCTAATTTAAAACAAAACCTCCCCGATTCTCCCTCCCACTCCGACTGCGGCCGACTTTCCATTCCCACATCCATCAAGATCATCGTTCCTCAACATCAGCGTTCCTCAACATCATTGTTCCTCAACATCATCGTTCCTCAACATCATCGGGATCCTTCCAACATCATCGTTCTTCAACATCATCAGGTCAGTTTAGGGCTTAAGGTTTAGACTTAGGTTTTGATGTATATTTACCGTTTATATTCATGGATATAGATGTATTTAGGGTTAAAGGATTGGTTTTTGATGTATATTATGTCGTTTCCTATGTATATCGAAGTATTTAGGTTTAGGGTTAGGTTTTGATGTATATTTACCGTTTATATTCATGGATATTGGTGTATTTAGGGTTAAAGGTTTGGTTTTGATGTATATTATGCCGTTTCCTATGTATATCGAAGTATTTGGGTTTAGGGTTAGGTTTCGATGTATATTCTGTCATTTATATGTATCTATTTAGGTTTAGGGTTTGGTTTTGATGTATATTATGCTGTTTATAATGGATATTGATGTATTTAGGTTTAGGGTTAGGTTTCGATGTATATTTTGCCATTTATATTGATAGATATTATAGTATTTATGTTTAGGGTTAGGTTTCGATGTATATTCTGCCATTTATATTCATGGATATTGTTGTATTTAGGGTTTAAAGTTTGGTTTTCCTATATATACTGATTGATTGTTGATTTTCAATTACATGAATATTGTATGGTTAGCTATTGATGTATATTCTGCTATTTATAATGATGGATATTGTAGTATTTAGATCAGGAGCTGCCGTTGTGGTTTTCTCAGTTCGTTCAACAAAATGGTATGTATTAAAATGGTTGTTAATAAAATTGTTTTCTCAGTTCGTTGAACTCCTTTTTTTTTATAATATGCAGGCAACAAACACTGTTATGACCTTATGTCCCAATCAATTATCACCTGAAAATAATGTATGTTCTATTCTCTCTACTATGTCAATATTAACTAGTTTTGTATGTAATAACCATTATATTATTGTTTTACACAGTTGTTGATAGTTGAATTTGCTCGCACTTTTGGTGCAAGGGTGTCTCCGAAGTGGAGAGAAGATGTAACCCATGTTATTGCTTACACTGATCCCAATGGTGCATGCGGCCGAACTCAAAAAGTATTGAAGGCAATTCTGAATGGGAAATGGGTCCTTAATATTGATTGTGAGTCTCTGTTAACACGATTATTTTCATACATATGTCTGTTAAATTAATTTAAAAATTGCTTTGTTTAGGGATAAAATCATTATTGAAAACCCAAAACTGTGTTGATGAGGAACCTTATGAGGTTAAACATGATAATTATGGAGCCCAAGGTGGTCCTAGAAAAGGCAGACTTCTGTTGTTGAATAATGTGAGTTTGGTCTTATTCCTCCTATCTCTACTTTTTCTTATTTTGCATGATAACTGAAATTATCTTCTTTGTTGGTTTTTCAGCGGTCGAAACTGTTCGACGGTTACATTTTTATATTTATAGGTAATTTCAACACACTTTACAAACAGGATCTCATTGAGTTAATAGTTGCTGGAGGTGGTAGTATTAAAGAATCGGATAATCCAGATTATCCATTTGCTGAGCCAAGGGATGCGAAAACTATAATAGTATATTTCGAGATAGACAGCAGGTATCGACCAATTGAAAAGGATTTTGATGTTCTCCCCGACAATTGGCTTTTTGAGACAGCGGCTGCTATGTCACGCATATTGGATGAACATGTTGTTCCTCATACAAAGTTGCTTCAATCTGTTGCTGCTTGTGATTTGCAGCATTTGCTTACTTAATTTGGAGTTGTTTAGACTTAACGTTCTTCTATTTATGATTTATTTATGATATTTATGGTTTATAACAATACTTAATTTGGATATTTATGATTTATTGTGGTTTATATTACTGAATATTCTTCTATTTATGGTTTATTACTTATGTTAACAATAGCATAACTTATCCTCATAACTCACGCGTATTGTGTATAATCAAACAACAAGGAACAATGTTGTTATTCGCCACATAACTCAAACAACAAGGAACAAGGTTGAAAGGTTGTTATTCACGCATATTCGCCACATAACTCAAACAACAAGGAACAATGTTGATATTCACGTGTTTCATCTAAAACGCGTGAATAAACTCACGCGATTTAGATGAAACGCGTGAATGCATTTCATCTAAAACGCGTGAATAAACTCACGCGATTTAGATGAAACGCGTGAATGCATTTCACGTTAAAACGCGTGAGTTTATTCACGTGTTTTAGATGAAACACGTGAATAACAATTCACGTCTTTCATCGTATATATTATTTCCGTGCCCTAATTTATAACAAAACCACGAATCCTTAATTTCCCCTTCTCTCTTCTCTCGCTTTCGCCACTCCGACTCTACCCTCCCCTGAAGAACTCGACCACGAGCAGCAGCAGCGGACGACTACGACGACACCACGTTACCCTGAAGAACTCGACCACGAGCAGCAGCAGCTTACCCACTACTCTTCATTCTCAAAATGGGTATGTTTATTTAATATTGAGTTATTGTCTTATCGAGCAGCAGCAGCTTTGTTTTAGTTCTTAGAAAGTCTTATTGAGTTATTGTCTTGGAATTTGTTGATCAGTATGCTGTTTAAGTTCCACAGTTCTTATAGTTACAGGACCTTTTTGTTTAAGTTCCACAGTTCTTGAGTTATCTTGTTATTCTAGTATTAAGGTTTAGGGTTTGCATGCTGGCATAGTGTAGCTGATTTCACTCAATACTATCTTGTTATTCTAGTATTAAGGTTTAGGGTTTGCATGCTGGCATAGTGTAGCTGATTTCACTCAATACTATCTTGTTATTCTAGTATTAAGGTTTAGGGTTTGCATGCTGGCATAGTGTAGCTGATTTCACTCAATACTATCTTGTTATTCTAGTATTAAGGTTTAGGGTTTGCATGCTGGCATAGTGTAGCTGATTTCACTCAATACTATCTTGTTATTCTAGTATTGAGGTAGAGTTTACTGGTATGTTTCGTGGAGATACAATGTTCCAAGAATTAACCACAAGTTTGCTTCAATGGACCTATTGGATAGGGAGCTCTTATCCCATTAGATTCATTGAAGCAAACTTATGGTAAAAAGTTGCGGCATTGGATTTCCTGAAACTCTACGAGCAAACTCTCCTCGGTTATGGTACTGTTGTTGAACTTTTTTCAATTCTTGTGATGTTGTTGAACTGTTTTCAATTCTTGTGATGTTGTTGAACTGTTTTCAATTGCAGCTCAAGTACCTGTACTTCTTTACTTTGATGGAGAGTGGAAAACTACGAACGATCTTACTCATTTTTCTGCAAAGTCAAACAGCGGTATGATTGTTCCCCAAAATTCTACTTATGCCCAATTAGTTGATCAAATTTATTCTGCTACCGATGTTGACAAATCTAGATATGATTTATTGCTTCAAGCCAAGTATAATGCTCCTGGCATGATTGCCAAATTTTCTTATATAACTGATATAAAAAAAGATGTGGATGTGGAGTTCTTTTTACATGAAGCAGTTTCAGTCCACAACCGCACTCCATTGTGTGTATCCTTAGTAGAGAAGTCACTACCAACTCAAGAAAGTGTAGCTGTTCCAGAAATTGATGACCCCGACGTCTTCCCGATGCAGCGTGAGGTTTTCTTTGAAAATGACATTGAAGATGAACATTTGCGTCTGAATGTGGGGGATGATGCTGATGATGATTGGGTTCCTATTACCCAACCTAGTAGTTCTGATTGGGTTCCTAGTACCAATCCAAATCCAAGCGGTTCTTGGGTTCCTAGTACACAACAAAACAATGTTGTTGTTCGTACTCAACCAAGCTGCAGTGAATGGGTTGCTAGTAACATACCAAGTAGTGAAAATCCTTTACATGAGGCAGTAAGTACCGGAATCGGATTGGAAGTCAGTTCTTTGTTTGAGAATAAAAAAGAACTTCAGCTGAGGTTATATAAATATGCCATGACTAATCATTTTGAATTCAAAGTGTTGAAGTCAAAAAAAGAACTTTGGGTTGTGAAATGTTTGGATAAGAATTGCAAGTGGAGACTGCGTGCTGTCAGAGTAAATTCCTCGGAAATGTTTGAGATTCGTAAATTCGTAAAAGATCATACCTGTTCAATTGTGACGAGGCAAGAGAATCAAAGGCCAGCACCAGCATGGGTGTTTGGGGAATGCATGAAGAGCAAGTACATGGACCATCACCATGACCACATGCCCAAGAAAATAATAGAAGACATACAGACTACTTATGGAATAAAGTTGTCTTATAATAAGGCTTGGCGGTCTAGAGAAAAGGCCCTAATGGCGGTGCGAGGAACTGTAGAAGATTCTTACGGTAAATTGTCATCATACTTGTACATGTTGGAGAAGAACAATCCGGGTACCATAACAGACATCCAGACGGATGAGCACGGTCATTTCAGGTATATGTTCATGTCCTTAGGCTGCTCAATTAGGGGTTTCAAAAACTGTTGTCGTCCAGTATTGTGCGTCGATGCCAGTTTTCTTAAGCACAAGGTTGGAGGTCAGCTATTGGTGGCGATAGCATTAGATGCGAATGAACAACTCTATCCTGTTGCATTCGGCGTTGTTGATTCTGAAAATAACAACTCCTGGACTTATTTCATGCAAAACTTAGAGATGCAATTGGATTGGTTGATGATCTCGTGTTTGTATCTGATAGACACCCAAGCATCGCCAATGCCTTGTGTGCTGTTTTTCCAGAAGCTGACCACGGTGCGTGCACATATCATATCAAGATGAATATTATGGCCAAATTCAAAACCGATCACTGCCACGCCGAGTTTGGTTTGGCTTCTCAAGCATACACAATCTTGAAGTTTAATCAGCATTTTGACAAGATCAATGCTAAGGACCCTCGTATTGCTATGTATTTGGCAGATATTGGGTTTGAGAGATGGAGTCGTGCATTTTTTCCGGGTAAACGATACAATCAAATGACAAGTAATTACGCTGAGAGCTTCAATAGTCAAAGTAGGGAAGCTAGAAAGTATCCCATATCAATCTTAGCTGATTATTTAAGATTCACATTACAAGATTGGTTTAACAGTCGAAGAGAAAAAGCTTCCAATCACAATGAACGTTTATCTTTTTATTATGAAAAGTTCTTACGTGATCAAGCTGAGAAGGCCAGATTATATAACGTTCATCCACTTAACCGTTTCGAGTTTTATGTCCATGACGGTGAATCTGATTATAAAGTTGACTTGAGAGGAATGAGTTGTAGTTGTAGGGTATTTGATGTATCTGGTCTTCCTTGCACTCATGCCCTGGCTGCTTCCCGTACCCATAGATTGGATGCCTATGAGTTCTGCTCAAGGTTTACTTTAGATTATTTGCTATTGAATTTATCTAACTAACTTTATTTCTCACATGTTCAATTGTTATGTTTCAGGTATTACTCAAGTGAAATGTGGGTCAATGCTTACGCGGAAACAATATATCCAGTTTGTCATGAAGAGTATTGGGATATTTCAGAACATATCAAGCAACGAGTGTGCCTTAAACCACCTGTTAAGGTTAAGAAAGGGCGTCCTCAAACAAAGCGTAGGTCATCCCAAGGTGAAATTCGTAAGGTGCCGAGAAGATGTAGCTCATGTGGTGGTCAGGGTCACAACAGGGCAACATGCAAATCAGTAATGCCTGCACCCTCTACTGCAAGAGCTGCAAGAGCATCATCATCTCAGCCGCCATCATCTCAGCCACAAACATGAATATTGTCTGTGCAATTTTGAATATTGTATACTGATTATTGTTGTTGGTTTTCGAATATTGTATGCTGATTGATTGTTGTTGGTTTTCGAATATTGTATGGTGATTGAAAGTTGTATACAGATATTTCCATACAGGTTGGTCATACAGTGAGTGACTCACGCATATATATTGCACAATGCTAATTCACGTGTATTGTAATATAATTCACGTGTATTGTAATATTACAATACGCGTGAGTCATATTACAAACACGTGAATTATATTACAACCACGTGAATTATATTGGGATATTCCAGAACATAATACACGTAATACACGTGGTTATATAATTCACGTGAATTATATTACAACCACGTGAATTATATTGGGATATTCCAGAACATAATACACGTAATACACGTGGTTATATAATTCACGTGAATTATATTACAATACACGTGAATTATATTGGGATATTCCAGAACATAATACACGTAATACACGTGGTTATATAATTCACGTGAATTATATTACAATACACGTGAATTTTATGATACTTATTACAACCACGTGAATTATATAAACACGTGAATTTTATGATACCTATTACCACGTGAATTATATTACAATACACGTGAAATAATTCAGTGTTTACAAAACAATATACAACAATAATTCAGTGTTTACAAAACATGTTACAACAATAATTCAGTGTTTACAAAACAATATACAACAATAATTCAGTGTTTACAACTTCATGGCTCTAAAATCTGGTGGTACAACCTGACTGCCCACTTTTCTCTATATACTTGCATATTCTTTGATATGCAATTTTTTAGACCAAGTTTAGCAGTCAGGTACTCTAAATACATTAATACAAAAACGCCACAGTCCCCACTCCATTCTGCTTTTCGCCCCTTTAAATTTAGCCCCTTTCGCAAATTCTTTACTGAACTCTTTCCTCAGTTGCTCATTACAAGTCGACATAGGATCGAGAACAATCGTCTTCTTTCTTGGACGAGGGACGATGTAGGGACTAAGTAAAGCTTTCGACGCCGTCCTCTTTCTCTTAAATAGGATGTGGGATGCATCTTCCAGTACCACCACATCCTCATCTATCCGCTTGTCCTCCTTCTTCTCTTCCTTCTTCTGCACAACGAAATGATCGTCCACCTTCTTCTGCACCACCCTCCTACCCCTCTGCACCCCCTTCCTACCCCTCTACACCCCCCTCTTACCCCTCTGCACCCCCTTCCTACCCCTCTGCACAACGAAATCATCGTCCACCTACAAAGAAATCATTGAATTAGGCAACAAAAGCCCTTCAATTAGTCCAAATGCAAGAATTGCATACCTCATCTTCATTATCCTCCACCCTCTGCACCCTCCTCCTACCCCTCTGCACCCCCTTCCTACCCCTCTGCACAACGAAATCATCGTCCACCTACAAAGAAATCATTGAATTAGGCAACAAAAGCCCTTCAATTAGTCCAAATTCAAGAATTACCTCATCTTCATTATCCTCCACCTTCTCTTCCACCTTCTCTTCCACCTTCTCTTCCACCTTCTCTTCAACCTTCTCTTCCACCTTCTCTTCCACCTTCTCTTCAACCTTCTCTTCCACCTCCTCTTCCACCTCCTCTTCCACCTTTTCTTCAACCTTCTCTTCAACATCATCTTCATTATCTTCCACCTGCTTCTCCACCTGCTTCTCCACCTGCTCCTCCACCTTCTCCTCCAAATTCCCAACATTCTCCATTTCCTACAAAAACCAGAAAAGCACTTCAATTAGTCCAAATGCAAGAAATAGGCAAAGTGCGCGAATTGCACCAAATGCAAGAAATGCATACCTCAGTATTGTGTTCCCCATCTTGAACTGTCTTCTCCATTTCCAACAAAAGCCCATCCTACAAAAACCAGAAAAGCACTTCAATTAGTCCAAAAGCAAGAAATGTGCAAAGTGCGCGAATTGCACCAAATGCATGAAATGCATACCTCAGTATTGTGTTCCCCATCTTCAACTGTCTTCTCCATTTCCAAATTCCCAACATTCTCCATTTCCTACAAAAACCAGAAAAGCCCTTCAATTAGTCCAAAAACAAGAAATAGGCAAAGTGCGCGAATTGCACCAAATGCAAGAAATGCATACCTCGAAATTTTTTTCCCCATCTTCAACTGTCTTCTCCATCTCCATCAAAAGCCCATCCTACAAAAACCAGAAAAGCACTTCAATTAGTCCAAATGCAAGAAATAGGAAAAGTGCGCGAATTGCACCAAATGCAAGAAATGCATACCTCGAAATTTTTTTGCCCATCTTCAACTGTCTTCTCCATCTCCATCAAAAGCCCATCCTACAAAAACCAGAAAAGCACTTCAATTAGTCCAAATGCAAGAAATAGGAAAAGTGCGCGAATTGCACCAAATGCAAGAAATGCATACCTCGAAATTTTTTTGCCCATCTTCAACTGTCTGCTCTTCATTTTCATTGTCCTCCCCAACAGGGGTTTTCTCCAAGAGCCCAACAATGTCTTTTTCCTGTCCATCCTACAATAAACAGAAAAGCCCTTCAATTAGTCCAAATGCAAGAATTAGGAAAAGTGCGCGAATTGCACCAAATGCAAGAAATGCATACCTCAGTATTTTTAACACCATCTTCAACTGTCTTCTCTTCATTTTCATTGTCCTCCTCAACATTATTTTTCTCCACAAGCCCAACATTGTCTTCCTCCTGTCCATCCTACAATAAACAGAAAAGCCTTCAATAAGTCGAAATGCAAGAAATGCACCAATTATACAAATGCAAGGAAATGCAAGAAATACATACCTCAACTTCATTATCCTCCACAAGCCCAACATTGTCTTTCTCCAAAATCAGCACATCATTGTCTTCCTCTTGTCCATCCTACAATAAACAGAAAAGCCTTCAATTAGTCGAAATGCAAGAAATGCACCAATTATCCAAATTCAAGGAAATACAAGAAATACATACCTCAACTTCATTCTCCTCCACAAGCACAGCATTGTCTTTCTCCAAAATCACCACATCATTGTCCTCAGTGTTCACCTCAAAATCCCCCTCGTCCTTTTCTTCTTCATTCTCCTTCTTTTTCTCCCCTTGCTGTAGTTGCTTTAACATCCGTTTAATGAGAATTATGTCATCTCTCATTTCGGTTTTGATGAGACTTATTTCATTTCTCATTTCAGTTTTGAAGAGAGTCATTTCGTTTCTCATTACAGTTTTGAATTCATTTAGCTCCTTCGAAAGTTGATCCAATCTACATCTATCGTGGGGAGTTGTTGCTGTTGGAGTTGGGGGAGAGGATTCTTCGTCTTCGTCTTCTTCTTCTTCTTCGTCTTTTCTACTCGTGGCGCTCTCGACAGAATAAGAGCTGCTGGTGCTGGTGCTGGTGCTGGGGGTAGGGTTGCGGGTTCTTCTTCTTGTGGAAGGTTTGGCTTTGGCTGGAGTAATTTGTCTTTTCTTCCTCATGACAGTTTTTTTATGAGGAACTCCATCGTCAATATCTCCAAATTTCCTCTTTCTGCAGTCAAGATCAAAAAAGACATCATAAACATTACCTCCCATATCTTCAAAGTCATCCCCAGCATATAAGATCTTCTCTTCTTCAGACAATTCCATTTTCTTAACAATAGTGCCTTGCAGGGCAGTGTGAAGATCAGAGGCAGTGCTCTTCCTCTTTGATTTGTACAATATTATTCTTGGGCAGACAGGCTCTTCAGTTTGAAGCGTCGTTTTAATTGCAAGATTGGGGACAAACGTTTGGATCACCTCATAAGTCCACACTTGTAAGGCTAGTGCGAACCCATATACGGTATAAGAAACATCAACATCTTTGTCTTTGTCTTTGTTCTTCTTCCCCGAGGCGGCATCCTTCTTCTGCAGATACAGCTTCCTGTAGCGATCAAGGTCTCTGGTCAAACCCTTCATGGTTGCTCTAAAGGCCACCTTTCCCCATGGAAAATTGAGGAATGTGTCGATGTCATCGACCATGCTGAAGAGTTTCATATTTATTATCCTCCTCGGGTCAAGGGCAAAGAGATAATGGGAAACAAGGTATACCAGCCCCAATTTCCATGCATCTTCCCTATCAGAGCAGGACAAGAATTTTGAATGAAGGTCTCCTATTCTAATAAGTGGAATACGTTTAAAATATTTAAGAACCAAAGTTGGAGATTCTTCAACCTGGTTGAAAATTGTTTGCTCAGTAGGGAATCTCCCAAAATTGAGACCTGTAACCAATGCAAACTCCCTCATCCCGAAGCACAGCTCTTCTCCATTCACAAGGAACTTCATCTCCATAGAATTTGAGCTGGACTTCCTGAGGAGCATGTGGTGTATAATCATTCCTGAGAAACGCAGTAACGGGTGCCCTTTGAATAAGAATCTGAATTGGGTTTCCTCTACCCTTTCAGTTAGATTCATCTTGGCAAACTTGGCAGCAATATTTCCCATATTGGTTTTCCAGGATACCCTCCCAGCAAACTCGGGTATTGTAGTGGACTCCATCTACAAAACAAGGAAGAAGATGGGAATAAGCAAATCGAATTAACCATTGAGAAATGCTTGCAAATTTCTTAATAGATTAAGGTGCAGTAAAGGTGCAGTAATACATTAAGGTGCAGTAATGGACAGTTCTAAAGACATTAAGCATATGATGTGTCATTTCTTAGATCAACAACCCATCCTGTCTCATTGGCATTCTATTAAACGTAAAGCAGTAAAGCAGAATAAGAACAGACGAAAATGAAGCAGTAAAACAACAAAACAGATAAACCCTAAGCCTACACAGTCAAAGAAAACACAGAAATACCATTTCTTCACAAACACGGAAATGTCATTTCTTAAACGAGAAATGAATGAATAAGCGTGAAATGCATGCATGCAGAATAAGAACATTCATACAATACTCGTCATATACACACTAAAAGCATTTACACACATCAACGAAACGAGAACCAAACCCTAAACCCAAAATACATCAATATAAATCAATATAGACGGCATAATACACTTCTAAACCCTAAACCCTAACACTGAAAGCCCTAAACTTACCGGAATATGTCGAATAGACGGCGGAAAAAGACGATGATGTCGAATAGAGTGGAAAGTCGATGACGTTGAACGAGGAACGATGTTGAGTGAACGATGATCTTGATCGATGTTGAAGGAAGTCGGCAGTTGAGAAGACGTGGTTTTGGAAGTCGGAGTGGGAGGGAGAATCGGGGTGGTTTTGTTTAAAATTAGGGCCGAAAAATTATATATACGACTAAAGACGCGAATTACCAATCACGCGATTTAATCTGAATCGCGTGAGTTCATCACCGCGATTTAGAAGAAACGCGTGGCTGGTAATTCACGTACATTTAAAAACGCGAATTACCAATCACGCGTTTCATCTAAATCGCGGTGATGAACTCACGCGATTTAGATTAAATCGCGTGATTGGTAATTCGCGTCTTTGAGCGTAAGAAATGGCGCCGAAGGGGTATTTCCGACATTTCGCAGGGTAAAATGGCCCTTTTTACCAACTTTAGTAGGCGGGGGCCCTTTTTGGAATTTCCCCTGTTATGGGGGCCATTTCATCAAATTTCCCTATTAAACCAATATATATTTATTATTTTTTAAACAAATTTTAGGTATACTTATATTATTTAATAATAACTTTAGAGGAATGATTTTACCCATTATTTTCTAACTGATCAAACTAAACTATTAAATAAAAGAAAATTCAAATCAACTTATAACAGTTAAATATTTAACTTTATTATTAAATTACTCTTTCAAATGCATAATTTGTACTAAAAAAATAAATATATAATTTATCAATAATTAAGACTTGAATTATGTGTATTTTATCTTTGACTCTTTGTAATTTAAATATATTTTGTTTTTGAACTTTTGAATTTATTTTATAATTTTTTATTTTTATTTTCTATTTTATTTTTAACATTTTAATTTAATAATATATATTTTTTAAATAGTATAATTTTTTTTATTAAACAATAATATTAATAATTATTTTTATTTAATAATAATAACAACATTAAAAAAGTACACACTTAAAATAACATTATAAATTAAAATAATTAAAATTATTAACTATTTAAAAAATATGTTTAGATTATTATGTTACTTTTCATGTTTTTATATATATTTATATATTAAATATCTATTATATTTTATATATTTATTTATAAAAATAGTGAATTGTTTTAAAATATTTATAAATTTAAGGTATATTTATAAATATACTTCAATTTTTGGTATACTTATATTATTTAATAATACATAATAAAGTTGCATGTTCAACTGTGTAATATTTTAGAAAACTGTATTCAATTCAAATAGGGCTTGCACCAAATACACCTTAAGGAGATGAGGGTGGGGTTGTTAATAAGGTTTGTTTGATTTGAAGTTTTTTTATTTTTTATTTTCTTTTGTCGAATTGGTCTTATAATTTACTTAAAAGTATTATAATTTATCAAATTTTAATTGTCAAAATAAATTTTATTATTTAAAATATTGCCTTAGTCATAATTTAAATATTATTTAATTTATGACTTGACATTTTCTTATTTTGATTGATTTTTATTTTATTTATTATGAATTAAATATTTTTAAAATTAATTGTATATAATATGTGGATCTCAGTCTTAATAATAATAATAATAATAATAATAATAATAATGATGGCTCAATTTGAAAACATTTAAATCATAATTAGCTAGAAACCAAGACTCATTTAACTTTATTATTTTAATTATCCCTAAATTATATATATATATATATATATATATTAATTCAAAAAAAAAATAATAGTATCAAAATATGTATATCAATGATCATACCATCAAATATATGATAATAGATATAAACACCAAATTAATTACAAATTAGAATTTTAATATTATAAATTAAAGTAAAATTAATCATAAAATAAAAAAATATACATCATTAAATTATAATTAAATATTATATTTTTATTTAAATAAATATAAAATATAAACAATATTCTAAATATAAAATTAATATACACCTCAACCAAATATATAAATTAAAAATCAATATCCAATTATCCCGTTCATACCTAATATAATTAGAAATGTATTCAGAGCCCATTATTTTATAAACAAAGGGTAAATTCACCTCCTATTTTCTAACCTATTAAATAAATTTTGATACTTTTTCAAACAAATGATCTTGAAAAATCAAACAGGATAGCAACAGAATAACAACTAATTAAATATGATAACAAATAATTTTGTAATTTTGTCCAAAATCTTCGTCTCTCTCCATCTAATTAGTTACAAATAATGTTGTATTGTAAGGATGATAACAAATAATTTTGTAATTTTGTCCAAAATCTTCGTCTCTCTCCATCTAATTAGTTACAAATAATGTTGTATTGTAAGGATGGATTTAGGTAGGGACTCGGGTGGGTGGTTTGGCGGGCGGAAGTCCACTTCAATTTTTTTTATAAGTAAAAAGTTGACATTATTCCTTATTTTTTATTTTTTTATTTTTACCTTTTTTCACTTATTTTATTTAAAATTTTATCATTATTTATTTAAGTCCACTATAATTTTTTTTCAAACCCACCTCATTTTCGATTCTAGGGTCCGTCCCTGGGTCACACCTCATAAGTCACATTTCTCTCGAGAGTCTCGAGTGAGACGAGAAATCAAGATGATATGCTTAACTAAAGTGCATTTAAAAACTTCGATTTATAGTATTTTTTACTTTTTAGTGTCCCTACATAATTTACTTCTCGAGAAATTAGAGAAGATTTTTTTTCCGTGTTTAAACGCATTTTAAAAATTATGTTTTTTTATTTAGTGCTTGGTTATATATGAGAAATAACAACAGCGTTATGTTTTATGTGCCCGTCACATTACGGTATCTAATTTAATAAATATTTGGACATTTAAAAACTATTATTTTATACTTTATTTATTTAATCTTATGACAGGATATGCATTTAAATAATTCTCTAACTTAAACATATATCTAGTTTTTTGTATAATATTTTTTAAAACATACATTTAAGTTCAATCATAATATATAAAAAGAGTTTGAATTAAATTTAGACATACCTACCAATTACAATTACAAATATTTATATTAGAATTTATAATTTAATAATAAAATATTATTTTATTTTGAGATTAGAGTTAAATATATTATAAATATATAAAAAAGATAAGAAGAGCGATGTTGGACAGCAAATCCTCAAGGGCGCCCCACCTAGCAGCCACCTTGAAAAAAAAATCCAAGGTCGATGAGAAAATAATAAGAATTTATTTTTAATTTTTTTTTACATTATATCTCTTTCTCATTCTCTCCATTTTCGATTTATGGGTTTCGAACATTTCGTCTTCCTTCCTTCGCGACTTCGGCTTTCTTCTTTTTCCTTACGCGACTTCAGATTTTAGCGATTTCTTCTTCTTTTTTCCGCGACTTCGGACTTCGACGATTTATTCTTTCTTTCGAGCTTCGAAAATGCTAAGCCTTAAAATCAATGACGAATAACAATGTTAGCGAACAACTAAAACACTAACATCATAATATATTTGGGTTTTTATTCGTTTATTTCGCAATTCAGATAAGTCTCTTGGTAATCGAAGTGTTTATAAGTTTTTAGAAACTATTATGGATGAATTTAGAAAAATATCAATAGTAGTTATAGAAGAAACATGACAAATCTTAATGCTCTTGCTTTGCATGAACGGTTTTTGTCTGTTATTTATAGGTTGATTATTTTTGGGATAAGGCTGCAACCATGTTATTCGTAGGTTGATTATTCATATGATGTATTCATAGGTTGATTGTTTCATGTGCTACTTAAAATCTTCCCGAACATGAATAAATGGTCCCGAACATGGTCATATTCGGGAAGAAATGGTCCCAAACATGACCACAATTTCTTCCTGTCATTCATAGATTAATTGTTTTTGGATAAGGCTCCAACCATGTTATTTATATGTTGATTATTCATATGTTGATTATTCATATGATTATTATTCATACGTTGATTGTTTCATAGACTACTTAAAATCTTCCCGAACATCACCATGTTCGGAAAAAAAATATTTTTTTTCTAAACATGGTAATGTTCAAAAAGAAATGGTCCCGAACATGACCATGTTTGAGAATATTTTTTCCGAACATGACCATTCTATGTACTATTTATTTCATCTCAGTTTATCAGACATTATACTTTAGTTTAAAAAATAATATTACAGTTTAGAATTTAGACAATACAGTTTAGTTTATCAGACATTACATTTCAATTTTTAAAATAACGTTAAAATTTAGACATTACACTTCACTTTAAAAATGACAATACAGTTTAACTGATCAGATATTACACTTCAGTTTAAAAAATAACGTTAAAATTTAGACATTACAGTTTAAGTTAAAAAATAGCATTACAGTTTAGTTTAAAAATAATACATGTTAATGTCTTATTCGCCATCGTCTTGTTCGCACTAGTTTTCTTCACGGTGGTATTTTTTGCGTTCATCGTATTCACAGTAGTCGTCTACTTCGATTTGGGTTTCTCACTGAGAGATAAATCTAAAGTCTATATTTTGAGCTCTTGTCGATAAAAAAAATGCTATGATTTGATATAACTATAATTTTATCCAAACGAACAAAATAAACATCGTATATATTTTTTTTTTCTCTTTCCCCACCTTAATTTTCTTTTTCTTTTTTTCATTTTTTCATTCACGGTGGCCTATTATTCCTCTAAATATATATATATATATATATATATATTATTTTTATATAATATATTGTATGCTGAATTCTTATTATCTATTATATATGAATTTCATTATTTATATCTCTTTAAAACTCACGTCACCCCCACTTACTCATTATTACGCATGTTCATTATTACTCCATGTATCAGCCGTGGCCCATTATCATCACTCCTCCATCCATCGTACATTTTATTTTTTTTTATATATATATAACCAAATCTCAAATTAAAAGATGTTTACCTACTACAAATTATTTCGGCATGATGTCTAAGATACGATTCCGCATGATCAGTAGTTTAGAAGTCCCATATTAACAAAACAGGATAAATTTTATTTTAGAAGTGAAATAACACAGAATAGAGCTAATAATCAAATTCTAAAATCAAAATAATTCAACAACATGCATATCATAAATGAGATGAATATCATCTCTTCTAGTCGGTAAAAAGATTTGGATATCCCTAGTCTCATAGAGTTTTGGGTTTGAGCCGTCAGACGACAAATTATGTCCGTCTGATTAATTGATTAAGTGTGTTTACGGGATATATGTTTAACCCGCGTGAATTAATCGTACATTGAAGGAGAAATGTAACCCATCATTCTAAAAGAAAAATAGATGAATAATGATATCTCAAATGAGACGTTCTTAAATCTCGAGATTGAAAACATTCCGCTATAAAGTATGATCTCATATTAATTCATTGATTTGAAATACTCGTTGAGGCCTCATAGAGATTTTGAATCTTAGCCCGTCGTCATCAGACGACAAATTATGCTCGCCTAATTAATTGATTAAGTGTATTTACGGACTATGTGCTTAACTCACCGAGATTAGTCGTACTCTGAAGATAAAACGAAACACATCGTTCTCAAAAGAAAAATTAAATAAATAATGATATCTCAAATAAGACATTCTTAAATCGAGATTGAAAACATTCAGCTATAAAGTATAATTACATATTAGTTCATTGATCTGAAATATCCATTGAATTGTCGGGCTGAAAAATCAACTCTACTTCTATGCTAGTTCTTGTAGAATCATGAAAGTTCCATGGCGGGAGAAAAAGAAGAAAAAATTAGAAGACCTCCTAAAAATATAGATAAAGTTAATTTGACCTATCTTTATATTTTTTTAACTTGCAAAATCAAATCCACATACACTTCAATAAAATAGATAAAACATAATTGAAGACTCATTTAATTTGTTTATTTTATTTAAATAAGCTCAAAATTTAATTATACACCTTAATTCGTAAAATTTGAATGTCTACTCAATATTTGAAATAATATAAGTATACATCATCTTAACTATATTTATATTATTTAATAATACTTTTTTACAAACACATAAATTACGTAAAAAAATAAAAATAGGACAAGAAGTACTTTTATCATTATCTTTCATCTTTATATTTAAATCTTAGTTTAAATTTATTTTATATTTTTAATTAAAGTATATTTTGTTTTTGAATTTATTTTTATCAAACATTTTTATTTTATTTTCTATTTTATTTTAACATTTTAATTTAAAAATATACATTTTAAAATAATATAATTATTTTTTTTAAATAATAACATTAATTATTATTTTTATTTAATAATAATAATAACTCCATAATATTAATATATATATATATATACTTATATAAAATTATAAATTAAATAATAAATATTATTAACTATTTAAAACATATTTAGATTCTCTAGAAATAATTATATATTAAAATATTAAAAATAAATGAAAAATACATAAATATAAATATTTAATTGAATAGAAAAATGAGTCATAAATAAACTGTAGAAACGGGAATTTGCCATCACTTCACAAGAATCAACCCACTCCTCCGACCCTACATGTTTGTATCATGAGAATGAAATAATTGAAGATAGATTTTGAAAAAATGAATATGACCTGTTGAGCCTAATCCTTCGATTTCGGTAAAAGGATTTTCGGAATTCTGCAAATTGAACTAGCTAATGGGCAGGCAAAGTGGGAATGGCTGCATCCAATAATGGTAACACCACCGGCGCCGGCACCGACACTTTCAGGTGGTCGGAATCCTCTCATGAGACCATTCATTGAGATCATACTCCTATCTATCCTCTGCTTTCTTTCTTACATTTTCGGTTCACAAAATCTCTCTTCTTCCTCTTTCATTCAAGACCCATCATCTTGTTTCCACATCAAAAACCTCACAAACCTCCAAATCCCAACCCTCGAATTCGAACCTCATCACTTCTTACCTTTACCAGAAGATCAATCCCCAGAACAAACCCAGTTTTTCCCTTTCTGCCCTGATAACTTCACAGATTACTGCCCTTGTCAAGACCCATATAGAGCAAACCAATTTATCTACAGTGCAAAGTATTTCTTCCATAGGGAAAGACACTGCCCAGATAAATCCGAGACCTTAAGATGTTTAATTCCATCTCCAAAGGGCTATAGAAAGCCTTTTCCATGGCCTAAGAGCAGAGACTATGCTTGGTTTAACAATGTCCCTTTTCCAAGCTTAACTGAGTTAAAGAAGCAGCAAAATTGGGTTCAATTGAAAGGAGACCGTCTTCTTTTCCCCGGTGGAGGAACATCTTTTGTCGAAGGAGTTAAAGGATACGTCGATGATATCAATCGTATTGTGCCATTGAAGAATGGCCTCATAAGGACTGTTCTTGACATTGGGTGTGGGGTTAGTTAGTTAGTTAATTCTCTCCTTAAACCTTAGTTTTTGATCATATTTTCGACATTGTGTGATTGTTTGAACAATTTCTTATTAAGGTTGCAAGCTTTGGAGCCCATCTAATGGATTACAACATTCTAACAATGTCTGTCGCGCCAAGAGACATACACGAAGCTCAAGTACAGTTTGCGCTTGAACGAGGAGTTCCAGCCATACTCGGGATTCTCGGTGTTCATAGGCTGCCATTTCCTTCGAGATCATTCGACATGTCTCATTGTTCAAGATGTCTTGTTCCATGGACAGACCGTGGTAAGTACTTGATCAAAATTCTTATGATCATAACTCAATAACCATTGATGTCTGTTTATGTTGTATTTGGTTATTGGTAGATGGACTATATTTGCTGGAAATTGACAGAGTCCTAAGGCCAGGGGGATATTGGGTATTATCAGGTCCACCTATAAATTGGAGGGTTTCTTATAAAGGATGGAATAGAACTAGAGAGGATCTTGAGAATGAACAGAATAGATTGGAAGATATAGCTAGAAGATTGTGTTGGAGAAAGGTAAAAGAGACAGGAACTATTGCAGTATGGCAGAAACCTAAAAATCATATCCATTGTTCTAAAAAATTGAAGACATGGAAATCTCTCGACTTCTGTTCTCAATCTGATCCTGATTCCGCTTGGTATGAAATGTTTATTCTGTTCTTTCTGTTCTCTTAAAAGGGTTGATTTTGATCCTTCTAACAGGTACAGGAAGATGGAACCATGCATAACTCCTCTCCAGCAAGTGACAGGCATAAAAGACACATCTGGAGGTGTGCTCGAGAAATGGCCTAAAAGATCAAACGTGTTTCCTCACAGAGCTGTGGAAACCGGAATGACCAAAGAAGCTTTCTACGAGTACAATCGAGAATGGAGAAACAGAGTTTCTTATTATGGTATTGTCATCCAGTCTCTATTTACAGGCAAATATAGAAATATCATGGACATGAACGCTGGCATGGGTGGTTTCGCTGCTGCTCTATCGAAATACCCAGTTTGGGTTATGAATGTGGTTCCTCACGATACAGGAAACAACACGCTTGGTGCTATTTATGAACGTGGTTTTATCGGAACCTATATGAACTGGTAATGGTAATAATAATATAAAGAAAAAAACTCATGGTAAGTTCTCTTTAGTTATGATTCGATTAATTGTGTTTATTGTAGGTGTGAGCCTTTCTCGACTTACCCAAGAACGTATGATTTGATACATGCGGACAATATATTCTCCATGTACTTGAATAAGTACGTAACTCGATTTCATTATCAGTATTGTAATTAAACAAGGCCTTCACATTGAGAATATGTGGTGTTTGTTTATGTAGGTGTGACATTAGTGACATCCTTTTTGAGATGTATAGGATGCTTCGACCTGAAGGAGCCATTGTAATAAGAGATCACGTCGATATGATTGTAAAGATACGAAGAATAACGGAGAGGATGCGATGGGAAAGCAAGCTTTCGCATAGCCAGCGCGGCCCGTTGCACTCGGAGAAGATACTATTTGTAGGAAACTCTTTATAGTTTTTATGATGCCATTTAGTTGTATAAGGGTTTTGTCTAAAGATTTATCGCCACTTATTCGTGTACATGTATCATTTTGTTTATGTTTTTAATGTCAAAGCTCTATATTTGGAAGATACATTCCAAGTCAAATTAGGTGTCTTTTGTGTTTATAATAAATTGATTAGGATTTTTTTTATTTTTTTTTTGAGAAATGGCTTATGATTAAAAAGACCCGAAAAGGGTAAAAAAGTACAAAAGCTGAAATTGAGCTTACAATAATTTGCTCAAAGTCAACACACGATGGCTATAAGAAATCCACAATTAGCCTAAGAAACGCACACGGACATAAAATCATAGTGCAAAAGTGAATAAGGAATGAAACTAATAATCAATCAACTAAAACAAGACGATAGGGGTTGATTTCTCGGACTCGTCTCTCTTGTCTTTGCCCTTGTTCTTTCTTTCTTGTCACCCTTATGTCTTTTTGGGATATATTTCCGGATAGAGTTCCGGTTTCTTCGTCTTCGCTAGCTTCTCTTGTCACTTTTTTCTTTTGGGCTTGAGTTTAGAGTTAAGTATACGAGTTATTTCCCTTAAGATGGTTTCTTTAACAACGTTGCGACTTTCTTTGGTTTCGGAGCTCATGGTTTTGAGATGTTTTGGCTTCGCTATCATCCATGTCAACGTCGGGCTTTTCGAACCTAATTAGTGGGAAGAGGGCCTCGGTTTCAAGCTCGGTGGGATCGGAATCAGTTTGGTTCTTGTTCACGTGTTCGTTGTGGTTTTCATTTGTTTTGAGAATTTTAATATAGGATTTCTTAACCACCTTGAGATTCTCTTGTTCGGGGGTGGCCACGGGATTCTTTTGCTTTTCTCCGTCCTCTTTTTTTGGTTGCTCGTACATGACCTCAATGACAGCCATGTTTCCATTTCGGCATCTTAACTCAATTTTTTCCGGTTTTGTACTCGTTGAATGCAAACACGAGCAAACGTGACTCGTTCAAACGAATCAAAATTGGGATCGAGCTTTAGCGGCTTTCCAATGAGTCTGGTGAGGTGGGCAAGTGCTTTGGCATTACAAAAGTGCGGTGAAATGTTTTTTAGTCTCACCTACACTTGTTCAGATTGTGGCGGTTTACTATTGATGTCCATTTCTTCATTCCATTTGGCAAACTTGAAATATAAGCTGAACACGAAGGTGAAATCTGAGTCGGCAATGACTTGGGCTTCAGTCTCCGTGCCAAAAGTGAGGAAGAAATAGCCAAAGTCGTTGACTTTGACTTTTTTAAGTCCCTTTTCGCTCCATTGTCGGAAAAGGGCGGCCTTGATTGTTCGGAATGAGGCTTTGTGGGTGCCCTTGAAGTGACCGACGACAACTCACTTTCAATCGTTGACGCATTAAGATTGTTATATGAAGGCCTTGATTAAGATTGTTATATATTAGGCCTTGATTAATATTGTTATATGAAGGTGAAATCGCCCTTATTTATAGTTCATAGATAATTGTTGAAAAATTTAGATTGAGACGTAAATATGATAATCCTATATTTTTAAATAACAATCACGATTATTTTTTTTTTTTTGTGTATTATCGATCGTAGTAGTTCAATGCGTATCATTTATAAAATTATTATTACAACGTTTTATAAGATTCGTTTAAAAAAATTGGTGTAGTCAATCGGGTGAACTAATTGACACTAGAGTTCTCTAGAATTTGTGAGCATGATAATATGTTAGACGAAGTGCTTGTTTTTGTTTGTTTTTTTTGAGTTTATGTTCTTTTTTTCTAATGTCTTCATCCCTGGGTTCTTATTAGAGATGGCAATGGGTACCCGTATGCCCGATACTCGTGGGTACTCGATAGTCGGGTTCGGGTATTTTAAATCGGGTTCGGGGTCGGGCATGGGGAGAGAGAGAAGGTACCCGGTCGGGTACGGGGTCGGGGATGGGGAGTGTGCTAAACCCAAACCCGATACCCGATACCCGGTTATATTAATATTATTGATTTTTTTTTATTAAAGTTTAATGTGTAACTTTTAAAAAATGCTTCATCATTGCAAATGTATCATAAATATGCATCATTTAATTTGATCTTATCCACCCTTCACTCCAACCATAGTCATAAATACTACACTCCAACTTTAATTATTTTATATTCCCAAAATAATATTTCTCTACATAACTTCAATTTTTATTTTAATAACAAAATATTACTCTCTCTCATAATTCTTCATATTCAATCTCTAGTTTTTTTTAATATTCATTCTACTTTTTTTCCACTCTAGTTTATCTTCTTCAAGATTTATAAAAATTATGAGGTAGGTAAGTAATGGTTTTATTTTTATTTTTAATATTTTGATATAACTAATGTTAAAATTATTTATTAAAGTTGTGTTTCTTTTTTTTTTCAAACTTTATAATCTTATAAGTAATTTAATCGGGTAATGGAGTACCCGTCGGGGATCGGGTACCCGACGAATCGGGGATGGGTATAGAAGTAGAGATACCCGTCGGGTTCGGGGTCGGGGTCGGGTAGTGAAATGAAAATCGGGTTCGGGGATGGGTACTTCACTATCCGTCGGGTAGGGTACCTGTTGCCATCCCTAGTTCTTATGCAACTATCATCGATTTCCTTTATAATAATTAATTATTATTATTTACTTTATATACAAAAAAAAAAAAAAGAAAAAAAAAAAAAGAGGTTTATAATAAGTTTTTGAAATCAAAAAGTATAATTAATAATATAACTTAGAAATAATTATACTTAAAAAAATTAGACATTTATAATAGTTTAGTTTAATAGTATATTTGAATAATGCAATGAGATTAAAAGATTAAGTATGATAAATCTCAAAACTTTTTTTTTTATATAAAAAATGGACATATTAGCATTAATAGATTTACTAGTATTATCAATGGAGGTCAATTATAATCAGTTGCTCCATTAAGGGCAAGTTTTTTTGAGTTTGACTGATCTGACAATAATATACATTATTTGTATTTTTTTTATATTTTACTAGATCTTATTTTAATTTTACCTAAAACACTAATAAACCCAATAAATTATATATCACTAATATTTTTATTATTTTATAAGAGTTTTAAACTAATATTAAAAAATTCATTTTTTTTATTTTATTTTTAAATTATAGTATAACTTGTTTGTGAAATTATATACTAGGAATGAGACCATGATCCCATTGCCATCCCTTCGTATTAATAGGGAAATTTGAAAAAATGACCCTAAAAAAATCTTAAATGTAAATGCGCGGGTGTCAAGCGTATAAATTTAATTGCCCAAATGATTCTTTCAAAATATTCTGACGAAATTACCCGTCGCATAACGTGAAGGGCATGATCGTCACGCGAAAGGAAAATTTGTAAAATTACACCCGTTGCGTAACGCGAATAACACGATCGTCACGCGAATGCACGATCATTCTGAAAATTTCATAGACTTTTCTTTCGTAAGACGATCCTGACATTCGCGTTACGCGACGGGATAATTTCGTTAAAATATTTTGAAGTACTCATTTGCGCAATTAAATTTATGCGCAGATCACCGGCACATTTAAGTAACTCTTTAATGTCATTTCGTCACATCTTGAATGTCATTTCGTCACATTTCCCCGTATTAATGTCTATGTTTTATTAATATATTAAGGTCTATTTCTTATTACTATATTAATGAATTAATAATATAATAAACAAGAGAAAACCCAAAACAAATATTATATATATTTATTACTGATATAAATAAAAATCTGAACTAATATAAGAAAATAAAACTAATTAAAAGTATAATATTTTTATTCAAGAGAGTTTTTAGAAAAAAAACAACAAAGTTTGACTGAAGCAAAGGGGGACCAAATCAGTTAGAGCTGAAGCAGCAGATCATTCGTCTCCCCAAAGACGACGACGACGAACACTGCAAAACGACGAATCCCTCTTTTGATCTCAAATCTCAGATTCAGAACCCTACAAAACGATTCTGCCTGGCCGAATCTCACTTCCGACGCCGGAAAAAACAGAGAGATTCAGTCAAATCTCTATCCCCCAATTTCACCTCTCACCGTCACTATCTCTGACGGGTCTGGCCCACGTTTCTTCCTTAACTCACTTTCTGTACGAATTAATCTATGGCGATTTCCACAGGTAAGTAGAAAATCAAACCCATATGAATCATTCCCGTTTTGACTTTCTGCCTGTGTTTGTGTATTGCTGGATAAATTAGAACTAAAATCAGATGAGAATTTGTTATCTGTTTGATGAAATGTGAGATCTTGTATTTGAGAAAGATTTGGTTTCCCATTATGAAGAATCATTCGACATGCATGATCTGTATTGATTTGTTTATTTCAGGTATTCATCACATAGAAGGCATTGGTTGCTATACACCATATGGAGTCACTAGTAGCTGGTTAAAATCGCCTCATCTCGAGTTTCAAAGTCTTGTTGATTGTTCTGGCATAAGAAGGTATGCAAGTTTCAAATCCCTTTTGATTGTTCTTGCATAGGCTTTGATTTTAGATGGGTTTTCCTCGTTTCTAGCTTTATCAGTTCATGGAAGTAGAACATTAATTGATAACATGGTAATCTTCTTGAGATACTAAGTAAGTGTAGCTTGGATTATTACCTAAAATAACCATCACCATGGTAATCTTCTTGAGATACTAAGTAAGTGTAGCTTGGATTATTACCTAAAATAACCATCACCAATTCAACTGAAAAATGAAAATATTTGTTGGGTTATGGAATTAGTTATGTATTAGACTAGCACGATCTTTGTATATGAGATTTGGTGAAGAGTTTAGTAACCATTTGTGCTATCCATCTTCAGCTCCAACTCCAACTCCAGAACTAGAAAATTATTTTCTGGAACGACTCCATCGAATTGGCTGCCTGTGGGGCGTGAAATATGTTCTTCAAAAGTTTTAGTCGCGGCAGACTCTTCAGATTCAGTTCCCAGTTCGTCTAGTTACATTAATAATCATGGCTATCACCCTCATGAAGAAATCAAAGCCTGCAAGAGATTACGTAAAAGCAAATTAACGTTGGCAGAATCAGCAAAGACTGCAGTGGAGGTGCTTGACTTGTTGGTCTTTTAGCTATATGGTGTTATCAGAACTGAGTATTTTTTTTGGAATTATTTTTCATACTGATGAAATCATTTTAAGGCATGTGTAATTCAATTTTTTTATACTATTTTTAAAGTTAAATCTTATTTTGGGTTTGTAATCTTTATTCAGGCTAATAACAGTGCTGTGTTGATATTCCCTTCATCTGTTCATTGTGAACCATTTGAAGGCCCTTCATGGGTTGAATCAGAATACTTCACCAATGACTTTGGAGGTATATGTATATTACTTTTATCTTTATTATGCATATTTCAAGTGGTTTTGATAATAAAACCTAACCTGTCTGTTCATTACTATTCTCCAGATATATTTTTTGAGATTTTTGATGATCAAAATATCTTGGAGGATGTCGGAGCATGTAACCCTGTGGTGAGGACTCAAGTCACTCAACTGCTTTTAATTTTATGTTCACATGGCTATAAAAATTGATATACTGGCAATTACAGAATGTTTTGATCGGGATGGATATGTCGATGTATAAGAACAAAAGATTGAGTGGATTAGAAGATATCCCATTGGAGGATGCTCCTTTAATAGAGGAATATTATCTAGAGTCGGAGGAGGTATGATTGATTTATTTATTTTGTTTGTTTAAGCGTTTATTGATCAAGTAAGTATTTCGAACATTGTCATCAACCTAGGATGACGATTCTGAAACTGAAATTTCTAGTGAATGGGGAATGCCTATGAACATAAGAAGTGAGATCCATCCAATTTATTTTTCCAAATGCTTGGTGAAGGTTGGTATTTTATTTATTTATTCTTCTGTTTCTTGTCACGGGTCTTGTTTGATATGGTTGAATACTTCTTCGCAGTCTATTGAAGCGAATTACGCTAAAGAGATGGAGAGCCCATCGAATGGTATTTCCATTAAAGGACGGCTCATGCCTATAATTGAAGAAGAGCTATATCTGAGAAGAATTGTGAATGATCTTGGGGAAAGCTGCTTGGACTTGAGAGGTATAATATTAAACACTTCCAACTTCCATGAAAGCTACATCATAGTAATACTCATTTTGATTTCTTTTTAACTATTTATTTTGTCTATAGACAATGAGTCCTCCAAGCTTTTCGAGGCAGTTCAGAGACGTCTCTCAATTTTCTACAGACTGGAGATTACGGAAATACAACTGTTCTCTGTATATGGTGTTCAGGCAAGTATATATATACTTTTTCCATTGAATTAATGTCTGAAAAGTACTTATAGACTATGTTCTCATTAAAATGATGTAAAATCTTTGGATAGTTTTAATGTCTGAAAAGTACTTATAGAGCTATGAACTTGGTATTAATATTTTTTATTTATTACTTATCTGGTAGAATCATCAAAGACAGAAGCCCATCAATAAGTTGAAACCCTAATCAAACCAATAAAAATCATCAAATGTCAAAACACGAATTCCTCAAATTGGGTAAATGTTTTCTTTTTTTAGATGGGTTTTAATTTAA
Source organism: Impatiens glandulifera (assembly GCF_907164915.1). Classification (NCBI taxonomy): domain Eukaryota; kingdom Viridiplantae; phylum Streptophyta; class Magnoliopsida; order Ericales; family Balsaminaceae; genus Impatiens; species Impatiens glandulifera. The sequence goes on from NC_061865.1 coordinate 5,005,467, forward strand.
TTCTATATATAATGTTGTGCAATGTGCAGTCAAGGGTAGATTTGCTAGAATTTTACGAGGCTAAGACTGATCCTCTTGTGTACTCGATGTTGGATATAATAGAGCCTTTCAACGAAAGAGGGAACGAGTGCAATTCTGCTCTTAAATCCCTATGCAAAAAGAAGGGCTTAATTGCGGAGGTAATTAAGAATTTCTACTCCACCCAACTAGTTTCTCTTATTCTCTTGTATAATGTCTTCAATCACCATATGTATAGAATGCGAGTCTGATTGGTGTTGACAGTCTCGGGATGGATGTTAGGATTCTCTCTGGCACAGAAGTGCAAACTCATCGCTTTCCATTCAAAGCCAAGGTTCGTTTGATTCATTAATCATTATTCATTCAAATCTTCGACTCATATGCTGCTATTGCTGTTGCTCATATGTTATCAATTTACAGGTTAGGAGCGAAGCTGCTGCTGAGAAACAAATCCGACATTTACTATTTCCCCCTGCTCGTCGAAAAAGATTGCAAAATTCGAATCCGGTTGAGAATAAGACCACCTAGTATTCATCCGGTATGATCTCATGTTCGATTCACACAGTTAGTTATAATTTAGCCATGAGTTAGGTCTCTTATGCTTTATATTGATTATTTTTCATTAGTTTCATCAAAGCAATAAACATTAGCCCAAAGTTTTTGATTGCTTTAATTTAAGCTTACAATTTTGTTATTAAGGGTTAGTTTGACTCAGTTTATACAACGTTTTCGTCTCAACCATACATTTTATTTGTTGTTGTGGTGTATTCACTTAATCAAACGAGGTATAAATTGACAGAGGCCTCTCTTAACGTGCACATAAACTCCAAGTATTATTTTATTAGATTTCATGTTACTTCCCTTTTAAGGTAATCAATTCTCTCCACATTAAAAATGAAATAAGCTTAACAAATCAAATTAGTTCCAAATCATATCTTATCAAAGCTGTTTATTAATGGGTTCTTCTCAAAATGCTCAAGATGAGATCATAGAGCACTCCATAGATCATCTCCTAAAGAGTTTGAACCGAAGAAAGAAATGGCGGTTCTTCTTCCTCGACTCAACTCACCCGAATCAGGATCTCGACACTCACTACTCTTCTTGGAGGACCCATTTAATCAAATTTCTCGATTCATCCCTAATTCGTCTACTCACAATATTCATCCTTCTATGTGATATTATCCTAACTGTTCTTGAACTCTCTTCCACCTTATTATCTTGTTCAATGGGAACCAAAGTTGGTGAATTAGAAGGGTGGTACCATTGGGCTAGTATTTCATTATTGGGTCTACTTTGTGTGAGGTCCATGGGACTAGCGGTTGGGCTCGGAGGTTCGTTTTTCAGACGGCCTGGCTATATTGTAGACGGGGTGGTTACTCTGGTTGCTTTGGCGTTGGAATTTTTTTTTGAAAGGAAGGGAGGAGGGCTTCTTGTGACGGTTAGCTTGTGGAGGGTGTTTAGGATAGTTGAGAGCGCATTTGAGATTAGCGATGAGGCGATAGAAGCACAGATTGGAGTTATAATGAGCCAATTTGAGGTGCTGAAAAATGAGAATATGAAATTGATGGAGGGTTTGGTTGACAAAGATAAAATCATACAAGAATTACAAGAACAATTTGGGATTTTATCTTGAATTAATTAGACATGTTATCTATATATAATATGATACTTAATCTTAGTTAGTCGGATTTATCTTCTTGAATTAATAAGACATGTTATCTATATATAATATCATACCTTAATCTTAGTTAGTCCATTCTCGGATTTGGTTTGGATCTTGACGTGAGAGAAAATGAGAGTACTTTGTCTTCCTAACGCTGCTAACCTTTACCCTTCCAAAAACGTTTATATAAGGTATTTTTCAGCAAATCCTTCTGCAATTCAAAGAGGATTAGAGATTATCCAAAAATCGATATTCCTAGAACACTAAGATAGTTGAGCCATTTTTCTTCTTTCGCGTCATTCATAATTTCTACTTGAGAATCTTTGGAGATTGAACACAAGGTTTTGAAGATGATGGATATGGAGCTTGGTGATTGTTGAATATTTCATAAACATTGCAAGGTAATTTTAGTCTTGTTAAACATCATGGTTGTAAATAGATTCAATTTTTTTTTTAACTAAAATCTCTCTATTTCATAATCCTTGAATGGACATTTCATAACAAATATGTAACAATGTTTTGAAGATAAAAGAGAGAACTTAAAAATGGCGGGATATTTGATCAACGTCGCAATTTAATTCTTGTCAATAAACATCATGATCATGGGTTATAAATAGATTTAATTTCTTTAACTAATATAACTTATACATATATAAATATTAAATATAAGATCATATGTTGGATTTCATTCTAAATAGGTAAAAGTCTAAATATTTAAGAAATAATAAATATTAAAATTAATTAATATATTTTTTTACAAATATACTAACTTAATTTTTATTTATTTTGATAAAAATTTCCAAAATTTGTTAGAATATATATAAAAAAAGTTTGGATGTTTGGGCTCCTAAAAACATCATTCTCTTCATCTTCTTGGAAGTGTTCTTCCATCATTGTGCATAAACAAATTTTTTTTTTCTATATCAAGCAAAGTTCTTGAAAGATTACGCATGAAATCGTTTATCAAATTTTCATATATGATCTGATGTTGATAACGTCGGAGATTCTTCATAATTAGAATTATGAAGGATCTAAGTGTATTAAGATCTTGTCATAATTTGATAAACGCAATTCATGCATATTACCAAATTGCATGCAGTACAACTTCAGTTTCAGAAATATCTTTCATGGATATATGAAGTTGCTTCAATTGATATCAGTTAAGGCAATTTGATAATATACCGTTTATCAAATTGATATATGATCAGATGTTGATAAAGTCGGAGATTCTTCATAATTAGAATTATGAAGGATCCAGGTGTATTAAGATCCGATCACAATATGATAAATGATATTGTTCATGCATATTATCAAATCACCTTAACAGATATCAATATATATCTTTGAAGCAAATTCATATATTCATAAAAGATTTTTCTGAAACTGAAGCTGTGTTGATATGAAAACTTCAGATAATTTAGAAAGGCATGATCTAAGTAAGACTATCGCAAAGATCGCATTGAGTATCTCTAGTATAAGTGCGATAGTCCTCTAGGAGGATGACTTATTATCGGAGGACCATCTTGTGGTGTCGGCTCACCAGAAATTGAAAAACCATTTTAGCAGCAGTCGCCACCGGTGTCCGGTTTAGCTTTGAAGAATAATTGCAACTGTCATTTAGATAAACATGAAGTGAAAACAGTTAGTAAGTGTTGTTTTTTGTTTACAAAAAGTGAAATGTATAAAAAAACATACTGTGAACATTTTAGAGCCGGGATCTCAATGCGAGAAGAATTTTGGAGTTCATTTGTTGATATCGAACCTGAAAATATAAATCACAAACAAACACTTATACTGTGTTCAACTTATCACATAATCTAAATAATTAATTAGCAACTTAAACTAAGAACATTAAACTAGAATTTATTTAACTTATTTCGGCACGATATTAAATGACTTAACTCCCGAATATAGTAAAAGCAAGAAAACAACTTTAATCAAGAAGTTGGCAAGGATTGAAATTTGGTTGAATTACATAATATTATTGCATGTTCCTTATTTATGTATGTTAGTCATAACTTCTATATAGTAAAAAGCACACACCAAATGCATGTAGTCATTAAATGTTACATAGCCATTGCATGTTCATTGCTTTTGTTTTGAATGCATAAGTTATAAGCCAATCCCATATTCCTTGCAAACCCTAATACTCTTTTATTGTTAATACGAAGTTACTAGCTCGATCCGGGGATGGATCCAGAAATCTGAGTCGTGTGGAATTAAAAAAATAATGAGTGAATAAAGTTAAGTTTTGTCAGTTAAAAAAAAAATTAAATTAAATTAAATTAAAAAATATAAAGAAATTATGAGTAATGTCATATTTTTATTATAAAAAAATATTATTTTTGATAGGCTCAACCCAGTCCATGGCTCAATTGATTATGAATTGTTTTGACCCACTAAAACAATCCCATATATGAAATCATCCCTATAAATTTATCCTACACAATTAGAAAGAAAAATTATAGTTGGAACTTAGTGAAGACAAAAACATATAATGTACCTAGTATAAAAAAATGTTTAGTGTTGTGGATTCAATTATTTTATAAAATAAGTTAAAAGTAATGAAATGAATTAAAAGTCTACCTTTATGTGAAAATTATACAAAATAGAGTTCATTTGTATAATCTTCACAAAATAAGAACATTCGAGTAAATGGAACATAAATTTTGAAATAGCATATTTGATCTCATTTATTTGAATAAAAAAAATGTCGATTTGACCATTGGTCTTCCTTTACATTAATATTTTTGTTTTACCTTGTTTAATTTTTTCTTGTTCAACATTCTTTTTTTTATTGTATAAATATCATCTAAGATAACTACTAATGTATTATACAAGTATTCTCTGGTGTGTGTATGTGTGTGCCAAAGCATATCAAATATGTTCAACTTTAACTCACCAAACCATTTATAATCAACTGGAGTCCACAACAATGATATCAAATCTATTTTTTCAAAATGATATGAACTTTTAATTCTTTTTTTATTATTTTTGACTTATTCTATAAAATAATTAATTTTTGTACATCGTCAAAATAACTTTTATTAAATTATTAAGATTTTTTTTCATATATATTTATTAATTAACTTTAATTATATATATATTATTTTAAACAAACTTTTGAAGTTTACTCCAGAATTTGTTAATTGTTCATTATAATTATTTTAATCTTTTCTTCTTTATTTGCTTTTAGATAATTTAGAATAGAATTTTAACATATTTCATATAATTTTATAATTAAATATTTAAATAATATACTATTATTTATATATTAATTTATTAAAAATTATATATTTAAAATAAAAATAAAAGAATATATCATTATATATCATAAATTATACATAAAAAATTATTTATAATATTCACATATTATATGAGAATTCGATAACTATAAATTACACACGAGGATATCCATTTCGAGGAAGGTAATTATATTTTACAATGGAGAATATTCCTGAAAAATGAGTGTATTTAGAGATTTTTTTAATATTTAAATTGTAATGACATATAGAACATTTGATTCTCTAATTATTAATTATTAGTGATTAATATTAAAAATCTCAAAAATTATATCTTACAAACATAATTAAATTAAGTTGTACTATATCATTTAATTCTAATTAAATAAATAAAAATATATTTTAAAATATAAATAGTATAATAAAATTAATAAACATTTCAACCAAACTTATAAATTAAAAATAAATTTATAAATTAAAAATAGTTATAGGTTACACTTGTTTAAAAAATACTTTTCCGTTTTTTAGTCCACCTAACTCCAACTCTAGTAAGAGGTGTTTCGAAATATATATATTTATGTATAACTAGTATTTAGCGCGTGAGTAAAGATATAAAACAGTGTGATAATATTTTTAATTTATTTTTACATATATATATCCAAATTAACCACAACTTTCGACCTAACAATTTAGAAACTTTAAAAATTAAGCAACATAATATTATATATATATATATATTTATTTGAATAGTAAATAAATCCTTATGATAATATAGGAAAAATGTAATTAAGAAACAAAAAATATTATAATCAATTGATATATAATTTATGTCAATCAAAAGAATAATTATTGTTATATATTATAATTCATAATTAATGATTTTAGAAGTAGATAAACATAAACTATAGAGATTGATATACAATAATTGTGATAATTTTAGGTACAATTTTTTTTTTTTATAATAATTCTCAATCCGTATTTATTATTTACATAAGAGATTCAATAATTGTTCCAAACAATTTATACAGACAATTTTATTTATTCTAAAATAATTGGCAAGTGGAAGTTAGGACCTGTTTGTAAGAACTTGTTTGATGTAAAAATATTTAGGGGTAATTATAAGTATAATATTTATTCTACATTTAACTAAGCTTATAATATCTTCATGTATATATATCTAGTTTGAAATTGTATTTTATATATTTATTTTTTTGTTTGAAATTGCTTATTTAGTTATTTTACATATAATTATGTTTAAAATAATTAGAGACTTTCAAATAATACAGTTTAATAACCAAATTTAAATATGAAACTATTCTTATTATATACTATTCTTAATAATACAAAATAAATAACCAATTCTTGTAACAAGTGCATTCAAGATTAAAAAATTAAAACATGTTTTGAAAACGTAGTCATCTGTAGTACAACTATCATTACAATTTCTGTTTTATAAAAGTTTTGGGTGGAGTTTTGGCTCATCTAACCTTACTCCACAATTCTCTTAAAAAAACAAATCAATTTTTTTTCATTACAATATTTTTAATAGCACCTTATTAAAAATAGTTAACATATCCAAAATGAAAAGAGCAATACAAACACATACTATATTCATGAGTTTTGTTTGTCTTATATATGGATATAATATAAGTAGAGTCGGCCCCGAGGATTGGGCTGCCCTAGCCTTGGTAGAAAAAGTTTGATATATTTTTTTGTTGCCTTAAGTCTAGTTTTAAAAATCAATAAAAAAATTTTGTTTTTGGTAAGACTTGAACCCATAACCACATTAAAACTTTAAATATATAGTTTGAACCATCAAACTACTATCATTTATGTTTAAAATTGCAATAAATATATCTAAATATTTTGATATTTTTAACAAATGAACTGCCCTGGAAGTGAGTTGTCCTAGCCCCCGAGGGTTTGCCGGGCTTACTCCAGGGCCGGCCTGAATATAAATTTAATAAGATGAATATATACAATTTTGAGATCTATTTAAAGTGAAGGAGAATAACATATATATTACTAGTATAAATATTTCTCATTATTAAAAGGTAATAGGAAATTTCTCACCATCCAAAAAAAAATTCTAAGGTTATTTCTCATTATATATTTAAGAAAGAGAATGTTTAAAGAATAGACTTAGCTTCTCTCATTAAATTAAATTATTTGTTTTTTTTTTATATTTTAGTAGGTTTCAAAAGTAAAAAAACATATTAATAAAAGGGTAATTTAGTCAATTTTATCATGTTAAAAATCATCTAGAAACAATTTTTATTTAGTTTTAGTTAATGTTAATATTAGGCTAGGCTTGCTCTATAATTAATTTGAATTCATCTAACTTTAATAAAGTCAAAAATAAAAATATCTATTTTTATTTGATAGAAGTAATTGATTAAATTTTTATTTAATGCATTTACATAGAAATGTTTTAAAAAATAAATTATTTTTAGTTATTTGAACACAAATTGAAAACTTATTTTTATTTTTTGAAAATATATTTTTGATATAATTTTTTATTCTTATGTCTAAATAATACAAAGTATTTTGAATTATTATTTTGGGTTTTTTTATATATAAAGTTTGGTTTATCTTTCATGAAATTAAAATTTGGACTTTTCTCAAGTTGAGTTTTTTTTATATGATTTGAAATATTGCGTACATCCTAACTTATTTTCTAAACTATATCTTATATAATCAAAATATTTTTTTTTCATAAAACTAAAAAATGGATATATTAATAGTTTCATCTATAAATTTGATTATTATATATTTTTTTTTATAGAACAACCTTCAAACTAAATTTTATGTAAATGTCCAAAACGTTTTACTAATGACATTCTATTTGTAAGTAGTAACTATAGTTTTCATGATTTATTTTATAATTTAATATATAAATTGTGAGGATGAAAAATAAAAAAATAAAAAACAAAATCTACTCTAGAATAAACAAAAGACTAAATTTATGTATAAATTATTTGAAAATTATTATTTTGTCATTATCACAATGAGAATCATTTTTTTTTAAATTGTTAAGATAAAAAAAAATGATTTTATTTTCATTTGATATAAAAATGTAATTGATCAAAATAGAATAATGTTTAGGTGAAAAGTGTATAAAAAGGTAATTGTTTGATAAATTTTTAAATAAAGTTTGTAAAAAAATAATTAATCAACCTTTTCTAATAAACATGATTAGTATTTTTACCAAATGAAAAAGGATAAAACATTTATATTTTCTTAGTTAATTTGTTAGAACATGGAAATTAAAATTAGATTAAAGAAAAATTAAATTGGTCACATTAGTCTCACAATAAATTAGAAAGATATATTTTTATTTATTTATAATATGATTTTCTCTTCAATTATTATAATTATTCATAGGAAGTAATTTGTGCAATTGTGATATTGCATAATAGAAAAAAAAAAATTAACTGTGACTAACAATTCTTGAAACAAATACATTTGAGGAAAAGAAAAGTAGCGCATGTTCCGGTAATGTTGCCTTCTCTTTTGCAATGATACTTACAATCTTCGACAAAGTAACATACACCGTGAAAAGTTTTGCTTGGAATTTTGCAAATTTTCGCTTCAACTAACTTTACTCCACTATTCTCATCTGAAAAAATACAAAACAAAATTAAAATTAAAATTATTTCATTAAAAATTTATTTTGATATTTTTGTTAGAGCCTTATTACAGAAATAATAAACCTACTCAAAATAAAAAGAGCCAACAACAATACAATACAAACTAATTTATCCATGTTAAACGATAATAATAATAATAATAATAATATGTTAACTTCTCTTTGAGAATTTTGTTTGTCTATGAATATAATATAAGTTTAATATGAATTACAGATCTATTTAAAGGAAGAAGAATAGATTTTGATAATATAAATATTTATCATTATTAAAAAGTTAGGAAAAAGAATAATAGATTTGGATAGTATAAATATTTCTTATTATTAAAATATTAAGAAAAAGAATAATAGATTTTGATAATATAATATTTTTCATTATCAAAAGATTTGCATGTAGATTATCACCATCCAAAAACGAAATTCATCTTATTTATCTTCTAAATATTTGGAAAGAAAATGTTTAAAGGATAGACTTGCACCTAATTAAACACTAAGCAATTTTTATTTAGTTTAGTTATTGTTAATATTAAGCCAGACTTGATATAATTAATTTGAATTCATCTAATATTAATAAATCGAAGTAAACCATAAGTTTATTTTTTTAGTATTCAAAACTAAGAGTTTTGATTTGAAATTGGGTAGATCTAATTATAAGGTACCTTGAAGGCTTGAACAAGTAAAATTTGACGAAATGATCTTAAAAAGTCTCTTAAATGCGCGGATGACCTACGCATAAATTTAATTGCACAAATGACTACTTCAAAATATTTTGACGAAATTACTTCAGTCGCGTAACGCGAAGGGCATGATCGTCTCGCGAAGGAAAAGTATTTGAAAAGTCCAGAATGATTGTGTCATTCGCGTTACGCGGCAGAAGTAATTTCACAAACTTTTCACTTCGCGTGACGATCCTGCCATTCCCATTACACGACGGGTAAAGTGGTCATTCGTGCAATTGACCAGCGCATTAAAGACCTTTTTATGAACAATTTGTCAAATTTTACGTATGTAAGAGTTCTCTCTTTATTTATTTATCATTTTCTAAGCCCAATTAAAATATATTAATTTATTAGTCAAAACTCTATTAGCCCTGACAAATTTGTCAATCACTTTTGGTGTAAGGGCTCTCTCTACCTTTAGCGCATTTGTTCCCTGAAGTCTTCTCGAGAAATTAACAAAGAAAAAATATGTAGTCCTAATGTCCCTTATTTTTAGGTTCTTATTCAAACAATAGATCTTGTAGTTATGACGGTTTTATTCGAAGCTCTTCGTCCACATTACTAAGGATTGGACATCTAACATTAACATATATATATATATATGGAACAAGACTAAAAGATAAATAAACCGTTGAGTTAGAATTATTTTACCTTTTTTTTTTTTGAAAGCGTTAGAGAATGTACTTTGACAAAGATGTTTTTTATTAAAAATATTATATATTATTTATTTTTTTCATAATTATATATAACATACTATTTATAATAAATATATATCACCATAATTAAAAGTAGTATATATATATATATATATAATTCCTTTTTTTAATTCTCAAGATATATTATTTATTTATATAAATATTATTTTTCTCAAAATTATATATTTATAATAAAAAATATAATTTATATATAATTATAGACTTTTATAAATAATTTTATATTTTTATCATATTCTACCTAATTTAAATAGAGATATTATAAATACAATTTTCTCTTATTATATATAATATAAAAAAATTATATCTTTCAATGTAAGTATTTTTTTTTATTCCTCATTTATTTCTCAATATATAATATTTATATAAATATATATAACACTTCATATAATATAATTTATATATATATATATATATATATATATATATATATAATTATGAAGCTGTTTATAAATTATTTATTATTTTTATTATATATATAACTTTTTTTCTGCTCATATATATATATATATATATATATATATATATATATATATATATATATATATATATATATAATTATGAAACTTTTACATTTTATCAATTTTATAATTAAAATATAAAGATAGAATAAATAAATAAAATCATTAATATATAAATCAGTTTTATCAAATCATTTATTATATATGTAACCTTAGGAATAGCTCCCTCCGCAGCTTAGCACGTGTCGCAATATGGGAAATATCGTGGGGTGACTTGAGGTTCGATACATTTCAACCTTGGTTTACGTGACAAATGTTTTAAAAAAATATTATTTTAAAAAATTTTAAAAATAATACCGAATAACTTTGGAATTAATCATGTAAAAATAATTAATTTTGTTCAAATTTTAATAATTTGGGAGCCAAATAACAATTTAGTAAAAACCTGGTTTAAATTAATCTAACATAACTTTTAAAAGATAATTTATTTGAAATCAGAGTCGCCAAATGATTTTAGGAAAATCAATAAAATAATATGTATATAAACGTATTTATACTAGAGTTTCTGTAAAAGGTTCGTATTTTTGGTTACGCTAGGGAAAAGGCTTTTGCGTTATTTCCTCTACGCCCGTCAAATGACAGTTTTAAAATTTTAAAATAACCAAAGTCGATTGATTTAAGATTTATTTATAACATTTATTTTCTTTAATTAATAGTCCGGGGGTCCTAAACAAGGATATGCTTAGAATGCATAAATAATTATACAAAATTATTTAGAAATGCGCATATGTAATTGCGTTGATATAAACTGAGTAAAAACCCTGAAAAATATTTAAAAAAAACGTTAAAACTTAAAAGATAAATTCTAAACAGGGCCTTAGCCAAAATATTTGTATAGAAAATATCCCGAAAAAAAATTTAAATATCACTTTTTGACCTTTTGGATTATATGAAAAATAGATTCGGGTTCTAAAATTACAAAAATAATTTTGGATTTTGAAAAGTGGAACCAAATAGGCCTTAGGACCGGAGTCCTAGGGTCGATTTTAGTGATCTGGGCTCGGATAGGGTCGATCAAGACCAGGGCTCGGAAACATGGATCAAGGGACATGCTCGATCCTAGGTTCGAGAGGCTCGGTCTCGAACTCGGACTACTCGATCGAGGGACTGGAGGGCTCAATATTGGGGTTCAGGAAGCTCAATCCTGAACTCAAGTTGCTCGGTCCTAGGTCTAGGAGGCTTAGTCCTAGGTTTAGGTTTCTTCGGTCGTGGACTTGGGAGGCTCAGTCCTAGGTTAGAATTCTCGGTCTAAGGTTATAAATCTCGGTTGGGTTCATTAGTCATTGCTCAAAAACACTACTAGTCTTGAGTCTCGGTCCTAACTCAAGAACATCAGTCCTCGGTCTCGGTCCTAACTCAAGAAAACCGATCCTTGGTCTCGGTCCGGGCCGAATATTCATGATCCTATTTCTCGGTCCCGGTCCTATTGAACTCGGTCATCGGGAACCAAGTGTTCTTGATTTGGTCATAAATTACAGAGGCTAAAACTTTTAATACAAATCATGGAATCATGATCTACAATGGAGAATAAAAGACCTAACCCTAATCAAAATTAATCGATCTTTACTAATATCAATTTCTAAAAACCATTTTAAGTTATAATTTGGGATTTTCCCAATTAGGCCATTTCAAAGTCTGATTTTTGTTTTATTAGTTTTGAAATAATGAATATAGTTGAACACAACCAAACAAGAATATCATAACATCACTGTAACAGTTTTTGAAGATGAAATCAAAATCTATTTTCAAAAATACAGTTGGATCAAACATGATTGGGATTATGTTACAGTCATCTGCAAATCATCCTAACATTTTACAAACATGTTTAACAACTATTTGAATAAAAAATAAGATTAAAATTTAAGAAAATGGATTTTCAAAAATTCAGAATTTCAATTCAAATTTTCTTTTTTTTAGTTTAAGGTTATTTAATCGAATCTCTTTCAACAGAAAGTTCATATAACATCTAGGGATTGATTCTAAACAAATCACATAATTAAACCCTAGAAAAGATCAAACCGATCAAACTTGGAAAATCCAATTTTCAATCACAAATTGAATTACAAAGGTTCTGAATGCATACCAACGATTGAAGAACACTCTAAAGAGTTGTTGGAAGCTTTCCAGAAGTCTGGATCAAAGCTTTGATCACCGAAGATGGTTTTCACAAAAACCAGTTTTTGGCAAAATCTGAATTTTTTGATTTTGTAATGTAATATGGATTGATAGAGAAACGCTTAAGGACTATTTATAGTAGCTTTAGGTCGGTTGAGGAGGACGAATTCAACTCCAAATTGATGATCGAAGTTCTTATCCCTAAATCTTATCTCATTCGTGGCAGCCTTGTTCTAGGGCAAGGTGTCAATCCTAACTATATAGTTATTGATGGTGAGGATAAGGCGTGCAAGTGGAAAGAAAAACGAATAGATAAGGTGGAGAAATGACGAAACTATCCCTTTTGGAAGAAACGTCGGAGATCGTCGCGGCTTGTAGGAGCTCGCGAAGACGACAATCAAAACGACGTCGTTTTGATCCGTACAAAATGTGTCGTTAAGCGTTATGTCTACGTTTGAGCGACTTGACTAACGGGTGTGACGTCCTGTTAGTTGTTTCTATGTGAACGGGCGTGCACATGCTCCATTACAGCGGGCATGCATGGCTGATTCTTGGGTGCTGGATGAAAATCCAACACTAATCCGATAGTCCAGGATTCTGCTGCAATTTACTTTCCTATTTGTGGCTACACCTGATTATCAGTTTTATTTTGTATAAAAAAGTTATTTGAAATTGAATTTTAATCATTTTCTTGCGGCTTTCTTCAACAAAAATTTCACAAAAAGTATTTTTTAGAAACATAATAAAAATAATGTTCATTTCTTTTTATTTTTGAGTATTTATTTAATTGTTCTAAGCCATAAATTAAACATAATTTATATTTAAAATCATAATTAAATAATTTCAACTCCTTCTTGTGTTTAATTTAGATAAATAAATATAATATTTTAACTTTAAATTATTTTTGATTTTATTAAAATTTTCTAATTAAGGTTTAATTATCATAATAATCGACTCTAATTTAATTTTTAATCTCTTTTTAAATATTTTGAATTATAAATTTTAAAATATTATTTTATTATTATTATTATTATTATTTAATAATATTATTTGTAAATTAGAGTAGGTTAAATGATATGTTTATAATATAAAAATATTATCCTCGCAATAATTAAAAAAAAAATCTATTTCCTAGTCAATTTCTCTTAATTATATATATAATATAATATAATATAATATAATATAATATAATATAATATAATATAATATCACTTCATATATAATAAAATATACATATATAATTATCAATCTTTTATAAGTTATTTCATATTTTTATAATATTTTATATAATTAACATAAAAAGATATAATATATAAACTCTCTTATTTTCCACCCATTAATTATTTTTCTATATTTTTAACTTTCCTCTTCTTACTAATTTTTAAATATATATTTATATATTTAAATAAATAGATTAATTAATATATCAATTAAAATTAAATAAAGTATATATTAATACATTAGTCTCACAATAAATAAGAAAGATATAATTTTTTTTTATAATATGATTTTCTCTTCAATTATTATAATTATTCATAGGAAGTAATTTGTGCAATTACATTGTAATATTGCATAATAGAAAAAAAATTTAACTAGGACTAGCAATTCTTAGAACAAATACATTTGAGGTTAAGAAAAGTTCCGCATGTTCCGGAAATGTTGCCTTCACTAATGCAACGTTCATTACATTTGTAGAGAAAGAAACAAACACCATGAAAAGTTTTGCTTGGACTTTTGCAAATGTTCGCCTCAACTAATTTTACTCCACTATTCTCATCTGAAAACAAAAAAAAATTATTTCATTACAATTTTTATTTGGATATTTTTAATAGAACCTGATTAGAGAAATAATTAACTTACTTAAAATGAAAAGAGCCAATAACAATACAATACATACTAATTTATCCATGTTAAATGATAATAATAATAATATGTTAACTTCTCTTTGAGAATTTTGTTTGTCTATGAATATAATATAAGTTTAATATGAATTACAGATCTATTTAAAGGGAAGAAAGAATAATAGATTTTGATAATATAAATATTTCTCATTATTAAAATATTGAGAAAAAGAATAATAGATTTTGATAATATAATATTTGTTATTATCAAAAAAAAAAAGATTTGCATTATCACCATCCAAAAAAGAATTCACATATTTATCTTTTTAAATATTTAGAAAGAGAATGTTTAAAGATAGACTTGCACCTAATTAAACACTAAGGTCCTGTTTGTTGTAGCATTTAATCAATGATATTCTCTCATTAAATTAATTATTTAATTATTTTCTTTTTCTATATTTGTAGTAGATTTCAAAAGTAAAAAAAAAAAAAAATTAATAAAAGGGTAGTTTATTCAATTTCATCATGTCAAAATTCATATAGACACATTTTTTATTTAGTTATTGTTATTATTATTAGCTAGGTTAGATATAATTAATTTGAATTCATCAAATATTAATAAAGTCAAAAATAAAGACAATCATAGGACATCTTTCTAAAACTCCCATTTTGAAAACTAACTACAAAAATCATGAACTGAACATCCAAGAATTTTGTTTTGAAACTTGGTACATCTAATTATAAGATCTAATTATAATTAAGGATACCATAAGCAATGTATTTCATATACAATTTTAATATATTAATTTATTAATATTTTCTGAATACATGATGTTTTGTGTAAAAAAAATATATATTTTTGTTTGTTTGGCTTAATTTTTTTTAAATAACTAAAATTTCAATCAAAATTAAGAAAATACTTTTGCTTAGGGCATGTTTGATTGCATTCATACAATTATTTTTAAAAAAAATTATATTTTTCAAATACTTTGATTTCCACCCCTATTTTTTTAAACTCACTCATTTTTGTAATTTTATGACTTGGTATATGTTTGCCTTATTAGAACATCTTCAACCCATACACTTATTTTCAAACCTCAAATGCATAAATATCACATCAAATAATAATTCATCTTCAACCCAAAAACTTATTTTCAAACTCAAAAAAATATTCTAAGAATATTCCATTTTATACAATCTTTTTTATTTATTCAATAACTACCTATATTTTATCAACTTTACAAATTAAACTCCAATACTTTTTCAAACTCACCTCAATTAAAAATATTTATAATAAAATTAATTATAAATCAATAATTTATATAATACTTATGGTAAGAAATTAAATTTTTATTTTTAAATATTTATAAGAAATATAATAATTGTATTTTGTTATTTTTTAATTTTTATCAATATTATTTATTATTATAAATTTATGATAGGTAACAAATATTAATAAAAAAATATAAAATAAATAAAAATTAAACATATAAAAAAATTATATATAAAAAAATAAATATAATAATTCACTTTAATAAAAAATGAAAGGACTAAATTAAATGTTTAAAATAAATTATATAAAAAAAGGTTAAATATTTAAATTAAAATATTTTTAAATTTGAAGAACCTTTTTAATTTTTAATTAATATTATGTGTATGTGAATAGTATTTGGGAGGGAGAAAATGGGAGTGATGTACGCTTGGAGATTGGAGCTAAAAACTCATTATGAATATGAGAATGGTGTAGGATTGGAGTTGATTATAGTATTGTTCTTAGGCCTCGTTCTCAACCAAAATCAAATTACTTTTTTTAATTAATCACTTCTCAACAATCACATCACTCATTTCATTAACTAAAATACTAAAATACCCTTTAAGTCTTTTTACCCAAAATAATTATTACCTCCTCAAAATCATCACCTATCAATCAATTTTTCTCTCTCTTGGTTTTTTAAAAAACTCCTAACCGAACAAGGCCTTATATTTGTATATATTTTCTATCAAGTACCACACAGAAGTGAAATCGTCCTTAATATCAAGTTTTAGCAGGTTAGGAAAAACATTAAAGTTACCTAAAAAAATAAAGTGTAAAAATATTTCTAAAAATGGCCAAAATCATATAAGGAGAGAACGTCAATACGACTAATGTGTGAGACATAGCGTCGAGACCATTTTCTACACGTAATAAAACACTGAGCCCATTTGATAGAATCTTTCATTCTTGGTGTTTAATTTACACAAAACTATCTTTTCTAATTTTGAGATAAACATTGTGACGACTCTTTGTCGTAATATTATTCTAAATAAAAAAAATAAAAATAGACATATTTTAATTATACTATTTATTTCCAATCACGGTTGGGATTTGACGAGACAATTTGTTATAGAGTTTAATTATAAAGTCTAATCGAATGAATTATTCAGAATATATATATATATATATATATATATAGTGAGACAATTTTCATCCAAGCTCTTCTTCCACATGATTAAAGATTGAGCATCTAATATCGATATATATGCTTGACAAGACTAAAAGATAGGCAAACCATTACATTATATTTATTTTACCTTTTGTTTTTTGAAAAGCGTTAGAGAACGTAAGTAATCGCGTCTATCTTTAAGTATTATATATATATATATATATATATATATATATATATATATATATATATATATATATATATATATATATATATATATATATATATATATATATATATTATAATATTTCAGTATTCATCGAAGGTCTTCGTTAACATGATTAAAGATTTGGGATCTAAAATCAATATATATGTGTGATAAGACTAAAAGATAAACAAACTTTTGCGTTAGATTTATTTTACCTTTTGTTTTTAAAAATCTTAACGTTGGTCTATCTTAACTATTAAGTATACATATTTTAATATTCTATTTTCTAATAATTATATATAACATTTTATTTATAATAAATATATATATCACCATAATTAAAAAAAATATATATATATTTTTTTATTTTTCAATAATTAATATTTATATAAATATTCTTTTTTCTCAAAATTATATATAATAAAAAAATATTTTATATATAAATATAAAACTTTTATTAATTATTTTATATTTTTATCATATTCTACATAATTAAAATAGAAATAGAATAAATCAAAAAATTATTTTTACTAATTTATATATACAATTTTCTCAAATCATATATAATATATAAAAAGTAATATCTTTCACTATAATTAAAAAAAAATAATTTCATTCCTCACTTATTTCTCAATATATAATATTTATATAAATATAAATATATATAACACTCCATATATATATATATATATATATATATATATATATATATATATATATATATATATATATATATATATATATATATATATATATATATATATAAATATGAAACTTTTATATTTTTATCATATTTTATAATAAAAATATAAAGATAGAATAGATGAAAAAACCATTAATATATATATATATATATATATATATTAACCGGGATCCGGCTAAGGGAGAATCTCTAACTACACTCAACGGTTGGCGTTAATCCAGTTAAGAATTAACACCGGTTTCAATATTACACAAATTGTCACAAACCCTTGAACCGAGTTCAAGTGCGGAAGTGGTTTATTTCAGGTTGAAGCGACACACGTGATGAATAGAGATGCGGTTTGGAGAATGTCAGTTGAGAATTAGTGAGGCAGTTAGAATGATATGAGCCGGTTAGAATGTGGAACCGGAAGTAAGTAAAGCACGAGACATGTTTTTATGAATGTTCGGAGATAAAACTCCTACGTCACCCCTTCTTCTCAAACCACGAGAAGGATATTCACTAAGGAATACACACACAATACACGATCGAGTCTTATTTACTGCTCGATAATCACTCTTACAATTCTCATAATAATTGTAATATACTTCACACACTTAAGCTTTGAATCTTAGAGAGATAATAATGACTTTGATCACTTTGTAGTTTTTGGCTTGTTCTCTATATTTCACACTTTTTGCACTTGTAACTCTTGTTTAATTTCAGCTTCCTCAGCTTCTCCATTTATAGATGAAATGTGTCAACGATCACATTTCTTCAACTTGAATCTAATTGGTTGAGCAGAGGATCAGCATAACATTAAATGCGGTTTAA
This sequence comes from Impatiens glandulifera, assembly GCF_907164915.1. Classification (NCBI taxonomy): domain Eukaryota; kingdom Viridiplantae; phylum Streptophyta; class Magnoliopsida; order Ericales; family Balsaminaceae; genus Impatiens; species Impatiens glandulifera. The sequence continues at coordinate 5,024,092 of NC_061865.1, forward strand.
GCATAACATTGTTGGGCCTTTGGGTCCAGCCCAATTAGGCATTTAATAAAACAAGCAAAACCCTAAGAATGTTGCTCATTCTATCACTTCTAGAGAGAGAAGTCATTCTACAAAGAAGAGAAGAAACAGAGGAGAAGAAACAGAGGAAGAAGAAGAGAAGGAGGCAGTAGATCTCTTACATTTTCACCTTCAGTGAAATTTGCTGGTTGACCCCGTGGTTTTTTACCCTCCAGGTTGAGAGGGTTTTCCACGTAAATCTGGTGTTGTTTTGTTCTGTATTTGATCTTCTGTTTTAGACTTGGATAACCTGTGCATTTACCCGTCTCACATTGCTAGATTACAATATAAAAGTAATCTTCATTTCAAAATTCATAACAAGTGGTATCAGAGCTGTTAGGTTTATTTTGAAGAGTGCTTTTGTAGGTTGAGATGGAAGGCAATAACACAATGATCAGGTTGACAAATAATAACTGGCAGATTTGGAAATCCAAGATGGAGGATATCATTTACTGGAAAGACTTGTATGAGCCGGTTGAAGGAGATAGTGCGAAGCCAAAAGATACGTCTGACAGTGATTGGACAAAATTGAACAGGAAAGCAGTTGGCACAATCAGACAATGGCTTGATGATAGCGTGTACCACCATGTAGCAAGTGAAAAGAGTGCACATGAGTTGTGGAAAAAGCTGAAGTCATTGTATGAGCAGAAAATAGCAGGTAACAAAGCGTTTCTGATTCGAAAGTTAGTAAATCTGAAATTCAGAGAACGTGCAGGTATTGCTGAGCATTTAAATGATTTCCAGAGCTTGATTAATCAATTGTCAGTGATGGAGATGACCTTAGAAGATGAGTTGCAAGCTTTATTGCTCTTGAGATCATTGTCCGACAGTTGGGAGACATTGGTTGTGACAGTCAGTAATGCAGCTCCGAATGGTGTTCTTACTATAAGTATAGTTACTAGCAACTTGTTCAATAAGAAGACAAAAAGGAAGTCAACTAATACAAATAGTGCACAGGCCCTTGTCACAGAGAACAGGGGAAAAGCTGAATACCGACAACAATCAAGAGACCATAGCAAGTCCAGAGGCAGATCAAAATCTAAGGGAAGACAATGTTATCACTATGGTAAAGAAGGTCACATGAAGAAAAATTGTAGAGCCTGAAAAAGACTACAGAATGAAGGCAAAAATCAGAAGAAAGATGATGAAAACAGAAATACCACAGCCACAGTAACTGCAGAGGATGTAGTTATTCTTTCTTGTGAAAAGGAACAATATCTACATGTAGAAGATTACCAAGGAGTTGAGTGGATAGTTGATACAGGTGCTTGCTATCATGCTACACCGAATAAAGAGTTCTTCACCACGTACAAGGCTGGAGATCTTGGTACAGTGAAGATGGGTAATACTAGTCACTCAAGCATTGTGGGTATTGGTGACATTTATTTGCAGACAGAACAGGGGCATCGGTTAACACTGAAAGATGTGCGGCATATTCCTGATTTGCGTCTAAATTTGATATCAGGTGATGCATTGGACAAAGATGGATTCAAGCATTATCTTGGTGGTGGTGAATGGAAACTCAGCAAAGGATCAATGATTGTAGCAAAAGGGAAGTCGTGGCACTCATTGTACAGAACACATGTGAAGGTACTCAAAGATGATCTGAATGCAGTACAAGCTGAAAGCTCTCTAAATCTGTGGCATCAACTTCTTGGCCACATGAGTGAGAAAGGGCTGCGAATTCTGGTGAGGAAGCTGCACATCCCCTCAACCAAAGATGAGGTTCTGGATCTATGCGACTACTGCCCATTTGGTAAGCAACATCGAGTCTCTTTTAGTCAGACATCAGAAAGAAAACATAATGTGTTAGACTTGATTTATTCTGATGTGTGTGGTCCTTTTGAAGTGGAGTCATTGGGTGGCAATCGATATTTTTTAACATTTATTGATGATGCGTCTAGAAAGGTGTGGGTTTATTTTATGAGAACAAAAGATCAGGTATTCAATTACTTTCAAGAGTTCCATGTCATGGTAGAAAGAGAGACAAACAGTAAGCTGAAATGTCTTCGCTCTGATAACGGGGGAGAGTATACCTCCAAGGAATTTAAAGCATACTGTACCAAATATGGTATTCTACATGAGAAGACAGTGCTTGGAACTCCACAGCACAATGGTGTGGCTGAGAGAATGAATCGCACCATTGTAGAAAAGGTGAGATGCATGCTGAAGATGGCAAAGTTGCCAAAACAATTTTGGGGAGGAGCAGTTCGCACAGCCTGCTATCTCATAAACAGGTCACCCTCTGTTCCTTTGAAGTTTGAAATACCAGAAAGTGTATGGTCTAAGAAGAATATTTCATACTCGCATCTAAGGGTGTTTGGATGCAAAGCATATGTGCATATTTCAAAGGAGCAAAGATCCAAGTTGGATGATAAAGCAATTCCATGTATTTTCCTTGGGGTATGGAAATGAGGAATTTGGGTACAGATTATGAGACCCAGAAAAGAAGAGAATTGTTAGATGCAGAGATGTTGTGTTCTTCGAGGGTCAGAATGGGATAAATCCAGAAATCATTGAGAAGTCAGAGAGGGTTGATGAGTCCATAGAACTCATACCAATTCCTTCACATGTACAGTCAACAGTAACAGATGAAGATGAACAAAATGAAGAAGCCACTGAGGAAACCTCTGCCATGAATGGTAGTAATTATGATGAGACTGTTTATGGTGTTCCTGAGCAGGGGGAGCAACATGGTCAAGAGGAGCCAGAAGAGCCCCCATTAAGAAGGTCTGAGAGAGAGCATCAACCTTCTAAAAGGTACCCCTTTTCTTCAGAGTATATATTATTGACAGAAGAAGGAGAGCCAAAAAGTTTTCAGGAGGCACAAGTTCATAAAGACAAAGCTAAGTGGCAGAATGCAATGAAAGATGAGATGAAGTCATTGCAAGAGATGGGCACATATGAGCTGGTGGAACTTCCTAAGGGCCGAAAGGCATTGAGAAACAAATGGGTGTTCAAGCTAAAGAGAGATGAAAATGGAGAAATTATGAAGTACAAAGCTCGACTTGTTGTAAAGGGTTTTGGACAGAAACAGGGCATCGACTTTGAGGAGATTTTCTCACCAGTGGTAAAGATGACTTCCATTCGTACAGTGTTAGGTCTAGTAGCTAACTTAGACCTTGAGCTTGAGCAACTTGATGTAAAAACTGCATTTCTCCATGGTAACTTGGAAGAAGAGGTCTACATGGTGCAACTAGAGGGTTTTGAAGTGAAAGAAAAGGAGAACATGGTTTGCAAATTGAAGAAGAGTCTATACGGGTTGAAACAAGCTCCGAGACAGTGGTACAAGAAATTTGACTCTTTTATGATGAGTCATAGGTACCAGAGAACCAAGGCAGATCCGTGTGTTACTTCAAAAGATTTTCTAATGGAAAATTTCTAATCCTTTTACTTTATGTTGATGATATGTTGATGATATGTTGATTGTAGGACATGATGCTGAGAAAATAGCAATGTTGAAGAAGGAGATGTCCAAGACATTTGACATGAAGGACATGGGCCAAGCACGTCAGATATTGGGAATGCAGATTACTCGTGACAGAAAAGCTAAGAGACTTTGGTTGTCACAAGAGAAGTACATTGAAAGGGTGCTTGAAAGATTCAACATGCAAGGAGCAAAGGAAGTAAGTTGTCCACTTCCTAGCCATTTTAAATTGAGCAAGAAGATGTGTCCATCAACAGAGAAAGAAAATGATGAAATGTCAAGTGTTCCATACTCCTCAGTTGTAGGGAGTTTGATGTATGCAATGGTTTGCCCTAGGTCAGATATAGCGCATGCAGTCGGTGTGGTAAGTAGGTTCCTCTCTAATCCAGGAAAACAACATTGGGAAGCAGTGAAGTGGATTCTTAGATATCTAAGAGGCACTTCCAATTTGTGTTTGAGTTTTGGAAATGGTGAAGCTGTGTTAGAAGGTTACACAGATGCTGATATGGCTGGAGATTTAGATCACAGAAAATCCACTTCGGGTTATGTGTTTACTTTTGCAGGGGGAGCCGTGTCATGGCAATCCAAATTGCAGAAATGTGTGGCTTTATCAACAACAGAAGCAGAATACATTGCAGCAACTGAAGCTGGTAAGGAGTTATTGTGGATGATTAGATTTCTCCTAGAGCTTGGTATGCAACAAGAAGATGCAATTGTTTTCTGTGATAGCCAGAGTGCCATAGATTTGAGCAAGAATGCTACATATCATTCCAGAACTAAGCATATTGATGTGAAGTTTCATTGGTTAAGAGATGTAATAGAAAACCAGCAGATGAAGTTGAAGAAAATCCACACAGATAAGAACCTGTCAGACATGTTTACGAAGATTGTTCCAAAAGACAAGCTCGAGCTCTGTTGTCGGCTTGTCGGCATGAATACCAAGTGATGACTTGAAGATCGGTGTACCTCTCTCCGTGGGCTGGAGGGGGAGATTGTTGGGCCTTTGGGTCCAGCCCAATTAGACATTTAATAAAACAAGCAAAACCCTAAGAATACTGCTCATTCTATCACTTCTAGAGAGAGAAGCCATTCTGCAAAGAAGAGAAGAAACAGAGGAAGAAGAAGAGAAGGAGGCAGTAGATCTCTTACATTTTCACCTTCAGTGAAATTTGCTGGTTGGCCCCGTGGTTTTTTACCCTCCAGGTTGAGAGGGTTTTCCACGTAAATCTAGTGTTGTTTTGTTCTGTGTTTGATCTTCTGTTTTAGACTTGGATAACCTGTGCATTTACCCATCTCACATTGCTAGATTCCAGTATAAAAGTAATCTTCATTTCAAAATTCCCAACATATTTCACACTTTTTGCACTTGTAACTCTTGTTTAATTTCAGCTTCCTCGGCTTCTCCTTTTATAGATGAAATGTGCCAACGGTCACATTTCTTCAACTTGAATCTAATTGGTTGAGCAGATGATCAGCTTAACATTAAATGCGGTTTAAGCTTCCAAGGTATGGAACAGACCGGCTTGATTTGTCTTTGCTTGATTATGGCAACTGTCGGTTTCACAGTTACTTGCACTTGGGAGGTTGCTCCTTTGACTTATACCAGAAAGAAAACTTTTCTTCAGGCTATCTTCTGCAGCCTGTAGCGTATCATCAGACTTGTATGAATATGGCAATTTCACAGTCTGATCCTTTGATGTCATCTTTTGCATATACCCAAAGTGTTACTTGCACAAATTTGTAAATTGTTCTTTATTTGATATTCTTGACTTCTTTCTCTAAATAGTCTTCTCGTTGGATTTGGATTGAATACTTCATTTCAACTGATCATGTTGACCGGTTGTTCATTTCAACCGGACAGCTTCCGGTTTTGGATTTGTCACTTGCTTCTTTTAGCCGGTTTGATTACTTGACCGGTTGTAGTTCTTGACCGTTCCTGCACAATAAGTTTATTTTGTTAAGTTCTATTCAACCGGTCAATTTTATCTAACAATTTCTCCCCTTTTGATTATTTTATTTAAAATATTCAAAACCATGCGTCCGGTGATTGTTTAAGGAGTTTGTTTTGAAAAAAAATATTTTAGAAAAGACTTTGAAAAATTTTGTAAAAAATTTATGAGAAATTTTATCTTTGAAAAATTTTATTTGAGAAATTTTATGAAAATTTTTATCTTTTATCTACCAATATACATTCTCAAATCATTTATAATAATAAAAAAAAGGTTACATCTCTCAAAGTAATAAAAAAAACATCTCTTTCTTTGTCTATTTTTCAATATATAATATAAGGCCATCTCCAATCCAAATACCTATTCTCAAACCCAAAATGCAGTAAACATCCCATCAAACAGTAATTCATCTCCAACCCAAAAACCCAAACTCAAACTCAAAAGAATATTCTCAGAATATTCCTTTTTATAATAATTTTTAATTTTTTCAATATTATCTATATATTTATCTAAAATTACAAATTGAACCCATAACTTTACAATAACTTATTAATTACTTTTAAATTCTAATTATAAATCAATTATTTATACAACTGTATAAAACAAATTAAACATTATTAAATAAACACAAATTACATTTCATAAACAAAAAAAATACAACAAAACAAACCTTTTAAATTATTGTACTTTTTTAGTTTTTCTACGTGTTTTATTTTATTAAAATTGTTTTTATTATTTATTATTTTTTATAAATATTGTTTATTATTATAAAATATAAATAAGTTACAATATAAATAAATTAAAATATAAATAAATAAAATAGGTAAATAAATTAAAATATAAATAAGTTATGTAAATTAATTAAAAATAAACTAAAAGGACTAAAATGAAAAGTTTTGAAAACTTTTGAGTATGTGAACAGTGTTCCTGCAAATTTGGGTATGGAGGAGAGAGAATTTGCAGAAAAACTCAAAATGCAGTTGAGTTTGCAGGTGGATTGAAGAGCTAAAACCTATTATAGAGATGGGTTTGCAGGTGAGTTGGAGATGATCTAAACTATTATATATATATATATATATATATAATATCACTTCATATATAATAAAATATACATATATAATTATCAATCTTTATAAATTATTTTATATAATAAAAATAAAAATATATAATATATAACTTTTCTCTTTTTCCTTTATTTTTCTATATTTTTATCTTTCCTCTTCTTACTAATATTTAAATATGTATTTATATATTAGTGAATTAATTAATTAATATATTTTTCATAATAATTTTAAAAATATTATATTTCCTCATCTATTCCTGAATATATAATACTTATATAATATAAATAAATATATATATAAATATTTCATGCTCATAATTATATATATATATATATATATAATATATATATATATATAATATATATATATATATATATAACAATCTTTTATAAATTATTTTATATTTTTATTATATTTTATATAATTAAAATAAAAAATATTTTATAAATTTAATAAATTTTATTCTTTTCCAATCTATTAATTTTATTCTATTTCTATTTATTAATATTTTTAAATAACTTAAAAAAACAACATTATTTTATTTCACTTTTATTTATTAAATTAATTAATTTATTAAATAAAATATTAAAATATTTCTATTTAAAATTATCATTTTTTATTTTATTTATTTATATCAAAAACAAATTTTTACTTTCTTAAATTATCACAAATCATTATTATTAATTTTTTTTTAACGTAAATCAAATAACCATACAGAAACAAGTCCTAAAGACTAAGACATCTTAAAAATAAAATAACGTATAAATATTTTGTTTTGCTTTCCATTTTCTATATTTTTTTTTTTCAATTCAGATTATATATAAAATATTTATTGCATAATTGTTGTGGGCCGGGTTTTAACTAACTTCTCATTTAAAATAAATATATTATTCAAATATATTTTTAATAAAAAAATGAAAAAAAATATTAATTTTATTTACAAAATTAAATAAATATATCAAATTTATTATTAAAATTGTAAAATTCTATTAATACATACAAATTTGTTAAAAATCTCCAATATAATTAATATTTTGCTCAACTAATATTAATATTTATATTCTAATGATGGGCAAAGGATGGGCAAAGAGATAATTAAAAAAGATCTCTTTTTCTTATTAAAAGATGCGATTGAATTCACATATATTTTAAAGAGAATAATTTTCTCATTTGAAAATAATTCAAAATAAAAATGAAAAGGGTTTAAATAGAACATGAAAACGTGAATATATATATATAATAATATTAATATATATATATATATATATATCATGAGGAGTGATGGAGGGAGGAAATTTGCTGAAAGAATTTGGTGAGAAAATGACGTAACATCACCTTCATTTCATTGTTTGGAAATGTAAAAGTGGGAGGAAAGAGAGAAAATAGAGAAATTATTTGATTTTTTCGACGAATAAGATTATGCCAGGTCATTCCCTCACCAAATTCTCTCACCTAATCATTTCTCATATATTATTATCAATTAATACACATCTTATCATCAAATAAATAAAAATTATTTTTAAATATTTAAAACATAATTTTACACATCCCTTATTAGTGACCCTAAATCTACTTCACCTACTACTCGATCATAGTTGTCGCGTGACCTCCCCAAATTCTGACCGTCGTCATCGTGACCTCCCCAAGCACGACCTCATTTTCTGTGACCAAATGGTCCATGTGTCTCTCACATAGGGGGAGATTGAAATGATTAAAAAAACAATCATTTTAAACTCTCTTAGAGGTCGTGTAAGACAATTTAGTCACAATGATCTCAATGCATTTTCTCAAAACATCACGTACCCGGGTTTGGTGTAAGCAAATCGAAAAAACCAATTTTTTTTTTATGAAATTTATATACATAAATAAAATTTTACAGTAAATTTCTAAAATAAAATGGTAGAATAGATTGACGTAAGCCATGACGAATACTCAACGAGTATCTTCTTCATCTCTCTATCATTCATTGTTTGACCGCCGGCCACTCCTCCGATCACTTCCTATATCTTCTACTGCCTATAAATTCAACTCATACTCAAACCAGAAGAAAAGCAAAAACCAGAACAGAAATGGCGAAAGTTGGAAGAATCAAATTAGGATCTCAAGGTCTAGAAGTATCACAACAAGGTCTAGGATGTATGGGAATGTCCGCCTTCTACGGTCCTCCTAAAGCCGACGAAGACATGATCAAACTCATCCATCACGCCATTGATACCGGAGTTACCTTCCTTGATACCTCCGATATCTACGGTCCTCACACCAACGAAATCCTTCTCAGCAAGGTATATATATAAATATATATTATCAGATTCCAAACCCTAGCTAGTTAGCTAAATCGACTAATTAGTTAAACGAATTCTCTTCTTACATTCTTACAGGCCTTGAAAGGAGATCAGATAAGAGAGAAAGTAGAATTAGCAACGAAATTCGGTATCAATATGGTTGATGGTAACAGAGAGATCCGTGGTGATCCTGCTTATGTTCGATCTGCTTGTGAAGCTAGTTTGAAGCGTCTCGATATTGATTGTATTGATCTCTATTATCAGCATCGGATCGACACTCGCGTTCCTATTGAACTCACGGTTTGTACTTACTTTTACTTTATTTGATTCTGTAAATGAAATCTTATAATTTGCATCATTGTTGAATTTCTAGATAGGTGAACTGAAGAAACTTGTTGAAGAGGGGAAGATAAAGTATATTGGTTTGTCTGAGGCTTCATCTTCAACAATTAGAAGAGCTCATGCTGTTCATCCAATTACTGCTATTCAGCTTGAATGGTCTTTGTGGACAAGAGATGTAGAAGAAGACATTATTCCAACTTGCAGGTTTGGATTCAGTTCTATGCATTCTTAGTTCTTACTAGCTAGTTGATTCAGTCTGATTTGGTTTGTAATTGTTTGATTCTTCAGAGAGCTTGGAATTGGGATTGTTGCTTATAGTCCATTGGGAAGAGGTTTCTTCTCATCAGGTCCAAAGATTGTTGATTCATTTGACCCTCAAGATTTCAGAAAGGTATGTTCGATGATCATAGAATGTTTTATACCAGATTGAAACAACAGGGGAGTATTAGAAAGCATAACATACCCATGAAAATTCAAAAGACCTAGCCCATTGATTGAACCATTGATTGAAATAGGGTTCTTGATAACTTTGAACAGGAAAAACCCTGGTTTTCAAAAGAATGAATACCCTGGTAAATTTGGAAATGGGTTAATTATCTGTAATTTAATTCAAATCAATGTGATTTTGTAATATTCGATTTCACTTTTCAAAAGAATTGAATACCCTGGTAAAATTGGAAGTGGGTTAATTGTCTGTAATCGAATTCAAATCAATGGGATTTTGTAATATTCAATTTCATTTTTCAAAAGAATGAATACCCTGGTAAAATTGGAAATGGGTTAATTGTCTGTAATCGAATTCAAATCAAAGTGATTTTTGAATGTTCGATTCTACCTATTTTAGCTCGGAATTGCAATTCAAAAATATTTTTTTTTCTGCTAATTTACCGTTTATATCTTCATAATTGTCATTTCTACTTAAATTAAAAACAATAATAAATCCCAATAATTTTATAAATTTTCCATATATAGGAATTTGAATTGAACCTTGATCTTTCGGATATGGTTCTTTCTTATAATGTTATAGTTTTCGAGAACATAGGAATTTGAATGGATTCCAATTACAAGTCTCCTCATCCAAGTACATCATATTATTTAATTTTTTGAAAATGGTCCGAACCCTTGATCATAGGGACATGAGTTCTTATAATCTGAAAATTTTGTAATGGCATGGCAGTACTTACCAAGGTTTGAAGGTGAAAATTTGGAGCACAACAAGAAAATGTTCGACAGAGTTAACGAAATAGCGACAAGAAAAGGGTGTACGCCAGGTCAGTTGGCATTAGCGTGGGTTCATCACCAAGGGAACGACGTTTGCCCCATTCCGGGTACGACAAAGATAGCTAACTTCAATGAGAATATAGGAGCATTATCGGTCAAGCTAACACGTGAAGAGATGACCGAGCTTGAAGAGATCGTTTCGGCTGATGCTGTGAAAGGTGAAAGATATGCTAGTGTCATGGCAAATGTGTCGTGGAAGAACTCTGAAACTCCTCCACTTTCGGCCTGAAAACTTTGAATAACGCAATTTCTATGGTTATGAACTACTCATGTTGAATAAGTTTGCAAATGTTTACTTTATCGAGGTTTATCATTGTTGAGTTTCTAAGTTTGTCATTGGAAGCCATTAATAAAAAAATATTTAGAATTTACTCTTTATTGGGGGAATGTCACACTATAGTTTAAAAACAATTACAGTATAGTGAAAAATCGTCATATTATTTTTTGAGATTTAAATGAAAAATTATTAGATAGAGAAGTGTGACTTATTAGAACAGATATTTAAAATTTAGAAAAGTATGGAAAATTATTCAATTTAAAAATGTGGATGATTGATTATTTAATTGAGACGATAATAATTCCTATTTTAAATAATTTATTAATTACAGCTTTTTTGAAATAATAAAACTAGCAAATGAGATCTTGTTGGGCGGAAAAGTACGTTATAACTTAATAATATTTGAATTTGATAATGTTATCTCTTAACACCCTAATTTAAGGAATTATTTAAAGATTAGCTAAATAATTTTTGCCAATACATTTAGTCTTCGTCAACCTTCATTAGTAAATTAAAAAAAAAAAAATAGTCATTATTTATTTGGGTATTTAGGCATATGTCTTCTTCTTTTCAATCATTTTCTCCACCTCTTTCAACATCCTTGATTTATTCTCTGGAATTTCGATTGTCTGACGTCCACCTGATCATTTCTTTACTGGTAAATAATTTATATTGTTTTTAGTTTGTGAAGTTATGAGACAAATGTTTCTTTGTTTTTATTTATTTTGATGTATAAGATGAGTCTCGTCACTCTATTTTTGTAAGTTTGTTGGTGAATTTTTCTATTATTTACTTTCAGATCAATTGTATCCCAAGTCTTAATCTTCTATTTATATTCTCTTCAATCAATTTTCTTTTCCATTAACGGGTAACACACAAGGATTTCAACCCGCCCTTGTCGTTTCCAACATCAAGAATCGCGTCTCTATTGTTCATGAGTTGGAAAAAGTTCAATTCACGACATGAGCGAAGTTGTTCAAAATTCATGCCCATTCTCATCGAGTTCTTCATCGCATCATCCCGTCGGTCTCTGTTCTACCGCCGCCATCGACGGATGAAGAGAAAGATATGTGACTAACTCTCGATGTCACTGTCCTTCAGTGGATCTATGTCACAATCTTACAGGATCTCCTTCACATGATATTGGAACCAGACTCTACATCTGAGCAAGCCTAAACACAGCTACGTGAGATTTTTCAAGATAACCGTCATTCTCCTGCGGTATCCTAGTCCAAAAGTTTTCCACCATCATCATGGCAGATTTTCCCGGGGTCTCGGCTTATTGTTAATGTCTCAAAGTCCTGACCGATCAGTTATAGGGCATCGGTAGCCCAGTCTCGAATGACCGCCTCGCATTGTAGTTGATCGCGGGCCTAGCAGAGGCGTAAAACAGGGTGGCGAAGTTACTCCGACAAAGTGATCATTTGCCTCGGTTCTATTAAGCGCGATCCATGTTGATTTTGGAGGAATCTGGTTTGGCGAAGTGGGTGACCTCTAGTTCGGCACCGACGTCGGAAGTAGCTATTGTCTCCGACGCGTCTAAGACGAATGAGTCACAATGTATGTCACCATGGGGATCTCGATAGAAGCCAAAGATGAAGGGCTCTCGTAATGGGGGTCGATCGGGGCAGTCAAGTACCAAGTCCAAAGTGAGCCTCCTTCTCCCTAGCCGCAACAATCGGTTGATCATTCAGGCCCGCCCTCATTGTCTTGATTGTGGCCATGTGCTTTTCCTCCATGCCCGTATCCAATGGCTCAATGGAAGAGAGATCCTTCCAGATCTCGTCCATCGACGCCACAATAATAGTCAGGTCTCTTTGACTCGCGTCCGCAAGCATACATGGCTTAGTCCCACCAACTCTGACGGACATTGAAGTGGCCATGTATACCCTTGATATTACGTCTCTTGATCCGACATGGTACATGGACACTGATGCGACGTCCCACAACATCTCAACAAGGTACTCTCTCGTATTATTATTTCAATTCAAACATTATACATGATATTTTTGTAGGTAATGTTAATATGATTCTAGTTTCGGGTATTGGGCATACCACTATTTCTTCTTTGAATCATAAACTTACCTTGAATAATGTTCTCCATGCTCTTACTCTTGTTATAAATCCAGTTTCTGCTCGTAAATTCACTACGAATAATTTCGTGTCCGTTGAGTTTGATCCTTTTGGGTTTTCTGCTAAGGATTTTCGGACGGGGACGCGTCTAATGAGATGTGACTGTCGGAGGGATCTATATCCGGTCATAACTAGAAGTCAGGTGTCGTCTTCTGTTTTTGCTGCTTTGTCTCCATCTTTGTGGCATAGTCGCTTAAGTCATCCTCCTGACAACTCTAGTTTTGAATATCTTAGATTAAATAAATTAATTCACTGTAATAAATAATATGTTTCTCATATTTGTCACATGTTCGTTTTCCGTTTAAGATTTCTATTTCGATTTCTTTGTAACCGTTTGACATTATTCATAGTGATGAATGGATGTCTCCCTAGGTTAAGTTCTATGGCCATAGATATTATGTTTTGTTTCACGATGACTTTTCGTCTTTTTGTGGACTTTTTTCTTTATCTCATAAATCTCAAATGTTTAGTGTTTTTTTGCAATTTCGGATACTCGTCAAAACCCAATTTGAGAGGGATATACAATATTTTCAATGTAATAATGAGAGGGAATTCGATAATCATCCGTTTAGGGAATTTGCGTCCACGCATGGGATGACATTTCGTTTCTCATGTCATCACACTTAGTCTCAGAACGTCAAGGACGAGAGACAGTTTCTTACTATAAATAATATGATTAGTACATTACTCATTCATGCCAAGATACTCACCTCATTTGCCTTCATGCTCTCCAAATAGTCACGTACCTCCTAAATATTCTTCTGTGTAAACACATAACATATGTTACTTCATTACAACGTTTGTACTGCAAAGATCCAATGTATGATCATTTACGCGTGTTTGTGTGTTTGTGTTACCCTTTATTTCCATCCATAACGATTCATAAACTCTTCACGTTCTACCCCATGTGTCTTTCTTGATAACCACCGAACCATCGGGACTATAAGTGTAACACAAACAATAATAAAATCATATGATTAGTACATTATCAAATAATAAAATCATTATTTGTCATCACGTCATTTTTAATGAGTCTCGTTTTCATTTTGTTGAAATTCAGTCCCCTCCACTCTCATATGACTTTCTCGATGATTCTCCATCACCATATATATGTGATTCATCATCAGTCTACACCTCCACCTCCACCATATTATCTTGTTTACTGTGATAATATGAGTACGATCTACCTCTCCAGTAATCTTGTTCAGCACCAACAAACTAAGAACATTGAGATGAACATTCACTTTGTTCGTGAGGTCTCACGCAGTCAGGTTCAAGTTTTTCATCTCCCATCTCGCTTTCAACTTGTGAATATCTTCACGAAGGGTTTCCGAGAGTTCTTTTTTAAAAATTTCGATCCAATCTCAGTATACGTCGCCCACCTGTTTCGATTTCGGGATGTAATAAATGTAATCAATTAATAGTTATTTTTGGTTTTTTTATATATGGTTAGCCTAATTAATATATTGGAGATCTTAATGTTATAATTATATATATAGTTTACACTTTATAATGAATAGAACAATAAATTGTATTCCTTTACAAACTTAATAGTTGTAATCTTAGAAGGAAAGAGAGAAAACTTGAGTGATCTCATATCACCTACACTTACAAGTGAATACTCAGAAAATAAGAGCATATGATAATAACCAAATACATATTTATTAATAAAATCAATAAAGTCATATAAAACACTTTTGTGATGGCTAAAAGAGATGTCCAAACTTCCCTTTGTGGAAGTTTCTAAAAATCAAGAATATTTGAGATTAATGCTAAAATTAAAGAAAACAAATTAATTAATCACCTGGGAACATGATTAGAGATTTCAGCCGGACCAAATTGTTATAGGGTGATCAATTTCTTTCACTGTCTTCGTTAGCCTCCATTCCCATTCATAAGTACTGTATTGGTAATAATTTTATGCCATTAAAGCAACATGCAGTGTATGAAATGTGGGTAATAATTTTGCAACCCTTATCATCTTTTTCACTTTTAAACACAAAATTTTCTAACAACTTAGAAATTATTTGATACAATTTTTTGTTTCTTTAACAGCAGTCATCAAGACTTGACTTAACTCCTCCTCTCAATACATCTTCACTAGCTTGTCTCAGATGCAGCCACAGGTTTCGATTCTCTCTTCTTTCTTTTTGTTTTATTTTAATAATTTATTGGTTGGTTTTTGTTTACTTTAGATGAAAAAGAAAATGAATTATGCCAAAATTATTATTCTTGAATACATGTCTTCCACCACAGATCTAATAATATAACATATCACTTACACTTACACTTACAAGTGAAGACTCATAATACATATATTACACTCACTCTATCCTCTTTCTTTATCCTATTCCAATGCGAGGGAACGAAACTTCTATCTTTCTATATAATGCGGAACTTTACTCTGAAGCTAACTAATGTCTTCCACCGCAGAGCATAGTTAAGCATTTCGTTCTTATTGTTTATGCAAATGTATTAATTACGTGTTTTGTAAAATAACTTTTCGATAGCCAGATGAACGGATTTATATGACATGTTTAGTTAGTGATCGGATGGTTCTATATTGATTGTTGTATTTGTGTTAGATTTCTACGTTTAAATTAAAATCATTTTGATCTTAAATATATAATTTTTTTTACTAATCTATATATATATAATGCTTAATTTTTAAAGTATCCGGATTGTCGGGTCGAGAGCTGTGGTTAATTTAAATATACGTGAGAGTAATGGATACTTGGGTCGGATTTTGGGTTGACCCGCCCATAAAAATTTTATGGTAATATTTTTTTCACAATTTTTTATATTATTTTGCACGGGATACATGTTAGTTTATAAAACAACATTACCAAAGATTTATCCATGCTTTAATTTCACTTTTCAAAGTGAAATTACCTGGCTTAATTACCTTAAAGTTTCTCATTTTTTTCTTTTCTTTCACTTTCTTCTAGATTAACGATAATGGTAAAAATGAAATTTATGAAGACTTTCACCGAAGGATCTAACAATGGAGACCCGATCTCTATTGTAGTCAAGAGAATGGAGACCGTGTTTCATCCCCAATCAAAGATTTGAAAAAGGGAATACATGAAAATGTGCGAGGTAGATTACCCTTCGGTTTCCAAACCCCAATTATTAGTCACTATTGTGAACACAACAGTGCCAAACACCACAAACATAATTTTTTTAGAATGATGGCCCCATACAAGCTAAGCGGACTTGCATTGAAGCAATTTAATTTTCTTTTTTATTTAAGCCCAACCGTGAAAACTTTGTTTTGAGAGTCTATGTTCACTAATTTTTAAGATCTCGTTGAAGCCTTTTTGGAAAAAATTGAAATTATAGGTGCCTAAAATAACGACGACAACTTTTCGGATCTTCCACTTGAAGAGGGAGAATGAAACAATTACACATAGAACCATGGAAAAACAAAAAGGAAAATTCATGGGATGGGAAAGGCAAAAATAATTGGATTGATCTAGACGAAGATCCCAAAATGGACATACGTATCACAGTGCCAACATCTAAGCCTGTTCTCACGTCGCAATGTTCAGAATATACAAGAGAAAAAGGGGAAATTCTTACCTTTGAAGAAGAGGACAAACTCCCTCTCGGCTACGACCGAGATGCATTTTTGGGGTTAATAATACAAATATTAGATGTGTATGTTTTGAACACATTGGTTGACACATGAGCCTCGGTAAATTTTTTCCCTACCCGTACAACAAAGGCTTTAAGAATTGATATCAATAAAAATAATGCTAAAAGGATTGGGCGAGGGAGTACGCCCACTTGGGTAGTTTCCGTACAAATGAAGATAGTCGATGTTTGGTTTCAGGTCACCTTTCATATAGCCGATATTAATATAAATGTTAACCTTCTACTGGGACGACCATGGATCCTTCAAGAAGGGGCAATTAGCTCAACACTTCATCAAATTCTAAAATTTCCTCAGTTGTCACCGTTTTTGGGAATACAGGTTTAGGACCTAACTTGAGTAAGCAATTGAAGGAAAACGAGGAAAAAAGTAATGATTTGGCCAAAGAATTAAACTAGCGACAACATGGTAGAAAGTTATATCCTTTAGGCCAAAGGATTATTTTTTTCTTCGTTGTCCTTTAAATGCTTACGCATGTTAGGTCCTGGACCCGCATTCCCCAAAACAGTGACAATTGATGAAATTTTAAAAGTTGATGCAGTGTTAAGCTAACTACTCCTTCTTGAAGGATTCATGGTCGTCCCAATAGAAGATTAAAACTTATATCCACATCGGCTATATGAAAGGTGACCTGAAACTAAACATTGACTATCTTCATTTGTACGAAAACTACCCTAAGTGGGCGTACTCCCTCGCCCAATCCTTTCATCATCATTTTATTGAAGTCAGTTTCTAAAGCCTTTGCTTTACGGGTAGGACAAAGATTTATCGAGACTCCTGTGTCAACCAACGTGTTCAAAATATACACATCTAGGATTTGTACTGTTATTTCCAAAAATGCATCTTGGTCGTAGCCGAGAGGGAGTTTTTCCTCTTATTCAAAGTAAGAATTTTCCTTTTTTCCCTTATATATTTTGAACATTGCGACGTGAGAATAAGTTTAGATGTTGGAACTATGATAGGCCAGTCCATTTCGGGATCTTCATCTAGATCAATACAATTAATTTTGCCTTTTCTATCCCATTAATTTTCCGTTTGGTTTTTCTACGGCTCTCCCGTGTAATTATTCCATTCTCCCTCTTCAGGTTGAAGATTCGAGAAGTTGTCATCGTTTTTTTCTAGGCCACCCATAATTTCAAAATTTTCCAAAAAGGCTTATATCAAATCTTGAAAATTAATAAACTCATACTCCCAAAACCAAATTTTCACGATTAGACTTAAATATAAAGGAAATTGCTGCAATAATGTAGGTTCACTTAGCTTGTATGTGGCCATCATTCCAAAGAAATTATGTAAGTAGTTCTTGGCATTGTTGTGTTCACAATAGAGACTAATAATTGAGGTTTGAAAACCTGAAGGTAATCTACCTCGCACATCTTCATGTATTTCCTTTTCTAAATTTTTGATTAGTAAAGAAATATAGTCTCCATTCTTTTGACTACAATAGAGATTGGGTCTTCATTGTTAGATTTTTCGGTGAAAATCTTCATAAATTTTCTTTTTACAATTGTCGTTAATTTAGAAGAAAGTGAAACAAAAGAAAAAATGAAAAACACTAAGGTAATTAACACTAGTAAAAAAAGAGTCTATATCTCGATCGATAAATCGATCGGTACTACATTAATTACCAATCGGTATAGGGTAATATCGATTGGTTGTAATCTAGTCGTCACCAATCAGTAGAAGCTCTCTCGGTATTACAAATTCAAGATATGCCGATTGGACTATAATCAATCGGAATAGGGTAACACCGATTTGTTAAAATTCCAATAAGTATAGGGTAAAACCGGTTGGTTAAATTTCCAATCGGTATAGAGTAACACCGATTGGTATTTTAACCCATCAGTATAGACATTTTTTCAAAGGAAAAAAAAGTATGTTGGTCATTTAACCCAAATAACCGGTCATGAAACAAGCACTTGCTCCTCTAGAAAATCTCTTGAAACTATCCAAAACTCTTGCCTAAAAAATAACCCTAATAAAACAAACAAGGTCCAAGGTAGGCTATATATCAAGAGTAACTAACTTACAAAATACAGCTTCAATACCATAACTAGGGATGATGCTCATATTAAAAAATTTCGCACAAACTCCTCCACATATATTAGCAATAATAGACAAACACTACTGAAAATTAAGCATGAATAGATCAAGAGTACCCTATATCTGGCGAATCAAATGTTTTTCAGTTCAGATAGAATTGGATAGAGTGGGTTGGCAGTTTTCCAATGATAGAGAACAGTAGTGCATGTAAAGAAAAGTTATGAGTAGACTATGAAAAACAAACCATTAGACTCATAAAAATGAAAATCAAATAGATTTCAGTTCAAAGTATAAAATTACCTCTATCAAAACATGAACAAGGATCTTGATCTCCAGCCAATAAAGCTTCAAGTTCTTTTTTCTCTCATGTCGAGTAAAGCCTTCAATGCTTCCTATACATCAGCAAATCGATTTCATTGAACTGATAATACAAAAATAAATTATAAGCACATGCCTAGAAAAGCAACAAAGAAGAACCATCGATCCGATCACTAACTAAACCTGCGCGCCATGTAAATTCGTTCGTTCATCTGGAGATGAAAAAGCTATTTTAATTTACAAAGCACGTAATAGATTGAGAGACTCACCCTTAATTCAGGAAGAGAATCGTACGTGTAGAAGGAAGTGAATAGTGAATAGAGATATATAGGTAGATTAGAATCAAGCAACTGAAGCAAGGAAGAGGTGTCGTTATCGATGGATGATGCATGTTGTGAGAGAACAGCTCCGTATGGAAGTGAGGAAGATAAGCCAGCCATGGAAAGTCATGATCAGAGATATATATTAAAAAAACAAAAATACTTCAACCACCTTATTTATTGTAAGGTACTGGAAGGAACCACTTATACTCATTTTCATTTGTATTCAAATTTAAACTAAAATTCTAAATTTACAAAATACTAAATTTTAAGATTCTAAATTTATAAAATACTAAAAAAAAATATCCTAGAATTGTGTCCATTGCACATACACAATCTGTAGGTATAATTAATATTCAAAGAATCAATTAATGCTTTTAAAAACAAATTTAACATATACCATGCACTTTATTCTACTTCAAATTAGATAAACAAAATAAACACCTTATTTTTCTTTATCTAATTTATTTTTGAAATTTTATGTTATCTACCTATAACTGAGAGTACCTATAACTGAGAGGTTGTAATTTGTAAGCATTAAATTTAGATGTGGAAGGGAAAGAAGAGTTTCATAAAAGCTTTGCTAGCTATATATGATGTGGATTGGATGAATAATGAATGAGAGGTTTATTTATTATTGATGTTGATGGGAACATTAATTAATTAACGAACGAAGAAGAGGTAGGTTTGCGGAGATATTAATGATATTGAATCAATATCATATCTGACCTAATTTATTGGCTCGTTTAATGTTGTATTATATTTTGGATTTTTTTTCAAGATTTTGTCTCAAACCTAACAATTCTTTTTATCTATCATTTCAATCATTTAGCTAATCACTCATTTTATATATTTAAATATTAAAATTATCTTTTATTTAATTATATAAAATTAATTTATCTTTAAAAAATAAAATATATATATATATATATTTAATTTTAATTATAAAACCTAATTTTTTATATAAAAAAAATCATAATAACCACTAAACCAAACAAACATGTTTTATCGACCATAGACACGTTTAATGTTACACAATTCCCACTTAGTGCTAGGTTAGAGCATCCACAGCGCAAATGACCTCTGCCCTCTTATTTTGTCAAATTAATGTTCCACCTCAGCATAAAGCGGGCACATATTGAACTTGGGCAAAACACTCCAATGCTTCTGCCCGCCCTCTTATTTAAATAATTTAAAAGTGTTTTAAATAAATAACTAATTTATACTATTATAACTAATATTCCTATATTATAGGAAAATTTAAGAATTTAAACCGTGTTAATATAATTAATAGAAAAATATACTAATTTATTTGAAATATATATTTATTAATTAAATATATATATAACTAATATTAAATAAATTGAAATATAAAATATTTTTATAATTTAAAATATATTATAATAAATTTGAGAATATATAACTAATATTCCTATATTATAGGAAAATTTGAGAATATATAACTAATATTTATATATTATAATAAAATATAAAATATTTTTATAATTTAAAATATATTATAATATTATTATAATTTAATATATAATTAATATTATTATAATTTAATATATAATTAATATTCCTATTTTATAGTAAAACTTTAAAATATATATTTATTTAATGTTATTATAATATTACTTAAAAATAGTAGAAAAAAATATTATAATTAAATATATAACTAATATTCCTATATTATATAATATATTATATTATATAATCATGAAAAAGTCATAAGAGGGCATGACCGGCATAGAGGGCACTGCCCTCTTTTTCCTTTTATCTACAATGCAAAAAATGAAAAAAACCAATGACCTGCCCTTTTCCACACTGTCCGATGCGGGCACAGGTCATGCCTTGGAGATGCTCTTAATCTTTGGTTTTTTTTATTTTGACTGCGTTTTATTCTAAAAAAAAACCTAATTTGATGAAATTTAAAAAAAAAAAAAATAGTTTTTCTTGTTAAAAGACAAAAATTCCTCAACTTTTTCTCTTTCTATTTGGAAAATAATTAAATTATTTGGTTAAGCTTGATTTTTAACAAATAAAAAGAGTGATAAGATTGATGAAGTGATGGTTGAAATGATAGTTGGGATTTTGGATAAAATTTAGGTAAAACTCCACAACCACTAGATCAAATAAGGCCTTATATAATGGATATCCTAGTGGTTGCCCTTTATTGTGTTGGCTATATATCATAATGGTTGCCATCTTGTATTGATGACTATATTAAGTGTCACGGTGCCTTATCTTCTTAGCACGATGGAGACACAATCGATTACATATGTTGGTAATATTATCTCGTAAAAAATTACACGTAAATAATATATGAATACAATAAAAGGATAATATAACAGATACAATAGATTATGTAATTAGATGAAAAAAAAATGTCTTCTCGTTTGCTCCGAGGCCTGTGAAACACAGTTCCCTTAAAACAGTTTCACCGTCTCCCGTTTGTGCTGGAGAGTTTCGTCGGTGGCTGCTTCTCAGGGTACAACGGAACCTGCAATGATTTAGCACAGAAAAACCACTACAACATCGAACTAGACAAAAGTACCTGAATCACAATCACCGGGTTTCGCACAGAAATGATCGAGTCAAGAAACTCGAAGAACGCTCACAAGAACACTCACAAGAAAACTCACAAGAACAAGGAAAGACTTTAGAATTCTAGAGAGAGAAGTGATAAGATAATGTGTGGAGAGGAATACAATGTGAAGGGATATTTATAGTTGAAAATTAAACTCATAATCAATTCTTTAATCCAACGGTCACTAATCCATCATCCATTCATCCAACGGTTATCGTTGTTTGCCTTTTCATCATCTTTGCAAGTTACATCCTACAATAAATATTTTGTAGTTACAATGGCAATTAACATCATTTGTTAATTGCCTCATTCAAGACATTTATGTTAATTGTAACAATTAACAAATTTAATTCACAATGAATTTGATGTGAATTTCATTTGGATGAAATTTCACCTTAATTTACATTTGAATTTCATGTGAATTTCATTTGGATTAATTTCACTTTAATTCACATTTGAATTTCATGTGAATTTCATTTGGATTAATTTCACTTTAATTCACATTTGAATTTCATGTGAATTTTATTTGGATTAATTTCACACTTAATTCACATTTGAATTTGGTGTGAATTTCGTTAGCCCAAATATCATTTCCATTTAATTAATGGAATTAGTTTAATTCCAACAATCCCCCACATTAATGGAAATTGAAAGATTAACTCGGTGAAAGGTTCAACAGTTGAATTTTACATAGGATAGGTAGGTGTAACCCTTTGAACCTTCCCTTATGAAAGTATATAACTTTACTAGCCGATTAGTAGACTCGATGTCCTTGAACTATTCTGCCTTTTGTGTAAACGATTACACACTTTCACATAAAATTCTTCCTAATACATGTCAGTTCTCATGATTGTGTTCTTTTTGGCCATGAACACTCGCCTGGTTTAGTGAGAGGGTCTAGAATTGAGCCGTGCAATTCTTTCGAAGCGGCCCCACTTCTCTCTCACATAGGTGATCTCTTTATTCATAAAGAATCATTAAAAGCCTGTGTGCTTATCCTTTCCCGAAATGCTATTTTATCGTAGGATTTTTACCCATAGCAATCTACCAAGTTTAGTACAATTAGGTTGTCCCATTGAACCTAGTTCTTGGGATCTCCAGTCATCATAGGTTGGGTTTCTCTTCATACTAACTTATTGTAGGCTTAAGTCCCATTCCTTGTGAGGACTTTAACACCAACTCTCTATTTAACCCTTTGGTTAGCGGATCCGCAATATTATCTTTTGATTTTACGTAATCAATTGAGATAATTCCAGTAGAGAGTAATTGTCTAATGGTATTATGTCTACGACGTATATGTCTAGACTTACCATTATACATATGACTCTTAGCTCGTCCAATCGCAGATTGACTATCACAATGAATAGAAAATGCTGGTACGGGCTTAGACCATATTGGAATATCTTCTAAGAATAGACGTAGCCATTCAGCTTCTTCACCACATTTGTCAAGTGCTATAAATTCAGATTCCATCGTGGATCTAGCAATAACAGTTTGTTTAGAAGATTTCCAAGATATAGATGCACCTCCAAGTGTAAATACATATCCACTTGTTGACTTAGAGTCTTTCATATCTGAAATCCAATTAGCATCAGTGTACCCTTCGATAACAGCAGGATGTCTCGTGTAGTGTAGACCATAATCACGAGTATTTCTTAAATGCCTAAGTAATCGTACAATGGCTTTCCAATGATTATTACCCGGATTACTCGTGTATCTACTTAGTTTTCTTACTGCATATGCTATATCTGGTCTTGTACAACTCATTAAGTACATTAGACTCCCAATTATTCGAGAATATTCTAATTGAGAAACACTTTCTCCGCGATTTTTAGATAGATGTTGACTCGTATCTATCGGAGTCTTAGCCAATGCAGAATCATCATTGTTAAATTTTTCGAGGATTTTATCCACATAATGTGATTGACTTAGAACTATCCCTTCCGATGTTCTAATCACTTTGATTCCAAGAATCACATCAGCCAATCCCATATCTTTCATGTCAAATTTTGAATTTAACATATTTTTAGTGGATTTAACCATTTTATCATTACTTCCAACGATAAGTATGTCATCTACATAAAGACATAAAAGGACGTAACCATTTTTTGTGTCTTTAATATAAATACATTTATCACATTCATTGATCTTAAATCCACTTGAGATCATAGCATGATCAAATTTCTCATGCCATTATTTTGGAGCTTGTTTTAAGTCATACAATGACTTAACTAATTTACAAACTTTATTTTCTTGCCCTTGAGAAGAAAACCCTTGATGTTGATCTATGTAAATTTCTTCTTCCAAGTCTCCATCTAAGAAAGCTGTTTTTACGTCCATTTGATGAACTTCTAGATTGCGCAAAGAAGCAATCGTAAGAATCAATCGAATAGAAGTTATTCTCGTAACTGGAGAATATGTATCAAAATAATCAAGACCTTCTCGTTGGCGATATCCTTTTACCACCAGTCTTGCCTTATATTTATCAATTGATCCATCAGCTTTCATTTTCCTTTTGAAAATCCATCGGCAACCTAGTGGTTTATTTCCCGGAGACAGATCCACTAGTTCCCATGTATGGTTTTGTAAGATAGATTCTATCTCACTATTAATTGCCTCTTTCCATTGAGGCCCTTCAGACGATTTAATTGTCTCATTATACGTTTGAGGTTCACTTTCCATCATGAAAGTAATAAAATCTGGACCAAATGATTTTTCGGTTCTAGCTTGTTTACTTCGTCTAAGTTCAACCTCAACTTCATTCTCCTTTTCTTGTTCATCTAGTTCAAGAAATCTTTTTGGAGAACGTTGTTCTTCATTAGACTTATATGGAAGTACATGTTCAAAGAACGATGCATTTCTCGATTCCATTATCGTATTCTTATGAATATCCGGAATGTCCGATTTAAACACAAGAAAGCGATAAGCACTACTGTTATGTGCATATCCAATAAATATACAATCAACAGTTTTTGGTCCAACTTTCACCTTTTTAGGTAATGGTACGGCTACCTTAGCTAGACACCCCCACATTCGTAAGTATTCATATGATGGTTTTCTTTCATGCCATAATTCATATGGACTCTTATCTAGCTTCTTTCGTGGAACCTTATTTAAAAGGTAATTAGCTGTCAAAATAGCTTCTCCCCACATGTTATGTGGTAGACCAGAACTTAATAGAAGTGAATTCATCATTTCTTTTAATGTTCTATTTTTTCTCTCAGCCGTACCATTTTGCTGAGGAGAATAAGGTGTTGTCGTCTCATGAATTATACCATGTTGAGCACATAGCTCGGCAAAAGGTGATTCATATTCACCTCCTCTATCACTTCTTAACACCTTGATCTTTTTACCAAGTTGGTTTTCAACCTCATTTTTATAAAGAGTGAATTTTTCTATGGCTTCATCTTTACTTTTAAGAATATACACATAACAATATTTTGTGTTATCATCAATAAAAGTAATGAAATATTTTCCTCCACCACGTGTTGGTGTTCCTTTTAAATCACACACATCTGTATGAATTAAATCAAGCGGTCTATTACTTCTTTCAACGTTTCGAAAGGATGATCTCGTCAATTTCGCTTCAACACAAATTTCACACTTGTGTTTCTTATTAATTTCGAATGTAGGTATACTATTCAGTTTTATTAATCGATGCATCGAATCATAATTAATATGACCTAGTCTACCATGCCATAAAATGGAAGACTCCAACAAATAAATAGAAGACTTATTCTTTTCATTCATACTTGGCTTAACTGCCATTACATTTAGCTTAAAAAGCCCATCAGTAGCATAACCTCTACCTACAAACATTTCACCTTTGGATAAAATAATTTTATCCGACTCAATCACAATTCTAAAACCATGCTTACTTAGAAGAGATCCGGATATCAAATTTTTCCGAATCTCCGGAACATACAACACATTAGTCAATGTTAAATTTTTCCCTGAAGACAACCTTAACACCACTTTTCCTTCACCTTGTATGTCAGAAGTGGCAGAATTCCCCATGAACAGCTTTTCACCATTCTTCACTTCTTCGAGGCTTGAAAATACATCTTTGTTGGAGCAAACATGTCTTGTAGCTCCTGTGTCAACCCACCACTCTCGTGGATTAGACCCCACCAAGTTAACCTCAGATATCATCGCACATAGATCCATGTCTGATAATCCTTGAGTCAAGTTAGCCTCTCGAACTCTTCTCGGCTTTTTGCAATCGGAAGATCTATGGCCCATGCCATTACAATTGAAACACTTGTCCGTGAACTTCTTAGAGATTCCTCCTTTAGGATTAAGGCTCCGGTTTTTGACAAAAGAATTGTGTTTCTTCTTGTCTTTACCATGCTCAACCACATTTGCTTTAGCCACATGTTGACTAAAATATTTCTTTGAGGCGCTTTTATTTCCTCTTCAATGCGTAGACGAATCACCAATTCTTCTACGTTCATCTCCTTTCGCTTGTGCTTAAGGTAGTTCTTGAAATCGTTCCAAGACGGTGGCAACTTCTCAATAATAGCAGCCACTTGGAAAGTTTCTCCCAAATTCATGCCCTCGGCATGAATTTCGTGCAAAATAACTTGGATCTCTTGAACTTGTTTAATGACCGGTCTTGAATCTACCATTTTGTAGTCCAAAAATCGACCGACCATAAACTTTTTTGCACCCGCATCTTCTGTTTTGTACTTGCGTTCAAGAGATTGTCATAGTTCTTTGGACGTATTCTTCTCACTGTACACATTGTACAATGAATCTGATAAACCATTCTGCACGTAATTTCTACATAAGAAATCTGAATGGTGCCAAGCATCAATGGCCGAAGCCGCTTGCACATCAACTTTCGGATGCACGTTTGCATCCGACGATGAAGCCACGTTTGGCTCATCGATTTTGGGAGTGGGAGGATCCTCCGTGAGAAATCGCGCAAGACTTAGGGTCGTGAGGTAGAAGAACATCTTCTGTTGCCATCTCTTAAAGTTTGAGCCATCAAAACTTTTCTGGCTTATCTAGATGGTTAGCTGGAACTGGCATCCTCATGTTAGAAACAGGTGTTTCGGTAGTCATTTCTGAATCACAAAACCAGAAATGTGTAAGAATCTGAGATAAGTAATATTTGCTAAATGTTTTAAGATTGTTGGTAATATTATCTCGTAAAAAATTACACGT
The DNA here is from genome assembly GCF_907164915.1 of Impatiens glandulifera. Classification (NCBI taxonomy): domain Eukaryota; kingdom Viridiplantae; phylum Streptophyta; class Magnoliopsida; order Ericales; family Balsaminaceae; genus Impatiens; species Impatiens glandulifera. The sequence continues at coordinate 5,050,999 of NC_061865.1, forward strand.
AAATAATATATGAATACAATAAAAGGATAATATAACAGATACAATAGATTATGTAATTAGATGAAAAAAAATGTCTTCTCGTTTACTCCGAGGCCTGTGAAACACAGTTCCCTTAAAACAGTTTCACCGTCTCCCGTTTGTGCTGGAGAGTTTCGTCGGTGGCTGCTTTCCAGGGTACAACGGAACCTGCAATGATTTAGCACAGAAAAACCACTACAACATCGAACTAGACAAAAGTACCTGAATCACAATCACCGGGTTTCGCACAGAAATGATCGAGTCAAGAAACTCGAAGAACGCTCACAAGAACACTCACAAGAAAACTCACAAGAACAAGGAAAGACTTTAGAATTCTAGAGAAAGAAGTGATAAGATAATGTGTGGAGAGGAATACAATGTGAAGGGATATTTATAGTTGAAAATTAAACTCATAATCAATTCTTTAATCCAACGGTCACTAATCCATCATCCATTCATCCAACGGTTATCGTTGCTTGCCTTTTCATCATCTTTGCAAGTTACATCCTACAATAAATATTTTGTAGTTACAATGGCAATTAACATCATTTGTTAATTGCCTCATTCAAGACATTTATGTTAATTGTAACAATTAACAAATTTAATTCACAATGAATTTGATGTGAATTTCATTTAGATGAAATTTCACCTTAATTTACATTTGAATTTCATGTGAATTTCATTTGGATTAATTTCACTTTAATTCACATTTGAATTTCATGTGAATTTCATTTGGATTAATTTCACTTTAATTCACATTTGAATTTCATGTGAATTTTATTTGGATTAATTTCACACTTAATTCACATTTGAATTTGGTGTGAATTTCATTAGCCCAAATATCATTTCCATTTAATTAATGGAATTAGTTTCATTCCAACAACATATGCTTAACTCATGCCTTATCTTCTTAGCACGATGGAGACTCAATCGATTACATATGCTTAACTCAAATAATATTTTAGAAAAATTGGGAGAAGACATATCGATAGTATAATAATGTATCCTTAATGTGGTAGTTGGATAGTAAGTTAATGAAATAGTTGGCTAGCTAGTATATCATTAATGAGATACTTGATTAATATGAAATTAATGTAATAGTTGGGTAGAGTCCTATAAATACTTTAAATTAGTGTTTGGTAAGTGATACAAATTATATATGGTATAAGTTGTATAAAAGTATAAATTATAACTAAATATAATTAACCCAGGATAAGACAATCTACATAGTTGCATAGGCCCCCAACTTTATAAGACCCTCAATTTTTCATAAAATAGTTTTATTATATTATAATATTTTTTTCTTTTAATATTAAATAAATATTATACAACATATATATATAACTTTTTTTTTATTTTTTTTTATCTCTTTTTACTTTTTTTACTCGTTTATATCTCGTTTCATTTTATATTATATATAAATAATTATATTTCACGCTACTATTTTGTCGCTCTTTTCTAACATAATATCTAATATTAATCGTAATTTTTTAACCATAATCGGCTAAGAAGCCGCCTCTCTTTTCTAACATAATATCGAATATTAATCGTAATTTTTTAACCCTAATTGATTAAGCAACCATCATTTTCTATTCTAAGTTTCTAATTCTAACCCTAAATCCCATTCGTTATTTTCTATTTCATATCTTTTAACTTTTTTCTTCTATGATTCTATCAATCTTTAAATTTACATAATAATTTTTTAATTCTAAATCCCTACAAAACGGCCAGTCATTTTCTATTTCTTCAAGTTTAAAAAGATATTTCATAACAATAATCATCTTTTTTTTGAGGTAATGATGTTACTTATTCAGTTATTTATTTAATTTTTTCTTATTCTTATTGTTTATTTTTAATCTTTACCAATTTAACAATTAAAATATCTATCATTATATTTTTTCTTATTGTAGAGTAAAGTAGAGATATCATATCATCAATATTATCTCAAATCAGACTATTATGAAAAACATATCACTCACATTATATCACTAGGTATTTTTTTCCCAATTTTTAAGTCTAGATCTAATTAAATAATTTTACTTAATGTATTAATTTATTATTAACTTTAGAATTTAAAAATTAATTTAAATATTTTAGGTTTAAATGACAAAAAAAACTATAAATGATAAAGATTGAATAAGATTTCGGAAATATGAGTAGGGTGTTTCTAAAAGAAATATCAAGAAACGACACGACACGAGACAATGACAAAATCATTAGTGAGTTCAATTTTTAAACTGTTCAATGCAAAATATCAAAGTTCTCTACCTTTGAGTCAAAATGGAAATTAAGAAAATGACAGTGTAAGAGTAGAATATGAAATATTGGAACAACCTATTAATAATCTTGAGAATGAAGTGAATAATGAAGAAAATAATAGGATTGAAGATGATATACTTGAACAACCCATATGACTATGAATGTTAATATTGAATTTGAAAAGGATGTTGATGTTAACTATGATCCAAGGTTGTGGGAAAATATGAATGATTAAAAAGGATAATGTTAGTTCAATGAGGTCCTATTAAAATTTTAAAAGATAAGTTTCCTAAGGATAATATAAGTAGGGGACATTTTTCCTCTAATTTTTACGTTTCTATTATTCTCAATGGTGAAAAACAAGAAAGGAATGGCTCGTTTATTCAAATGAGTTGAGTAAGGTCTTTTAATTTTATTGCAAATTATTTAAGCATAATACTATGACAAGTAGTTTGGTCGGAGATGGAAATAATGATTGGAGTAACCTTTATCCAAAGATTAAAGACCATGAAAGTAATTCAGAACATCCTCAATGTTCTAAGATGTAATGAATTGGAGAAAAGGCTACAACAATTGACAAAAAGAGGGAAGAACTAATCAACAAAGAGACAAATCGTCGGAAGTTGATACTAACTCGAATAATTGGGAGTGTAAAGTATCTTTCACGAAATAATTTTTCTTTTCGTGGGTCTAGTGAAAAGATTTATGAGAATAATAATGGACTTTTTATCTTCTTATTGAATTTCTTGTGGAATTTGATTCTACTATGAAAGAACACCTTCAACTGATGGTAAATAAAAAAAATTCACTATCATTATCTTAGCCACAAAATTCAAAATGAATTGATAAGTTTGTTGGTGGAAGAGGTAAAAGAAAAAATCCTCAAGATGATTTCAATAGCTAAATATTTTTCTATTATCCTATATTGTACTCCGGATATAAGTCATCAAGAACAAATTACTATTGTTATAAAATGTGTGGATATTGATGATATTATTCTCAAGTTGCATGAGTTCTTTATTGGGTTTATAAATGTTGAAGACATGTCGGGGGCTTGGACTTTTCAAACGACTAGTAGATGTTTTGATTGAACTTCACCTCAACATTGATGATATAAGAGGACAAGGTTATGACAATGACTCCAATATGAAAGGTAAACATCAAGGTGTACAAAAAAAGGTTATTTGATGTAAATCCTAGAGCATTTTATATTTTGTGTGGATGTCATAGTTTAAACCTTGTTATATGTAATATTGCAAAATTTTGTGACCAAGCAAAAGATTTTTTTTAGATATTTACAAAAGATTTATACATTATTTTTGGGTTCAACACAACGGTGGGATCTTCTTAAAACATGTGTGAAGAATTTGACTCCAAATTAAAAATAAAAATAAAAATTATTTATAGTTTTAGCGGCCACAAAATTTAAAATTGCATTGGGCCCCAATTCTTAAGGTTGACCCTAGTTGTATAGGTTATTAATGTTTGATATGAATGATAAGAAATTACATATGGTTTATAATTTTGTGTTTGGTATATATTATAAAAATGTAGTATAAGTTGTATAAATATAGATTTAAAATTATTATTATTATTATTTTTTATATTTACTTATAGTATAAATAATATTGTTTATTATTATTATAAATTATTGTATTATTATTATTATTATTTTATAATTAATGTAATTTTAATTAAAATAAAAAAAATAATTATAATATAAGCGAAATTATATTTATTTAATTTAAATATTATTAATAATTATAATAAAATAAACTTAAAATAAAAAATATTATATGAAATAAAAAATACTATTTATAATATAAGTAAATATAGAAAATAATTAATAAAATTATAGTTATAAAAATAAATAAATATTTTTTAATTAAAATATTTTTAAAAAATATTAAAAATAATATATATAATAATATTAATAAATGGTATAATGAGAAATTAAAAATTAAGTAGTATAAGAATAGTATCTCACCAAGGTAGATCAGTGGTAAGAATGGACTTAAAAGACCAAAAATGTTAAGAATTCAAATCCATCTGAAAACGCTTTAAGTAAATCTAGTTGGGTGCAGAATTGAGTCGTTGGATTATTTGAATTTATTCCAATTGTAATGTATACAAGTTTTAAATATTAACTAAATAAATTAGTAAAATAGAAAGTGAAATGCTTCTTTATCCTTGATAGTTTCCACTATAATATTTAAAGTAATTTAGAGTGAAAAATCTTATATAAAAAATTAAAATTTTTATGTTCAATTTTTAACTATTGGGTTAATGTCAGAATAATCTTTATTTTTGTAATAATAATAATAATAATAATAATAATAATAATAATAATGTAGATTTGATATATTTAAAGTAAAAGGAGTAGAGTTCGATCTACAATATTATTCAGTAATAAATAATAAAAATATTTATACAAAAATGAAAAGTGATAGATAATTAAGATTGATGTGAATCTTCTTAAAACTGTTACTTTTTTTTTTGATAAAATTAATACAAAATTTATTATATTTAGTATATTTATTTTAATTAAAAAATAAGAATAATAATTTTTGTCTCTCATGGGGCAGATGGATGAGAACGACTTAAGTTCCTGTGAACAACAAATGAAAATTTAACAAAGAATTTTTCTTAAATTTAATATTGTTCTTTTTTTTCTTAAATATTTTAAAATATCATCAATAAATAATTAACCATTTTTTAGCCTCACTATGCGTTATTACATTATATATTAAAATTGGCCTAATACATAAATTACTTTTGAATAGTGGGTAATAATGAATCTCTTAGTTATTCTTGTAATATCATTTCAATATTTCTTTTCAGTCAAATTGTCCAATTCATTAATAAAAATATAAAAATATTTTTTATTAAAAAAATAAAATAATTTATTTTTATCAATATATAATAATATTCTTAAAAAAATTACTTTTCTAAAATGAAAGAAAAAATAATAATAACTTTTCAAATACATTAAATGAATAGATTATCAAATCATTTATGTTAGACTTATCCCATATCTTAAATTTCTTATTTGGTTGGTAAGTTTTTTTTTTTTAATTTGTTAAAATATTAAAACAAAAACATTTGACCAATTTTTTTATGTTATAGTATGATATATATATTTATTATTTATTACTACTTTTTACCTAAAAAGTTTTATTCAATTCAAACATATATCTTTTGTATTAATGAAAACAAAATAAGTTTAATATTTATATGTTGCACTGAAAAAGAAAAATTGGTAGCCAAAACCAAAGATGAAGCTAACCAAACTCCATCTTCCTTCTATATTCACAATCCTATCAATATTCTTGATTTTGGTCGCAAAATCATCGTCTTTCTCTATTAAAACTTCCAATTTTGCGAAACATTTTTTGGGTGCCAAGAAAGGTGACAAAATCAAGGGACTCGATCAAGTGAGACAATACCTTATAAAGTATGGCTATATGAACTCGGTCTGGAGTGACCACCAAAAAGAAGATTTTGACTATACTTTGGCACAAGCCATAAAGAAATATCAGGTCTTCAACCACCTCAATTCCTCAGGAATCTTAGACGCAAATACGTTGGCTCAAATGGAAATGCCCCGGTGTGGCGTGCCCGATTTCGTCAATGGTACTAAAATTCAGCATGGTAGGAAGCTAGTCATATACGGATTCAACGACTCGTATTACACTTTCGAGACCACAAAGTGGCTCAAGATGAACCTAACATGGGCTCTCATGCCTGGAACACGAGCGGATGCTCAAAGGCCTATTGCAGCTGCAATGGCCAATTGGATGTCCGTCTCAAAGTTCCATTTCTCACAGAGCCCAGTGTTTCAGAATGCCGACTTACAAATTAGTTTTGTAAGTGGCGAACACGGTGACCGTACCCGTTTTGATGGGCCAGGGGGGATTCTAGCCCACTCAACGTTTCCGCCTGGTGGGAAGTTGCATTTCGATGCGAATGAGACGTGGGTGGACGGGGCAAGGGCGGGGGCTTTCGATATCGGGACAATTGGGCTACATGAAATAGGACACTTGATTGGCCTTGGCCATAGCAATGTTCAATCTGCAATCATGTGGCCAATTGCTCCATTGGGTGCGACCAAAGGCTTGGCTCCAGATGACATAGCTGGAATCAGGGCTTTGTATCCATAATTTCAATTAGAAAATTTGGATTAATATAATATCAAGGAAAGCTAGCACAAAAAAAATAATAAAAGCATAACTTGCTTGTTGCTTCCTTATATGTAATAATGTTTTTATATTTATTTCAATTTATAAAGTCTCTTGGACCAAATTGAAATTGTGGAAATCGTAAAATAGAAAATGACCATGTTCTGTCAATAATAATTTTTGGAAATTTTCATTTTCAGATCAATCTTAAATCATATTTATAAATTTATAATTTCTTTAAACTAAAATTTGCAACCAACTCATAATCATCTAATAATCTTAGTTAACCATCATGATCTAAACCTTTCAATTTCATTATATATATTTTAATTTTATTTTCTATTTATTGAACTCATTTGTAATAAATAATTTCTAAACTCTATTCTAAAACTTCACATTTTTTCTTATAACATTATTAGATTAAGAAAAATAACAAGAAGATCATATTTAATAACTATACACTATAATTATTACAAAGCTAAGTTTTGTATAACTCTAAGAATAAGAAGTATCGAAGTGTAAGGCTTAAAGGAAAATGTTTAAAATCTCAATTGACCCAATAAAAAACTGTAATTTGATAATTAAACGTAAAATTTATATTTATATATATATATATATAATATATATAATAATGCTTTTGTCAACGAACACCATATTATAGATATATAATCCACGTCATCATATATTTTCTCTCATCTCTCTTACTCTATCTTTCTTAATTAAATTTTATCTTTTATTATTATATTATATATTTTTTTTTTTATTATCCTATATTTTTTTTAAAAATTATCTATATTAATATTAATTCAAGATATAAAAAAATATATATTATTATAAATTTAGCTACCTTCATAATTTATATACGAGATTATATAAAAAATATATTATTATATATATATATATATATATATATATATATATAATTCTTTTTGTTATAAATATCGCCAACATTCATAATTTTATATTTATTTGTTATCTTTTATATATATATAAAATTATATGTATATATATATTATATTATTTTTCATCATTAATTTTATATAAATACATTTTTTATCCTACCTTCTTTCTTTCATCATATATATATATATATAATATTTTTTTATGAATATAAATAATTTTTATGTTAATATAAAAATTAACTAATTGGTAATAAGTATTAAATACAAAATATATATATACAAACATAAAATAATAAAATTATTTCAACAATTGTAAGTGGTCTAATAGTTTAAGTATCCACATTTCATGCTTAAGACTAGAGTTCGAATCCCAAAACAAATTATAGGCATCTAAAAGTGTGATGTCAGAATTAGTGGTTGGTTTGGCAAACATTTAAAAATGTGAGGTCACGAGATGGAAGTCGGATAGTTGGTATGACGATCATTTGAAAGTGTGAGGTCACGAGATGGTGGTGGATTGTTTGTCGTGTATGAGGTCAAAATTAATAGTTGGTATGACGAGCATTTGAATGTGTGAGGTCACGAGATAGAAGTCGGGTGGTGTGTGGTTTGTCGAGTGTGAGTTCGGAATTAGAAGTTGGTATAACGAGCATTTAAAAGTGTGAGGTCACGAGATGGAAGCTGGGTGGTGTGTGGTTTATCGAGTGTGAGGTTGAAATTAATGGTTGATTTGACGATAATTTGAAAGTGTGGGGTCACGAGATGAATTTGACGTTGGATAAGAGGTCTATCATCAATTGAGATTGATTGTTGATTTGTTAAAGTGAGAGTAAAAGAGGTTGACTAAGATTGGTGAGTGGTTTGTCGAGGGATAAAGACGTATGAAAAAGTGTGAGTCACAAGATAAGCTTCCATTGGAATTGGAGGGTTTGTAGTTTGAGTTTGACGAGATATAAGAGGTGTGCCATTAATTGAGGTCGACTAAGATTAGTGGGTGATTTATCGATTTGATAAAAAAATGCATATAAAAAATGTGAGTCACAAAATAAGGGTCAATTGAGGGGTTAAGTAGGTGTTGAGAGGATAAAATATATGTTAATATTAAGTTTATGATTAAATTTAATTTTTACGAACTAAAATTAATTTAAAATTAATTAAATTTAAATAATATTAATTTTATTTAAAATATTTATAGATAAATAATATTATATATATTTTTATCTGTGCGAATTCATGCTAGTATAATATAAAAGAGGGATAACAATAAATAAAATATTTTCTGTAAAACAATTGAGAAAAGAATGAACAGAACATTCCATTTCATGTACTTAGACAAGTAGATTAACAAGATATATACTTATTCATTCTCAATTAAATTATCAGTGCCTTTATTTATTTTTTATTTATAAATATTATTTATATATATAATATATTTATTTATAATTGTTATGTTGATAATAAATCAAAATTGACCTCACAAATAGCCAAATTTTACTATTATACCTAAAATATAATATGAAAAGTAATAATAGTAAATAAAAGTTTTGTAAGGAAATGATAAAGGGAAAAAAATAAAAAAATAGATTTTAAATTAAGTACTTTAAGTATATTTTAAAATTTTATTTCAAAATTTGCATATACTTATTAGCCTATTCACATTTTAAAAACTAAAAGGTGATTCAGATAATCACATTCGAGCTTCAAATTCTTACACATTGAAATACTTAATTTTTTTTATATAATTTAAACACTTACCTACATTAATTATAAAAAAATGTATGAACAATTGTCTAATAATTATTAATTCACCATAGTCGCTTAATAATTAAAGTCTGCTTGGATTTTAATTATTTAAATAATCTAACCTATTTAAAATTTATTGAAACAATTATTTTTAATTCATTAAAAAAATATTATTTATTTTTTATTTATTTTATAAAATAAAATTATTTTTTAATATCTTAAAAAAATCATTTTCTCAATATCTTTTATTTTTAAATAATCCATAAATAATTTAAATAAAACAACTACGAACAAAAAAAAAATTCGAATCTGCTCTTCCACAATATGTTCTAATACATGTCCCTTTTAAAAAAAAATCAAAATCATATAAAGAATGACTTTTTAAAAAGAGAAAGTAGAATTTTGAAAGATATTAAATAAAAGATAGACATTGAAACATATGTAAAAAAAGATCAAATCATTTATGTTAGACTTATCCCATATCTTAAATTTCTTAGTGGTAAATTTATTTATATCATACAATATATTTTATTCAAATGTCATTTCTAAAAATTAGAATTAATTCTCATTTTATTTATAATATTTATTTATCATAAACAATTACTTATAAATATTTAATAATACTTAAAATATTCTTTAACGAATTAAAAATTCATTATCGTTTTACATTTAAACTCGATTCTTTTATTGCGCGTGTGACATATTAGCCCCCAAAGATTTTAGCTGATTATAATAAACAAATTAATTATAATTCAGTCACAATGATATTTTTAACAAAATGCTCGTGATTCCTATTGCTTAGAAAGTTAATTGATACTAACATTGACGAAGTGTCGAACATATCTGCTACAATTTATCTATGACTTATTATTTTGTCACACCTTATACTCGGCTCAATTATTTAAGTATGGTTATTAATCGTCAACTCCCACTAAACCGAAATATCGCATCCATCTCAAGCCTTATTTAATTGTCATCCTAAAATAAACTCTTAACTCAAACATAAATAAATATTAAAGTAGTGTAATGAAATCTGCAATGGATTATTACTTTTAAACAAAAATAAAAATAAAAAGTTATGTCATGAAATTGACAATATAGATCTTAGATCCCACATTTTATCTTGTTCTTTTGTACTAAAAATTTGGATGACTTAATAGTTAAAAGTTATATTACTAACTAGCATGATTTATGTGCAAAAATCTTCTCCTTATCAACATGTTACCCGCAACTGAACTACATGTCTTCTTATTTCGACCAACCAACATATCCCTTACTCTCTAATTGAACTATTATATATTTAAAATATTTTACACCACTATCATCTCATATCATTACACTTTTTAAATTGAGCTGTCATTTCAAGTATTTTGCATTCCTACATATAAAATTTTATAATTATTTCAAACTTGCACATTGCATTTTACACACTTTTATATAAAATTTTATTATTATTTAAAACTTGCCATTGCAAATTCAGACTATTGGTCTTTATTATGAATTATTAACATTTAACCATTAATCACTTATAATTTACGTAACTTATAATTGTTAATTTATTTTTATAATTTTATGTATGAATATATAATTAATATGACTAACAATTAAAAATAAATTACCGGACTTATATTAAAAATAAAAAAATAAATATTCTTTCACCTAATATTCTTTGAATATAAAAACAAATAATTAAATAAATTCATTCATTTTTATATAAACATATTATGAATTAATTTTTAAATAAATTGATATATATATATATATATATATAATAATTAATAAAATTAAAATTATTTATTTATATATATAATTATTAATAAAAAAATTATATAAAGTAAAATTAGAACGAAAATTATTTTTACATTCTTAATTAATACACCTTCATTAATTTTATAAATATATATATATATATATATTAAACTAAAAAAAAATTGGTATAACTTATACTGTACCCGTTAATTTACGATTTAGTTTAAATTTAAATAAATCATCCTGATTCTTTGAATCACAAAAATATCTAAATTGCTCAGTGTGTAGTGTGTGACATGCAAATCCTTGCAATATAGAATGAAGTGTTATATATAATTATATATATATAATTACAATTATGAGGGAAAAAATAAGATAGAAAAATTATATATATATTTAAAATTATATACACGAATTTAAAATATTATTAGCTTAGTTGATTAAAATATTAAGTTTTAATGGTAAAAATGTTTAAAATAATTTATAAAAATATATATATACAATTTAAAATATTATTAACTTAGTTCGTTAAAATGTTGAATTAATATTTTTAGAAATGTCGTAAGTTTCATCAAATTTTATGTTAAAGATTATATTTTTAAAAATGTCTTAGGTTCATTCAATTTTATGTTTAATTTAAAATATAAAATATTATTATTCTAGTTAGTTAAAATATTAAAATTACAATTTTAGATTATATTTTATATTTATTTTTTTTATTTTAATTATTTTAAGTTTATGGGCGGGTCAATTCGACCGACCCAAATATTCATTTACTCTCACATACATATACAAATTAACTATAGCTCTCGACCAACACTTCAGACATAAAAATTATTTAATATATATATAAATATATATATATATAAATGCCATTAAAAAAATTGAAAATTAGATTAACACCAATATATAGTTTTGAAAACATAAAATTTTATAGTTATTAATATGCATACACAAAACTTCAAATCTAATAAATAAATCCCATTATTTGAATCTTTATTAGGTTAATATGAAATAATGATATAGGGAAATAATGTCAATTTTATCATCGAACTATAGTTGAATATTTATGTATATCACTGAACTAATTTTTGTTCGTTCATACCACTGTAGTTGAACTTAATGTTCATCTATATCACTAGTTACCAAAAACATTCAACTCCGTTAAGTTTTCCGTTAAATGATGAAACATGTAATTGACATGTCATTTTTTTTATATTAATATATATTATATTTTTATTTTTATTTTTATTCATAATTTTTAAATAATAAAACTTTATATTTTCAGATTTATTAACCAAACAATCTAGATATTTTAAGAGAAATTAACAATAATTTATTTTTTTTAATTCATATATTTTCAATATTTAATTTTATTAACGAATTTTATTATTTAAAAATGTTAATAAAAATAAATGTTAAAAATACATTAATTAAAAAAGTGAATTATTGTTAATGTTTCTCAAAATGAATAATTTATTTGATTAATACCATTAAAAATGTAAATTAAATTTTATTATTTAGAAATAGTGAATAAATATAAATATATAATATATATTAATTTTAAAAAAATGACATGGCAATCACAAGTGTTATCATTTAACGGAAAACTTAACGGATTTGGATGTTTTTGTCCAGTAGTGACATAGATGAACATTAAACTGAACTACAGTGGTATGAGCGAACAAAAATTAGTTCAGTGATATATGTGAATATTTCGTTATAGTTCAATGATAAAATTGACATTCTTCCCAATGATATATATGAAACTTAATTTTAAATTCTATTACGTAAATTCTAACTCTATATTAGATTGCTAGATAGTTTTTATCGCTTATAATCAAACTATATATACTTGTTAAGCATTTTTTACTCTCATTTTTAAATAGAGAAATGATACATATCACGACTATGAAATCGCGATTCGCACATCGAAAGGGACCTCGTTGTTATACAAAAGGGGTCTGGCTGTTATACAAAAATGACTTCGTAGACTCAGGGTCCCCTTTGTATAACATCAAAGTCTCTTTTGTATAACAGCAGGTCCCTTTTGTATACCAGCGATGTCCTTTTTGTATACCAGCAAGGTCCATTTCGTTGTGCAAGTCGCGATTTTTTAGTCGTGATATGTATCATTTCTCTTTTCTTTCAATAATATCAATGTTTTTGTGTATTTTTATTTTATACTTATGTTGCAGGTCAATTAATAATATATTTTGAAAACTATTTGTGCAAACTATATATACATCTAAGTTTCTAATTAATAAGTCTATTGTCATGGTATAGAAAAAAATTAAAGAAAAATTTAGACAATTGTCAAATTATAGATGAAAAAAAAAACTCATTTTCTTTATAAAAATTAAGAAATAATAATCGATCAAACAAGCCTCCTATTTTTAGAATTTGTTACTTTTTTAGATTTCATAATATACTAACTTTTGGCCTTCCAATAATATATATATTACAATGAGAATTGAAACCTTTTGTAGTGAAAAACAAAGATGAAGTTGCTCAAAGCACATCTTCCATCTCTATGCTCATTCATATCATTGTTCTTGATTTTGGTTTCCCAAACATCTTTTTCCATTGAAACTTCTAATCTCGTTCAAGTCAGACGATACCTTATCAAGTATGGTTACCTGAATTCCGTCTCAAGTGCCTACCAATTACGAGAAAAACTCGATGATGACTTAGCACAAGCCATAAAGAAATATCAATCATTCAGCCACCTTGATTCATCGGGTATCTTAGATGAACGGACGTTGGCTCAAATGGCGATGCCTCGATGCGACATGCCCGATTTCGTCAAAGGCACCCCTGTTCCTCATGGTATGAAGCAAGTCATATTAAGATCCAACAGCTCGTACTACACTTTCACGGCCTCAAAGTGGTCCAAGTTCAACCTAACTTGGGCTCTCGAACCTGGAACACGAGCGGATGCCATGAGACCGATCAAAGTTGCGTTTGACAGGTGGATGTCCGTCTCAAAGTTCAATTTCTTAGAGAGTCCAGTGTTCAATAACTCCGACTTACAGATTAGTTTCGTCAAAATCGGGGATGGGTCGGGGGGCACTCTGGCCAACGCTGGAGGGCCGCCAAGTGGGAAGTTGCATTTCGATGTGGATGAGAAGTGGGTGGATGGGGTGGTGGCGGGGGCCTTTGATATTGGGACGCTTGGGTTGCATGAAATAGGACATTTGCTTGGACTTGCCCATAGCGATGTTAAATCTGCCATTATGTGGCCATATTTTTCAAGGGGTGTGACCAAAGATTTGGATCCTGATGATATTGCTGGAATCAGGGCTTTGTATCCATAATCATATGATGTTATTTATTGACTATGCTTTTGATTAGATTTGGAATAATAATATAATAATACATGAAAGCTGGTTCAAGACAAAAAATACATCTTAATTATTTGCTTCCTTAATTATATGTGATAATACAAAATATTTACAATGTATATTGTTTTTGAAATGGAGGTCATTAACTAGATGTTATCTTCAAAAGAATAAACATCTTACATCTAGTAAATTGTTACATTAAGTTATTTTATTTAAATATAATTAGAACACCTCAAATTAAAACGGAGCTAGTATGAAACTCCACTTTCTGAAATGATTCTCAAATAAATAATATTATGAATGAAATGTATTGGAAGAATAGTGGAATTCAATAAGAAAAATAAAATAGTCACCAAAATGTAATAATATTTACATCACACAATTTAAAGATTTTGATATCACACATTGATAAAACATGATTAAAAAAAACAGCATTATTTTAAATTTGGTGACATGTTATAATATTTTTTATTTGATTTATTTTTTAAATATTCATATCAACTTTCAAACATTCTACAATTTTAAAATAATATTTTTTTATTTATTAAGAAGTTAAAAAATAACATATTATAACTACTGCATTTTAAATTATTTATTTTCTAAATTTAAATAAATTAACAAATTATTTAAAGACTAAATTATAAAATATAATTATAATTATGATGAAAAATTATATTTTAAATAGTTATTAACTTAATTAATATAGTGCTTTGACTAGTAATTTGGAGGTCTTACTCACAACAAAATTTAAAATCGTTATATTTTTTAATCCATTTAGATAAATAGTATACAATTTATAAGATTAAAAATACACAATTTGATGAAAAAATATGATAGGGATATAAAACTAATTAAGATAAGAAAAGATGTAATAAGTTAAGATTGATGTACAAACTCAACGAAAAATAAATTATTACAACTTATAGAGAAGAATAATGACAAGTATTTCAAATGATTTTAAACCCTAACTAATACCATATATTTATAGGTCACATAACTGGGCTTAGTGAGTCCAATATCAAACAGTTATGATTTATTTTATTGCATCGATCGTAAGCCTAGGCTTAGGCCCCGGTCAAAACTCATTTGGTCACCATAATCTACCAATCTTTAGATTGACACGGATCTAGTATGTCAAAAGAAAATTTTATCTTTAAAATATAGACAACGACCATAATACTCTTAACCTCTTTCAAAAGCTTCAATGGGCTTAATCAACAACCAAGACGAACTAAGTTCGAGCAATACTCAAACTTAGCAATGATGAGCATCTTCGTCATCATATCAATATGATTATCAGCGGTACTAATTTTTATCATATCAATATCACCATGAGTAATAACATCACGTACGAAATGGTATCGTACATCAATGTGCTTAGTTCTTTAATGAAACATTTGCTTTCGTCAGAAAAATAGCACTTGACTATCACAAAAGACTGTCGTCATCTATAAATCTTTATTGAGTTTCCCAAATAGGCCTTTCAGTCAAATATCATCTTTACAAGCTTCTATAATGGTCATGTATTTTACTTGATAATAGACAATGTGTATGAACTCTGTAGAGTAGCTTTCCAACTAATCGCATAACTTCCAATATAGAAAATAAAACATGTGAGTGATTTTCTTCTATCAAGATCGTCAACATAATAAGAGTCAATATAATCGACAATTGCATATTTAGTCCTCCCAAACTGTAGGTGAACGTCCGTTGAACTTCTTAAATAACGTAAGATCTACCAAACTACTCTCCAATACTCTTTATCTGAATTTATCAGGTATTTGTTAACTGCATTTATTGAATATGTCAAATCTAATCGACTACAAATTATTACATTTGTTAACTGCATTTATTGAATATGTCAAATCTAATCGACTACAAATTATTGCATACATATGTGAACCAATTACAATGAAATATGGAACTCGTAACAAATATTTGATATCCTCATCAGACTGAGGTGACATAGTTGAAGAGATACTTCACCGCAATATTGTGGTGCAAGCGGTGAAGTATCTAATAACTCTAGTGTAGTTGATAGTAGTATTGCAGATTCATACTCTCTCAAACTCCACATGCTTGCTAGATTCTTGTTGAATTGTATCTCGAAAGGAATTAGATTTTTGTTCAATCTGATCACAAGATGATATAAGAGGTGTAGTATATAACATACGTGTCTCATAAAAAGTAACATTTTGATGAATTATAACCTTTTGTACCCATTTATACTAGACTTTTAGCCGATAAAAATATACTTCATAGATCGAGCCTCTAATTTTCCTCATCAACATGAAGATACGCAGAACAACCAAAAATTCTCAAATCAGAATAAATAGAAGAAATATCGTACCATATTTCTTGTTGAGTCCTCTTATTAATCACATTCGACGAAGAATAGTTGACGAGGAAATATCTTAAAGCTGCAGCTTCAGCTCAAAACGACTTTGGTAAATCTGCATTAAGGAGCATACAACGCACATTATTCATCAAAATCTTATTCATCCTCTCTACCACACCATTCTATTATAATTTTTTAGACACTTTGTGGTGCCTCATAATTCCTTCAGTCTTGCATAAAGTATTAAACTCTTTAGAATAGAACTCCAAACCATTATCAATACACAAACGTTTTATTGGTTTTCCAGTCTGGTTCTCAATCATAATTTTTCACTACTTAAATTAAGAGAACACGTCAATCTTCTGTTTAAAAAAAATTATGGAGAAATCATCAATCATTGTCAACATATAATAAGCACCTCCCATAGAAGGTATTTTAGACGACCCTTAGAGATTAGAGTGAATATAATCAAGTGCTTGTTTGTTTAGTGATGTGGATTCCTTTAGAGAAATTAACTCTCATGCCATGTTCACACATATGACCAAGTTGCATATACCACAAATTTGTGACATCGTCAGATAACGAGGAGGTGGCGACATCAACATCGCCTACAATTATGGAGTCTTTAAAAACGTATAACATGTCATGTTTTCTTTCACCTTTCATCACGAGAACTAATCATCTACTAACTTCCATAGCTCCACTTTTTCAATAGTGTCTTTGTACCCTTTTGAACTGAGGGTACTAAAAGAAATAAGATTTTTATTCAAATTAGGAACATGTCACACATCATCAAGTGTTTAAACAACTCTATTAAACATCTTGATTTTATTGTTCATATACCCACGACCTTACATGATGAATTGTCTAACATTAACACAACACATTTGGAAACTATATCATATAAAAAATCAGTCTCGATTTGAACACATATGATACGTATAACTAAAATTGAGTATTCATTCATCTCGCGGTCTCGCGTCGCAAATAGAAGTCATGAGGAGTTCATTGTCTTCAGCTTCAACAATACTAGATTCACCAAAATTTTCAGGCAGCCTTTTAATCGAATTAATGCCTTCTTTATTACCTTTATTTTGTAATTTCTAACACTCAGATTTTATGTGGCCTCTTTTTTTTAGTAATTGCAAGTCTTCTAAGGTTTTCTAGATTTTGATATATCTCTCTTATCACTTTTTGAACACCTTTTTTTGGTTCTTCCTCGAGCAATAAGACCCTATGTCGGACCATCAAAATGACTAATGAGATGTTTCATCATCTTCTTAGAGAATAATGCATCATAAGAAACATTTGTTGTGACAACATTACGACTAAATAAAATAGTAATAATTTTCTTCATACATAATTGTTCTAGCTTCAGTCATAACCCAACAGCACTCGTCTCTTTCGGAACATCCTGTAGAATATTATTCGATGGATATAAATGTATATGAGACATAGCCTTGTGATTCTTCCTTTTATCTTCTACTGTCTACGAACTGAGCATTTTATCAAACTCTAAAAAAGTTTTGTCAAAATATATCTGAGTGAGAAAACCTCGCATCTTTATATGTCATAAAGAAAATCTAGTGTTGCAATCCAACAATGAAATATCATACTTCATATTCGTCATCTCCAAAAAAAACAAATATAGTCATAGAATCAAAAAAATTCAAAGCTTAGATACCAATGGATGAAAAACAGTATGTTGATCTAAGACTAATTAAAATAATAATAAAAAAGAGGCGATATATTAATCACGCTAAATAAATAAGATTTACGTGAAAAATTCAAGACAAGAAAAAACACGAGTAGAGATAAATATTGCAACTTAGAGAGTGAATAATAATGACAAGTATTTTCAGTGTTCTTAAAACTTTAACTAAGATCATATATTTATAAATAATATAACTAGGTCTAGTGAGCCCAATATCAAATCGATAAGTTTTCTTTTATTGCAATGTGAGTCTAGGCTTAAACCTTGATCAAAACACATCTAAGTCATCATAATTTAACCTACATTATTTTATTTTTGAAAAAGAACCCACATTATATTTTTAAATTATGATTAAAAATTATCACCGATACGATGGATTAATTTAATATTTATACAATATTTCAATTAATTAACTTTAAAATATTTGGTCTAAGTATGAGTTTCACAATAGGCAACTTTTGCACCAAGTTTAAATATTTTATAATTTTATATACAATTATTTAAAAACAATTAAATAAATAACCCTTTTAAAAACTATTTTTTACTTTATACACCAAATAAAGTTTTTTTAAAAAAAAAAACTAAATTTTATCTCTAAATAATCAACATCAAACAAGCCCTAGATGGCATCTAAGTGTTTATAATATAATATGAAGTAGGTCCTTTTCAATTCATATGTTACATTCATATTGCATAATATATTTTTAGTATAAGAAATGACTAGGAGAATGAATGACGTGATGCAATCTAATTCGTTAAAAAATTAATAATTTTTTTTTATTTTCTTTTTCTTTCTCTTTATTATTTTTCCAGTTATTGATGAGGTGACAGATCATTCCTCCCAAATTCACTCTCCCCTGTACTTTTTTTTAATATATAATTAAGTAAAATTGACATTTTTTATCCACTTTATAAATAAATTTAATATTCATTCCAAAATACTCAAATATTCTATAACAATTAACAAATATACAAAAAGATTCTCATAATATTTATATTACTTATCCTATCCCCTTATGGTATTAACCTTTTCAAGATTACAAAGATATACACACTTTTGTTATTCAAAACATTATTATTATATATATGTTTCCATGGAAAATGAAAATTTTGTAGCCAAACACAAAGATGAAGATAACCAGACCCCATCTTCAATCTATATGCACCCTCTTCTCATTGTTCTTGATTTTGGTTGCCCAATCAATTTCTTCCATTGAAACTTCCGATTCTTTTAAACATTTTTTGGGTGCCAAGAAAGGTGATAAAATTAAGGGACTCGATCAAGTTAAAAGGTACCTTATCAAGTATGGTTATATAAACTCCTTCTCAAGTGACCACCAACTAGAAGACTTCGACGATATCTTGGCACAAGCCATAAAGAAATACCAGGTCTTCAACCACCTTGAGTCCTCAGGTATCTTAGACGCAAATACATTAGCTCAAATGGCGATGCCCCGGTGCGGAATGCCCGATTTCGTCAACGGCACCGCCATACCACATGGTAGGAAGCTAGTCCTATATAGGTCCGACGGCTCGTACTACACTTTTGAGTCCTCAAAGTGGTACAAGTTTAACCTAACATGGGCTCTTAGACCTGGAACACGAGCTGACGCACGACGCCCAATCACATCTGCTCTAGGCAAGTGGGCGTCAGTCTCAAAGTTCCATTTCTTCCCGAGCCCAGTGTTCGATAGAGCCGACATACAAATTAGTTTCTTTAGAGGTGCCCACGTAGGGGACAAAGCCCCTTTTGATGGGCCCGGGGGTACTCTAGCCCACTCAGGGTATCCGCCAAGCGGGATTTTGCATTTCGACGCGGACGAGACTTGGGCTGATGGGGCGGTTCCAAGGACCTACGATATTGGTACGGTTGGGTTGCATGAATTGGGACACGTGCTTGGGCTTGGCCATAGCAATGTCCCATCTGCCGTCATGTGGCCGTATATTGTACAAGGCACGACCAAAGGCTTGGATCCTGATGACATTGCTGGAATCAGGGCTTTGTATCCATAATCTCAATTATACTTTTGATTAGATTTGGAATAATATAATAATCATTAAAAAAAAATCTTATTTTGCTTCGTTCCCATAATATATTGAACAAAAATTATGAGTTCGATTCTTATTAATAAAATCTTAAAATGAATTATGTCGTGTGGAAGATTAAGGTTATAGAGGCTCCCTTGCCCATTTATGTCACCAAATTGTTATCTTTCAAATATGTCACCAATTTCCCTTTAAAATTGTTAATAAATATTAAAAATACACACTAAAAAGTATTATAATTGCAATTACTATTTTATTCATCCAAATTATCTAAATCCAGTTTCGGTCATACAATTTCGCTAAACGCGAAACCAATTAAAAGGCGAAGTGAGATCAAGCAATCATAGTGAGTACAACAAGAGCGATATTATTGAGCCACAACATCCTTTCACTATAATTCGCTATTGGATGATGACGCCTGATCTCAAAACGGTTTTGACATTTGATAGTCAAGTCCGTCGCATCATTCACAAGTCCCATCATCCCCTTATAGTCTTTTTCCTTGCAAATTTTGTACGCATCTTGCAACTTATGCAACACCACGGTATAGTCATTAAAACAATCCGTCAATTTACCTTTAACTTGTTCGCTCTCTTCTCTTTGTTGAAGCTCATTAACCGCGTACTTGTTTAACCTAGCTTGAGCTACCGCAAACATGATGGTAATGGTTGCGAGATCCTTCATGTCAGCCATACTACTTCGAGGGTACTGCTCCAAAGTTGATGCACAAAACCCGTAGTTTATGGTTTGCTCGCATATTCGGTTGATGGTTGCGTGAGTGAGTAGTTGAGTTTCGATTGCTGAATAAACACATGGTGGATGGATTGTGAGAAAATTAAGAAGAAAAATTGAGAGAAATACCTTGAAAGTGAGTGACATGATGATGATATGATTTGATTAATTAAGATTTAGTTATTAATATTGTGAATGAATTGTGACATAATTTGAATGAAATTTATAGTTGTGGGATTTTGAAAATGATCACACTATGTTTATGTTTAAGATTCATTTGTTTGTAACCTCTTACCTAATAAATTCTTGCCTAGATTATGGTTCAAGTTTGTAGTAGTATGATTCTAGGAACTTCACACATTTTCAAGCTCAAATGATTATGGTTTTTCAAAAGTTGTCCTCTAAAATTTATATAATTTCATACAATAATAATAATGATAATATATATATATATATATATAACACATTCACATTTACATTGAATTAGCAATAACATTTATCACTTTTTCTGAATTTTCTCTAATTAATACAAACATTTACATTCCATATTTCATACACATATGTTTTGAAAAGTGTATATATTTATTTATTGAAAAATCAACATTTAAAAATTAAATTACTCTAATGAAAATAAATTGTAGATATTCAGGGATATGTGAAATCCTCTTTTAGTTAAAGCTTTGACATGTTTTAAATCAATGGTTAGAATGTTTAATTTACCTTTTAAAAGAAAATTATTAGTGAAGAATTTTCTTTTATCAATGAAATAAACTTTGATAGATAGATATATAATCGGGTACCTAACCGACCCGAGGTTTCGGATTCGATATCTAACCCTGTTCCAGACCCAAAAAAAAATCTTATAATTCTAATTATAAAAATCAAGCCATAACCCTCGACAGGTTATGAGCCATTCAGTCAAGATGAAAACACAAGCTCAATTAACTTTGCTATTATTTAATTATGAAGTTTTCTTGATCAAGCTGGTTAAAAATACAACCTATTGAAGAACATCATCATAAAGAAGGGCGACACTCGCCCAACTTTGTAACACATAATGCAACGACTCGTGAACCGTTCTGATCCAAACCCCGTCAAAGCGAAACATTCTCAATCGACACCCCTTTCCAAACGCTACAAATCGACATTTTCTTCATCATCAAGACTCCTAGAAAACAAAGACAATTTCTCTTGCTCAAGATCAAAAACCCTATCATTCATCCCTTCCTTTCCATAAGCATCCATCATCATCGAAAAAGTCATTGAATCCGGATTACATCCCTTCTCCTTCATTCTCATAAACACCCTTTCCATCTCCACAAGATCCCCGGCTTTCGCGCAAGCATATATAATCGCATTATAAAACGTAACATTCTCCACTATCTCCATTCTACCCGCCAATTCCACACAATTAATCACCTTATGAAACAAACCTCCATTCGCATAACCCTTAATCAAACAACAAAACGTCTTTGTATCCGCCTTCATACCTTCTGACCTCATCTGATCAAACGTGAGCTCCATGTTCTTCGCTTCCCCAGAATCAGCAAATGCTTCAATCACATTATTGTAAGTGGAAGTCGTCCATGGAAACGCAAGCTTCCGCATGTATTCCATAACTGAAGACATCTTATCGTATAATCGTTTCTTCCCATAAGCCCCAATTAGAATGTTGAATGTTCTTGTTTCCGGGTTGATACCAAAGTTACGAAACTTTTCGTACCATTTCTCCATCGTTTCAATCTGACCCTTGTTTCCGAACAAGCTTATGACCGTGTTCATTGTCCAGACGTCGGGTTTTGATGTCGTGCTTTCAAGCATACCCGATAGAACTTTCTCCATTTGGTCTAGCTTCCCTGCTTTACCATACCCGCTTAAAACAATGTTCTGCGTGACTGTGTTCGGAACAATGGCTCGTTCGGACATTTGATTGTATAAAGAATCAACTAATTCAAATCTTGCAGCGTCTACGCAAGCTTTGATCAGAATACTGTAAGTGTAAACATCAGGCTGACAATTGGGAAGGGATTTCATCAATTCGAGAATTGAGAATGCTTCATCTACAAGATTAGATCTGCAATAAACACCGAGTAATGCAGTGTAGAGTTCAGAAGTAGGGTCAATTCCTTCATGAATCATTTCATCGAACAGTTGGTGTGCACGTTTTGGTTGACCACATCTTCCAAGTAAAACAAGTAGTCTCATATAAGTTCCTTCTTTAGGTTGATAAAAAGGTTGTTGCTTTAACATATCAAATGCCTGAGAGAACTAGGGTTTAGGGTATTCATATATTTACAAATCAAACTAGTGAACTACATTGATTGATTACCTGGAGAGATTCAAGCCATTGTTTTTTCTCGATTCGATCAGAGAGGGATTCAGTAACGGTATTAACCCAAGCGGTGGCGTTGTTCTTGCGTTCCAATTTCTTCTTGATGTTCTTAATCGGTGTTCGACGACGATTTGTGCTGAATCTTTTTGGGAGAGATGATTCTGAGTTAGCGGGGTATTCTCCTACCTTCCAATGTCTCTTCTTTTGGTCCGGCGGGGAGGTGGGTGCTGAAGTTGAGGAGCAACGAACGGTGGATGAGGGAATTGAGGAGAGATTTGTTCCTGGTTTGATTATGATGAGGTTTGCGGCGGCGGGGGATTTCTTCTTGATTGTGTCTCGATGAAGTGGAGATGAAACTAGGGATGAGAGGAATGAGAAGGAAGAAGAGGTCGTCGTCGTCATCTTCTTCTTCGGCTAGTTAATTTGAGTAAGATGGGAGAGAGATAATCGACATTGTTAGCTCTCTGCGATAGGAATGGATGTGAATTGAGAATAGTATTGTTGATAACTTAAATTACCACTTTATCCTCTTTCTTACATATATTTGTATTATATTTTTCAAAAAAAACACATGAGATATAAAATAAAGTTCATGTAAGATATTCTAATTAGAAACTATTGATAAAAAAAATACTCATTTAATACTATTGGTATTTGAGCTATTTGTTGGAGTTTGATAAGATATGATGATCTAAATGTATAGACATGAAAAATATATAACTTTAAAAATATGAGTTTATATATTCTACACTAAATTATGACTCTACATGCTGATAAATTAAAATCAATAATGTAAAATAAATTTAAACCAATATTAGCGATTTTGATATTCATTTCGATATACAAACCTAATTAAGAATGACAATAAGACGCTCTATTATTCAAGAAAAAGTGGTAAGTTGTGTTTATTAGTTTAATTTGTTTTATGTTTGTAATCAAATATAATTTGTGTTTTTAGATTGCGTTGCGAACAGCTATAGAAGAAGACCCGAATAGGAATGAGTTG
The DNA here is from genome assembly GCF_907164915.1 of Impatiens glandulifera. Taxonomy (NCBI): domain Eukaryota; kingdom Viridiplantae; phylum Streptophyta; class Magnoliopsida; order Ericales; family Balsaminaceae; genus Impatiens; species Impatiens glandulifera. Next base: position 5,075,360 of record NC_061865.1, read on the forward strand.
CAGTTGGCTGAGTACGTGTTCGGGTCTCAGGGACATGGGAGAGTCGTGGGTATGGACTCAGGTGTCCGACCTACATCTTTTAGAGTAGATACTCGTGGGAGTTCTTCGAGCACTCGGCACAGTGAGACGCAACAGATACGTGAGGAAAACCGGGCTTTACAAGGGAGAATGCAAAAAATACGAGAGGAGCGTGAGGTTGAGAGACACTAGTCACGGATAGAGTGTGAGGAAACACAAAGGGAGCGTAAGGAAGCACAAAATAAAAGACAACGATCAATACAAAAGTGTGATCAAATGTGGAATGAGATGATCGAGATGAGGGAGCAGATGGTCTTCATATTATCCATGTATCTCGGCAACTCTCACCGTCCACGTCCACGTCCACGTCCACGTCCACGTCCACGTCCACGTCCACGTCCACGTCCACGTCCACGTCCACGTCCACGTCCACGTCCACCCTCCTACTTGAGATGATTGAGTGATTTTTGAATTATGTGGTTTCTGGATTTTGAATTTTGGATTGTGGTTTTTAGATTATGTTAATGTTTTTGGCAAAATAAATATTTAATATTGTTTATAGGTACAAATATTAAAAATTCAAAAAAATAAAAATAAAAATATATTTTTTTTTAGTAACGTTACTAATACTAGTAACAATAACAACATTAAGAATGAGAGAACCGTTATTAAAATTAGTATCAGTAACGGTATTAGTAACGGTATTAAGAATGAGAGAACTGTTATTAATATATACAAGTATCAGTAACGACATTAAAAATGAAAGAACTGTTATTAATACTAGTATCAGTAACGGTATTACCTTTGGTAAAGCCTTACTGATGTTAATATCAGTAACGGTTGTATAGTCGTTAATAATATAAACATCAGTAATGATTTTCGAATGTCGTTATTGATGCTCTTCTATTATCTGTAACACTCGTTTCTGTAACGAATGGTAATGACGATCAATGTCATCAGTAACGAATTTTGGGGCTTTTAATAACGGCTTTCGCCCTTACTCATGTTTATTTTTCTACGAAAACGGAATTGAAACATATATACAAATATCATCCCGATCAACTACTGATTAAAACCGAGAAAAAATCAACTCTAACAAAGACAATTCAAATAGAAAACCGACAACTAACACTTAAGATATAGATAGTTACACAATGAATGATCGAGAGTATATTGGACTTAAACTTAGTCTAAAAAGAATTAGAATCTAATATAATTATTTTAATAATAATAAATTTGTGTTAGTGATATAATGATGAGTTAGATAAACTATATATATATATATATCTTTATTCTTTTTAGTAATGATTTATTATTTATCCTAAATCACATAAAGTAAGTTATGAAAAATTGTATTTCTTCTTCCTCGTGAATTATTTCAATTTATTCTAAACTAAGTTATTAATATATTATCTTTTTATCGACCACATCATTTAAATTATTGACAAAATATTAAAATAATAATTATTAATTGTTTTTTATATATATTTATATACCCTTAATATTATTATAGTTTCAACAGAACTTATCATACAAAAACAATATATTTAAGATACATTTGAAATTAAAATAATAAATAAAATAGTATAAAGTATTATATAATAACATTAAACAACAAGCATGGCTATACATATATATATGCTATCAATGTTTCTATTTTCAAATGCCATTTTACACACAATAATCAAATCTCTCATTCTCTCAAAGAGAAAAAATATGCACTCTTATATTATTAGTACCAACTTATAACAATGTATTATCCTTTTCTTCTTTTTCTTCTTATAGAGCTGTTGATCATGAAAACCCCATATGGAAAAATAGTCGAATCTGATGGTTACACGCGAAGAATCATTCTCGGGTGGGTTGGTTTCTGTTATCTGCATCGGAGTTCTCCACCACCTTAACCACATCATTACTCTCCGGATTGCTCCTCTGCCTTCTCCGATCCTACAATGGCATTGCGATTATATGTTTAGAAGATGATAGTAAGAAAAAATCAAACAAATCTGAACTGAAGATAACCTCTCTTGGTATGGGATGCTCCTCGGATTCAAGCATACGGGCAACTTGACTCATCTTTGGTCGCTTTTCGGAATCTGGATCAACACACCTCAAAGCAATTAGAAGAGCACGTTTAATGGAGCTTGTCGAAGGTCTATTCTCAATGTTTGGGTCAACAACTTCCTCCGATCTTCTGTTACCCACCATCATCTTCAGCCAATCAACAAGGTTTACCTACATTAACATTAATAGTTGGGAAATTAAGTGTTGAATGTTAAATACTGAATTTGAAGTGCCTTTGAATATGTGACAATGTTGAATACCATATATGTTAAATATGGGACAATTTTTTAGATAACACTTATTTCAATTAAGAACTTAAATTTTCAAATAAAGTAATAAATTGTGTTATCAAACACCGCCATTTGGAAACTCTTGTTTTCTAGACCATTACTTCCTGATACTCTTGTTTTCTAGACCATTACTTCCTGATTCAATGTGAATCAAACTTTAGTCCTGACCTGAGCCTCTTATTTCAAGACTTTTAGATTATTGGTCTTTACAATCTCATTATCCGTACCTCTTGTGCCTGGCGGCTATAATCCACAGGATCTCGTCCAGTGATTGTTTCCAAAAGAACAACCCCGAAGCTATAAACATCACTTTTCTCGTTTAGAAGACCACTGTTTGCATATTCAGGAGCAACATACCTAAACAAATAAAAGTATAATGCTAATAACTTTTTTTTAACTCATGACAACTTATACAGCGATAACATCAACTGCATACCCAAAAGTACCCATTACTCGAGTTGAGACATGGCTCTTTCCAGCACCAAGCAACTTGGCAAGACCGAAATCAGATATTTTAGCATTGAAATCATCGTCTATTAATATATTGCTTGACTTTATGTCTCTATGAACCACTTTAGGCTCAATTGCTTCGTGCAAGTACGAAAGCCTGCAATTACACAACACACTTTAGGCTTGATTGCTTAAAAATAAACACCACTTGTAAGAAAAATTCTTCTTAGTTGTGCTTACGCCTTAGCAGTTCCGAGGAGAACCTTCATACGAGCCTCCCAAGTAAAATAACCACCTCTATTCGACATCCCACCATGAAGCCACTGGTCTAAATTTCCGTTATTCACATACTCATATACCATCAGCCTAGTTTCAAATCAAGAATTCATCGTAAACTAGCTTCTTATAACTCTTCAAATCATTCCAATCAATATAAATACTAGTGTTTTCTCTATACCTTTGAGTTCCTTCAATGCAATACCCTAAAAGCCGAACCAAGTTCTTATGTCTTACATTGCCAATAGCCTCAACTTCAACGCTGAATTCCTTCTCAGCTTGTCCTCTATTTCATAAGAAGGTATCAAATGGGTCAAAATCATTCAGTTTCGATAAACTTAAATACAAAAACATGTTTGTTTGTAACTTACAAATTATTAAGAAGTCTCTTGACAGCAACAGGAGTCCCATTAACCAAATTTCCACGATAAACAACCCCGTATCCACCTTCCCCAATTACATTCTCCTTTGAAAATCTCTTTGTAGCGATTTCCAAGTCCCTAAGCGTAAACCAATGACCCCATCCTAGGTGAGAAACCTCAGGCAAACCAGTTAAAGGGGAAGGAGCAGTTACATCTTCTTCTTCCCCAAATTTGTTCAAAGATCCTGATTTACTGTCAACATTAGCAGCATTTCCCAACTTCTCTAAACTTGTTTGAGAAGAGGGTTTATCATCTGAATCTTTATCAACATAAGGATAATAATTCTGATCAACACTGATCTCTCTGATTTCCTTTGACACAGTTGGAACATAATAAATAGGTATTGTAATTTCATGTCCTCTTTTCGATTTCTTTCGCCAAATAAGAATGAAGGAAAGCATCAAGAGGATGATTAAAATGAATAAGGCAACGAATATCCCTATCACATCCCATAGCTTAAGATTAAAGAATTCTGTTCTCTTAGATAGTATAGCTTTCAGATCAGATGCCATTTCTGATTTCTGTACAGAAAAACAACACAATCTAAGAACCCAACCGACATTTTGCTTTTCAAAGCAATCTCTAGAAAAGACAACCGACAAGTAAAAACTAGCAATGAAATCAACAGAGATGAAAAAAACTAACCTTTAAGCAGCTTCGGCTAGTTTAAACCAAAATGGGATCATAGAATGCCGCTCCAAAACAGTAAGTTTCCCGCGCGGAGATAGATTCACGAGATTCGCCAATTGGGTAAAGTGGGTTCGTCATCAATTGGTTAAAAACTTAAAAGGGTGATGTTCAATCTCTACAATGGCCCTGCATTTGCAGAGAGGGGAGGAGAAGGAGGAGAAATTGACCCTTTTTTGGGGGTGAGATTGAATGAGACTATAAAGCGTATGAATTTCTGGTATATGTGTTGAATGGAAAGAGGTAGAGGTGGTGGTGGTGGGGATGATGATAAGAAGGCAGGAGGGGGACTTATCAAAGGTAGGTATTTGGTCTTTGAATACAGTAAAAGTGAAGGTGAAGCATTTCGGCTCAGCAAAACATGGGAAAAGCATTTCAGATCAGCAACAAAGGTATTTTTTCTTTCAACAACTAGTTATTACTTTTTTTTTCTTGATTACTATTCGATTCAAACTAAGAACATGGAGTTGAATGTATATATTATGATCAGTTTCAAAGGAACATCTTAAATTGAGATAGGTATCATTATGATTGATTCAAACTAAGAATATCTTTTAAGTTGAAATAGGTGTAATTATTATAGCAATGAAGTTAACCTTTTCAATTTTAGATTCGATAATATTAAGAGTCTAATTATAAGAAAAAATTTACGATTTTAAATTTACGATAATAAGATTTTAGATTTTATGTTAAAAAAATTAAATTTATATTTATAAATTAAAAAAAAAAATATTATTTATTCAAATAAATAAATTAATATAATTAATTTTATAAATATAATTTTTTATAATGTTATTTACTTTTTTTTTATTAATTTTATATTTAAATATATATTTTTAAGATTGGTTAGATATAAAATAATTAATTATATATAAATAATAATAATATATAACTAATATTTTTCAAATTAAAGTATTACGATTTGATTTGAAGTGTGCTCTAAATTTTACGAGTTTACACATAATCATTGATTTTACGTAAATTTTCTTGCCATCCTTAATTTTGGGTAGTTATGATTTCTTAAATTAAAAATAAAAGTTGTCTTAATTATAAAAGAAATAAAATTCAAACTTTAAATTAGGTCTATCAACAACTTTCACGATAAAAAAGAAAATTATCAATTGTTAATTGATTGGGAAAAGGTTTTTATTAAGATTTGATTTAACAAAGCATCTTTGAATTGCTTTTGAATTTTATTATTTTCTCTTCTTCAAGAATAGGATTGTAGTTTTTGTTCATCTTAGTTGTTACTTGTTACTTTTGTTTACTTTTGTTTATTGTATTTTTGGATATCTTTTTATATAATGATATTTTGTTACAAATGTGATGAATTTATATTTTTTTAAAAACTATAAATATGTGCAATTGCATATTTATATAAGATGGTCTTTATAAAATCTAAAAGTAAGATTTGGGTCTTTTGGAGAATATTTTAAATATAAAATTAGTAATTCCTAGTTTTTGTTAGGCTTAGACTATATGGTGCAAGATGATGTTTTTCTAAAAGATAGTCTTGATGCTTTTTGTTTAAATTGATATCTTTGTCACAATGGTGAACACAATTGTAATTATTTTTAAAATTGGTTAAAAGTAAAAGTCATTTTATTTACATTATTAAAAAAAACTAGCCTCAATCAATAATATAAATATTATTTATCTATAAATAGTTTAAATAAAATTAATATTATTCAAATTTAATTAATTTAAAATTAGTTTTAGTTTATAAAAATTCAATTCAATTCTAAAATTTAATATTAACATATATTTTAAAATTTATTAAATATCTAAAGTTAAAAAAATAATTTTATGAGCAAAAAACACTTAAAAAATAAATAAATTTCTTCTTGGTAAGAATAAAGTCAACACATTTTATCTAGTTAGTTACTATAGATGCAGAGATTTTATTTAAAGGTTTGTCATATATTTTGCTCTTATCTAAAGTAATGTTAGACGTGATTTACATTATTACACCTCTTATCCATTATTGCGACTATTTTTACCACCATTTCGATAAACCAACAACGAATCATACAATCCACATCTCATATTGTGACCTCACACACTTATTATCTCCCGTCAACTCAAACATCATTTTTAATCGACCTCTCATATCATGACCTCACATTTTTCACATGCCTCTTATCACACACAACAAACCATTCACCAATCTCAATCGACCTCTAGTATCACGAGCTCACACATTTTCACAATTCGGTCAATCAAAATTTTATTTATATTATTTTTAACCACCAATATCTCCTTTATCATCGGTCTTTTATCCCCAAAAATCTCACATCTCATCTCATCTCATGATTTTTACCCTTACCGCAACCTCTTTTACCACTAATCGACTTCTTATCTTGTGACTACACTTTTTCATATTCCTTTTTATCCACTCGAAAAATCACCCATAAATCATAATCATACTTTAATCGCGTGACCTCACACACATTTATAATTCGATTAATCAATATCTTATTCATATATTTTAACCACTAATATCTCATTTATTATCATCATCTTTTATATTATCGTGACCTCTTTTTTTACCACCACTTCGTTAAAACAACCACCAAATTTCAATTGACATCTTATCTCGTGATCTCACACACTTTCACACACCTCTTATCCTCGTCAAACCAATAACAATCCCACAATCGACCTCTCATCTTGTAACTCATATTTTTTCATGTCTCTTTGTTCTATCGACAAATAACTCACCAATCACAATCGACATATAATCTCATGACCTCACACACTTTTACATTTCGGTCAATCAACATCTCATTCATATATTTTTAATCACTAATATCTCATTTGTTATCAACCTCTTAAATTATTCCACACTTATGGCAAATCAACCGCCAAATCTCAATCTATTCCACACTTATGGCAAATCAACCGCCAAATCTCAATCGAAATCTTATCTCATGACCTTACACACACTTTCACACGCCTCTTATCTCTCGTCAAACCAAACATCAATCTCCTCAATCGATCTTTCATCTTGTGACTCACACTTTTTTATTTGCCTCTTTATCCCCTTAGAAAATTATTCACTAATCCTAATTTTGACCTCTAATCTCGTGACCACACACATGTTTATACTCTAGTCAATCAACATCTCGTTTATATATATTTAACCGCTGATATCTCCTTTTATTATCGACTTTTTATCCCGACAAATCAACCATAAATCCCCACCCCGCATCAACAACCAATCCCCCATTCGACCACTTTAGTCAATCAACATTTCATTCATATATTTTTAACCATTAATATCTAATTTATTAAGAGACCTCTTATATTTACTCTCTTTCGGCAAACCAACCACCAAATCTCAATGCAAACCACTCATCAATCTTAGTCGACCTCTTTTACCCTCACTTCAATAAATCAACAACCAATTCCAATCGATCGCACACCTCTTATCCCTCGACAAACAACCCATCAATCTTAAACGAACTATTTTACCCTCACTTTTAAATTTGCAATTCTGGGGATTCGAACTCTGATTCTTAAGCATTAAATATGAACATTTTAACCGCTAGACCACTTGAGATTGTTAAAATAATTTTATAATTTTGTGCATGTATTTAATATTTATTATCGGGTCAACCCACGATCTGACTCAAATATCCATTTATTCTCACATATATACCTAAATTAATCACAAATCTCGACATGACAAACCAAACAAATTCAAACTAAGCATTAATATATATATAGTTAATTAAAAAGTTGAACTTATATTGTTAGGAATGTCGCACGTTCATCAATTTTAGTGTTGAATTTAAAATATAAAGTCTTATTAGCTTAGTTGGTTAAAGGGTTTTACTTGTTTTATTATGTTGCAAATTTGAAACATACATATAGCATTTTTAATTTCATCGTCAAAAAAACAACAATGAATTATAACATTTCCTTTGTCTAGTGGTTTATTTTTAACCGTTTTAAATTTATGGACAGGTCAATCCACGATTCAACACAAGTATTCATTTACTCTTTTATATATATATATATATCAAAATTAATCACCGCGCTCTCGACCCGGCAAAACAAGGAAATTCAAATTAAGCATTATTATTATTATTATGAGAAATGGTTGGGGAGTGAATTTGATAGAGAGAATTTTGAAGAGAATTACGTGGCACAATCTGATTCGTCGAAAAAATAACAAATCTTCTCTCTCTTATATCTATTCTTTCTCTCCTCAATATTTATCATTTTTCCAACAAGTGATGTAGTGACACATCATTTTTTTTCTCAAATTTCATCCCCTATCACCCCTCTATTATTATATTTATTAGAAAAGCATACAACTTTTACTACTTTTTTTTAGTTGAGAAAGTAGAAGAGAAATGAAAAGTGTAAGAAAAAAAAAATGTGACTTATTAAATCAAAGATTATATGTTACATAAAAAATTCAAATGAAATATTTTTACCAAATGGATTTTTTTTTTTAAATTCTTTGACATTTTGATAAAAACAATATATATAGCCTAAAATTATTGAGGATTTATACATTGACCATATAATACATTAATCAAAAATATAATAGTAGTAAAATTCTTATGTTCTCATGTAATTCTCAACTCAACTTAAAATATATATATATGATTCGATTAGTGTAATTAAAACTATGATAGGAAATTTGTGCAAAAGTTTTATTTTATAAATAATAATTTATTTTACAAAAAGAATTTACAGTCTTAAAAACAAATTTGTGACCAAACTTAATTATTAGATTAATTTCAAACATGATCATAACACAAAATCAAGTATTGAGATTATTTTTCTACCATATAAACTGGTCCATATTCATAAACTTAAGTTTCACACTCTCAGTTAGAATAGACGTGTTTTTTTTTTAAATAAACATAATTAAATATTATTTCGTCTATCATTTTATTAGTTACATCATTTAATTCATTAATCTAAAGTATCATTTATTTTATTTTTAAAAAATTATCATTAAATATAAATACCTTCTACGTTTTTTACAAAAAAATAATAATATTCACCTATTCAAAATCATGCATCTAACTTTTTTTTAAATCGACTCTGGTCGAATAACTCCTAGTTTACCTATCGACCAAAAATTTACTAATCTGACCATTTTTTTATTTAAAATTGTCGGTGGGAAAGTAAGTTTGTAAAAATAATTGAGGAAACAGATTAATTAGTAGAAAAAAAATGAATGAATCCAACAGCATATCTAAGATCTGTCATAGCTGCTGCATTATAATGTGGTCCAAAAAAAACACACAAAACTGTCGATGAGTCAGATTCATTAGAGGGCTCAAGTTTGGTCCCATAAAAATAGTCAAAAATATCTATAAAATTAATTAAATCATTTTTAATTTCTTTATTAATTAATTAATAACCGACAATCCCTTCGTGCGCACCGTTGCCTTCTGCCGACCTTTTCAAATCCAAATTGACGGTCACTCCACTCATCTTAATTAATTAAATATATAATCTTAATTAAATAAAACAAAAAAAAATAACAATTCAACAATATTAATATATAATATGTTTTAATATAATTAGAATTTTAAAGTTTTAAATTATTATAATTAAAATCGAATCATTATATTTTTACAATATTAGAATCAAACTAAATTATTATTCTTAATATCTAAATGATGAGTTAGTTTGATTCAACTTGTTTAATAGTTTAAATTGATAATATTCTGGTTATTTGAATAGTAATTGTTACATTTTTTCCTATGAAATGTAGGAATGTAATTTTCTTTATTATAAATAAAACAAGACATAATATTGAATATATTTTTTTTTAAGGTGACTTCAACATTGGATTTGAAAAAAAAATATTTTTTTTAAAGGTAGATCTGTCTTAGCCTAAAAGTTAGTTGGGCTTACCTCTAAATTGACATTGCTAGACTGCTAAACCTTAATTTATTTATTCGAGATTGTTTTTTAGAGAACATAGATTTTCGTTTCTCCTTTGAAATGCGACTAATTATTACGGATTAAACACATAATTCACAAACACACTTAACTACACTTAACTACACTGTAGATCATTGTACATCGTATCTGTCCTTATAACTTAATCACCACAAATGACAACGTCCTTCCAAGCCTTTGAACTTATATTATGTTTATAGTCAAAATTAAACTTATATCCTTTAATAAAAGCATTAAAATTGCCCTCTAAAGAATTGAAACTCAATGCCCATTAAAGTACATAAAATATTTTTTCCAAAAAAAAAAGTGAAATTAAAGAATATTTTATTAGAACCTTGAGCAAAAATCTTTTATCCCCATATATAATTAATAAATAGCATTAAATAGTGGTTGAGGCTTCGGTAGGTGGGTGGAGTGTCAAATTGATAAAATGACATTAATGATTAGCTAAAATTTATATTAAATAATGGTGGAAATAATTAAAGATCTTAAAATAGTTGATCTTGTTCTTGTTCACAATTTGCAGAATCTTGCAGAACAATTGATGAAGATGAAGAGGAGGTGGCCGGCCAGCTCTGCTCTGATTGGTGCATTTAATGGCCGATGCTATGGCCTTCATAATAAGAAGCTCTGTGGTCTCAAATGGCTCTGTCTGGACTATGGACAATGACTATCAAAACACTATCAATATAAAAACTTGGCATTTAATGAAGACTGTCCTCTTCTTATTATCATATATTCAAATGTGGTTGAAATTAGTTAACACATAAAAGGCAGAAGGCAGTAAAGTAAATGTTATGGTCGATTTCATCTAAAAACGTTATAAGTTGAATATGAGGTCATGAACTTGAGGTGTGATGCTAGTTCTTCTTAACTAGTTCTAATATTTAAGTATATGGATAGTTAGGGGCAAATTTAGATAGGAATTCGGGTAAAGTTCACCCATAAAAAAAAAATTATTGGTACAAACGTGACATTACCTATAATTTTTTTATATTTTTTTAATTAAATACACTTTTAATTTTATCTAATTTAAAAAAAAAAGACAAAACTTACATTTATCTATAATTATTTTTAAAAAAAAGACAAAACTTACATTTATCTAATTACCTCGTACAAACGTGATATTACCCATAATTTTTTATATATATTTTTAATTAAATACACTTTTATTTTTATCTAATTAAAAAAAAAAAGACAAAATTTATATTTATCCATAAATGTATTTTTTTTATATTTTTTTAATTATACACTTTTATTTTTATATTTTTTAATTAAATACACTTTTGTTTTTATATAATTTTTTTTAAAAAAAAGACAAAACTTACCTTTATTAATAATTTTTCGTTATTTTTTAAGCCCGCCCCAACTTGAATTTCTGAATCCGTCCATGTGGGTAATTATCGTAATAAAGATAAAACTCAATTACAAAATTTATTAAAATATAACAATTATAAACTTATTTAGACATGATGTATAAAATTCTCTCATATTTTGTTGATGGGTTGAATAGTAAGAGAATATATTAGGTTAATTATCTCAACCCATATAGATAATATATTAATTAGATAATTTAATCGGAAAAAAGGTAGAAATTTGTTCACTCTCACGACACTAAGTTATTATAAAAAAATCTAATCCCCTCACACAATTTAGAAAGATAATAACTAGAAGATTAAAAAACAAAAAAAGGTCTAGATGAACCGTATTTCATTACAGATTTGAATATATTTTCTAAAACAATAATTTTTTTTTTCAATTTATTGACATATAATATTATGATTAGAAAAAAGAGAAAGAACGAAATCGTTAATGTATTTCAACTATTAGAAATCATCAAGAACCCATTATAATGATATGGTTCATGATGATATGCTAGTTTGATTCATCTTATTATTTATAAATTATTTTTAATTTTATTAAAAAGTTGAATAAACTTGAAAAAATTTGCTATTGCCAATAATAAGCTGAATAAAAATGTGAACATAACTTTAACTTTATATTACATAGAGGTTTTGAAATAATGACAACAATGTTTGATCAAAATGGAAGGGTGTAGCTTACCATAAACATATTTTATGTGAAGAAAGATCAAATTTAAAGTATAAAGTAGTTAAAGGGTCAGTTATTGTTGGACTAATCACCAATTATTTGAATTATTGGGATCTTATTATGATGATCAATCATATAACTGAGCTTTCCTATTTAGATGAGATCACCCAATAATGATCATTAACTTATAATAAGTCTTTATGATGTAATGAAGTCACAGATATGATGTGAATAAGTCACATTCATATCAGGTGATCAAATCTATTTATTATTTAAGATGAGGGCATGGATCAGTTTCATGTCCATTTCATAAAGAAATAAAGAAAAAGTTGTTTTTATTTATATTCTATTTTTTTTCTTAAAGTTATAATTTGTATATGTTAGGTTTAATTATCAAATTTATTATTGTAATTTTGAGTTTGTAATAATTTGTAAGATTCAACAATTTTTTTTTTTATTGTTAGTATGATATGGAGATTATTTATTTGTTTTTTTATCACGGAAATATTATTAATACAAATTTTAATATTTTATATTCAAACTATGGTCCCAAATTACGAATTTGAAAGCAATTAAAACACTTCAAGTTTAAATGACAAAAGTCTTATATAAGATATTTAAGATCGTAAATTCGATTCACATTAAAAACACTTAAAGTTAAAATTAGGATGAATTTGCTAGCTTTCTAAAATAAAATAAGAATTCATATTTATAGTAATGGAGTTTGGAGAAGAATGAGTTTTTTTACAAATAAGAATTCTTGAAGGATATTATTGTTTTTCAAAAAGTTGAGTTTGATTGGTTTAGGTCTAGATTGGTCTTTGATGATATCAAGTTAAAAAATAAAACCATTCATTTAACAAACAAAAATAAAAGATTAGTTAATAATTAGATTACAAAAACTTGAATTAGAAATATAGACTAAACATGTAAACTGTGTCCAATATTGTTTTTAGATCAAAATTTGTTCCTAGAAAAAGTTATTTTAGATGTGAATAGAATTTAAATAGATTGACTTCCAATTAGCTAACCGTGTCAACAATATGCTTTTACCCATAAATTTCTTTTTATAAATTGTGATTTTTTGACTTTGGCATTGCTTCACTAATCTTTTACTATCTCACATATTATTTAAGAATAATAATTAAATATTATTTATTATATTTTCTTATAAATTATATCACTTAATTTATTAATCAAAATAATAATATATCATAAGGATGATAATTAAATAAGTTTCGCGATAAAAAAACCGAATTGATCCGTTTGGGAGAGTTTTTTCCAAGTTTGACATGTAGTTGACCGGAGATGAGGTGATGATAGTATTTGTGTCCTACCGACCCGTCTCGATTCTGATCCGAACACTATAAATACAATTAAATATATAAAATTATAAATATATTTATTTATTAATTATATTTTTTTTTTAAATATTTATTTATAATCATATAAATTTTCAATATTCGTTTATTCTAATTTTAGTTTAAAAAAATCTATTTAACATAAAGACGGATATTCCTTGCTCATAATTTTATTATATAAATTTTTATTATTTAAAAAAATATAATATAAACGATGACTCGCGGAAATTCTTAGAAACCGAACAGGGGCGAAGATGGTAGTAAAATATTTTTTTGAAGTAAAACAGGACGGAACGGTAAATGCATTATCCGCTTCAAACCACACTATTGTCATCCATAATACCATCTATTTTAAATTTTTATTTCTTTCATTATATTATTTTTAAGTTTTTCAAAAAAAAAAACTCACTTATTCAAAATCACCGGCACTTTAATCTTTTTTTTAAAAAAATCAACATTTGATTTAAATAAACCCAAACAATTCAATATTTTTTTTTCTCACCAACAAATAATCTCAATAATTATTAAGTTAGTTTGATTCATCTTATAATTTTAAATAAGTAGACCATGTATAAGTAAACAGTTAAAATAAAATTAAAAATAAACTAAAGTTTAACAAATAAATTGAATAATCCTATACAAATAAAAAGAATAAACTAAGACTCCACGAAACATTTAAAAACACCAAATATTAACTATTCTATTAAAATAAATATAACGTTTAGGAAATAATCTAGAAGAGACTAACTTGGCTTGTTTGGATTTAATTTTTGTAAATAATTTAAATTATTTAAAATTAATGATTTATGATAATTCTAAAGAGATTTTTGTAAAATATTTACAAAGTATTAATATATAATAATAAAATAAAAAATAAAAAATAAAAATAGATAATATTTATGTATTTTGACTAATGAATGAAATGATGTGATGATTAGATAATATTTATGTATTTATGTATTAATGAAATAATGTTTGATTAATTTCTGTTATAAATAACTCAAACCCAAAACCAAAACCCTAAGAGTTTAAAGAGTTTGAGATTATTGAAATAAATTCAAATTATTTAAAAAATATTAGTGATAATGATTTACTCAATATTTTTTTTTTTGAGAATTAAAAGAGAACTAGCATAACACTCCACAGTCATTGTCCCCGCTCAAACTCAAAGCGTTTTCAGATAAAATCGAACTCGTAACTTTTTAATATTTTAAGCTGAGGTTGATTTTACTCAATTTATAATAATTTTGAATAACTATTCATATATAATGATAAAAAAAAATTAAATATTAAATATTTTAATTAATGAATTAAATAATATTATTGATAAAATATAAAATAATTTTTAAATATAATTGAATTTAAATAAAAATCTAAACTAATAACCAACTAAACTTTATCAAATAATAATAATAATAAATAATATAATAATAATAAATGTTAAAATTAAATTGTAATTAAATCACAAGGATAACTAAATTTTACACTATCCAATTTAAATAAATAAAAATAAATTAATAATAATTCTAAGTTGTTTTTGAGAAATATATATATATATATATATATATATATATATATATATAAATATATAAATAAATAAAACGTCAGCAAAGTCATAGTGAAAAAGCTAAACCAACTGACTTAAGTCATTGGCTCAATCCAAGCAGCCAAGCCAAGCCATAAACTGGAGCCAACAGACCTAGCATTCAAAACCCATCAATAGAAGACCCAACAACAAAGAAAACCCAAACAACTTAGGATTAGAATTAAATAAACAAAAATGTCAAGGATTTCTTTAAACAAAGAGAAAGACGTGACAACCTTGTACCACAAAGAAGGAAAGAATGCTAGCCCATTGGACCGATGGGAAGATGAAAGAGATGAGGGGCCTCCGCGTTTGGATAAAATGGGAGGTCCCTCATTTCCCATAAACCTAAAATCTTCTCTTCCTCTAGCCGACCTCACATCCACCCGATGAAGATGAAGAACGACGACCGCCCTCCATTCATCCCACCCACAAACGCCAGATCAGGTCTTATCCTTTCGGATAAGATTGACAACATCTTCCACGTACTTGGCCTTATCCATGTCGATAAGGTCGATGATGTTGCATTGTCCTCAAAAAGTCAAAACTCTAGAAGGTCTGAGAGGATAATGATATGACCATCAATTATTGATTTCAGTCGAAATGATTGACTTTTCGAAGATTTAAAGGCGGTTAGTCTCCATCTATAAAAGAACCTTCGAACGAGGAAGAAAATGAGAAGAAAAACGAAAAAGAAGAGGAGAACTGAGAAAAACATAGGACGTGGAAGAAAAACTAGGGAAGAAAAACAATTCGCAGTTTAATAAACAAGTAGAACTGCATAAATTTACTTTCCGTTTTTTAATATAAGAACCAAAATCATAAATCTATCTTTGTATTCTTAATACAAGTTCACTTTTTTTTATATTATGCTACATATCTAAATCAATATTATCATATATTTCATATTTTGAATAATTTATTTCAGAAAAAAATAAGTAAGGATCTTTTCGGCCACTATTAGATCTAGATCTTCCTTTACCATATTATGTTTGCATGTGTTCCTATTAATCTGTGAAATATAAAAATAGAAAAAAGGAATCTCTTACATTGGTGCATGATTTCCGTTCATCAAATTTAAGATGTTCACTTTTTCTATTTTTGTATTTCACATAAATATAACACATGCAAACATAATATGGTAAAAAAAGATCTAGATGTAACAGTGGCCGAAAAGACACTGGTATTTGTCTTTCAGTCCCTGCTTCGTTTTTCTTGAAATAAATTGTTCAAAATATGAAATATATGATACTATTGTTTCAGATATGTAACTAATATAATATAAAAAAAAATGAAGTTATATTAAGAATACAATGATAAATTTATGATTTTGGTTCTTATTTTAAAAGATGAGAAGATAAATTTATACAAATTTACTTCTTTTTTTATTAAGCTGCAAACCTGTTTTTCTTCCTCAGTTCTTCATTCACTTCCTTTGTTTTTTTCCGATCTCTTCTTCTTTTTCATTTTTCTTCTCCTTTTCTTCCTCGTCTGAAGGTTCTTTTATAGGCAGACTAACCGTCTTTATATCTTTGAAAAGTCAAGTCATTTCGATTGAAAGCATTAATGGTTGGTCAAATCCTTATCCTCTCAAGCCTTTTAGAGTTTTGACTTTGTGAAGAAAAGGAGAATGTAACATCATCGACCTTATCAGCATGGATAAGGTTGATGACGTGAATATGTCGTGGAGGATGTTGTCGATCTTATCCGAAAGGAAAAGACCGAATTTGGTGTCATTTTGTGGGTGAGATGAATGGAGGGTGGCCGCTGTTCTTCATCGGGTGGATGGGAGGTCGACAAGAGGGAGATGGATTTTAGGTTTATGGTAAATGAGGGGTCTCTTCCCGTTTATTCAAACACGAAGGCCCTCGTCTCTTTCTCTTTGTTTAAAATTAAATTGTTATTAAATCACTTTTGTGGATAACTAAATTTTACACTCTCCAATTTATAATAATAATTCTAGGTTATTTTTGAGAAATATATATATATATATAAAGAGCCAGCAAAGTCTTAACCAAAAGGTTAAACCAAACTGGCATAAGCCATTGGCTCAGTCCAAGTCATAAACTGGAGTCAAACCTCAATATGCAGGTCAGACCCAGCATTCAAAGCCCATCAATAGGAAGACCTAACGATAAAGAGGACCCAGTCAACCCAGGATTAGAATTAAATAAACAAAAATGTCAAGGATCTCTTTAAACAAAGAGAAAGACGTGACAACCTTGGACCGCAAAGAAGGAAAGAATGCTAGCCGATTGGACCGATGGGAAGATGAAAGAGATGAGGGGCCTCCGCGTTTGGATAAAAGGGGAAGAGGCCCTTCATTTCCCATAAACCTAAAATCTTCTCTTCTTATAGCCGACCTCACATCCACCCGATGAAGATGAAGAACGACGATCGCCCTCCATTCATCCCACCCACAAACGCTAGATTAGGTCTTATCCTTTCGGATAAGATTGACAACATCTTTCACGTACTTGGCCTTATCCATGTCGATAAAGTCGATGATGTTGCATTGTCCTCACAAAGTCAAAACTCTAGAAGGTCTAAGAGGATAATTATATGACCATCAATTATTGCTTTCAGTCGAAATGATTGACTTCTCGAGGATTTAAAGGCGGTTAGTCCGCCTATAAAAGAACCTTCGGACGAGGAAGAAAAAAGGAGAAGGAAAAACGAATAAGAAGAGGAGAATTGAGAAAAAACAGAGAACGTGGAAGAAGAACTAGGGAAGAAAAACAATTCGCAGTTTAATAAACAAGTAGATCTACATAAATTTATCTTCCGTTTTTTAATATAAGAACCAAAATCATAATCTATCTTTGTATACTTAATACAAGTTCACTTTTTTTATATTACGTTACATATCTGAATCAATATTATCATATATTTAATATTTTGAATAATTTATTTCAGAAAAAACTAAGTAGGGATCTAAAGACTAGTGTCTTTTCTGCCACTGTTAGATCTATATCTTCTTTTACCATATTATGTTTGCCATGTGTTCTTGTTAATCTGTGAAATATAATCTGTTAATATATATATATATATATATATATATATAAGTAGTTTTATATAAAAAGGAAAAAGCTCTTCTTATTAAATGAAAGACTAGAGTTATATAGAGGCATAAAAGCACTCTTACAAATAACCCCCCAAATTATCCCAAAACTAACATTCCAACACTCCCCCTCAAGATGAGCCTACGAACGAAAGATATCCACAAGGCCCATCTTGTCACATAGTCTCGACAATTCTAACGAACTAAGCCCTTTAGTGAGACAGTCAACCACTTGCTCTCTAGTAGTTACATATCCTAGTTTAAGTAGTCCGTTATTCAGTTTTTCCTTGATGAAAAATCTGTCAATCTCTACATGCTTGGTCCTGTCATGCTGCACAGGGTTATTAGCAATGCTAATAGCTGACTTATTGTCGCACCACAGCTTCATTTGTGCCTCTTGGTCCATTTTGAGCTCCACCAACAGAGCTCTCAACCATATCATCTCTGCAACACCTAAAGCCATAGCCCTGTACTCTGCCTCGGCTGTGGATCTCGCAACTACCGACTGTTTCTTGCTCTTCCAGGAGACCAGATTGCCTCCTACAAATATGCAATATCCAGACGTGGACTTCCTGTCATCGGCACAACTAGCCCAGTCTGAATCACAATATCCCTCAATACTCAAATGCCCATTCTTGCGAAAGATCACCCCCTTGCCTGGTGCACTCTTCAAGTATCTCAGGATCTGGTACACCGCATCCATGTGACCCTCCCTAGGGTCATGCATGTAGCGACTCACCACACTCACCGCAAAGGAGATGTCAGGACGAGTGTGGCTCAAATAAATCAAGCGACCAACTAACCTCTGGTACCTCTCCTTATCAACTGGCTCTCCTGCCTCAGCACTTAGCTTAGACTTTTGATCGATCGGGGCCACCAAAGGCTTGCACCCAAGCATACATGTCTCTGTAAGTAAATCCAGCATATACTTCCTTTGAGATAAGACAATCCCCTCTACACCATGAGCTATCTCAATCCCAAGGAAATATTTGAGTTGCCCCAAGTCTTTCACTTCAAACTCCTTACTCAACCTCTTCTTCAATAATGCAATCTCACCCTCATCATTACCAGTGATAATCATGTCGTCCACATACACTGCCAGCATCGTAATGTGAACTTCATGTCGCCTGAAGAACACTGTATGATCTGCATTGGTCTACCGGTACCCCATGCCTACCATAGCCCTCTTAAACCTGTCAAACCAGGCTCGAGGGGACTGCTTCAGCCCATAAAGAGATTTATTAAGTCTGCACACCTTACCCTCCGTTTGTTTCGTGCCAAAACCCTGTGGGACCTCCATGTATACCTCCTCCAACAACTCACCATGAAGAAAAGAATTATTCACATCAAGTTGATGTAACCTCCAACTCTCATTCGCTGCTAAGGAAACAAGTGTCCGCACTGTACTCATCTTCGCCACGGGTGCAAAAGTCTCATCATAGTCAATACCGTACGTCTGACTGTACCCTTTTGCCACCAACCGGGCCTTGTAACGCTCAACCCGACCCTCTGGACTTTGCTTCACAGTGAAAACCCACTTGCATCCAACCGCCTTCTTCCTTGGTGGTAATGGCACAAGCTTCCAGGTTTTGTTCTTTGCGAGAGCCTCAAGTTCCTCAAGCATGGCGGCTTTCCACTTTGGATCCTCCTTAGCAACCTGCCAACACTTAGGGATAAAGACAATGTCCAGAGATGCAATGAATGCTCCATGTGCAGGTGAGATGTGAGAGTAAGAAACAAATTGGGCAATATCATGTGGGAAACCGTATCGATCAGGGGGAACTCCCGCATTGAGGCGAGGAGTCCTCCTTACGGACATGTGAGTGGGAATGGAAGAGGGAGGAATCATATCACCTGTGTACTCCTCTTCAGCGAGTGGTGTCTCAGAAGTCGGGGTAGGCAGGGACAAGGGACTTGACACAAGCGGCACTGTAGGCATGGTATCCTCAATCTGCCTCCTTCGCCTCATGTATACTCGCAGCTCCCCTTGAGCTTGAGTACCACCGTTATCGGGGTCATCCCCGCCTCGTTCTGGCACCTCCTCACCTGTCGGTGCACAAGGGACATCGTTCACGCCCACCATCCTCCTCTCACTACCACTGCTACTCTCCCCCTCTCGCCTCATACCTCCATTATCAAGCGAGTCTCCAAAGGGTGATGTATCCTGGGAAGAATAGTATGGCTCATGCTCTCGAAACGTGACATCCATACTAACAAAAAACCTCCTCTCCACTGGGCTCCAACATGTGTAGCCTTTTTGAGTAGCCGAGTATCCCACAAAGATACATTTAACCGCTCGCGGATCAAGTTTTCCCACATTTGGTCTGTTGTTCTGCACAAAGCACACACAACCAAATACCTTCAAGGGGAGACTATCACTAATCTCACCTTTCAATAACTCAAGCGGGGACTTCCACTCCAACACACGTGAGGGCATCCTATTGATCAGTCTCGCTGCTGTCAGGACTGCCTGTCCCCACAAGTACTTTGGTACATTCATTGAGATCATCATACTTCTTGCTACCTCAAGGAGATGCCTGTTCTTTCTTTCTGCCACCCCATTCTATTCTGGTGTGTACGGACACGTGGTCTGATGCAGGATTCCCTGAGAGGATAAGTACTCTCTGAACTCATTGTTTATGTACTCTGTCCCATTGTCAGACCTCAATACCTTCACTACTGCCCCGTATTGAGTCTGAACTCCTTTGTGAAAATTTTTAAAATAAGCAGACACATCATTCTTGTTTTTCATCAAATACAGCCAAGTAGTACGAGAAAAGCAATCAATGAAAGACACAAAATATCGAAAACCATTAACAGAAGTTGTGGAACAAGGCCCCCACACATCAGAATGTATTAAATCAAAACTACAGGTGCTCCTACTACATGTACTGACATACGAACTCCTAGTGTGCTTGCCAAACTCACAAGCATCACAAACCAGTCTCTCTTTATTAGCTTTTTTCAACATAGCTGGATACAAACGACTTAACAGATTAAAAGAAGAATGACCCATTCGCCTATGGTAGAGCAACAACAAGTCTTCCACACTACTCCTCACTCCTCCAGATCTCTCCACCACAGATGCGAGGGCTGAGTCCATCTCTTTTCTCTCAAGAAACCACAAGCCATTACGCCATGTGCCAGTCCCAAGCCTCCTGCCCATTCCCTTCTCTTGGAAGATCACCTTGGGAATATCAAAAGTGACAACACATTTCAGTTGGAGGATAATAGCACTAATGGATAAGAGATTTACTGGAAAAGATGGAGCATGTAAAACATTGGACAAAGTCAAGGAGTCAGTACATCGCACAGTACCCTTACCCACTACGGGTTGGGCCGTACCATCGGCTGTTCAAATACTCTCAGGGATTTTCAGGTGAGTATATGAAGAAAATTCTCCAACAGTACCCGTAACATGTCTGGAAGCACCAGAATCAATAATCCATGGTGAACCAACGGTAGATATAGAGGCAAGAGCATGGGTGTCACTAGTACCTGCAACTGAATGAGCATAAGTGGCAATGTTACCCGAGGTAGATGCATTCTCTGCCGCACCTCTTCCCTTTCTCCTAAGAAGTTGGGAGTAGGATCTCAAGAGCTCCTGATTCTCCGCAGAGAGCTCCTCCTCCTGCACACCATCTCCATTATCTTCACCTGCTACCATCAGGTTTGCCCGGTAGCCCCCTCTTCCACCTCCTCTGCGGCCACGGCCACGACCACGACCGCGCTCACCAGACTGACCACGTCCACCGGAGTTCCTCGCCTTTGGTGACTTGGTGCAAGCCGATATCAAGTGGCCTACCTCTCCACAATTTTAGCACTCCCGGGTCTCACCTCTAAACCTGGAACCACCTGAGTTGGAGACAGCTAGGGCTGACTTCACCCCTGGAAGTCCCCCTGCCCCAGCCTGGAGCTCAATCTGGGTCTCCTCCTGTATCATGGCCGAGACTGCCTCCTCAAGCGAGGGAATCTTCGGCTGAGCCAATAACATTGCAGTCCTCTGCTCAAAGGTTGGGGCCAGACCTCTGAGAAACCCCATGGTCCTATCCTGCATGCAAGCCTCAGTCTTCCTGCACGCAGGATCAGTGCAACACAATATCCTCGTGCAGTAGGAATGATCCAGCCACAAGCGCTCCAGCTCTATGGCATACTCCTGAACAGTCCTTTCCCCCTGTACACAAGCAGCGATCTCCCCTTGGACCTGGTAAACCCTCAGGTTGTTCCCCACTCCATCATAAGTCTTCTTCAGCTTCTCCCAGACACACCGCACATCCTCCATACCTCAACATTGGCCGCAATCGGTGTAGTCATCGAGTTTAAGAGCCAAACATACACCAGCATGTGAATGGACCTCCAATCATCCCATGCTGGAGTACCCTCAACCGGCTTAGTAACCGCTCCAGTCAAGTACCCCTCTAATTTCCTCCCTACTAGTGTGTATCGCACTCGACGTGACCAGCGCAGATACGAAGCTGGAACATCGAGTTTCACATCAATCGGGGGAAGCTCCACCCTAGGTGCTGGTGCGGGTGATGGTGTAGGTGCTGGGGTTGGTTTCGGTGCCGTGTCACTAGAGGCAAAGTTGAATGCTCGCATCAACATTGCGATCTCATCACCACTCAGTTTTTCCAAGGCCTCTTTCATCGCAACACCCATGTTCGAACCCTCACCTGTCATCGATCCGACTCTGATCTACACGAGATTGAGTCAAATCTTCCTTCTTCCCCAAAACCACGATCACACGATCTTTAACCCGTAAGATCTAAAAATCATTATCTCAAACTTCTTCCTCTTCCTTTTAACCCGTTCTTGATCTCAAAACATCAAGGAGACCAGATCCAAACCCTCACAAGCGGGTCAGTTCTGCCCCTAGCAAGGCGGCGGCGCCCCTGGTGGGCGGAGGTCCTGATAGGGGCGGCGGAGGTCTGGTGAGGCCGGCGGCTGTTGCACAGTTTTTAGATACAAAACCCTAGATCTGAAACCTAGCTCTGATACCAAGTAGTTTTATATAAAAAGGAAAAAACTCTTCTTATTAAATGAAAGACTAGAGTTATATAGAGGCATAAAAGCACTCTTACAAATAACCCCCCAAACTATCCCAAAACTAACATTCCAACAATATATATATATATAAAGAGCCAGCAAAGTCATAGCCAAAAGGTTAAACCAAACTGGCCTAAGCCATTGACTCAGCCCAAGCCATAAACTAGAGTCAAACCTCAATATGCAGGTTAGTTACCCAGCATTTAAATCCCAATAGGAAGACCCAACGGCAAAGAAGACCCAGCCAACCTAGGATTATAATTAAATAAACAAAAATGTCAAGGATCTCCTTAAACAAAGAGAAAGACGTGACAACCTTGGACCGCAAAGAAGGAAAGAATGCCAGCCGATTGGACCGATGGGAAGATGAAAGAGATGAGGGGCCTCCGCGTTTGGATAAAAGGGGAAGAGGCCCCTCATTTCCCATAAACCTAAAATCTTCTCTTCCTCTAGCCGACCTGACATCCACCCGATGAAGATGAAGAACGACGATCGCCCTCCATTCATCCCATCCATAAACGCCAGATCAGGTCTTATCCTTTTGGATAGGATTGACAACATCTTTCACGTACTTGGTCTTATCCATGTCGATAAGGTCGATGATGTTGTATTGTCCTCACAAGTCAAAACTCTAGAAGGTCTGAGAGGATAATGATATGACCATCAATTATTGCTTTCAGACGAAATGATTGACTTCTCGAGAATTTAAAGGCGGTTAGTCCGCCTATAAAAGAACCTTCGGACGAGGAAGAAAAGGAGAAGAAAAAACAAAAAAGAAGAGGAGAACTGAGAAAAACAGAGAACGTGGAAGAAGAACTAGGGAAGAAAAACAATTCACAGTTTAATAAACAAGTAGATCTACAAAAATTTATCTTATGTTTTTTAATATAAAACCAAAATCATAAATCTATCTTTTTAAACTTAATACAAGTTCACTTTTTTTATATTATGTTACATATCTGAATCAATATTATCATATATTTCATATTTTGAATAATTTATTTCAGAAAAAACTAAGTAGGGATCTAAAGACTAGTGTCTTTTCGGCCACTGTTAGATCTATATCTTCTTTTACCATATTATGTTTGCATGTGATCCTGTTAATCTATGAAATATAATCTGTTAATATATATTTTTGAGAAATATATATATATATATATATATATATATATATATATATATATATATATATATATATATATATATATATATATATATATATATATATATATATATATATATATAAAGAGCCAGCAAAGTCATAGCCAAAAGGTTAAACCAAATTGGCATAAGCCATTGACTCAGCCCAAGCCATAAACTAGAGCCAAACCTCAATATGCAGGTCAGTTACCCAGCATTTAAAGCCCATCAATTTAAAGACCCAACGACAAAGAAGACCCAGCCAACCTAGAATTAGAATTAAATAAACAAAAATGTTAGGGATCTCCTTAAACTAAGAGAAAGACGTGACAACCTTGGACCGCTAAGAAGGAAAGAATGCTAGACGATTGGACCGATGAGAAGATGAAAGAGATGAGGGGCCTCCACGTTTGGATAAAAGGGGAAGAGGCCCCTCATTTCCCATAAACCTAAAATCTTCTCTTCCTCTGGGCGACCTCACATCCACCTGATGAAGATGAAGAACGACGACCGCCCTCCATTCATCCCACCCACAAACACCAGATTAGGTCTTATCCTTTCGGATAAGATTGACAACATCTTTCACGTACTTGGCCTTATCCATGTCGATAAGGTCGATGATATTGCATTGTCCTCACAAAGTAAAAACTCTAGAAGGTTTGAGAGGATAATGATATGACCATCAATTATTACTTTCAGTCGAAATGATTGACTTCTCGAAGATTTAAAGGCGGTTAGTCCGCCTATAAAAGAACCTTCAGATGAAGAAGAAAAGGATAAGAAAAAATCGAAAAAGAAGAGGAGAAGTGAGAAAAACAGAGAACGTAGAAGAAGAACTAGGGATGAAAAATAATTCGAAGTTTAATAAACAAGTAGATATGCATAAATTTATCTTCTGTTTTTTAATATAATAACCAAAATCATAAATTTATCTTTGTATACTTAATACAAGTTCACTTTTTTTATATAATGCTACATATCTGAATCAATATTATCATATATTTCATATTTTGAATAATTTATTTCAGAAAAAAACTAAGTAGGGATCGAAAGACTAGTGTTTTTTCGGCCACTGTTAGATCTATATCTTCTTTTACCATATTATTTTTGCATGTGTTTCTGTTAATCTGTGAAATATAAAAATAGAAAAAATGAATCTCTTACATTTGTGCATGATTTCCGTTCATCAAATTTAAGATGTTCACTTTTTCTATTTTTGTATTTCACATAAACACAACACATGCAAACATAATATGGTAAAAGAAGATCTAGATCATATAGTGGCTGAAAAGACACTGGTCTTTGTCTTTCAGTCCCTACTTCGTTTTTCTTGAAATAAATTGTTCAATATATGATAATATTGTTTAAAATCTGTAACTAATATAATATAAAAAAAATGAAGTTATATTAAGAATACAAAGATAAATTTATGGTTTTGGTTCTTATTTTAAAAGATCAGAAGATAAATTTATACAAATTACTTTTTTTTTTATTAAACTACAAGCCTGTTTTTCTTCCTCGGTTCTTCATTCACTTCCTTTGTTTTTCTCCGATTTTTTTCTTTTTTATTTTTCTTCTCCTTTTCTTCCTCTATAAAAGGTTCTTTTATAGGCAGACTAACTGTCTTTATATCTTTAAGAAGTCAAGTCATTTCG
Organism: Impatiens glandulifera; assembly: GCF_907164915.1. NCBI lineage: Eukaryota > Viridiplantae > Streptophyta > Magnoliopsida > Ericales > Balsaminaceae > Impatiens > Impatiens glandulifera. The sequence continues at coordinate 5,101,401 of NC_061865.1, forward strand.
ACTGAAAGCATTAATGATTGGTCAAATCCTTATCCTCTCAAGCCTTCTAGAGTTTTGACTTTGTGAAGAAAAGGAGAATGTAACATCATCGACCTTATCAGCATGGATAAGGTTGATGACGTGAATATGTCGTGGAGGATGTTGTCGATCTTATCCGAAAGGAAAATACCATATTTGGTGTCGTTTTGTGGGTGAGGTGAATGGAGGGTGGCCGATGTTCTTCATCGGGTGGATGAGAGGTCGACAAGAGGGAGATGGATTTTAGGTTTATGGGAAATGAGGGGTCTCTTGCCGTTTATTTAAACGTAGAGGCCCCATCTCTTTCTCTTTGTTTAAAGAGATCCTTAACCTTTTGTTTATTTAATTGTAATCCTAGGTTGGTTGGGCCTTCTTTGACGTTAGACCTTCCTGTTGATGGACTTTGAATGCTGGGGCTAATCTGCATGTTGAGGTTTGGCTCTAGTTTATGGCTTAGACTGAGCCAATGACTTAGACTAGTTTGGTGTAAGCTTTTGACTTAAATCAAATTAGCTTAAGTCTAATATGACTTTGTTTATTTTTTATTTATTTATATATTTTTCAAAAATAACTTAGAATTATTATTAATTTATTTTTATTTATTTAAATTGAATAGTGTAAAATTTAGTTGTCTACAATTTTATATAAATAAATTTGTGACACAAAATAAGGGTAGTTTGATCCAGCTTATTATTATAAAATAAGACTTAAGTTTATTATATTGTTTCAGCTTGCTAACCATTCAATTTATATGGATGTATTTATTTTTTATATTTATAATATTATTTAATAGTTAATATTATATATATATTATTAATTTAATTTTAAATATTAATAAATTAATTAAATTAAATAAATAATATATTTTAAAATAAATTACATGAATATATTATTTTTTATAAATAATTATTAATATATAATATTAATATATATATAATATAATATATGATATACAATATATATATATATATATGATATACAATAAATATATATATATATATAAATATATTTAGTATTAGTTTCTCCTTATTTAAAAATTATAACATATTTTGTTGGGTTTGATATCAATTTATCTAGTAGTAAATATAAAATATAAAAAGATTATATATATTCATTTTAAAATATTAACTTATATAAATTACTATATATTTGAATTAGATCTTTAAAAAGAAAAAAAATATTTTAATAAAGAAGGTAATATATATATATATTTAAATTATTATTATAATAATAATTTTATATAAATATATAAAATATTTTTTAAAAAATAAAATAAATAAGAGAGAATTATTATAAAATATTAAAAAGAGATTGAATAAAATATATTAAAAATATATAATTATATGAGATAAATGAATAAAAAAGTATTAAAGAGTAAGATTATCAGTTTAATAGCTTTAATAGCTGGAAAGCTTAATAGTTAAGGGATAGAGAGAAAATTAAGTTAAATCATATTATAATTAAATTTTTGAGTTAACTTATCACATTATAAATTAATCAAACTGGCAAAATCAGTTAAAAATAATAATAATAGTTGTGTAAACATAACACTGTATTTTTTTTCGTACTAGTTCAGCCGTGGGGTCCATCGGAAAATCTCTCTCTCTACTCTCTCTCTTCTGAACTTCATTTTTCTGATCCGTCTCGTCATATCTCGGTAACTCAAATCCTTCTACATTTATTATTAACCTCTCTCTCTCTCTTTCTCTCTCCGTCTCTTTCAAGTTTCACTTCGCCGGCGACTGAAGAAACCGCTCCGGTGTAACTCCGATAACAGATCTCTGGATCTGGCCGTTGGTCGCGCGGCAAGATCTCTCTCTCTATCTCTATCTTAGCGGACCATTGGCGAACATCGACGCCATTTCTCAATCAGGTTCTTATCATTCTCTTTACTTACAGATCAATCAACTTGTTTTTACTCTGTTTACGTTCATCTTAGTATGGAATGTTGAAAAAATGATTATATTATTTACTCATTGTCAGATACATTGTATCGACTAGTTGCTATCACTTCATCTTCTTCTTCCATTTTGTTTTTTTATTTGTTTGTATTGTAGCTTTCACTGTTATGTCTGATCATTTCTTGATACAGTTATTTCTAAGTTACTGTGTTATTTATATTTAGATGACGCATTTGCACTTTTTGGATCTATATCTCAATCACCTTACACCGATTTGCTTACGATGTTCCTGGATAAAATGTAGAAGAGACAAATCTGTAGGGAAATCATATTCGATATAGTAAAACAGTTGCACTTGATCTACATAGTATTATCATCAGAACTAGAAGCTTACAGATGTACAAGGATTTCTGCTAGTTCCATTTTTTGTCCAGGAATAGTAAAGGATCTTTATATGCTCAGAGAATATGCTACTTACAATGCACATGGATACCTGTTTTCTTGGATTATCCATCACATTTGGCAATCATATCTAAGGAGAGGAACATTGGAAAGGAATGGAACGGGATTAAGAGGCTTTCAGAAGCCTTTTCAATTTCCTTTAGTTTCTTACTTGAGGTGTTAATGAAATCTAACTGGAATTTTCTTAATACAAATATTAGCACGAATAATTCCTGTGGATCTAAAGTACTTCTTCAAAGATTAATTATGTTCAGGTTCTCTTTGTAAACTGATTTCTTGTGTGTAATGATTGTGGAACTTAACTCGGATTCCTGTTCAGAATTATGTTCTGGTCAATCATTGGCTGCTATATCCTACATAGACTGATTTCTACTCTGATGTTGCGGATTTTACAGACTCTTCATGTCTTCAACAGTGGCATAAACTTGTGAAGGATTGCCAACTGCTCTGGAGATTTACTTTTGAGATCGATTCAGATGAATTTGTTAGAGTAGCAGCAACTCTCCTGCAAGAAGAAAAGAAATGGCGAAAATGATCAATAGATCGCTTATGTTGACGTACCTGTACCTATTAGTTTATATTCTGCTTTCGTCTGGAGTTATATTGTATAACAAGGTAAACTGCTCACCTTTTCTACTATTGTCTTTTTTCTTGGTGTGGTTTATTGTCTGAATCTTAGTGTAATTATTGTTTAGTTTTAATGTTTACATGCATAATTAATGTGTATTTGGTGATTATTTACAGTGGGTTCTCTCGCCAAAGTACTTCAACTTTCCATTTCCAATAACGCTTACTATGATCCATATGGGATTTTCCGGAATAGTAGCATTTTTTCTCATTCGTGTTTTTAAGGTATGATTCCTCCTTACATGATGAGAATACTTGACCTTGAGATTTCTTTTATTTATGATGCCTTACATTATGAGCCTTACAAAAAATATTATACTTATTCTAATGTTGTACCATATCTGCTGCCCCGCCTGAAGCTGCTTAATGTGTCTGCAACTTATATGATTTTTTTCTTTGTGAGATGACTTGAACTTTAAAAGACTATTTCTCTCATTGTGGCAATGTGGATTGGCTTTATGGTTCCTGATACGGCTTTATAATGAGTCAAATCTACATTTTCTATGACATTAGATTTGTCCATTCATGACTCATTGTTAGTGGTAATTAGCTAGAAATACTTTGAATATGAACTAAAATGTAAGAAAGTTGGAACGATACAGGAAGTAAAAGAATTTTCCATGATAAAAAAAGATAACTGTACTGTATTTCCTCATTGCCACCAATGTTTTGCTTCAAGGTTTCAAATGAAAAAAAGTCCCTGGGAATTTCAGGAGCTGTTTTGTGCAAAACATACTTCTGGTTTCTGTTGAGAATATTCATAGTAACTCTAATGAAATTAACTAGTCCAGATCAAAATCAGATTATCAGAGGCGTCATAGAAAACTTTTAAATTATCCATTCTTAACTCTTTTTTATCATTTACCAAACTATCTAAATGAAAGAAATGGCTTAGAAAGTCAAATATTTTACTTCATATTTATTGTTGTCCACGGAAAGTTACTTACTTTATTCTTTATACTTTCACTATTATCTGCAGGTGGTCTCTCCAGTTAAAATGACCTTTGAAATGTAAGGAACATTGTCTCTCTATGATTCTGTCATAGTTTCTTAAATTTGATTATACTATTCACAGCACACAATTAACTTCTTACTTTATCCAAACTTTACCATAAAAATTTTTAAAAACAAAATGTATTATAATCCTTATCATCTTCTTTGAATTGACAATAACAGATATGCAACATGCGTGATCCCCATAAGTGCTTTTTTTGCTTCAAGTCTGTGGTAAGTATTGTTTATATGTTACTTTATTATTCGTTTTATTAGTATAGTTAACTGCAGTTCTGATTATGGTGTTCACTTATTTCTGGAACCTATTTCAATTAAATCTTTCCTAGAATAGTTTTGGTATAGTACAAGAGCATGTTTAAATGTAGGGTTATTTGAAAATATTTAAACCTTGTTTGTTGTGAAAACTTAATTATTTTAGTTAAATGTCCTCATTATAATATTTTATAATTTTATAAAAAATAAATAAATGAAGGTTAATTTGATATTTTGGTTAAGGCCCAAGATTCTTCATGCATAAACTGTTGCAAATTAGAAATATGGAGAAAGAAATAATTTATTTGGCTTATAATCTCCTTCCACAGGTTTGGTAACACTGCCTACTTGCATATTTCAGTGGCTTTCATCCAGATGCTGAAGGCTCTAAGTATGTGGCATAAAATCAATTATATTATTGTATTTTTCTTCTCCAAATTCTGACTTATGTTTCATATTTGTGAATATACCAGTGCCAGTGGCAACTTTTGTTATGGCTGTTTTATGTGGAACGGACAAATTAAGGTGTGATGTATTCTTGAACATGGTGCTGGTCAGTGTTGGAGTTGTCGTTTCCTCATATGGGGAGATCAATTTCAATGTGGTTGGTACGGTTTACCAGGTTGCAGGCATATTTGCTGAAGCTCTTAGGCTTGTTTTGACTCAAGTCCTACTCCAGAAAAAAGGGCTGTCTTTAAACCCCATTACAAGCTTGTATTACATAGCACCATGCAGGTACTAGATTTGTATATATTTTAGTTGTTTCTTAGCTTGTTTGTTGTAGGTTTAATAGGTTATTAGGATTATATAACTAGAATATTAAGAGTCTTTTGGTTGATGATTTTATTGATGTGAAAAAGTGTTATTTGAGGCCTCGTTCGATATGGGTTATTTGATTTAATCACAAATAACGCACTTTCCCATATCAATCCCATCATTCCCCCAAATAACCTAAATGTTCAATAACTTACACTGACCTACTAAGGTTCACCAAACAAGGGCTTATTTGGTAATTTTCTAATGGTGTTTCTTTTGATGCAGTTTTCTCTTCCTAGCTATACCATGGTACTTCTTAGAGAAGCCCGGAATGGAAGTCACGCAGATTCAATTCAACTTCTGGATCTTCTTCTCGAATGCTATATGTGCTTTAGCATTGAACTTCTCCATTTTCTTAGTAATTGGAAGAACTGGAGCAGTCACAATTCGAGTTGCGGGTGTACTAAAAGATTGGATACTCATAGCTCTTTCAACTGTCATATTTCCTGAATCGACTATTACTGCGCTGAATATTACTGGCTATGCAATTGGTAATTAAATTTCCCCCACTAATTTATACTTTTTCAGAATGTCATGAATCAAAATAACCTTTTTTCGCTATCCATCTGATTGGTGCAGCATTATGTGGAGTTGTGTTGTATAACTACCTGAAGGTGAAGGATGTCCGAGCTTCGTCTCAACTTCCACTAGAAAATATTCCTGAAAGAATTTCAAAGGTTAATTACATCTCCTTCTAAATTGCTATTAAGAAACTAACCAAGATTCTAAAACTTAATTCTGATTTGATTTAGGATTGGAAGTCAGACAAAAGGTCATCAGACATATACAGACCAGATATGATCGACGATAATAAAGGGGTTAGAGATATTGATTTGATAGGTGATGAAGAAACGCCTTTAATTTCTTCGTCGAGACTTTCGTTTATGGGACGAACACAGTTGAGCAGTCATGATGCTTGAAATAGTTTACGAATAGTAATAGTAGTGTTATTTGTATTGCTGATATCAAATATATCTTGGTAGTATTCTTTTGCATAGAGGTAATACAAAGTTTGTATTGGTGGTTTTAAAGACATCCCTTATTTTTCTGCAGTCAAAACAGCCTAAGAATTGTACCAATTATCCAAGTCATGGTGGTGTTTTCATTTTTTTTTTTTGGCTTCTTATAACCATTACATATTGTTTAAAAGACCATTATGACCTTCAAAATAAGTTTTTTAATTTATTAATTTTGATCATTTATATATTATAATTTGAAAAAATGTAACAGTATGGATTATAATTCAAAATCCTTTTATACCAAAAGAAAAAAAAGATCAATTTTAGTTTTAACTTTCAATTTATATATAAGGCTGTATTTTTTAAGTTTTATGACTTTGTGTTAAGGACTGAATTGTAATTATGCTTTATAAAACCATACAAAATGACTATTTATAGTTCAGTTTAGATTTCCTCTTTTTTTGATTTTATATAGTTAAAGTTATATAAAACAATGTTTTATTATAATGGTTTTAAAACATTGTCATGCATTTATAATTACATTAATAGTATATTTAATTACTGAAATTTAGTGAATTGATTATCGATTCTTTTAAATTTATTAGTCAAAATACTCTATTAAATGGTTCAATAATTAAATTAACAAGTTAAAACAAAATCTCGATTTGTATTAATTTAACAATATAATTTTAATATTTAAAAAAAAATGTTCAAAATCTCAATTGCCCCAATAAGAGTATAAATGTGTAACAATTTGACGAAATAAATAAATAATATTATTTTGTGTTCAATGAGTTTGGGTTATTTGAAAATTCCCCCCAAAATGGCTAAAATAGATTTAAGGAGTTTCATAGCTTAGTTGAGCCTCAACTATTAAAAAAAAAAAAACACCAGTAGTTAAATTAGTTAAATTGAAAGCAGCAGATGTGAAAAGATTTACCTTACCAGAATACAATTATATTAATATTAGGATCAGGTTATACATAAATAATACAAATCTCAGTAAAGACATTTAAGATTAAGCCTTCCCCTTCGACAAAACAAGTGTGGAAATTAACATCAAATATGATTTACAAACGTAGAAGAAGAAGGAAGTCAACAATGTGATTATGCACAATTCCGACTCCAAATTGTTCTGTTCAGTTCATTCCCCATAAATTGGATTTTTTTCAGTAATAATTTCCTCGAGATTCCAGATACAACAATCTCCTAGCTGTCGGAACAGGTGGAGCAAGTCCCGGAATGTCCCTTATGTTCTTGTTGTTAGGGTTTACAATCTAACCACAACAAATTTTTAGTTAACAATTCGAGAAAAAATTGATAATAGTAAACAAGAATGCTTAGTGATAAATACCTTCACAACAATTACCGCTATTACACCTATCACAATTAGAACTAGAAAAATCATAATGCATTTATCACACGCCATCTGAAACACCGAAAAAACAAATTTGAAATTTTGTTTTCAAAGATTTAAATAAAAGTAAACAGCTACTACAAATTAATATTCTAACCTGTCTGCCAATCTCCTTCACAAGTTGAGAAGCTTTCTTGATTGAGAACTGAATTGTATCCAATTCGTTCACAATTTTCCCCATTTGATCAGTCTACACGAGATAAAAAAACGAGTGATTGATGAAGAAAGAAACTAAAACTATTAAAAATACCCTGGGAGGATCTATCTAGATCTACCTGACCCTTCAAGGTAACCGCGGTTTGTGTACCAACTTCAAGCGTCTGTGCAACAACCTATTCCCACCGACCACAATAAAAGTAAATAAAAAAAAAGTTTTTCAGCCAAGAAATCTATCGATCAATTAATCACCTGTTTGGAGCGCTCAATGGCTTGATCAGTCTCATCCATTGTCTTCTTACCAGCATCTATAAGTTCTTGATTCGACATTGCTAAATGAAACAATGACAATGAAACAAACATCTAAGAATCAATCAATGAAAATTCTTCAAAAAAAATATGATCTTTACTTGAAGCCATTTTCATATTCTCCTCATCAGCTATTCCACTCGAGCCTGCTCCCATATCCAACAATTCAATTTTCTTGTTTCCAAGATTATTCGTGTAACTGTACCGAGAGATTCACCATTGTTCAATATGAAGCAATCATCAAATTAAAGCAAAAAAAACTTACGTTTTCCTCATGCTCACATATGAATTTAACTCAATAACCTGTTTTCGCATAAAAGGAACGTCAAGAACCAAACAAACAAAATTGATTCATCGTAAAAAGAATCAATCGAATACAACATTACCATCGATTGTTTCTCATCGTTTAATTGCTTGTTAAGTTCAGGTGGGTTATTGCCCTCATTTTCTTTAATTTCACGATCAAACTCTTTGATTAATCTGAAAAGTGAAAACAGAATTGAAGAACATTGTATTTTTTTTTGTCTCTTCACACATTTAATGATAATTAATACCTCTTACACTCCCTCATCTTTCCTGTAAGTTCTTCAAGCTGTTTGCTCTGTCTATTCAAATCTTTAACCTTATCAAGTTTCTGAAACCCATTACTGAAACCCATAAAAGAAAACTGATTTCTAAACTGGGTATTTCCAGATCCAATTGTTAAGGAGATAAAAAGAAGAACGAATGAATTACTTACGCGAGTGCCCGAAAATTATCACGAATCTCGCCATGGATCTGCTCCATTTGAGGGTTCATCTGCAATTCAGTAATCGTCATTCTCTTCTTCTTCTGGGTTCGACTTATTGGCCGGCAAGAATCGATAAAATCTTACACCGGCGAGATGAATAGTAACCTCCGATAGAAAGATCAGTCCTTTCCAGATAATGTGAACATCATGAAGGAAAAGAATGGAAGTATTCAGTGATGTAACGAAACCCTAGCTGCTTGAAACATGAGATGAAGCGGTTAACTAGAATTCGAAAAAAAAAAAGAAGAGGAAAAGTGGAATTAGGGTTCAATAATGGAGAAGATTGAAAAGGAAAGTATCAGTAATGGGGAAGATCATACTTCAAAGAAAGTAATATACTGTTTAGGTAAAAAATAATTAAAAATTTTAAGTTATATGGAAAAAGATTATACTGAAATTTTAAGTGGTAATAAATAAATAATAATATATATTATTTTTTATTTTAAAATTATTATAGCTTAAACAACCAAAATTAGAAAATTAAAATAATAATAGTCCAAATTAAAAACAAAAGAGATAAGCTTCTTCAATTTATTTATTTTATTTTATTTTTAACTATAATAAGTTTATTTCTTTCCAATTAAGTTGTTAAATTTATTAATTAAAATATTAAATATTTTTAATATTTTATTAAATATTTTTTTTAATATTGAATACTTAATTTTAATTTTAAGTAATTAATGATTTAAAAAATATATAAGAATTTTTTTTATCAAAACAAAACATTTTTAATATATAATTTGATATATTAAAATAAATATTAATATTTTTTTAAACTTGTATATTAAATTATAATTTATTAACATAATATATATATATATATATATATATATTATCTTTTTATTTTATTTTAAATTAGTTTAGATATGATTATATTTTTTAAATAATGTTTAAAATTAATCTCTTAATTTAATATTATATGATAAAATATGATAAAAGTGAAAAATAATTAAGTTTATTGTATTTGTAAAGAGAAAAAAAATAAAAAAAATAACTTAATACAACTTACTTTATATGTATGTAGCATTAAATTTATTTATTAAATTTAAATGATAAAGTAGTTTTTAAGTGATTTCTTTTATAATAAATTTAACTTTTCATTTTGATATTTTAACTTTTTATTTTTAATATATTTTTATTAAATAGAAACAAGTTATTAAATAAACTTATATTAAATAAAATTTTAATATATTAAATTAAGTTATTAAACAGTACCTAAATATTTTTATCAAAATAATATGAATCATTTTCTCATTTGAAACACAAAAAAGGATGTTTGATTTGGGATATTTAGACAAGATTTGAATTAAAATTTTAATTTTATGAAATAATAAATTATTTAAATTCAATTATGAGTTTTTGTTTGTATTTTAAAAGTATGAAAAAATAATAATTTAATTATTAAAAGAGACCCTTTTAAATAGGTTTAAAAATACATTTAATAATTAAAATAATTAAAAATTTTAAGTAATATGGAAAAAGATTATACTTCATGCTGGAATTTTAAGTCGTAATAAATAAATAAATAATAATATTTATATATTATTTTTTATTTTAAAATTATTATAACTTAAACAATCCAAATTATAAAAATTAAAATAATAATAATACAAATTAAAAACAAAAGATATAAACTTCTTCAATTTATTTATTTTATTTTTAACTATAAAAGTTTATTTCTTTCCAATTAAGTTATTAAATTTATTAACATAAATATTAAATATTTTCAATATTTTATTAAATACTATTTTAATATTGAATATTTAATTTTAAGTAATTAATGATTTAAATATATCAAAGAATTTTTTTTTATCAAAACAAAACATTTTTAATATATAATTTAATATATTAAAATAAATATTAATATTTTTTTAAACTTATATATTAAATTATAATTTATTAACCTAATATATATATATATATATTATTTTTATTTTATTTTATTTTAAATTAGATTAGACATGATTATATTTTTTAAATAATGTTTAAATTTAATCTCTTATAATATTATATGATGAAATATGATAAAAAAATAAATAAATAAATAAGTTAATATAACTTACTTTATATTTTATATGTATGTAGTATTCAATTTATTAGATTTAAATGATGAAGTAGTGTTTAAGCTTTTATAATAAATTTACTTTTCAACTTGATATTTTAACTTTTTATTTTAAATATATTTTTATTAAATAAAAATAAGTTATAATAAATATAAGTTATTAAATATACTTATATTAAATAAGATTTTAATATATTAAATTAAGTTATTATTTAAATAGTTTTACCAAAAAATATGAATCATTTCCTTCTAATGTAAAACACAACTTAAAAGGATGTTTGATTTGGGATATTTATACAAGATTTGAATTAAAAATTAAATTTTATGAAATAATAAATTATTTAAATTGAATTATTATTTTTTGTTTGTATTTAAATGTATACAAAAATAATAATTTAATTATTAAAAAGAAACCCTTTTAAACGGGCTTAAAAAACATTTAATAGTAATTAAATAGAAGATATATTTATACTTTAAATGATAACTTAAATTATATAAACTTAATTATGTTGAATTAATTTGAATATTAGATACCAAACAAATGCACTAATTTCTCATTATCATAGAGTTGTAATTTGTGTTGTAAAACTTGTAGGTTGGATTTTAATATAACCTGTAAATAAATTAATAAATTGGGAAGATATGATATAAGATTTATGCTAGGTTTTTTTTTTTAAGGAATAAATAGAATTTGATTAAAAATAAAGTGATTCATGTTTTATTCATTACTTTTTATTTGAATGTTATGAATAATATAAATCTCTTCTTTGAGGGAAAAATTAAATAAAGTATTTAGCTATTATTGATCAAAAATTAAAATGATATTATTTGTTATCCAAATTACTTTTATTATTTATTTATTTTTCTTAATTTTATAAGTTAAAAAATATATATTAAAGTTAGAACTTATAATTAATTCAAAAATATTTTATAACGATAACTTTTTGAATTGAAAAATATCCATTTTAATTTTTAACTATTCAGACCGAATTTTGACCAGTTCAAAATAACTGTATTAAAATCAAAATTTACTAGTCAATCAACCGTTTTTCGGTGAAAATGTTATATATATATATATATATATATATATATATATATATATATATATATATATATATATATATATATATATATATATATATATATATATAATATATATATATATATATATATATATATATATATATATATATATATATATATATATATATATATATATATATATATATATATATATATATATATATATATATATATATATATATATATATATATATATATTGATGCTTAATTTTTAAAGTGTCCGGATTGTCGGTTTGAGAGCTGTGGTTAATTTGGATACTTAGGTCGGATTGTGGGTTGACCCGCCTTTAAATTTAAAACGGTTAAAAATAAAATTAAAAATGTTAAAGGTATGTTTCGAACTTGCAACTTAACAAAACAAGTGCAACTTTATAACCAATTAGGCTACTAAGACTTTATATTTTACATTCAACATCAAATTTGATAAACGCGGAACGTTTTAATATTAATATAAGTTCAACTTTTTGACTAACTAATCTATATATATATATATATATATATATATATATATATATATATATATATATATATATATATATATATATATATATATATATATATATATATATATAAAAAATGATGCTTAATTTTTAAAGTGTCCGGATTGCCGGTCGATAACTGTGGTTAATTTGGATATTTGGATCGAATTGTGGGTTGACCCGTTTTTAAATTTAAAACGGTTAAAAATAAAATTAAAAATATTAGAGGTATGTTTCGAACTTGCAATCTAACAAAAATAAGTACAACCTTTTACCGACTAAGCTACTAAGATTTTATATTTTAAATTCAATACCAAATTTGATGAACGCGGGACATTTTAACATTAATATAAATTCAATTTTTTAACTAACTAATATATAACGATGTTGAGTAAATGGATACTTGGGTCGAATTGTGGATTGACCCACCCATAAACTTAAAACCATAAACTTAAAACGGTTAAAAAAAAATGTTATCTATAATTTTTTTTCACAGTTTTTTATATTATTACTCTTGTGGGCTAGATGCTAGTTTATTTTAAAACTATGGTTTGAACTACTTAGTTTTTGAGCCCAAAATAATTGGGCCTAAATTTTGTTTATATTAAAAAAAAACCTATTGGGTACTCATCCACTGCACCTGGGTAAGTTTTTACAACATTTGTGATTTTTGAAACCCTAACCCTTTGAACCCACTTCGATTTCTCATTGTTTTATCAATTTATGCAGAAAAACTCAAACTCAAACTCAAAATCTCATAATGCATTTCTGGGTTTGATTCAGTTCATAGTTTTCTCATCGTTGTTGTCTCCATCTCCAACTTAATTGAGGCTAATTTCTCTTTTTCAGGCTCAATATGCCCGAGGCTTGTTTGGGTTTCTTAAGCATTTCCTCTCTTATCCAGACTCTAATCCAATCTCCCTGAGTTATCTCTTCTGACTGTGAGAAGACTGGAAGCTTGTTCTCTTTGCTGCCTCACTTATTCTGGTAATTGATCGATCGATATGCTTCTGAAACAGAAATATGCAATTTTGGTGTGTTCTTATTTGACCTGAAAGCTTTGCTAAATTCTTGATTGTTTTGCCTTTTCTAATCTTGCTGTAGGAATTGACAGTGTAAATCTAGATTATGATTATTCTATGTTGATATTTCTGATGTTCTGATTGTTACTGGGCATTTAATGTCCTATAGTATTTGTTTAAGTCATGATTTGGATTTGAACCCAATTCATGATATATAATCAAGACTTTTCTTTAAAGTGCTGTTCATTGTTGCCAACACTTTCTAACATGAAGATTCAAAATTTTAGTTGATTTAGGAATAATAGAATGATTTGGGTTGTTTTTTATGAGGTTGAGTTGTTCTAATTTATGCAATCAATTGTTATTTAGAGTGAAATTTCGATACTATCAAAGTCTATGGATGAATCTGTGAAGAGAAGGGAGAGATTGAAAGCAATGCGATCAGAAGCATCATCGTCACTAGGTGATGATGGAGTGCCACTTCATGATATTGCGAATTCTGCATCACCTTCTGCGCTTTGTAATCCTTTGCTCAATCCAACATCAACTCAACAAATTCATGAAGACTCAAATTCAAATTCAAATTCATCCTCAAGATTTGATTATTACACAGATCCCTTGTCAGCTTTCTCTAGCACCAAGAGGAGCAAACAGGATTCACAAATCTCTTTCGCCCCTCCTCCACGTAAGCTTCTTCTTCTTCTTTGATCCAAAAACCCTTCATCATTCAAAGGGTACAGGACATTATCTTTGATTGAGAAAAAATATATCTGTTCTCTTGCTTGTAAAACAACAGGGCCATCTCCTCCTTATATGCCCCCTTCTGGACCACCATATTCTCCTAATTTCGGAATGCCACAAATGCGTGGCCCTTTCTTTCCTCCTCCTCAACAACAGCAATATGGTATTCCACCTGGAATGAGGAGCCCTTATCAAGGAGGAACTCCTGGCTATCACCACGGTCCTATGAATCCTGTAAGAGGCAATTCATTTAGTCCCTATCCTGTTCAAGGCAGAGGGCCATGGAATAATCGTATTCCATTCTCTGGGACGGGCTACAGGGGAAACCGTCCCTCGCCAAATATGGGGAGAGGACAGGGTCGTTATGGTAATTTTGTACGACCTGGTGGAGGACGCGGCGGTTGGACAGGACCGGGTAATCAGTCTGCTGAGGTGGCACCTGGTCTTTACTTTGAGAAGTCATCGGTTGATGATCCGTGGAAGATGTTGACGCCCATTACATGGAAAGGAGGGAAAGGTTTAACGCCCATTACATGGAAAGGAGGGAAAGGTTTAATAATGGAGAGCCCGAGGATTTCCATGGTGAAGAAGAATGAGACTACTTCGACTGGACCGAGTTTGGCTGAATTGTTGGCCGAAACATTCAAGGAAGCTGCTGCTGACGATAAAGAAACTTCCAAGGATTGATTGATCAAGTGGTCATTTGTATGGTGTTTGAAAATAAACAAATTAGAGAAGCTTGACATAGTTATCCTTTAAAACAACATTTTGCCATTGTGTTGTCTCTTCCCCTTATCTTAACATGTAGCTTATGTAAATATCTGTTTTACCATTAATTGTTTATACAAGTAGTGGAGACAGATTTCATTCGGATTTTCGATGATCAGTTTTTTACAAATTGAACATTATATTTTGTATGTTAAAATTAATTTGTATGATCTTTATTTATTCTCGAGTTGGCTACAACCCATCATCATAGTCCTCATATGTATATGAGAGTGCCAATTATTATATTTTCAAATACGAATTTGTTTTTACCTAGGTGTCGAAGTCTTATTTGATGAAAATGAAGTCTTTTAGACTAAAAACAAGTTTAAATGAGAATTGAGAAGTGATTTCATCTCTACTATCCTTCTTTCGATATTCACTTCTTGTCCATTTTTCGAGATCAACGAGAGATAGTACATACGACCGCCTCCAATTTAACGAAAGCTCCAACCTACTATCAAATTCATACTCTTGAAAACGCATATATTCATCCACTAAAAAAACTATTATATATATATATTTATAATACACCCTCTAAAATATCAATTTTGAAATGTAAACACTTTAACCATTATCTTGTCTTTAACCATTATCTTGTGATTGTGATTGTTAATATATATAAATATTTGAGTTTAATCTCGTTTAAAGTATGTGTTTATGCCCACAATTAGCTTATTTAAACATATCAACTATAAAAAAATTATTTGAATATATATATATATATATATATATATATATCATAAAAAAAAAATTGGTTCATCTAACTTTTCCATTAATAAACCTTTAAAACAATACTAACTTTTATTTTTATTTTTTTGAATTTGAAACTTAAAATGTATACAAATGTAACTTTAACAAAATAATAAAAAGATATCAGATTAACTTTTACTTCTTTTTCCATCATTGTGCATGCAACTGATCAATGAAAAAAAATACCTTATTTTTAGCTACCGAGGAAATTCAACAATCAAATATATAACTATATAAATTATAAAATAATTAATAAAATAAATTTAGTAATATAAGTAAATGAAGCACATGCCCATTACTTCCGATTCATCTTACATTATATTCACTATTAATTATTAATGCATAAACTGAAATAATATTACCTTAACATATTATTTAAGATTAATTTTAACAATTATAAATAATATATATATATATATATATATATTTAAATTATTAATCTCATTATAAATAATAAGAATTTTAAATTATTTTATTACATTTTATTTTATAATTAAATAATTATTTACATTAGAATATTAAATATATATAATATTTAATACTAACAAAGTTTTAGTTTAACCGGTGATGATTTAGATTAAAAAATAATATAAAATCATAGTCATTAAATACGTGTTAAAAAGTAACTTTATATATTATTTTTCAGTTAAAGATAATAAAATTTGACAATTTTTTTTTAAATTTATAAACATATATAGAATATTACAACTTTGTTGAGAAACGATCTAATCTAAACACACGATAAAAGAAGATATAAAGATAACGTGGTAAAGAATAATAAAGAACACAAGATATAACGAGGTTCGGCCAACAATGCCTACATCCTCGGGGAGTCGTCCATTCTATTGATTTTCCATGGAATAATGGTCCAAGTAACCCTAGGTTACAATGTCTCTATTTATAGGAGTACATCAAAAGCCAAAAGACTAAACTACTACTCCTAAGCCCAATAAAGGCTTAAAGCCCAATTACAATATATAAACTCTAATTAAATATGAGCCCAAAACCCAACAATCTCCACCTTGGGCGAATACTGCGCTTATTGAGATGTGATGAATAAATTACGCCGTACCCATCAATCTTCACCTCCACTCCATTCAAGAGCCCTTAGAAGAATAACAATCTCCGCCATTACGTATATCGCGCCATCAAAAAGTTATGAGCCACACATCAATCTTCACTATTCGAGCCATTCACGAGATAAATCATTATACCTCCACTTCCGTTTAAATGCCCTTAGAAGATAAAATCATAGAGTTTATAACAACAAGTAAATTTGGCAACTACGCTACTTCAGCGACTAGAGACATTCAACAACTCTTCCCAATCTTTGTTCATACCCGTTGACATATGCGGAAACTAGAATTAACAATTCTTTATTATGTCAAAATAATCTTTACCTTTGTTTGCCACAAACTGAGTGTCTTATTTTTCAAGTCCAATAATCGACTGAAACCAAAATACCGAATAGACCCAAGACGAACTTTCATCGTCTACTTTTTCAAAAATCAGATATCTATCGAAAGCTGAGAACACCCAAAACGAACTTCCATCGTCTACTTCCTCAAAATAAGATATCGATTGAAAAGCGAGAAGACTTAAGACGAACTTTTATCGTCTACTTCATAACAAATAAATTAGGCTATCACGACATCTCTTTTCTCTAGCTCAAGATCTGACAAAGTATTTGTCACCCATCTTGCCTTGAACGTTGCATACTCAACCAACTTGAACCTCATACTTCTCCTTGAACACATTAACTTGCAATATGCTAGATTCTTGAGTCCAAAAATGCCTAGCAATCCAAGAATATTATTTCGATATTCAATATCTCTCTCTTCAATTGTCTTCACACATGCTTCAAATGATCATCTATAGTTTCTCTGAAAGAAATCGAATATCCTTTCATTTGAATTGATCGAACCTCTCATCTAGCCCCTTTTTCATGACTAGGAATCCCTATTCAAGGTCTCAGTCATCCCATTCATCTAATATATGATCCACAATGTATAGACAAATAAGATAGAACAAAAGAAGTAACAAAATCATCACCTTCGAATTAACTGAGTCTCCCATCTAGCCTCTTTTTCATGACTAGGAATCTCACTCAAGATTTTATTTATCTTCTCACATTAGAAGATAATGCAATGATTTCTTCTCGGTCGTTTGAGAGTTGCTTTCAAGATGTCTCCACCTCAACTTATAAGTGTCTTTCATTAGTCTTCCTCTTCCTGGTCTTTCATTGATAATATGTGTTAACTGGAATTGTTTCAATCCTTAATCACCCGCCAACTCAATGTAATCTTGCAATTTGGCCTAAAGGATTGCCCTGTCAACATGTCGACAATGTTATCATCGGTAAACACCATTTTGATAATAACTTCCCATATTCGATCATGTTTTTGTCAAGTGTAAAAGCACATAATCTCACCACCGTCTTCATCTTGATTAGCTCTTCCAATAAGATGAGGTCATAACCAAAAAGATACAAACTTTTTGGTCCCAAATAAGTCAAATAAAACTAAAATAGGCAGACACTTTAAGCCCCAGAAAAACAAACTTCGAGACGTCCAAACCTTGATCCGACCGTTGAAAATGTAGAGGAATGAGTTACCAACCCTCTCGATAAAATCTCAGCGCAATCGGACTCTGTTTGAATCTTCCATCGTCAGTTTGATGAACCCTGTGCGGCTGTAGGCGAAAATCTACTACTAGATTTTCTCTCTACCCCTCTTTTAATTTGACTTCTTCAATAACCGGTTTCCAAAGAAAAAACTTATTTCAGCCGAGAATTTCTTCAAGTCAAAGCCCTCGCCATAGTGAAATAATGTCACCCATGTATGCCAAGACAACAATCGGTTATAATAAAACCTCCAACTAATTTTCAATAAGCATGAAGATGTATCGTTTGTTCTCCACATTCTTCTAGCAAAATCCTGCATAGAAATAATCTAACAAACTATATATATGATTAGTGCACCCTCAACTCATACCTTAGAAATTATCATTCTTGGTAGAACCCTTGAGGCATTAACACCCACTTGACAACTTCGCACCAACACTTACCGGGATTGCCAATCAAAACCTACTCATAAGGTTTGATGCAAATCCAAATCCGGCCCTTAAACACACATATCAAAAATACACTCTTGCAAACAAACATTAAAGCCACCTGCTTTAATCAGAAAACCCTTTACATGTTGCATCAATTGTCTTCTATAATCTGCAACATCGAATAAGTACTCCACCTTCTTTTTCAACTTCAATTTTCAATCTCCATATTGACGAATATCAAATCTCTTAGAAGATAAACACAAATCTCCATATTTGAGAAATTCAAGTCAAACAAGCCTCAATATAAATCCAAGATCAAAGCATACAAAACTTTGAGAATTTGATTAAAATCAAACAAGGCTTACTTGTGAAAATTGGAATCAAATAGGTCTTAAACCTATTTTATGAAATTAAACAGACTTAAATAAAAAGTCTTAGTTGAAAAAGTCTTAGTTGTTGACCGCTTCAAAGATTCTTGGCTCCTCTATATATATGAAATATATAGAGATATATATGGAGATATATATGGAGATATATAATTTTTCCTTTTTCTTCTCCAACCAATGACGTTTTCTCAAATAACCAGTCATCTTCAACAAAAGCACAAATATCAACAACTTCTTCAATGGTGGTTAGGGTTTCCGTCATATCTTCACAAATAGATTAGGTTAAACATTCTCAAAACATGCTCTGATACCACTTGTTGAGAAACGATCTAATCTAAACACACGATAAAAGAAGATATAAAGATAACGTGGTAAAGAATAATAAAGAACACAAGATATAACGAGGTTCGGCCAACAATGCCTACATCCTCGGGGAGTCGTCCATTCTATTGATTTTCCATGGAATAATGGTCCAAGTAACCCTAGGTTACAATGTCTCTATTTATAGGAGTACATCAAAAGCCAAAAGACTAAACTACTACTCCTAAGCCCAATAAAGGCTTAAAGCCCAATTACAATATATAAACTCTAATTAAATATGAGCCCAAAACCCAACAAACTTTAGTAATAAATTTGACACTTCATCCAATTTCGTACACGAAACTTTCTCCGTGTATATGTTTTTGGTTGCCTTCTTATGAGTAGCAACTCATTGAGGTACTTTTATTTATTCATACAATTATTATTACTATAGTTTAACTTTAAAATTGAATAAGATTAGAATATAAGTTTATTTATAGTCAAAGTCAAGTTATGTCAATTTAAATCAAAATATGTTAAACAAAACAACCTAAATCAAATATAGCCAATGAGAAAATTCAGCTGTTTCTTAACCGTGGAAGAAACAAATTAACCAAAAAAAACACAAATCCACCTTAAACAAAGGAGTAAACAAACACTTGTCTCATGTTTGTTAACAATAACAACTTCATATTACATATTTAAACCCCATTCATACAATCAATTCAACATAGATTCAATGAATAATAGTTAGCTTCCTCACTAGGTTTTTCGTTTTAGGGTTCATCTCCTTTCATTCTCACCCTCTGGTGGAAACAATCACAGAGGGAAGGAGATCTCGAATAATTTCTAATAAAAAAAAAGTTTCATATTGTTTCGATTAGTTTTTCATAGTGAGTACGTAAAAAAAAATGAATAAAGTTGTCATTATCGCATTCTCCGGCCTCCTAGTGGTGGCCGTAGCTATCGGGGTTATCGTCGGAGTTTCCAATAGCGGAAAGTCTTCCGACGACGAAGCCCTATCCACCACCTCAAAATCTGTTGCCTCGGTTTGTTCTCAAACCGATTTCAAGCAACAATGCGTTGCGAGTCTTGGTACCGTCGCTAATAACCAAACCGCCACCCCATTGGACTTCTTGTCGGCCGCTCTCGATTACACGATCAAAGAGTATCAAAACACTCAAACTACTAACAGCGAGATCGCAAAAGGAGTGACCGATGATTACCACAAAATGGCGGTAGATGATTGTCAAGAACTCATGCAATCGGCTGTCGCCGAACTCCAAGCATCGTTCTCGATGGTTGGCGACAGCAATTTGCACACGATACAAGATCGTCAAGAGGATTTAAAAAATTGGATTAGTGCCGTCATATCGTACCAACAATCGTGTCTAGACGATATCAACAATGACGATTTGAAAACTCAGATTGATAAAGGAATGCTTAACGCTACTCAACTAACCGACAACGCTTTGTCCATTGTCACCGCCATTTCGCAAATTTTAGCGTCGTTTAACATTCCTTCGATAAAAGCTCCCACCTCGAGACGGTTACTACAAGCCGATGGATACCCGACTTGGTTTTCGAGTTCGGACAGGAAGTTGTTGGCCGCTCGTACCCCTAACGTGAAGCCTAACGCGGTCGTGGCCAAGGATGGAAGCGGTCAATACAAGAGTATTATGGCGGCTGTCGCGTCTTGTCCGAAGAAACACACGGGCCGATACGTTATCTACGTTAAGGCTGGAGTTTATGACGAATACATTAACATCGAGAAAGATTA
Source organism: Impatiens glandulifera (assembly GCF_907164915.1). Taxonomy (NCBI): domain Eukaryota; kingdom Viridiplantae; phylum Streptophyta; class Magnoliopsida; order Ericales; family Balsaminaceae; genus Impatiens; species Impatiens glandulifera. The sequence goes on from NC_061865.1 coordinate 5,122,547, forward strand.
TACTAACATTTTCATGTATGGTGACGGGCCACGTAAAACTATCGTCACCGGAAAAAAGAGTAACGCGGGCGGTGTCCCAACCTTCAAAACCGCATCATTCTGTAAGATCGATAGACTGCTAATTATATTTTTTATAACATTTATGCTCAAAACGCGAGACTCTAAACAGTCTCGAGCGTTTCATATAGCCTCTCTCTGGTGTAAGGAACAAAATGTCACGAAAAAACAAGTGTCACATTGTTCAATTATAAATTTCTCATAGGTAGCAAGATTGAGACCTAAACCTTTATTTAACCTTAAATATGAACCAAATAACATATAAACTTTTATGCATGCATGCATGCATATAGTGACCTAGCTAGATGTTGTTTTTTAAGTCTAGGTATTTCAAATGTTACCAAATTCTAACCCCTTATAGGTTGTTAACTATAGGATTTTAATTGTCATGACATTTCTTTTCAAATGGTTTGGATGTAAAAACTTGAACTCATAATCTTAAATTTTTGTACCTTACCACAACTATTAGTCTCCACAAACTTTGATATAGGTCCTTCGATATTTCTAACATATATATACTTACATAAATAATGATGGTTATGGCAGCTGTAATGGGCGACGGTTTCATCGGAAAATCAATGGGATTCACAAACACAGCCGGAGCGGAAGGCCACCAGGCGGTGGCCCTCCGTGTCCAATCTAACCAAGCCGTGTTCTACAACTGCCGAATGGACGGTTACCAAGACACCCTCTACGCTCAAGCAAAAAGACAATTCTACCGCAATTGTGTCATCTCCGGTACAGTTGACTTCATATTCGGGGATTCCCCAACAATCATCCAAAACAGTCTCATCATCGTACGCAAACCAATGGACAACCAACAAAACACGGTAACCGCCCACGGTCGATCAAACCCTAAGGAAACAACCGGTCTCGTTATCCAAAATTGTAGGATAGTCCCCGAGCAAAAACTCGAGTCACTTAGGTTCAAGATTCCTACATTCCTCGGTAGACCATGGAAACAATACTCAAGAACCGTGATCATGCAATCCACATTGGCCGATTTCATCAATCCCGCAGGATGGATGCCTTGGGCTGGAAACTTCGCACTTAACACGCTTTATTACGCCGAGTTTCAAAACCGTGGCCCGGGGGCTAGCACGGGTAAGAGGGTGAATTGGAAGGGTTATAGGGTTATTACAAATTCTCAAGAAGCAATGCAATTCACAGTTGGTCCATTTCTTCAAGGACAAACTTGGCTTCCAGCAGCTGGTGTGCCTTATTTTATGGGACTTGCTAGAGGCAAGTAAATATTTCAACATACAAAATGATGCAACTCATCATATTATTTACATTTTACCAATGTTTTATAAAGTTCTAAAATCATATTTATTTTAGTTAATTTTTACTTCTTCTTGTACTTTTATATTTTTTAAAATTAATAATACTTGCAGGACTTGTTATATCCTTGCATTTTATGTTTCCTACAATATACTATTAATTGCTTATCTTTACTAGTTTGGAATCATTTCTTTACATATGTAGGTGTAAAAAAATGTGTAAAATGAAAGAAAAAAAGCTCGTTAAACATAGTATTAGAACGCAAAACTTATAGCTTATAAGGTTTCGAAACCTTCATAACTGTTTAAAAAAACGTTTACAATAAGAGAGAATCAACAAAAAGATAACAGCGACCCGTCGTTGAAGATGATGAGCCGAAAAGAAAAATAAGTTGAAATGACTTTACATAAAAGTTTGAAATTTTGTTCATATGCATGTTGGATGCATGAGTTCTAAAATGATTGAAATCAATTGCTAACTTAATGCTATTTTTGACCTAATTATAGAATCAAATATAAAAAATAACTAGTGGAAGTGATAAATGTTTATGTTTGCTAAATAAAATATTCATATTTCATTTGTTTTCTTATCAATTTTTTGTCCTATCATTCTATTATTTAAAGATATATTAGGTTAAGCCGTCTAGAATATTATTGTGTTTAAGTTATAATTAAAGCTCATAATTAAATGTTTACACAAGAATATCCACGTTCAATAGTATTTTAAATCATGTTACACTAACAAAGAATTTAAGTTGGATTTTTTGGATATGTACCTTTCTTAGCAACAAACAAGATATTTGTCTATAGTATTAAGAATGTGACATAACCATTATGTATATAAAAAAATTAAATAGCCATATTTAGTTACATACATATGTCACATTTAATGTCAATAAATGATTTATTACTCATTATTTATTTTCTATGAAATTATCTTCTTAATAAACAAAAAAATATTATTCTTATTCCCAATAGACTAGTTCATGTGGAAGTGGGTCAGGTTAATTTTAATTTTAAAAATAATTAAATAAAAATATCATGTTTTTAAGAATTTTTAATTGTTGAGATTATGGTCTTCATCTATTATGACAATTTGAAATCGTTCGCACTGAATCAAATTGTCCCACTTATGGTGGTTTTTTCTGGTTTGAGTGGTAGTTGATTGATGATGGTATTTGTGTCTTGCCCGATCTCACCTTGAACCCTATAAATACAATTAAATATATAAATTAATAATATATTTATTAATTATATTTTATAAAAAAATTAAGTTTATTTTTTTATAATAATATTAAATTTCAATATATTACAATATATTACCATATATATTATATTAAAAAATTCATTTATATAATTTTTTTTGTTAGAGAATATGATATTATTGATGTCATGTTGGGATTATCTAAAATAAAATCGAACTACGAGACTGAAATGATATAATTAAAAAAACTTCGAATTAAAATAGATCAGGAATATGATAAATGTATTCCCGCCACCTAGTGTTCATAGATTCGATTTAGGGTTATTTGAGTTCTCCTCGGTTCATTTTTTGCTGTTTGAGAGCGATTCTCCCAGCGACTGTCTACGTGGCCTGCCACGTAGGCCAGATAAAAAAAAAATCTAAGAACCCAAAAGCCCAGAAGCCCGCCCTTTCATCTTCCATTTGCCATTTTCATCCTCTCAAACATTTTAGGGTTTCTCTCTCTCTCAAGTTCATCTGCAATTCTAGCGATTTTCGTCTGTTCTCTGTCGAATACGATTTTTGACCTCTCTCCATTCTCATCTTCGGTTGTCCGCTCTCTAGCGCCTTCATTGTCTGCAATTTCCGTCCGATTTCTAACCTCCGTCCGTTCTCCATCAACTACGATTTCTGACTTCCCTCCATTCGGTTGTCCGCTCCCTATCTCCCGCTTCCAGTTTGTAACCCCTGAATGTAGAGAGGTTTGTCCAAGTATCATTATTAATTGTTCAAGAAAATATTGTAATGTCATTATTTTCTCTGTTTTTAATAAGAGAAGTGAACTGTATTTAGTTTTGTTCATAAACTATATATAACTGAAATGTCATGTTCTTTTAACTACAATGTCATGTTCTTTCAACTATAATGTTATGTTTTTAACACTACAATGTCATGTCATGTTTTGCACTAAAATAAAATGTCTATTAAACTGCAGTTCATTTAAAAAAAATTGAATGTCATGTTTATTATTTCAAAACATGACATTCAAGCTTAATACAACATTAAAATTGACAATTTTCATTTTTAATATTTTTTCATTGAGAAATGATACAGACAGCTACATTACATTATACTTTCAACTGTAATGTCATGTTCTTTCAAATGCAATGGCATGTTCTTTCAACCGCAATGTTATGTTTTTAACACTGCAATGTCATGTCATGTTTTTAATACTGAAATTTCTCTCTTATTCTTCAGCTTCATGGGTGAACCATCATCATCCCCTCCCAATGTTCAAATCCCCATTGTTGGCATGACTTTTAATTCTGAAAATGAACTTCGTGAGTATTATAATGCTTACGCACAATCAAAGGGTTTTGGCATTTGTAAGTTAGGAGCAAGAAATGGGCAAGATTGAAAGCAAAAGTGGTTCTCCATTGCATGTGCTAAAAATGGTGTATTTACTTCAAAAGGGAAAAATATTTTACAACTTAGACCTTCCATCAAGACGAATTGTAAGGCTAAGATTAACGTTGCTGTTAGGAATGAGTGTGAATTTGAGATTACTAGTGTCTACCGCCACGAATTGTCGGAAGCTTCTCATACTTGTCCTCAAATTTAATACCATCAGGGACTGTCCTATTGTCGATGATTTCAATTTCCTGTTTGATTTTGTTGTATACCGCCACATAGAAATGTGAACTTATACATAACGGAACAAAAATCTGCAGTTCATTACATTGTAATTAATATAACATGACATTTAAGTTCACGTAACATGACATTGCAGTTAAAAATAACATGAGAACTTACTAGGTCTGCTTCATCGAGTGCTTGTACTGTTATGCCGAATGACTTCACTTCCAGGTTCAGTGAATCATTATATAAACTGTCTCCACATTCATACAATCCACAATGTACAGTTGAGAAGAATATCCTTCTTCTTTTGATATTGTTAGTTAAGGCTTCGTATTGTGCAACGGTATTCATTTCCATTGCCCAAACGTCGATGATATTTGTGTCAAGCCAGTGGCCATTCTTCATCGACTGCAAAACACTACGTGGTAGGCTTATATAATTGCTTGAGTATAGGATCTCATCCACCGGTTTAACAACATTTTTTTCCACAGTCTTAACAAAATCTTTCGCCACCGGCTTAAGAACATCTTTCGCCACCTTCTTAACAACATCATTCGCCACTGGAGTTCTCAACTTCAAAGGTTTCCTCCTTAGACGGGGAGTTCTCTTCTTCAACGGTATAACTTGTATTATTTCCATGGGGATTGATAACGCAGTGGATGGGGGTTCAGACTCATGCTCAGGCTTGTCACTTCCACCATCATTGTGAGCGCTTGGATTTTGTATGTATGCATTCAATATTTGAAGTATTGAATGTATGGATTGAACATTTGAAGAATTGCATGTTGAGATCTTTGTTAAGTTCTCAATTGTATCATGCACATTCTTCTAAGCATCAACACTTGAATTCTCCACATTCTCCGAATCAGCTTCATTCTCCACATCATGCACATTCTCCACTGTAGGTAACTGAATCCTATCAACAACCCTCCCTTGGCCGAATCCCCCATGTTCCTCTTCTTTTTGTACTCTTTCAGATACCATCTTGTCATCCCAACATGACAAGATAGGGAACTGTCTCTTGAATTTACTTCTTGTACTATAATCTAATACCCTGTCCAGGTAGCACAACTGAAACAAAGACACGACAATGCAGTTAATATGTTATGACATTGTAGAAACGTGACATTATAGTTCATGAAACGTGTCATTCCAGAAATGATAGAAGGAGTCCAAAATGAAAGTTAGAAAAAAATTACCATTAGAAAACTTAGTGGTCCGTGGAAATATGATTCTTCGTTTAACTGCCATTTCTCGACACTCTCGAGTAATCCATTCAGTGCGAATTTACACCAATTCATTTGTTTTATCTTGTTAACATCCATCAAAGATTTTAAAATTTTGAACCTGCAATTTTCAAAATATAAGCAAAATTAATAACAATGCAATACATAACATTATTCATTCTTAAGTATAAGATTGTTGTTTACCTGCACTGTGGATTTTGTGTTGTCCATAAGAAGCTCGAGACGACATAGATGACAAAGTCACGCTTGAAATTGTCATCTGCATTGGTGTTTGATAAAATTTTGTCGGTCATTGAGAGAGTGTTAGGAGCTCCTTTATTTTCATTTTCACCCCACCTCCTCCTCCAATCCTGCAGCATAGATATGTATTGGGCTCCATCCGATTTCTTCCCAGTAGATTCAGTCACTTTAATATCACCTCTTGGAAGGTCCAGAATGCATTGGACATCTTCTTCATCAATTTTTAATAGCTCCCCATTGTTGAGGAGAACAACACTTCTTCTAACATTGAAATTCTTCACCAAGTAACGGGATAATTTGAAGTTGCATCTAGATATTCCCAAAGAGAGTAAGGAGCCGAATCCAATTTCTCTTACGGCTTTTTTCTGAACATCTGAGAGTTCTCGAACGAGATTGAACAGACCATTAGGCGAGGTTCTGGTGTTAAAAATGGCATTTTCCTTGTTTTTAGCTTCATAGAAGAAGCGGGAGGTGGATGTAGAGAAGTTGCTTTCCTTTTTTTTATTCATGGAAGATGCGGGAGGTGGAGGTGGTGAAACTGCTTTCATTTTTTTTTATTCACACTACAAAAAAATATGACAAATGAATTTAATTACAAGACAATACAATTAAAATAAAATAACAGGGCAATGAAGTTAAAATAACATGACATTGTTATTCACTAACATGACAAAATAGTTCAAGTAACATGACAAAGTAGTTCAAGTAACATGACAAAGTAGTTCAAGTAACATGACATTTCAGTCATGAAACATGGCATTGCAGAAATGAAACATGACAATGCAGTTAAGAAAAATAACAGGACAGTTCAGTTAAATGATATTGTTATTCACCTAACAAGACATTGCAGTTCATAACAGGACAGTGCATTTAAGATAACATGGCATTGTTGTTCACCTAACATGACAAAATAGTTCAAGTAACATAACATTGCAATTCGTGAAACATGACATTGCAGATCATGTAGCATGACATTGCAGTTCATTACAGTTTATTACATAATGCATTTAACAGAGTTCATAAACATGAAATTGCATAAATAAAACATAATGTTGTTAACAAAATTAACTAGACAATGCAATTAAGAAAAATAACAGGACATTTCAGTTAAATGATATTGTTATTCACCTAACAAGACATTACAGTTCATAAAACATGACAATGCAATTAAGAAAATAACAGGACAGTGCATTTAAGATAACATGACATTGTTGTTCACCTAACATGACAAAATAGTTCAAGTAACATTACATTGCAATTCGTGAAACATGACATTGCAGATCATGTAGCATGACATTGCAGTTCATTACAGTTCATTACATAATGCATTTAACAGAGTTCATAAACATGAAATTGCATAAATAAAACATAATGTTGTTAACAAAATTAACTAGACAATGCAGTTAATTGTTGTTCGTTTGTTACCTTCGTTCTTCTTCCTCATTCTGTTTATTCTTCTTCTTCACTTCGTTCTTCTTCTTCACTGTTTTCATCTTTTTTGCTTCGTTCTTCTTAGAAGCATCATATATAACCACTTGTTTATTTGATTCCTAAACATTACAAAAATGTCGCAAGTTAGATTATATAACCGAATGTACTAAAGTAAAAAATGATGAAAAAGTTACCATTTTGTGTGGAACGAAGAACGCGAGCAGACGATGGATTTTCTCTGATGATTAATGTTAGGGTTTTCTCTGAAGAACGCGAGCAGACGATGGAAATTGCTAGGATTCGAAAGCAGATGGATTTGAGAAAGAGAGAGAAATATGTGAATGTCTTGGAAGATGTTGAAGATGGTTGAGTTAATCAATTGCGTCTGTAGCAGATGAACTTGAGAGAGAGAAACCCTAATGTTTGAGAAGATAAAAATGGCAAATGGAAGATGAAAGGCGGGCTTCTGAGCTTTTAGATTTTTTTTTTTTTTTTATTGGGGCCACAGACAGTCGCTGGGAGAATCGCTCTCCCAATAGCTGTCTGTATCATTTCTCTTAAAGAAAAAAAAAAAGAATCAAATTTGAATTTGGGTTGAAAAAATATTGACCTAGTTGAAAAATATATATAAAAATATTGATTAAACTAGCAAAATGGGGCTCCAATTTACTTGAGATTTTCATATATGGGTGGAAGAAACTAGAAAGAGAATTTCGTCCTTGCTGCAATGCGAACATCGTCTCCTACAAAGAACAGAGCCGGCGATTCAGGCGGCGCCTGCTCGTCCTCCTATAATCGGCGGCGACGACGACGGCAAAGGAAACTCGATTACGCTGAACAGTGAACAGGTTATTACAGACGCGAAGCGATCTCTAATGATATCGTATTCTGCTCATTTACATCAGATTATTATTATTATGATTCTATCAATGGAGGTTTCTACATTATTTATCGTCGTTTTCTATCTTCAATTTGTGTTCTTATGGAGGGAATTATCTAATGCTTCATTAGGTTATTGTAGCTGTTTTCGCGCTTCCATCTGCTACGATGAATTAATCTCAATCTCAATATCAATCACGATCTGGATCTATCATTGCGTGATTTGTTCTTGTTTGAAAATCTCAAATGCACAAATTAGATCGATTAGCATCAGAACCTGCAACATTGATCTTGAAGATCTCCGATTTGGTCAAACAGAACAATCTCAGGTACCATGATAAGTTATCTCTTGATCAAACCATACCAGATCTCAAACATCTAAGAAACGTTATTATGATTCAACATTATTTCTCAATTTAACTTGTTGAAGATATGGAGGAAACAATAACTTTTCCCTTTCAATAGTTTTTGTATTTCATAATAAACATTCAATTTGCACAATGACAATGATGATTATGTTAATGAGTATTTTCAATACAGATTACTGAAAATAACTTACTTCAAAGAATTGAACAATTTGCTTCACAATTTAGCATATTTCTTGATGTTTTCTGCAGCTTGTTTAGCATTTTCAGGTACAGGCATATTAGCTAAAAGAGTAACTCTTGAAGATGCAATCAATATCTTCTTCTCCAAATTCTGATCAATCATTTTATACAATCTAACCTCCCATACCTTCAAAGTCAAACCCAGTTCTTAAATGGTGAATCAAATCAAATTCAAACATGGGTTATGGGTAATGATCCAAAATATGTACACAATACCTGAATGGTTCTTCCAACATTAAGAGGAGTAGCTTCGGCAAGAACAAGGTCACCAAGATCAGCCCTTTTAAGATGATTAATAGTAAGGCTTACTCCGGCGACTCTTTGAAGACCAGACGCCATATGGGCACCTATACTCGCTAAAGATTCAGCTATCAAAGCAGATACACCGCCGTGTAAAACCTTGAACGGCTGTATTACAAAGAATCGAGAATCTCAAATTGGGTTGAATTTGAAAAAAGAAAAAAGGATATGGGTATAGAAGAGGACGAACCTGACAACATTTTTCGGTGATCAGAACTCGTCCGGTGACCTTTTCCGGCGATAATTCTTCGATCTCGAAGCCGATTGTGTGAAGTGGGGCGTCAAGAAGGGCTGTCTTTGAAGAAGATGATGGTGGAATCTCCATTGATCTCTTTCTCTCTCTATATCTTTATCTATCTACTTTGGATTATAAAAGAATGGTCAATCTAATCTAAAGAGAAGAGAATTTTTTATTTTATTTAATTTTTATGTAAATTTTATTATTTTATTTTTGATATTATGGGTAAATTTATTTTCTTTTTAATAATATAATATAAAATTTAATAACCCTAATTTAATTAAAGGTAGACTTGTAGGCATGCTTTTGGTTGTATAAAGTGACAATTTTATTTTTTAATTATTAAATTATATTATAATAATTTTGTTATAGTTTGACAATCTTAAGAAGATACAAGTTACTAAAAATAAGCTTGTTTCTTTTTTTTAAATTTGATCCTTAATTTAACTACATCTATTAAGTTTAAAAGAAAAATTAACCTACTAAAATAATTTATTTATATAAATTTTAACATTAAACTATTATACATCTCTAAATTATTTGTAAAAAATATAAAAAGAAAATAAAAAAATTTGGGCTTGATAATAGTTTTTAATATTTATATATTTACTTACAATTATCATTTCCACACTATTTTGATTTTAATGAGATCTCATCATTATTTTATAGAATAAATAAAAAAAGTGCGAGTTTTAGTTTAATAAAATGTGATTTAATGAAATTGCATTGCATTACGATTTTAGTTATCAAAATTCCATAAACAATTTGTTTGACACTATACTTGTATTATAAAACAGAATAATTATGTATGGGAAATGTTACTAATTTATTTTATTATAAACGTTTTAAATATATATTTAAATATATACTTCTTAAATTATAATAATAATAATAATAATTAAGTGTTATTTAAAAAATATATATGTGGAAGACAAAATATGTGTATATTAGGTAGACAAGTACATCTAGAAGCAAAATGTGGTGGTAGGTTGGAAGACTGACCGGAGGGAGATAAATGTGTTCAATTTGGATTATTTGTAAAAAAATATGTTAGTTGTTATTCGATTAAAAAATTGTATAATAAAAATAATTTAATAAAAAAAGATGGAGGATAATTTGATATTTTAAATGAGTTAAATACAATTTAGCATCTTATAGTCAATTTTAAAGTTTAAAATCTTTATCCTCTACAATTTAAATGAAATAAAAATCTGTTATTGATTGCGTATTAATTTTAATTTGGATAAGTTCGATATTTTTTTCTCGAATTAAGTTTCGTCTAAATTGACATGTATTTTGAGATTTAAAATTTAGGTTTTCTTTTTACGTAACTAAGGGGTAAGACTAATTCCAAAACTTCTTGGGATCCAATCATCATTAATAAGATGGAGATAATGCTTTCATTTGAAAAAGTAAAATGGTTTTTAAAGTTGGTTGTTTAGTCTTATCAAGTGTTATTCTTAAATGCCAAATGTCTCTATTTGTCATTTCAAAGTGTGTGCCCAAAGTGTGTGCCCGTGAAGATGAATAGTATGTATAAATTTTTAGAGGTCTGATTTTTTGTTTTCTCATTAATAGTGAGTAGAGATAAAGTTAAATTAATAAAAGAACAAGGGTTCCACAATTTGGTGTTTTCAATAAAACCTTATTATCCAAATGGTGCAGTAAATTTGAATATGAGCAACTTAAAGTACTTGGACTAAATTGATTAAATTTAATATCGTCAGGATAAGGCTGATTGGTTCACCAAAAATGTTATAGACACGTGGGATGCAATATTTGGGGTGATATATATAGCACGTGGAAGATTTATCGAGAGCATTCAATTTTTATTATGGGTGATGAAAATTCGATTAGTTTTTGGGACGACACTAGATGTTGTGGTAAATACTTGATGAATGTTTTCCCCGAGTTTGCTTCTATTTCTATTTGTAGAGATGCATCGGTAAAAATTATGTTTGACATTCGGTCTAGTAGTGTTTCTAGCCATATTAAATATAGAAGAAGATTAAACATAAATAAAATCATATCCAATTATAGACTTTTGTTCATGGTTTAAAATAAGGTTAAACTTGTCTTCTTGAGATTTTATGTGGTTGCGTGATTCGAATAATTTTCATGTGAAACATTGTTACACTTTGTTCAATAAAGTTAGTTGGTTGATCTTTGTTGATAATATTTATAGGAGTCTAAGATGTCCACCAATATCTTTTTTTTTGTTGGAATGATATTCACTACAGAATTCTCACCGATGGTAGATGTATGCGAAAATGAATGATTATTGTGAGTCAGTATGCGTAATAAGGAGGTTGAAACAACTTCTCGTATGCTTTTACATTGTCACGTTGTTGCAAGTATTGTGAAATTTGACCGAAATCCAATGGATAATGTCGGAGATCGTCGATGACTATTGGGAGGCATGAATCAGGGAGATTAAATAAGCGAGACTTAGAAGATAAATCTATATCCCTATAAATTTTTGGTGGAATATCTGATTGGAAAAAAATTGAAGAAATTTAACAACCAAAGTATGTTATTAATGATTATTCACAATGTCATTATCATGATGACGATGTCGGAGATTATATCTGATAAACATGTTGACTTGTGTGAAAACCTTATTGTTCTTCTTGAAGAACTTGAGTCAAATAATAATTTTTTTATTTAATTTTTACTCTTTTTTATTGTAACTCTTTTTTCATTGTGTCATTCCTTATCGATAACAAAATAGATAAAAAACATGTTTACCTTTAAACAATATATTATTTTAATTAAATATATTTATAATTTATATATATATATATATATATATATATATATATATATATATATATATATTATCAAACTCAAATTCAAAAGAACATATTTTAAAATGAGCTCATTATTTGTGATATCTTAAAAAATGACATCCAATAACTAATCAATGAACTAAACAAAAAAAAATCATAGAAACCAAAAAAAATAATGTAAGATCACATTCTCAATGCCGTCTCCACGTGACTTAGTTATAACAAAATATGAATTTCTGAGGGATTTCTGAAAAAGACAAAAAATAAATAAATATATATACCCCGTTTAGCTAAAGTACCATTTACAAATTAAAGGAAAAAGGAATACTATTACCAAGCGAGAAAATGATGCCGGCAAAAACCGAAAATGTGAAAGAATAGGAGATGAGGAAGAAAGGTCGATAAGGGAGAGAAAATGATATTTTTTTAAAATATTATATATATAATATATTACTGTTTGTTTTATTTGATTTAATGTAATATTTAAATTGTTTTTATTAAATAATTTTTTAAAACTTAAAACACCTGATTTTTTTTTAATGTATCATCGAATAATTTAAAATATTTTAAAATATTAAAATTTAATTCAATTTCATCCAAATTAAGTTTAAAACCTATGTAAAATTTAAAAATATATTAAGGGTTAAAATTAATTAAACAAGTAAAAAATAAATTGTTTTAAAAAATTGGGTCCTGATTGGGTACTATTGGTTCCGAACCAATATTTCGGGTAATTTAAATACCCGTTTTTTTCGAGGCAAAATCGGTCCGGTTCAGTTCGAATCTGGTTTGATTCTCCTGAAACCCAAAAATTTGCTATGCCTAAACTAATATCTTGTTTTAAATGACTCCTTATATATTTATTTTTATTTAAAATTGTTTTTGAGGAGGGAATGACGCAATTTGATTAGCTAAAAGAATAACAAAATTTCTCTCTTTTCTCAGTCCTCACTTTTTATCCCTTTTCCAACCATGTAACCCTCTCTCATTCTCTCCTTCAAATTCTCTCCTCTATCACTCCTCTTATTTTTATTTTAATTACACCATCAATATCAAATACTAATTAAAATATTATAAAATCGTTAATTTATATTAAAAATATAAATAAATTTCTTTTATATGTGATATATCTATATTATTATTCTAAATTTTAATGCGAACAAAAACTCTCATTTTTCCGTCTTAAAATGACTTTTTTAACTATATTCTAAAATTTCTGTTTTATTTTTAAAAAACGATGTTTTCGTCAGTATTGTTACTCAATCGTTTCTTCGTATTTAGATATTGCCTTAAAGCTCAAATTTAAAATAAATAAATAAAAATAAAATAAAGTGAGTGTTTCGTTCTCATTGACGAAATGACCTTACAAACTGGGTTATTTGACCTGGTGGAAATTTGATAATTTAATTGCGCTCGTGGTGATTTTATTTTTTTTGGACGATTTTGCCCTTGTCGCGAAACACTAAGTCACTTAGCGTTTCGCGAAGTGACGATATGTGAAATGTCCAGATTGTCCTTACTATTTAATATAACCTCCGTATTTTTTTTTCATTTCTTTTCTTCTCCTTCTCTCTCTTCCCGCTCTTCTCCTCCTTCTCTCTAAACTCCGGCGGCGGCGGCGGCGAACTCGTCGGAGATCTCGGCGGCGAAGTTCGTTCGAAATCCACTATGAGCTCGACGACGTGCACGAGCACTGTTCCAATAGGTACGTCTATTTGAAGCATGTTTTATTGATGTTCGGTTTTTGAGATTGATTAGGGTTTACTTCCCGTTTCGCTAAGTGCCTAGCGATTCGCGAAGGACTTCTCGTTTCGCTAAGTGCCTTCCGATTCGCGAAGGCCTTCCCGTTTCGCTAAGTTCCTAGCGATTCGCGAAGTATTAATTATACGTCTCTAAATCAAATCATGTTTTTATATTGCAGCTGAAGTTTTCGTTTTCTATAATGGAGAGTGGAAACTTGATGCTGATGGAATACTGTATTTTGATGCATCTTCAATCAAAACATTTGATCTACCCCAAAGTACTCGTTATGCTGAATTACTTGATATACTCTACGATAGACTTAATCTCCAGATATCAGCATACGATTTAGTGCTCCAAGTGAAGTATGATATTCCGAATATCAGAAATCCAAAACCTGTTTTTATTGATAATGATGGGGATTTGAACACATATCTATCACGCTTGATTTTGGGTCGAACAGTGTCACCATTGCGTGTATCTGTAGTGGAGAAGTCAGCGTTTACTAAAGAAAAGATACCACTACTTACATACCCAACTCAAGAAAGTATACTACCACCACAACTTACTCAGAAATTTGTTCCACCTGTTGTACCCTTGGAATTCTTTGTTGAAAGTCAAAATGAAGCCGGAGAAACCTCTTTGCCTCACATCCCACTTACTCAGGACTTGCATGTTAATAGTGGTGAAAAAGCATCAATACCTATACAACCAAGTGCAAGAAGATCATCATTGGGTACACCAACTAGTGCAAGAAAGGCATCAAATGGTACACCAACAAGTGCAAGAAGATCATCAATGGGTACACCATCTAGTGCAAGACGATCTTCAATGGGTACACCATCGACAGACCCGACAGACACATCACCGCCAGACCCCACATTTGCGATGGCATTAACTAGTGAAACCGTATTGGAAGTCGGTTCGTTGTTTGAAAATAAAAAAGAACTTCAACTTGCTCTATATAAATATGCGATGGCCAATCATTTTGAATTCAAAGTGGAGAAGTCAAGAAAAAATCTTTGGGAACTCAAATGTTTGGATGAGACATGCAAGTGGAGCTTGCGGGCTGTGAAAGGTAAGTTTTCTGAGATGTTTGAGATCCGGACATTTGAGCATCAACACTCATGCTCAACTTTGTCGAGGCCCAAGAAAAAAATGCAAACACCAGCATGGGTTATTGGGCAGTGCGTGAAGAGCAAGTACATGGACCATCATCATAACCACTTGCCTAAGAAAATAATTGAAGACATGCAGACAACTTATGGGATATTTTTGACTTATAATAAGGCATGAAGGGCAAGGGAAAATGCTTTAATAGCGGTGCGAGGAACGGTAGAGGATTCTTATGGAATACTGCCATCATACATTTACATGTTGGAGAAGTGTAATCCTGGTACCATAACCGACATACAGACAGACGAGCTCGGTCACTTCAAGTATATGTTCATGTCCCTAGGCCTCTCAATTAGGGGTTTCAAATCCTTTTGTCGTCCTGTATTATGTGTTGATGCTAGTTTTCTTAAGCACAAGGTGGGTGGTCAATTATTGGTGGCTATTGCATTGGATGCGAATGAGCAACTATATCCTGTCGCATTCGGCGTTGTTGATTCAGAGAATAATAACTCCTGGACTTATTTCATGCAAAAACTGAGAGACGCAATTGGATTAGTTGATGATCTCGTCTTCGTATCCGACAGACACCCAAGCATCGCTAATGCCTTGTCTGCTGTTTTCCCAGAAGCAGACCACGGTGCGTGCACATATCACATAAAGACGAATATTGTGGCCAAATTCAAAAGTGATAAGTGTCATGCGGAGTTTGATTCGGCTTCAAGGGCGTACACTGTCCACGAATTTAATCGGTGGTTTGAGAAGATTAAGGTTAAAGATCACAGGATTGCTGCCTATTTGGAAGAAATTGGGTTCCAAAGATGGAGTAGAGCATTTTTTCCCGGTAAGCGATACAATCAACTGACAAGCAATTATGCTGAGAGTTTCAATAGTCAGAGCAGGGAAGCCAAAAAGTATCCCATTTCAGAAATGGCTGAGTATTTAAGATTCACAATACAACAATGGTTTAACGATAGAAGAGAAAGAGCGTTTAATCACGAAGAAGTTTTATCTCCAAATTATGAGAAGGTGTTACGTGAGGGATTCGAGAAGGCCAGATTCTATACAGTCCAATCGCTTAACCGATTCGAGTTTTATGTGCATGACAATCAGTCCCATTTCAAAGTCAATTTGAAAGACATGAACTGCACTTGTAGAGTATTCGAAGTTTCGGGTCTTCCTTGTACGCATGCAATGGCTGCTGCCCGTAGTCGGAATTTGGTTTCTTATGACTTCTGTTCAAGGTATTAATATCTAGCTCACGTGTTCATTCTGTTTAACCAATTAATAATTTGTTATATTTTCCCTACACACAGGTATTACACAACTGAGTGTTGGATAAATTCATATGCCGAGACATGTTATCCTCCCGGTGATGAAGAAAATTGGGATGTTCCCGAACATATCAAGCAACGTTCGTGTCTTAAACCAAATGTGAAGGTTAAGAAAGGCAGACCACAAACAAAGCGTAGGTCATCCCAGGGTGAGGTCCGTAAGATCCCGAGACGATGCAGCTCATGTGCTGGGCTTGGACATAATAGGGAAACATGCAAAGCAGTGATGCCTGCACCATCTACTGCACGAGCTTCATCATCTAAGAGTATTAATGAATAATGAATTGATTTGCACGACTTACAGTGTCTTCAATCCATGTCAACCTTGTTACAACTCTAACCAACACTTCCTTCTTTGCTTGGCAAGTATGTAAATCAGTTGTCAAATTATCGGTTTCTGGATCATCCAACCACGCCTTTACTTTATCCAGCAGCTCATCTTCAAATTTTTGAAGGTGATTCACTTTCATAGGATCCTTTGTCTTGGGCATTTTTGACAAGGAAGGGTTGGTGTACGAGTCATCTTTTTTCGGCTTCCTCACTCTCCTCCCATAATTTCCTTTAGGAGGAGTATTGTATAACTGGAAATCGTCATTGTCATCATTGTCATCATTTGTCTGTGCCTTCACATCCCTCACAGTCTTCTCATCCTTCACCTTCACTTTCAAATCCTTCACCTTCAGTTTCAAATCAACCTCCACATCATCCACCTTAGCCACACCATCCAGCTTCTCACCGTCCTCCACTTTCGCCTCAACCTCCATCTTTACGTCCTCCACCTTCGCATCGTTGTCTTTTCGTTCATCCTCCACCTTCTCATCATCATCGACCTTCTCATCGTTGTCTTTTCTTTCATCCTACACCTTCTCATCATCATCGACCTTCTCATCGTTCTCCACCTTATCCTCATCCATCTTTTCATCATCATTCACCTTCTCATCGGTCTCCACCTTCTGTGCGTCCTCCACCTTCTCACCGTCCTCTTTTTGTTCATCCTCCACCTTCTCATTGTCCTCCATTACATCGTCTTTCTTCCCATCAGTCTCATCATTCACCTTCTCATCATCCCCCACAGTCTCCTGCATCGCTATTATCTCCTACAAAATAGACAAAATTCTGGTCAGTACAAACTTAGCGAATCGACAACAAGTACTTTGCGAAACGAAAAGTACTTTACGAAACGAAAAATACTAACTTAGCGAAACGAAAAGTACTTTGCGAAACGAAAAATACTAACTTAGCGAAACGAAAAGTACTTTGCGAAACGAAAAATACTAACTTAGCAAAACGAAAAGTACTTTGCGAAACGAAAAATACTAACTTAGCGAAACGAAAAGTACGCATAATACCTCTTTCTTCTCCTCCTCATGTTCAACCTTGCTCTTCTCAACTTCGACATCCTTCTTACAATCCTTAACCTGCAAAATAGGTACTGGTCAGATCAGATATGTACTTAACGAAATGAAATGTAAAGTGAAAAATTCAATATCTCCATACCTCAGTATTCTTTTCCTCTTCGACCTTCACAGCCTTCTTAGAATCCTTCTTCTTACTCTTCTTCTTCTTTATATTCTCCTCCATATTATCTAATCTGGTTAATAATATGGACATCCTTTTGTTGGATTTTTCTAACAACTGTTTGGACATATTAAAAACCATCTTCTTGAACGACTCAAGGTGAGTTTGTTGAGTTTCTTGGATTGTGATTTTTAGCTCTTTGATGAGCTCTGTTTTCATCTTTTTCATCTCCTCTTTCATCTCTATTTTCAGCTCCTCCTTCATCTCATTAAAATCACATCCAACAGTAGGTGTTGGAGCCCGAGGAGAAGGTGTGTCAGCCCGAGGACTTGAGGTCGCGGATGGGGGAGTAAGAATGCGGGCCGGAATCGATTCATAAGCAAGCTTCTTCTTCAAGTTGGCTGCTTCTTTAAGAGTAGCATCAGCCTTTCTCTTCCTCGTGGCAGGTTTGGGGGAAATCGGAGTAACTTCTTCATGTTCACTTTCTTCATCTTCATCAAAATCATCTTTTATTACCTTCCCATCAGTAAATCCCTCAAAAAAATCATCAGCTGTCTCGTCAATTTGCTCAAATACATCACCACTGTATAACCTCTTCTCCATGGAGGACTCTTCCATCTCAGTCACATCCGTGGTCTCTAGGGCAGTCTTTACCTCCATCGATGTGTTTTTCCTGTTGGAATGATAGAGTAACAACCTTGGGCGTAGAGGGTCATTAATCTGATTCCTTCTGGCGAATTTAGGGATAAAGTTTTCGATGACCTCATACGTCCACACTTGAAGTGCCAATGCGAACCCATTGATGTTATATGCAAAAGGAGCATAAGGTTCTTCAGCCTTCTCCTTCTTGTCAAAAAATGAGGTACAGAGATGTTTCATGTTCTTGTTTAAACCCTTGAGGGTGGCTCTAAAGGTGACCTTCCCCCATGGATATTGGAGGAAAGTGTCCTTGTCTTCCACCATGTTGAGTATTTTTGGAAATATAACTCTTTTTGGGTCAAATTTGAATAGGTACTGGCAAATCAGGCATACTAGCCCCATCTTGAATGCATCTTCCTTGTCTTTGCATTTGAAAAAAGCCTTCTCGAAGTCGCACATTTTCACACTCATGCTCCCTTTAAAGTATTTCACCGAGAGAGGTGGACAACAGCGCAATTTTTCTTGGTCCAACTCAGGATAAACGCCGAAACATAGGCCGGTAACCAACGCATACTCCTTCATACCAAATACAAGCTTTTGCCCATTCACCATGAAAGTTATCTCCTTGGAGTTTGAGCTTAACCTCCTCAACAACATTTGATGAACAATACTTCCTGAGAACTGCAAGAGGGGGGCTGTGAATAATGATCTGAACTGGGTATTGTACACACTCTCCAGAAGATCCATTTCCTCGAACTTATTCACAATCTTCTTCAGGGTGAGGGCACTTTTCCACGAAATCCGACCGGGAAACTCAGTAACAGTTGTTTCTGCCATCTACAAAAGGAAACAACATCATCAAAAATGTTAGAACAAACACATACAACGTAAGAACTTAGCGAATCGGGAGGTACCTAGCGATTCGGTAAGTGCCTCCCGATTCGCTAAGTACTTAGCGAATCGGGAGGTACTTAGCGAATCGCTAGGTACTTAGCGAATCAGGAGGCACTTAGCGAATCGAGAGGTACCGAGCGAAACCGTTAACTAAACATAAGACATCATTACCGAATCGGAAACAATACGAAACTAATCAGAAACAAACAATAAACTTAACATGCAAAAACCCTAAACAAAAAATCTGAAACAAACACTTAAACTTAACATGCAAAGACCAAAATCCATAAACAAAAAACCAGAAAATGATCGGCCACAACTAGGTATTTAGCGAATCGCTAGGTACTTACCGAATCGGAAGGTACCTAGCGAAACCCTAATGGCAACAAAAATATACTGAACAGAAACACTTAACATTACACTAACATGCAAAAACCACCAATGAACAAAAAAGTAGAAAATGATAATGAACAAACCTTAATGACGAACGAGAAGAAAGCAGAAATGATCGGGCTTGACAAGATTCAGTGAAGAGAAAATGGGTTAGAGAGAGAGAGTCGGGCGGTTGAAATGAAATGTTCTGAAATTTTTGAATATATAAGGTCTAGCGCGTGTGAGTACGCGCGTCTCTTCAACTTCCGTAGCGAGTCGGGAGGCACTTAGCGAATCGGGAGGGACTTAGCGAATCGGGAGGGACTTAGCGAATCGGGAGGGACTTAGCGAAACGAGAGGTCAACGAGCTCCAGCTAAGAGAAGATGGTTTGAATACGTTTTCGCTACTATATTTGTTTAATAACGAAATCGAATTCAAACCATTCTCCTAGCTGGAGCTCGTAGTACTTAGCGAATCGTCAAGTACAAAATTTTTTATTGGTTTCATAGGTAATCTATCTCGTTTGACAAGGTATCAACAACAAAGTCATGGTTTTGAAAAGAACATGTGTTAGCAAAACAAACCCTATAATTTTACATGGAAACATTTAGATTCTTCAGAAAAAGTCTTTGAAGAAGCGATCGTTGAACTCCAGATAAGAGAAAATTGTTTGAAATTTATTTCTTTAGCTTAACGACTAACGAAATCAAAGTCAGCCAATCTTTGCTTATCTGGAGGTCAATGATAGATTCTTCAAAGGCATTTTCTGAAGAATCTAAATGTTTCCAATGTAAAATTAGAAGGTTTGTTTTGTTAACATAGGTTCTCTTCATAACCATGAAGTGATGTAAATACCTTGTCAAATGAAGTTCATGATTAACTATAAATAACAAAAAATCTTGATACTTAGCGAAACGGTAAGTCCGTAGCGAAACGGTAAGTCCGTAGCGAAACGGTAAGCAGATCTGAAATGGAAACACATACGCTCTTATCAGACAGAGATTTTCTACAAATATGAACGAATAACAAATAATAACCTAACGAAATGCTCAAACATGAACCAATATGAACCATATAAGAAATAAGAATCAACAAAACGGAGAAAATGATGGACATAAAGGAAATATGAAAAGGTTTTTGAAATGAAGAAAATGTAAACAAGAACATAACTGTTTATGACATCTGAAATGAAGATCTACCTCGACGACCTTCAAATAGTTAGAATCGGAGACCTCACATAAACCCTAGTTTAAGAAACCTGCATGCAAAATAGATTTAGGGTTAGAAATCGGCAATAGATAAACATAAATGAATTAGTTAGGTTAGAAGAGCTCTGATCGGTATAGATTTGTATGGATATTGGAGGAAACGGAGCCGTCGTTGCCGCCGGCCGCCGTCGTCGCCGGCCACCGTGAGTGAAGGAGAGAATTGGAGAAGAGAGAGAAAGAAATTTAGGGAAATGAAATTATTTAGGTATTTATACAAACCCCTAATCCACTTCGCGAAACGCTAAGTCACTTAGCGTTTCGCGACAAGGGCAAAATCGTATAAAAAAAAATAAAGCACCACGAACGAAAAAAAAATTATAAATTTCCACCAGGTCAAATAACCCAGTTTGTAAGGTCATTTCGTCAAATTTCCCCATTAGAACCCTACTCTTTATGCTCTGTTTTCCCTCCAAACCAGAAATCTTGCAACAATCTCTCTCTTCTTAGAAGATATGCTATCTGTTTCGAGAATGAAATCTCTCATTTCTCCCACTTTCTTTTCCATAATCTCCAACCCTTCAAAGACAGGACCTTTCACACTCTACTTTCACCCAATCCGTCATGTCTCCTCCATCTCTAAACCGCGCCTTAACCTCCATCTTCTCCTTGTAAAACCCACCATGTCCAACCTTGATTCAGATAAACTTCAAACCCGAACCCTTTCTACAGAGGCAACTCCTTCCTCCGGCGAAATTCACGTCATCGTTGGACCTATGTTCGCCGGTAAAACCACTACCCTTCTTCGTAGAATCAAAGCTGAGACCAGTAATGGAAGGTTCGTTCTTTTATCCTTACTTTATACTCATATCTATAATGTCTTCTTTTGTGATAATCATGTTTATAAAGGCGCCCCTTTATTAGTTCCATTGGCCATAATATTGGGTGCCTCATCCAGAGTTGTTATACCCATTAGTTGGACCTTAATGTTGTGAGGTATTATTCCCAGTTTTCAGGTCAAGGATTCGAACAATTTGATTCATTTGAATAAGACATTAAGGGAACTTTGTATAACAGGAAGAGTTAAAGAAGCAATTGGGATAATGAGACATGAAGATTCGCCATTGTTTGCGGAAACATATTCAATTCTTTTACAAGAATGCATACACAGGAAGAGATTTAGATGGGGAATGATAATCCATTCTCATATGATAATAGTTGGTTTTGTTATCAATGACTATTTGATGATCAAATTGTTAATATTATATACAAAATTGGGTGATTTAAACACTGCCCACCATCTGTTTGATAATTTGCCAAATAGAACTTTGGTTTCCTGGAATGCAATAATAGCAGGTCTAGTTCAAAAAGGCGACGAGAAAATGGGATTGAGATACTATTATGCGATGAGACGGACTGGATTAATTCCAGACCAGTATACATTCGCATCCATCTTCAAAGCTTGTGGTTCTTTAGCGATTCTCGAGCAAGGGAGGATAGTTCATGGCATCTTCTTAAAATGTCAGCCAAATGGAAATATTATAGTTAATAGTGCCCTTATGGATATGTACTTCAAATCCAGCAGTCCTTACGATGGGCGTATGGTATTTGAGAAGGTTCTAGAGAAGAATGTGATTACATGGACTGCTTTAATATTTGGTCTTGCCCAAAATGGTAGAGTCTACGAGGTCTTGGAATCATATCGCAGTATGTTGAAGGAGGGTTGCAGACCAAATTATGTTACTTTTCTTGCACTTTTATCTGCTTGTAGCTATGGAGGATTAGTTAAGGAAGGTTGGGAATATTTCTTGTCGATGAAAAATGATTACGGAATTCAGCCTGTTGGGAAACATTATGCGGCGATGGTTGACCTTTTAGGGCGTTCTGGGCGGTTAGAAGAGGCGTTTGAGTTTGTTAAGGATGTTCCTTGTAAGGAGCATGCGGTGATTTGGGGTGCTTTGCTTGGGGCTAGTCGAATACATGGAAATGCTGACATGTTAAAGGCGTCTGCGAATAAATTCTTTGAGATGGAACCTGAAAATGCTGGGAAGTATGTTGTTTTGTGTAATGCTTATGCGGCTTTTGGTTTGTGGGATTGTGTTCAAGATGTTAGGTTGAAAATGAAGAACGCTGGGATTAAGAAGGAGCCTGGTTATAGTATGATTGAGATTCGACACGAAGTTAATTTTTTCTTCATGGATGATAACACTGACAAGAAAACTGAGGAGATTCGTGAGCTTATCAATAGCATCACTTGCATTTTAAAGGATGCTGGTTTTGTTCTTGATTGGAGCAGTTTTTCATGATCTGCCTTGGCTTCATTTAGAAAAGGGTAACCCGTAACCCTAACCCTAATGATGTTTCCTAAACTACCCGTTTTATACCAGGGGTTTTCAACATCCCACCGTCTCGATCTCACACTTTAATCAAGATACTTTCAATGTGAATTGAATGTGAGACCTCGACTCTTGGTTCCACTTGAGCTAATCCTGAATGGATCAAAACTATCAGAATGTTGAGAAATGATCACTTGCATGTCTTTTTTCTTTCATGTTTGTCATTGTCTTAATTTCACAAGTTATTTGCCCTTGTGAACTCTATGCAGAAGTGTGGCGATTATAAAATCAAGCAAAGACACAAGATACGGGTTAAATTCAATTGTAACACATGATGGCGCAAAGTTTCCTTGTTGGCCTTTGGAAGAACTTTCGTCTTTCGAATCTAAAATTGGTCAAGATGCTTATGACAAGGTATCAATTTCAAAAAAAGAAAAATATTTTGGTACAACCTTTAGTGACAAAGTTCTTATTGGTGGAACAGTTAGATGTGATTGGAATAGATGAAGCTCAGTTCTTTGGAGATCTGTATGATTTCTGTCGTAAGGCTGCTGATCAAGATGGTAAAACCGTAATAGTTGCTGGCCTCGATGGTGACTATCTGAGGTAGTAATGAACTCGGGTTTAACTCTTTGGTTGTGGTGTCTTGTTTGGGATTTGTTTGATAACTATAAATTGTTTGTTCAAGCAGGAGAAGTTTTGGTTCATTGCTTGAGATTATCCCTTTAGCTGACTCTGTGACTAAGTTAAATGCACAATGCGAAGTATGTGGGAAAAAAGCTTTCTTCACGCTAAGGAAGACTGAAGAAATTCGAACCGAATTGATTGGCGGAGCTAATGTTTATATGCCTGTTTGTCGGAATCACTATATAAGCGGCCAATCTGTCAAGGAGGCTACGAAAATCATTCTTGAATATGGTAATAAGGCCGAATGTGGCTAGGTTTGTTTGGTTTGTTGTAAAATCAAAGTATAATTGTCTTCAATGTTGTCATGTGTGTTGGTTTTTGTGGATCTTAAGGTTAAGGTTGGTTAATAGTTTGTTGTTAGATTTTAATGCCCCCATTGTAATAGATTTGACCATTTATTTTTTAGTTTTTCAAATTTAGAAAATTAATATGGTTACTCTGTTCCTTGTTTTAGATAATTGAATTTGTGATATTTAATCTCTTAAATAATTAACTTTTATTACTTGATATTTTGTAGGACTCTTATTACTTGAGTTAGTCTTATCCAACTCGTTTTCACGTCTTATAAAAGAAAATAAAATTTAAATGGAATCAGAGATTCTTTATCTAATTGTCGAATTATAAACAAAAATATAAACTAATTCAAAATTATGAATATTATTGAGTTAGTTTTATTCTAAAAAATAAAATAAAAAATAGAACTAGAATTTAAATATATATTAAACAATTACTCATTAACCAATTAGAATTTTGAACCTTAAATATAAAATAATCTAAAAAAATACCGTCAGACAGTAAGTTCTGCGTCTGATTAAATGGTTAAATATGTTTGCGGACTACTATATTGTCCCATTTTTTTTCCAAATAAAAATAAAACTTCTACAAACCTATTTACATTCTTAATTCACAACAAATATTCCCTAATTGAGAATTTGTCAAGATGAATGTGATGATTAACTAGGATAAAACTTAAGTTATTTTTATGTTAGCAACCATAAACCCACAACCATGAATTTTTTCTATTAGAACACTAGGTTTCGTTTTTTTCTTTCTTCATTTTTTGAGTATAACTAATTCATTCGGATTAAGCATATAACTTATGCTCGAAAAAACATTTAGCTCGAAAAAACATTTATAGTGTGTTTGGTAACCCTGGAATTGGCAATTCTTATGTTTGGTAGACACTTTAATATTAAAAATTGTAATTGGAATTAGAATTCCAATGAAATTCAATATAGTGTAATTTTATAGTTCTCAATTCCAATCTTTGTAGGTCGGAATTGTAATTCTAATTTTTGTTACTTATTCGAAACGTTTTTAACTCATTTAACAAATATTTTATTTATTTAATATTTTTGACTCACTTAATACGTTTTTAGTTTTAATCAATATGTAACTCGTTTTAATTCATTTCACACGTTTTTTGACACGTTTAATACGTTTTAACGCGCTTAACACGTTTAGGTACGTTTAACACGTTTTTGACATGTTTAACACGTTTATGACACGTTTAACACATTTTGTACACGTTTAACATGTTTTCATATTTTTTACACGTTTAACACGTTTTTCACATGTTTAATACGTTTTCACGTTTTTGGTACGCTTTTTAACACGTTTTTGGTACGCTTTTGACACATTTAACATGTTTTTCACGTTTTTGACACGTTTAACAGATTTTGACACGTTTTTGACATGTTTAACACGTTTTTCACACATTAAACACGTTTATCACGTTTATGTCACGTTTAACATGTTTTTAGCACGTTTAACACATTTAACATGTTTTCACGTTTTTGGCACGTTTAACATGTTTTTTACATGTTTAACACGTTTAACATATTTTTCATATTTTTGACACATTTAACACGTTTTTTACACACTTAACACGTTTTTTACATTCTTGACATATTTAACACGTTTTTGACACGCTTAACACGTTTTTCACATTTTGACACATTTTTCACGTTTTGGCACGTTTAACACGTTTTTGACATGTTCCACATGTTATTCACGTTTTGACACATTTTTTGGGAAAATAGCTTAGTGACATTTCATTA
The DNA here is from genome assembly GCF_907164915.1 of Impatiens glandulifera. Classification (NCBI taxonomy): domain Eukaryota; kingdom Viridiplantae; phylum Streptophyta; class Magnoliopsida; order Ericales; family Balsaminaceae; genus Impatiens; species Impatiens glandulifera. The sequence goes on from NC_061865.1 coordinate 5,148,336, forward strand.
AAAAAACCCAAAAGAGGAAAAAAAAATACAAAAGTTTAAGATCAGATCTAGACAATTTATAGATTTGACAATGAAACAATAATTGAATTACAGACAACAACAACAATCAATTAGCGCCTACAGTGTTTTTACTTTTATTCTACTTGTGACATTCTCAAACGAAATATCCAATATCTGGCAGAGCTTTCTATTCTCTTCATTCATTTCGATTCCTCTCCTAGATTGAATGAGTGCATTTTTATCTGAAGTTATATCTCTCCAAATATCTTTAGCGGTTCTACTTCTTTCACTGTGAGTTCTTGAATTTCTTTCTTTCCAGATATTGTAAATTACTGTTTCAAAGTAGCATTTCAACATACTTACATAGAAGGATCTTCCTTTTGCTTTATTCTTCATCCACTCTTGGATTTCTTCCCATATTCCTAGAAAGTTGATGATATTCATGTTTTGACACATTTTTGGCATGTCAAAACATGTTAAACATGTCAAAACGTGTTAAATGTGTCAAAAATGTGTTAGACGTGCCAAAAACGTGTTAAAACTTATCAAATGTGTTAAACGTGCCAAAAACGTATTAAATGTGCCAAAACATGTTGAACGTGTTAAAATGTAAAAAACGCGTTAAACGTGTTTAACGTTCCAAAAACGTGAAAATGTGTTAAATGTGCCAAAATGTGTTTAATGTGCTAAAAATATGTTAAACGTGCCAAAAATGTGTTAAACTTGTCAAAACGTGTTAAACATGCCAAAAACGTGTTAAACATGTTAAAAACATGTTAAACGTGCCAAAATGTGGAAAACGTGTTAAATATACCAAAAATGTGATAAACATGCCCAAAACATGAAAAACATATTAAACGTGTTAAACATATGAAAAAACATGTTAAACGTGTTAAACATGTCAAAAACGTGTTAAACGTGCTAAAAACGTGAAAAACATGTTAAACTTGTCAAAACGTGTGAAAAACATGTTAAACGTATTAAAAATGTCAAAAATGTGTTAAATGTGCCAAAAACGCAAAAACGTGTTAAACTTGTCAAAAATATGAAAAATATGTTAAACGCATTAAAAATGTCAAAAACGTGTTAAACGTGCCAAAAACATAATTTTTTTTGTTAAACGTATAAAAATGTGTTTTAAGTATGAAAACGTGTTAAACATGTTTAAACGTACCAAAAATGTGAAAACGTGTTAAACGTATAAAAAATTGTGGATAATGTCAAAAACGTGTTAAACATGTCAAAATATGAAAAATGTGTCAAAACGTGAAAAATGTGTTAAGCATGTCAAAAACGTGTTAAACGTGTTAAAAACATGAAAAACGTGTTAAACGTGTCAAAAACATGAAAAACGTGTTAAACGTGTTAAACATGTAAAAAACATGTTAAACGTGCCAAAAACGTAAAAAATGTTAAATGTGTAAAAAACGTAAAAAAAAACGTGTGTGACATCAACGTAATAAAAATAATTATTTACCAACATAAGAATTGAGATTGAATTACAATTCTATAATTTTTCCAAATGATTGAATTACAATTTTATAATTTTTCAAATTGAATTGTAATTTAATGCCAATTCTCATATAATTAGAACTAGAATTGATATTCCAATTTTAATTCCATTTATCCAAACGTACCCTTAACTTATTTAGCCTTAAGTTGCTTGAATCTAGGAGCTCCAGAAAGAAAATTAGAGATTTCCACTTATTTTTGTCCGGTCAACTTAAGGTTGTGTAAATTAGGATAGAAACTAGGATAAACTTAAGTAAACTCAACCATTCATTAAATTATGAAATCAAATAATAAATTTATCTCCAATTAAGATAAGTATCCAAAATTGAAGAAGCCAAAGAAGTAAACATCAATATCATGGATTGAATTTGACACTAATCCATGACTTTTAAGTAACAATGACAGAAGAGCAATGAACCCCACCCCAATCATACAACCAATACTAATAATTTCACAAATAAACAATCATCCCCATCTTTTTTTATTTATTATTCAGTCCTCCAAGAATAAACATTTTACATTCCCCCCCTCCTTCAAACAAATCCCACCCACATACAATATTCACAAACATTAATTATAACAAATTACTTTTAATTACACAAACTGCCCCAAATTTAATTTCAAAAAAAAAAAAAACAATCAATGTTTGTTCTTCAACCATAACAACCAACCAATCAAATCAAGTCACTACCGGCTTTACCTCCGCTGCCGGAGCTTCTTCAACCTTAGCCGTCTCCGGCGCCGTCACCGCCACAGTCTCCACAGTCTTCTCCACCGCCACCACCACCTCCGCCACCGGAGCTGGCTCCGGCGCTGTCTCCGGCGCTTCTTCCTTCTTCTCCGACTCAATCACTATTTCCCTATCCTTGGTCTCCTCAGTCGACGGTGGAGCATCATCGGCGGCAGCCGCCGGTTCTTCAGTCACAATAAAAGTTGAAACATTCTCTAGTATGAAGATCACCGGTCCGGGAATCAAACCCGGCCCAACTTTTGAAGCAGCTTCACTAACCAGCTTCGACCCAGGAAAATCTACAATTCAAAATTACTAATTTTATTACTTAATTGATCATCAAAAACATAATCTTTTCAAAATCGATATACCGATTTTAGCAAGTTCATCAAGTAAACTCTGAACTGAAGCAGATTGTTTCTTAATTCCTGCCTCTTTTGGTTCCTTTACCAAACCCTGCAAATCAAGAATCCATCTTTAAAACTTCAAGATATATAGAGAGATAGAAAGATTGATGAAGATGATGACTGACCTTGATTTCAGTGGACAAGGAGTTGTAGATTTCAACTACTTTGGTTTGAAGATCAGATTTTTTATCTTCGATTTCCTTAGTGTATCCTTCCTGAAAATTATGAACTGGGATTTGTTAAATAAGGAAACCTTGGCTAAGGTGAGTTATAAGAATTTAACCTTGGATTCGTCGAAAGCTTTGGTAGCTTCTGAAGCTGCCAGTTTCTTAGTAGTGTTCTTGTCGAAAGCTTTCTTGAATAAAGGTACAACCTTTGATTTCCAATAACCCATATTATGAAATCTTTAGTTAGCTAGAAATTCTGGATCGATCAATCACTAGAAGAGGAGAAGAAGAAGTTGAACAATAAGAAGAAGGAGAAAGATGGTGATTTTATTGAGTACTTATTAGAGAATAATATTAATATAAATATGAAATGTGGGTCCATTTCATTTTTGTAAGTAAATTAATATTTTCAATTGTAAACTCAACTCTAACTATGGGAAATGTTTTCAAATAATCCTCTTTATTATTACATATGAGATTCTATGAACCTCTTGTCTCTAACTTTGGACAAAAATCTGTTGCTGTTTTCTGTCTGGCAGTTGAATGAATTGGCTGGCTGTATGGCCTACAATGGTTTGTGGACAAATGTGTAGGAGCCAAAAGGGTGCATGCAGCCTTTTGGAGTGGCCTAATATTACTTTTATCGATACCAAATATGGGTAATTTTATGATTTTTGATTTACACTGGTATAAATTGTTTCAATCTGTTTGATTCCGATTACTTTTATCTATATGAAATTTGTGAAATTTTATGATTACCCAATTAATCGGGTGTAATATGTTCGATTCTGTTTACTTTTATCTATACAAATTTGGGTAATTTTATGAATAAATTGTTTCAATTTGCCCTATTTTGATTATTTTTATCGATACAAAATATAGGTAATTTTATAATTATCGATTTAAGTGTATAAATTATTTAGGTAGATCAAGTGTGAAATATTTTTAGGCAAGAGTTATGATAGTCACCTAAAAATAAACCAAAGTAAAAAAAAAACTATTTTCAAATGAAAGAAATGTGTGATTAGTAAAGAGAAACCTAATTTATTTATTTATTGATATTAATATTTATAAAGTTAAAATTATTGAAGACGAGGAAACCACTCCTCATAAGATTTGACAACTGGAATCCTATTTATTTAATAATTTTATTTATTTATTTAGATTAATTTGGTAATATGTGGTGTTCTTCATCACTAGCCAACTCATCTTCATCATCCATGTCCCACCAGATTCCAACTTGACAAGATCTTTTCACAATATGATCAACCATGATATGTAGCTAGGGATTGTTTGATTTACAAGATAATATGCTGTTGAGGTTGGGTTTTTAGTCTTAGATCCAAACAAGGCTTTAAGGTATCTTATTTTTTTAGTCTTAAATCCAAACAAGGCTTTAAGATATTTTTGTTTTATTTATTCTAGGTATATTTGGATGAATTGACTTTTATAATTATAATTTTATTTTAATTCTGAATTATAATTAAATTATTAACTTAAAAAGTTATAATTTAATTTAAATTTATATGTTTTAAAAAAATTGAATATATATTATCTATATTATTAAGATATTAATTTGACATAACATATTAGGATAATTTATATGTTAAAAGTTTTTTTTTGTTTTTTTTAAAAGTCAATATTCATTCATAAAAAAAATCGATAGGTTAACTTACTAAATTAAAAAAAAATATATCGGTTCGGAATATTAACTTTTAAATTCAGAAAAACAAAATATCAATTTTGGGCTGGAAACAAAGTAGAATAATGTGAAAAAATAATTAGCGATCCTAATTTTAGTTTAAAAAAATGTTTTGGTGAGATTTAACATGAGATTAAAAAAAAATTCACATATTTGTCTTGAATCACTACACTAAAACCTTCTGTATTTAAAAAAATAAGTAAATTTAACTAAAATCTATGTTTAAATTGGCTGTCCTAGCTCGGGGGAGCTGGCTAGGCTCCAAGACCCTTTTCTAAACTAAAGTTTTATAATCTTTTACTAGAAATTTTAATGTATATCTCCCTTTGAGAATAGAGCGCCTGGAAAGATCCACACATAGAATATAAACATATAAGTTTGAAAGCTTTGTGACGTGGCTTTGTTGCTCGACAAGAAGACGAGGCAACAACTTGGCGGAATTGGCTTTTTGTTTAAATGTTAGGAGTGACTTAAAAGAGAGTTGTTCCACCGACAAGGATACTATCTCAAAAGGGATCTCTCGATGTAAGAGGAGCTCTCAATTGGACATACCCCTCACATTTATTTCAAAATTCCTCATTTTCAATAGTAGGGGATATTTGAAAAAAGAGAGAGGGTTAATCCAGATTTTTTCCTAGAGTTTTTCTCAACTCACAAATCACACAAAAAGTCATCAAGGCATGGGTTGAGGGTGTCATCCACATTGACTACCCTAGCTAGCACATAAAATATAGATGTGTAATCTTCATACGATGTATACACACCTCCACATTGGATCTTCAAGTCTCATGCAAATAGTCAAGTAAGGTTATCATGAAGTATGAATTAAAGCGTAAGAAAATTTAAATACTTTGCCAAAATTACTTTTTGAGCTAAACGTTGAATGCCCCGGTAGAGTCGCTAGAAAACTGTGATCGATTTTTTACATCGACACTTGAAATTTTTTATGGGATCTCTAGTTTTAAAAAAGATTAAGTTTTGAAAAAAAAAACGTGTGAGAAATTAATTTTAAGGTTTGAAAATTTTAAGTTAATAAAACGAGACTTTATAGACAACTTCATAACTTATCATCCCGTCGAATTTGAAAGAGATTGGAAGTTTATTGGGAAGTATGTTATATGCCTACTTAAAATTAAAATTTTAATTTTCTCACGACTTGAGAGTCGCCACATAATTTATAAAAAATAGGAAATTAAGAGATTCAAGCTCGGCGTTTAGTTACGTGTGAGAAAGAGTTTTTTAGACTCTATGTCTCACAACGCCCCTAAGGTCTCTACTAATTAACTTTGACTATTTTTAAAATCAATCACTTTATAATGTTTTAAAAAAATTTATATACTAACTTAAGATCACACAAGCCACCACACAAAATAAAGCCAAAAGCCTAAACAAGACAAGAATATATAAAAAAAATAAGCACAAGGACCGTAGTTAGCTTCCACGGTCCTATGAACTCATTTTAATCAAGTATGGATCAAGCTCGGTCAAAATCTGCACCCTCGATCGGTCCTCGGTCCTCAGGTGTAGCCAACATCGGTGCCAAGTCATTGGTCCTCGGTCTTAGTCATCAGTTTTTGGTCTCAATCTCCACTTAACATGTCAATAATGTCAAGTGTTGTCCAATGAGATTTGAAACTTATTTAATAAATGATGTAATACTTAGTCATTTTAATTTTTAATTAAAAAATGATCCAGTCTTCAAACTTCCACTTTAACTCACTCATGTTGAGATCTTTCTTTTCTCTTTTGATTTTGTCCACAACGGTTCTCTTCCCTTTGCACGGTAACATCTTTCATTTCTCTTTTAATTTTGACCCCTAAAATGATAAAAAAAAATGATTAAAAGAAAAATAAATAATTATTTTATTTTAAAATTAAAACAAACTTTTAATGGAAAGACTCAAAAGTGATAAAAATTAAAAAAAATAAAATTGAAAGAATTCCTTAATATAAATTTTTTTAATGTTGTTTTATCCTATTATTTAAGAGGTGACATAAAAACTTATTTAATTAAAATTAAATTAAAAAAATCATTTAAACAAAAATGTTCAAAATTTTTAAACATAAAAAAACTTTTATTTATAATTTTATTTATTATTATTTAAAGTGATATTAAATAATAAAACACCTTAAATATATTAAGTATGACAAAACCATTATATTCATCCCTTAAGTCAATTATCACCTTAAATTTTCTTAAAAATTTAATTATTTTAAAAATAGTTGTTTCTAAACTATAAAATTGAGGGTGAAAATGAGTGTTTACCGACATAGCCTATTATGTTAGCTTATGTGTTAAATTCAGAAAAAACAAAATCTTAGTTTTACACTGTGCAGGCCTGAATTTTGGCTTCCCGACCACAAAATTAAAATACGTGAAAAAAATTTAACTTTCATTTTAATTAAAAAAAAGTGTTTTTTTGGTGAGATTTGAACATACTCGATCTTAAATAAATAAAAAATTATCGGTTTAACATTTAACGTGTTGTAAATGATAAAATAAAAAAATATTTTTGTTTAAAAAATATATTTAAAATTACAATTTTGAATTAAAAAAAATAATATTTGAAAATTATAAAAACACATTAAAAATTATAATTATAATTTTAATTCTTCTAAAATTAGAAACAGTTATAATTTTAATTCTTCTAAAATTAGAAACCACTTATTCTCCCTCATATTTAATTCTTACCAAACTCACTTTTGGTGATGATGTTACAAAAGTAAGCATGGAGAAGAAACTATATAAAAGAGAATTAAACCATTTTAAGTTTGTTATTTTATATAAGATAACTTTAACTTAAATTATTGTAGATATATCAATAACGGACCCTGTTTCTTTTCTTTGGTTGTTGGTTATGGTTTGGATTATATTACATTAATCATTGGTTTAGATAATTTTTAAATATTAAAACTACATTGTGATTAATACTACAAGGGTAGGTTATTATCCTTACTTTAATTCAGAAAAAATAAAAATTCAATTTATAAAATTATAAGATAAAATTCAATTCTAAGAAGAAAAAGAAAAATACTTGTACAAAAGAGTTAATATGAGACTCAAATCTGGTGACCTGCAACAGTACAAAGGAGATCGACAACCTGCCTTGAAGATGGCCTATGGGAAGGTGTGATTTTAGAGCAATGGATTGCGATATCAAGAACTTTAAAAGCGGCGGTTTTATCATCGTCTTTAAGTAACTCTAATTTTGGATCTATTAGTTCTTTTCTTTCCGAATGATCAGCCGCTTTGATTCGTGTCTCTATCCATTTCACAATATTTATGTCGGTGTCAAAATCATCTGTTGGCATTCTCCCCGTTACGAGCTCCATCAATACAATTCCCATTGAGTATACATCCGTTTTCTCCGATGCAATATTTGAGTAAGCAAATTCTAAAAGAAAAAAAATAATATCTTATCAAATATTACATTCACCAATAAAATCATCAACTAAAATACATTGTTTCAACTCGTTTTAATAAATGATACCTGGTGCAATGTAGCCATACGAACCGGCGAAACAAGAGTCTGATTGCGAATCAAGCGAATCGTGATTCTCCGTGATTGTTTTCGCCAAGCCGAAGTCACCTAGATGAGCTTCCATGTCTCCGTCCAATAAGATATTAGAAGATTTAATGTCCCTATGAATGATTTGCGGAGTGCAATCATGGTGCAAATAGTCGATTCCATGAGCCAAACCAACCGCGATCTTAACCCTAGTAGCCCAATTCAAATTCCGATCTTCATTTTTGTGCAACCAATCCCAAAGGCTTCCATTTTCCATGAACTTATATACCAACAAGTGACAACGTGAGATTTTATCGTTACAACATCCCAATAAATGTACCAAATGCCTATGTCGGATAGTTCCCAACGTATTCATTTCTCTTGCAAAACTCATCGCTATTACCTCGTCGTCTTTTATTCTCATCTTCTTAACCGCCACCTTTTCCCCGTTTAGAAGCTCGGCTAGGTAAACCGTCCCGGATCCACCCGACCCGATAATGAATTCTTCGCTCAAATTCCTAGTTGATGTCATTATTTCTTTCAAATTGAAATCTTTGTTGAAGGCGGTTATGTTGCGGAAAATCGAATTAAATGAGAAACGGTTACTTCCGTCTGTTTTCTCCTCAAATTCGTTCCGATTCTTGATGATGTGCACAAAACATAGTATGAAAAAAAGGACGGACATGAAAACCGCGGTAGCCGAAATGAATAACACCTTAAATTGGAATGGATTGGACAATTGTAAGCACTTCTTCATGTTTATGCCCGGTTCGCAATTCTTCATGTTTATGCCCGATTCGCATTTCTTGAAATGGGCACCGCAAAGATTGTCATTTCCGTTGAATGATTCGGCCGAAAATTGCGAAAATCCGTAGTCAAGTTCACCGGTGAGATTGTTGTAAGAAACATCAAATGCAGATAAACGACCCATATCACTGATTCCCTTTGGTACTACTCCGACGAACCCGTTATGAGAAAGATTGATCGCTTCCAATTGAGTTAGTTTCGAAAGGGTAGCCGGAATTCTGCCGGTCAGATTATTGTAACTGATATCCAGAATAGATCCAAGTTGCCATAATTGACCTAATTCCACTGGTAATTCACCGGTGAACATGTTCCTAGATAACTTTAAACTAATGAGATTGATCAAGTTACCTATAACAGGAGGAATCCATCCCGACAGGTGGTTGTTGTCGAGATTAAGGATGGTGAGGAATTTAAGGTTATCGATCTCGACCGGAATTGTTCCGTTGAGCAAATTGTTATCAAGACAAAGCGTTATAAGTTTGGAGCAATTGAATAGCTCCGGCGGGAGATGACCGGAGATCTTATTGTAAGAGAGTTTCAACTCACCCAAGTGAGAAAAAAGTCCAATCCATGAAGGGATTTGATCGGAGAGATGATTATTGTTGAGATTGAGATGGGTTAAATATGTGCATGAGGAAAGATTTGGGATTTTTCCGGCGAGAGAATTGTTTGAAAGATCTAAAAGAACTAGTTCTTTCAACTGTCCCAAACTCGCCGGAATCTTTCCTTTGAATTTGTTGTTCCCCAATCTGACCCAAGTAAGAAGCGACATAGATCCCAATTCAGACGGGATTTCGCCGTGAAAACCATTGTTTTTGACATCTAAAAACATTAACGTTGGGATTTTACATAATGAAATTATGGTTCCATTGAAAATGTTATCCGACAGATTAATCCTCGTTAAGTTTAGTAGATTGGAAAGTTCGATAGGAAGATTACCTCCAAGAGAGTTGTTGTAAAGCATCAAATTCATCAGATTGATGAATTGTCCAAAACTTGCCGGAATTTCGCCGGAGAGTCGATTGCTTGCCAAATCTAGTATTGCTAGTTCCGGCAGGCCGGAGGGTTGTCCAAAAGTTGACGGAATTTCGCCGGATAAATTGTTGTCTCTCAAGGAAAGTTGACTCAACCCTGTTAGGTTTCCAATAGTGATGGGGATTTGTCCGGTGAAAGCGTTGCCGGAGAAATCGATGATTTGCAGGCTGGTGCAGTTTCCTATCTCCGCCGGAATCTCACCGGTGAATTGATTTCCATATAGATAGAAAATCATGAGATTTTGAAGCATTCCTATCTCTTTTGGAAGATGACCATTAAAGTTGTTGTTATACAACGTTAATGATGTCAAATTTGTCAGTTTTCCGATGGCCGGAGAAATTGATCCTGACATTGTGTTGTTATGTAGAATAAGATCAGTGATCTGAATCAAATCATAAATCTCCGATGGTATCGAACCGGTTAATTCATTACCAGACAAACCAACCTGTTTGATAGACCGGCAATCCTTTATCCCCGCCGGAATTTCGCCGGAAAGTTTATTTAAAGATAGAAACATCACTTGAAGATTCGTTAAATTTGAACATATTTTTCTGGGTATGGTACCGGAAAGACTGTTATTTGATAAAATCAAGAAAACAAGCTTACCCATATTCCCAATTTCCTCCGGGATTTCTCCGGTGAGCAAGTTTGTTGACAAATCCAGAGTTTGAAGATTACCCAACTGAGCCAACGATTTTGGGATTGATCCATGAAGTTTGTTTCCATTTAAACTCAAGTGTGAAAGATTCCCGATATTACCCAATTGCTCCGGGATCTCTCCGGTGAAAGAATTGAACTCAAGTTTGAGTTTAATGAGATTTCTGAGCAAACCAAGTTCCGCCGGAATAGTTCCATTGAGTTTACCATTGCTTTCAACGTTCAAAACTTGTAGACTTGAACAATTCCCAATCTCAGGTGGAATTCGACCTTCAAGCTCATTAAACTGTAAATCCAGTTGCTTCAATCTGCTAAGCCGGCCAAGCTCTGCCGGAATTTCGCCGCTGAGTTTACATCGACAAAAACTAAGAATGACCAGATTAACCAAATCCCCAAACGTTGCAGGAATCGATCCAGTCAGGTTGTTGTTACCCAATCTAAGGAGTTCAAGTTTCTTCATTGATCCAATCTCCGGTGGAATTTGTCCGGTGAGTTGGTTCGAAAATAGAAACAGACTTTCTAAAGAAGATAATTTTGATAGAAATGTTGGAATAGAACCAGATAGTTGATTGGAAGACAGATCAATATTGATCAAATCAGTTAATTGTTGTATCGCCGGCGGAATTACTCCGGTGAGGAACGAGTCTGATAAGTTCAAACCCACAACTCGGACTGAACCATTGGGTGAACTCATCCCACAAGAAATTCCCCTCCATGTGCAGAAATCTGGCTTACTAACCACCGACCAATCACTAGTAACATTTCTTGGATCTTCCTCAAATGAATTCTTAATCATCAACAAAATTTCAATGGTTTCCGATGATGATGAAGAAGATAAAGATAATGGTGAGACTAAGAAGATAACCATAAAAAACACCATTAGAATAGCTCTAGAAGAAGGCTGGAGAATCATGGCTCCATTCAAGAAAGAAAAGATTATATTTTTAAGTTCTATTTCAAATAAATTCATATTAATTATAGATTAAAAATCTTGAATTAGAAAAAAATAACTAAATAGTACTAAATATCATGGGTATCTGATTTATGATTAGGTGAATTGATTTAATTGTAATTTTCATAATAGATTTACTTTATTGTATATATTTTTTAAATTTGGAAGAAAATTCACCTAATTTAATAACAGATCTCAATAATATTTAATTCTAAGCTGTTATCCAATATTGTAGTTGCATTTTTAAAAAAATTTGTTATACAAATGTTTTAACTATATATAATTTATGTTGATGTATGTGATTGATATATAAAAAATCTATTTGAAATATTGGTTTGAGATCTATTTAATAACTTCAAAATATATTTGGAATGTTTATATATTTAAAAATAAATTAGTTATGATATGAGATGTTTAGTTTAAACTTGATAAACTAATTAAAAAAAAGTTTAAATAGACTATATAAAATGTCACTTTATATGAAAATATTAAAATGGAGTGGTGTTAAATAGTTTATTATTTTTGGTTGAAAAATAAATAATTAAATAGATGTGTTTACACATTTACATATTTTATTAATTGTTACCAAAACTTTTATTCGATTTTCACTACTTTAGGGAACTATAAATATGTAAGTTCTTGTTAACATATTAAATTGAAAAAAATGGTTGAAAGGTTGTTACCAAAGTTTTCTAATTTTTGTGCCTTTACAATTTTGTATAATTGGTATAATTTTATTCTCTTATGATAAACTTATAAAAGTTGATGTAATGATAAAGTTTTAAAATGAATAATAAAAATAAGAGAAAATAGACAAAATGTTTGTCATAAATCTATTAAAAAAAATTAAAAAGAATGCAAACAAATTGAAACACAATAAAGAATGTAACATAAAATTATCTCAAATTGTCAAAAAAATCTATTAGAACATTGCAAAAAAAATAATTACATCGTTATTTACCTCAACTAATATAAGGGTGTGTTCAAAACCCGATAGAAATAACTTATGGTTGTCATATTTTTCCAACACCACGTGACTTTGCTTAAATTAATCCTCTTTTGCTAATTCTCAATAGACCTAGCCCTAAGGTAAGATTAAGTATTTTCAAATATCGCCAAAGACGATGTATTTTTATTAAAGAATATTTGCATATTACTCTACTCCACGTTTATGTAGACCGTTGTCGAAAATAAAATATAATCGTAGTTAGAAAATTTGTCAAATACTGTTTTTCTTTATTTTAATATATGTAGTATAAAATTTTTGGAATCTAAATTTTAGTATTAAAAATAAATATTTAATCTAAAAATATAATTTTTATATTATCTAATTAATATATAAATATATATATATATATATATTTATTTATTTGGTTTTAAAGTTTAAGAAAATTGTGCACACCTAGCTATCAAATATATTAATATATAAAGAAAACAAATTAATTCTCATATATATTTCTCCAAATACCTCCTCAAATGTGGTTGACAAAGATCAATTAATTGAACTCATCAATTAATTGAACTCATATCATCCAAATCCCTAAGAAAATTCAAGATATATTATACATAATTCAATTCACATTAAACACACTCCATAACAGGCTAGGAATGTTAAATATATTTGTTAGTAATATGTAAATAGAATTTATTTTCTCAACAAATTAAATAAAAAAAATTCAATAAGACCATAACCAAAATGCCTCTAAATCATGAATATTATATATTAAAATAAATTTTATTACTTTTATTTGTTATGTGTACATAAAAGATAATATTAATTAATGGATGGTAATAGATATATATTCTTTTGAATACTATTATTTGAAAAATATTAATTCTTTAATTTTTATTAGAAAAACAAATTATTATACTTAATACTTAATAATTAATAACTAATAACTTTAGAATCTATAATGAAATATAATAATAAATCATAACATTCATAACAAAAAAATAATTTAAATTTTAATAAAATGTATATAATAAATTCTTATATATTATAAGAAATAATTGAGTTCAAATTAGAAGATAAGAAAATAATATCTTTAAATAAATTAATAAAAATAATAATTGTTCATTGATATACTCTTATAAGAAAAATATACAATTTGATGTAAAATTATAATTATTATCCTACTATTTAAATAATTATATAGTTAATAAATATTAAATTAAAATAATATTTTGTTTTTAAAGTCACACTTCTTAATTTATTTTTAATAGTATACCATTAACTTATAAATTATTATAATTGGGTAGTGTAACGCCAAAAATTGATTTTTTTTTTTTTGAAAAAAGTATTTTTAATTCGTCGTCGTGCCCCATAATTTACATTTCTTTTCCTATTGAGTCTCAAGTGAAACGAGGAACCAAAGTTGTAGACGCGACTAGAGTGTATTTTAAAAATATTGATTTATACTAGATTTGACTTTTTTTTATCATCGCCACCTAATTTACTTCTCAAGAAATTAGGAAAAATAAATTTGCGTGTTTAAACACGTTTTAGAAATTATGTTATTAGTTCGTTGCTTAGTTACACATGAAAAAGAGCTTTAACGCTATGTCGCACATGCTCATCCACTAATGATCTATATTTTAAATTTTTAGTCATTTAAATAAAATTATTTTACACATTTTTTAATTATCCAATCCAAGGGGTAAAGTTTTTATTCAAACATAAACATATGACTAAGCTCGTTTATGTTTTTAGGACATGCATCTAAGTTCGTCATTGTATAATATAAAAAAAATAAATTAAAGGTCAAATATGAAACATGTAAATATGTGTGAACTAGATACACTGTTGATTTTTCTAGTTCTCCCTAAATTCCTAGAAAGTTTCCTAAACTCTTCCCGAAGTTTCTAAGACGTACTATCCCTCAAAAAGTATGGTTAACACGTAATTCTTCTCCTCATTCTCTCTAAAATTCTCTTAAATCTCTTTTTTTTATGCCTGTTCTCGTCTTTTTTTTCTTTCCGATTCTTCTCTTTTCGGTAGCCCCTTTTAGAGTCATAACCCAAAATTATTAAAATCTCGAGTTGATTATTCAAATATTACGATTTTACAATTTAAAAGAAAATTAACGAATTTAATTTTAAGTTAACTCTTAAATTGATAAACTCTTACGATTTTGAATTTACGATAATAAGATTTTACGAGTTTACAAGTTTCTAAATAATTTCGATTTTATACTATCTTACTTTAATAAAAAAAAATTATATTTATAATTTTTTATTTATTTAAATAAATTAATTAATATAATTAACTTTATAAATATATTTTTTATAGTATAATTTTTTCATTAAATTTATATTTAAATATATATATATATATATTTTTAAAATTGGCTAGGTATAAGATACTTCATTATATATATAAATAATAATAATAATAATATATAATTAATAATTTTTCAAATTCAACTCTTACAATTTTAAATAAATTTTAGATTTTACGAGTTTATAACCGTGATCACTAATTCATCATTCATTCATCCAATGGTTATCATTGTTTACCTTTACATTATCCTTGCAAGTTACATCCAACAATAAATATTTTGTAGAAATGTTAATTGCCTAATTCAAGGCATTAATGTTAATTGTAACAATTAACAAATTCATTTTTATTTAGATTAAATTTCACCTTAATTCACATTGAATTTGGTTTGAATTTTATTTGGATTAATTTCACCTTAATTCGCATTTGAATTTGGTGTGAATTTGATTTGAATTAAATTTCACGATAACTCACATTTGAATTTCATTTGAATTAAATTTCAACATTAATTCACATTTGAATTTGGTGTGAATTTTATTTTCCTAAATATCATTTCTATTTAATTAATGGAATTAGTTTAATTCCAACAATCCCCTACATTAATGAAAATTGAAAGATTAACCCGGTGAAAGGTTCAACAGTTGAATCCTACATATGATAGGTAGGTGTAACCCTTTGAACCTTCCCTTATGAAAATATATAAATTTACTAGCCGATTAGTAGACTCGATGTCCTTGAACTATTCTGCCTTTTTCATGTAGAATTCTTCTTGATACACGTCAGTTCTAATGATTTTGTTCGTTTTGGCCATGAACACTCGCCTGGTTTAGTGAGAGGGTCTAGAATTGAGCCGTGTAATTTTTTCGAAGCGGCCTCACTTTTCTCTCACATAGGTGATCTCTTTGTTCACAAAGAATCATTAAAAGTCTGTGTGCTTATCCTTTCTCGAAATGTTATTTTATCGTATGCCTTTTCACCCATATTAATCTACCAAGTTTAATAAAATTAGGTTGTCCCATTGCACCTAGTTCTTGGGATCTCCAGTCATCAAATGTTGAGTTTCCCTTCATACTAACTTATTGTAGACTTAAGTCTCATTCCTTATGAGAACTTTAACACCAACTCTCTGTTTAACCCTTTAATTAGCGGATCCGCAATATTATCTTTTAATTTTACGTAATCAATTGAGATAATTCTAGTAGAGAGTAATTGTCTAATGATATTATATCTACGACGTATGTCTAGAGTTACCATTATACATATGACTCTTAGCTCATCCGATCGCAGATTGACTATCACAATGAATAAAAATTGCTTGTACGAGCTTAGACCATATTAGAATATCTTCTAAGAATAGACGTAGTCATTCAACTTCTTCACCACATTTGTCAAGAGCTATAAACTCATATTCCATCATGGATCTAGCAATAACACATTATTTTGAAAATTTCCAAGATATAACTGCACCTCCAAGTGTAAATATATATCCACTTGTTGACTTAGGGTCTTTCATATTTGAAATTCAATTAACATCAATGTATCCTTCGATAACAGTAGGATGTCTCGTGTAGTGCAGACCATAATCACGAGTATTTCTCAAATATTTAAATAATCGTACAATGGCTTTCCAATATATATTACCCAGATTACTCGTGTATCTACTTAGTTTGCTTACTGCATAGGCTATGTCTGGTCTTGTACAATTCATTAAGTACATTAGATTCCAAATTATTCGAGAATATTCTAATTGGGAAACACTCTATCCACATTTTTTTTAGAGAAGATGACTTGTATCTATCAGAGTCTCAGCCAATGTAGAATCATCCTTGTTAAAATTTTCAAGGAACTTATCCACATAATGCGATTGACTTAGAACTATCTCTTTCGATGTTCTAAACACTTTGATTCCAAGAATCACATCAGCCAATCTCATATCTTTCATGTCAAATTTTAAATTTAACATATATTTAATGGATTTAACCATTTTATCACTACTTCCAATTATAAGTATGTCATTTATATAAGGATATAAAATGATGTAACCATTTTTTGTGTCTTTAATATAAATACATTTTTCACATTCATTCATCTTAAATTCACTTGAGATCAAAGCATGGTTAAATTTCTCATGCCATTGTTTTGAAGTTTGTTTTAAGCCATACAATTTATAAATTTTATTTTTTTGCCCTTGAGAAGAAAACCCTTTAGGTTGATCTATGTAATTTTCTTCTTCCATGTCTCCATTTAATAAAGTTGTTTTTACGTCCATTTGATGAACTTCTAGATTGCACAAATAAACAATCGCAAGAATGAATCAAATAGAAGTTATTCTCGTAACTAGAGAATATGTATCAAAATAATCAAGAAATTCTCGTTTGCGATGTCTTTTTATCACCAGTCTTGCCTTATATTTATCAATTAATCCATCAGCTTATATTTTCTTTCGAAAATCCATCGGCAACCTAATAGTTTATTTCTCGGAGGCAGATCCACTAGTTCCCATGTATAGTTTTGTAAGATAGATTTTATCTCACTATTAACTGACTCTTTCCATTGAGACCATTTAGATGAGGTAATTGCCTCATTATACGTTTGAGGTTCACTTTCCATCATAAAAGTAATAAAATCTGGACCAAATGATTTTTCCGTTTTAGCTCGTTTACTTCGTCTAAGTTCAACCTCAACTTCATTTTCATTTTCTTTTTCATCTACTTTATCCTTATATGGAATTACATGTTCAAAAAACGATACATTTCTTGATTCTATTATCATATTCTTATGAATATCCGGAATGTTCAATTTAAACACAAGAAAATGATAAACACTACTGTTATGTGCATATCTAATAAATATACAATCAATAGTTTTTTGTCCAACTTTGACCTTTTTAGATAATGATACGATTACCTTAGCTAGACACCCCCACATTCGTAAGTATTCATATGATGGTTTTCTTTCATGTCATAACTCATATGGACCCTTATTTAACTTCTTTCGTGGAACCTTATTTAAATGGTAATTAGTAGTCAAAATAGATTCTCCTCACATGTTCTATGGTATACCAGAACTTAATAGAAGTGAATTCATCATTTTTTCAATGTTCTATATTTTCTCTCAACCGTACCGTTTTGTTGAGGAGAATAATATGTTGTCGTTTCATTGATTATACCATGTTGAGCACATAGATCGGCAAAATGTGATTCATATTAACCTCCACTATCACATCTTAACACCTTGATCTTTTTACCAAGTTGGTTTTCAACCTCATTTTTATAGAGAGTGAATTTCTCAATGACTTCATCTTTACTTTTAAGAATATACACATAACAATATTTTGTGTTATCATCAATAAAAGTAATAAAATATTTGCCTCCACCACGTGTTGGTGTTCTTTTTAAATCATACACATCTGTATGAATTAAATCAAGTGGTCTATTATTTCTTCCAACGTTTTGAAAGAATGATCTCGTCAATTTTGCTTTAACACAAATTTCACACTTGTGTTTCTTATTTATTTCGAATGTAGGTATACTCTTTAGTTTTATTAATCGATGCATCAAATCATAATTAATATGACCTAGTCTACCATGCAATAAACTGAAACACTACAACAAATAAATAGAAAAGTTGTTCTTTCCCTTCATAGTTGGCTTAACTGTCATTACATTAAGCTTAAAAAGTCTATCGGTAGCATAACCTCTACCTACAAATATTCCACCTTGGATAAAACAATTGTATCTGACTCAATCACAATTCTAAAACCATGCATTCTTAAAAGAGAACCGGATATCAAATTTTTCCGGATCTTTGGAACTTACAACACATTAGTCAAAGTTAAATATTTCCCTAAAGACAACCTTAACACCACTTTTTCTTCACCTTGTATGTTAGAAGTGGCAAAATTTCCCATGAACAACTTTTTACCAATCTTCACTTTTTCGAGGTTTACACATACTTCTTTGTTAGAGAAAACATGTTTTATAGCTCTTGTGTCGATCCACCATTTTCGTGGATTAGACCACACCAAGTTAACATCAGTTATCACTGCACATAGATCCATGTCCGATAATCTTTGAGTTAAGTTAGCCTCTTGAACTCTTATCGGCTTCTTGCAATCGGAAGATCTATGGCCCATGCCATTGCAATTGAAACAATTTCTCGTGAACTTCTTAGAAATTCCGCCTTTAGGATTAATGTTCCGGTTTTTGACAAAAGAATTATGTTTCTTCTTGTCTTTATCATGTTCCACCACATTTGTTTTAGCCACATGTTGACTAAAGTATTTTTTTGAGACGCTTTTATTTTTCTCTTCAATTCATAGACAAATCACCAATTCTTCTACGTTCATCTCCTATCGCGTGTGCTTAAGGTAGTTCTTGAAATCATTCTAAGACGGTGGCAACTTCTCAATAATAGCCGCCACTTGGAAAGTTTCTCCCAAATTCATTCCCTCGGCATGAATTTCAAGTAAAATAACTTGGATCTCTTGAACTTGTTTAATGACCGGTCTTGAATCTACCATTTTATAATCCAACATCAAGTAACCATAAACTTTTTGGACCCGCACCTTGTTTAATGACCAGTCTTGAAAATACCATTTAGTTCTTTGACCGTATTCTTTTCATTGTATACATTGTATAATGAATATGACAAACCATTCAATACGTAATTTCTACATAAGAAATCTGAATGGTGCCAAACATCAATGGCCGAAGTCACATATGGATCCGATGATGAAACCACATATGGCTCATCAATCTTAGGAGTGGGAGGATCCTTCGTGAAGAATCATGCGAGACTCAAGATTGTGAGGTAGAAGAACATTTTATACTGCCATCTCTTAAAGTTTTAGTCATCGAACTTTTCTGCCTTATCCAGAATGTTAGCGGAAACTGGCATCCTCATGTTGGAAGTGGGTGTTTCGGTAGTCATTTTTTAAACAAAACCAGAAACGTGTAAAAATTTGATATAAGTAATATTTGAGATTGTTGGTAATCTTATCTCGTAACAATTACACGTAAATATTATATGAATACAATACAAGGATAATAGAATAGATACAATATATTATTTAATGAAATGGAGAAAAGTTTTCTCGTTTGCTCCAAGACTGTGAAATCACAGTTCCCTTAAAACAGTTTCACCGTCTCATGTTTGTGCTAGAGAGTTTCGTCGATGGCTGCTTCTTAGGGTACAACGGAACCTACAATGATTTAGCACAGAATAACCACTACAACAGCGAACTAGACAAAAATACCTAAATCACAATCTTCGGGTTTTGTACAAAAATGGCCGAGTCAAGAAACTCGAAGAATACTCACAAAGAACACTCACAAAGATAAGAAAATACTTTTAGAATTCTAAAGTGATAAATGATAAGATCATGTGTAGAGAGGATTGCAAAGTGAAAGAATATTTATAGTTGAAAATTAAACTCTAAAACTATTAATCAATTCTTTAATCCAATGACCACTAATTCATCATTCATCCATCCAATGTTATTCTTTCTTGTCTTTTCATTATCCTTGTAAGTTACATCCATTAATAATTATTTTGTAATTACAATTGCAATTAACATTATTTATTAATTGCCTCATTCAAAACATTAATATTAATTGTCACAATTAATAAATTCATTTTTATTTGGATTAAATTTCATCTTAATTCACATTGAATTTGAGGTGAAATTAATTTGGATTAATTTCACCTTAATTCACATTTGAATTTGGTGTGAATTTTATTTAGATTAAATTTCAAAATAAATTCATATTTAAATTTATTTAGATTAAATTTCATCATTAATTTACATTTAAATTTAGTATGAATTACATTTGCCAAAATATTATTTCCAATTTAATTAATAAAATTAGTTTAATTTCATTCCTTTGACTCCATTTATTTTTGTTTGATCGGCTTAATTGACGGGTGGGCCTATTATTTTTTTGTTAAGCTTGACCGGCAAATAATTAAAAAAATAATTCTAATTAAATTTTATTTCATTTTTTTTCAAGATAATTATATATTTTAAAAATAAGTCAATTTTTTTTTTATTAAAAGTAACGTGTAAAATTATGGTGTTTGGTGTTTTATGAATCAATTCTCAAACTAACCTTGTTTCACCGTTCAATTTTCCAAATTAACATACTTTATTCATTCATTCCCAAACTAACCTACTTTACTATTCAAACTCATTTTTCTTATTTATTTTTATTTTTTAAAATTTATTTAAATTTTAACTTATTATTATATATATATATATTTATAAAAATTCTTATTTTTATTAAAATATTTAAATTATTATTTTTATAAATTTGATTATTTATATTTTAATATAAATATTTAAATCAATATTTTTATAAATTTAATTATTTATATTTTAATATATATTTACTTTTAATTATTATTTTATATAACTTTTTATTTTTATTTTAAAAATATTATATAAACGATTTAAATATAATGACAAAAACATTATAAAAAAACACAATCGTTCAATTTGTCACCAAATAAATTGGAAAATAACCGAGATTAAGCATTTGAGAAACACTAATAAAAACATAAGTCAAAAATATTTATCAACGAAAAAATTTAACATAAAATATAGTGTTTACGATTACAGATATGCTAAAAAAACAATATTGGACGTTCTCAATTGGGAGAAATATGATAATTTCATTCCCATTGAAATTTTGGAACAGTTTCCCAAAGTTACCTTGTTTCGCGTTCACTTTCCAAAACTAACCTAGTTTGTTCATTCATTCCCAAACTAACCTAATTTACTATTGAAACTCAGTTTTATTTATTTTTTTATTTTTTTACATTTAAAATTTATTATATATAAAGTTTATATTTTGATATATATTTTAAATTATTATTTATATTTTGATATATATTTTAAATTATTATTTTTATAAATTAGATTATTTATATTTTTATATATAATTTAAATATAATTATTTTTTATAAATTTTATTATTTTTATTTTAATATATATATATATATTTCAATTATTATTTATATAGTGTAATAAATATTAAATAATTCTAATAAATAATTGTTGGATACTAATAAATTTAAAATATTTTAACCATAACAATATAATAATTAAATATTTGCGTTTTTAAATTTATCAATTATTTATTAAATATAATAAAAAGATTACCATATTTTTAGGGTTAAAATATTAATTAAAAATGTTATTATATTTAATAAATAATTGATAAATTTAAAAACGTTTTTATGAATATATAATTATTATATTATTATAGTTAAAATATTTTAAATTTATTAGTATTTATCAATTATTTATTATAATGTTAAAGGGAATATTTATTATATATATAAATAATAATTAAAATGTAAATATATATATCTATATATTAAAATATAAATAATCAAATTTATATAAAATAATCAAATTTAAATTATATATAAAAATATAAATAATTAAATTTATAAAAATAATAATTTAAAATATATATCAAAATATAAATAATTTAATTTATAAAAATAATAATTTAAATTATATATCAAAATATAAATAATTTAGTTTTATATATAATGAATTTTAAATGTAAAAAAGAATAAATAAAAAAAATGAGTTTGAATAGTAAACTAGGTTAGTTTGGGAATGAATGAACAAACTAAGTTAGTTTGGCGAAGTTAAAGTCATAATTAAGATAGATAACTCACGAAAGATTATAATTTATGGGAGGTGTGGCCAAGAAGGTTATACGAAATGTAGTCAAAGATTTCTTGAGTAAAATTTTCAATAATTTAGAGAAGAATAATCGTAAATATTTTTATAAATTATTAAATTATTATATATAATTATGGTTAAAATATATTAGTATTTATCAATTATTTATGATAATCGTAGAGTGAATATTTATTATAATATAATAAATAATAATTGAAATGTAAATGTATATATTAAAATTATAAAATTTATAAAAATAATAATTTAAAATATAAATAATAATGTAAATATATATACATCAAAATATAAATAATCTTATTTATTAAAAATTTAAATTTAAATGTTTTTTTTAAAAAAAATATTAATTTAAATATATATATATATATTTAATAATAATTTTAAATATAATAAAAATAAATTAATTAATTAAATTTAAATATGAAAACTGAATTTGAAATAGTAAAGTAGGTTAGTTTGGGAATAAATAAACAAAAATACTAATTTGGAAAGTTGAATGTCAAACAAGTTAATTTGGGAATTGGTTCTTGTTTGATATACTAATAATATTTTAATATGATGTTTGTTAACTTTTTATTATTAATATAAATTTATATCTTATTTATGGTGTGAAATTGTACATAGTCAGTCTTTTAATGTACAATATTTTTGTATATTATTTATTTATTTATTATTATTATTATTTTTTTTTTGTTAATATACAACTTATTATTATATAATATATTAAATAATATTATATATACATTTTAAAATAGTTCAATATTATAATTAAAAATATATATATTTATTTTTATAATAATAATTATTATAATAATTATCTCTACTTTAATTAGATTATAAATTGTACTAATCAGTCACACTTAGGTAGTGTTTGGTATGCGGTATTAATTGGAAGGGTATAAATTGTAAAAACGTATTATAATGTATAAATTATATAGGTTGTTAGTGTTTGGTTGAGAGTATAAAATACGTATAAATTATATAAATTTTATTATTTTGTGTTTGGTTAGTGGTATAAAAATACAGTAAGAAGTGTAAAAGACTATTTTACCCTTATATTTATATAAATTATTTTTAATTATTATCTTAGGTAGTTTGTATTATTAATCATGTTAAAATTAATATATTTATTTTATAGGTAGTTTGTAATATTAATTATATTGAAATTAATAAAAAAATAATATATAATTATTAAATAAATGTATTTTTTAAATAAATGATATTAGTATATGATTTACATATTATATATATAATTTCTTGTAATTTAACGTTTATAATTAAATAAATATTTACAAATAAATAATATTATCAATAGTATATAAACAAGTAAAATAATAAAATTGACATAATATAATATGTAATATATATATATATATATATATATATATATATATATATATATATATATATATATATATATATATATATATATATATATATTTTGTTGATAACAGGTGGGAAGAAGATGAATCAAGACGAAAGAAATGATAAAAAAGAAATGAGTTTTATAAAAATATAAATATAAAAAAAAATAAACAAGGATAATAATGAAATAGAATTTTAATAAAGATTTGTAACTAATTACAATTTTATACCTTGTAAAAGATAAATTATACCTCATAAATTAATGTAGTTATAAAGTTATCCACCAAACAATCAATAAATTTCACTGGAAGTATAAGTGTATTATATTGCATATCAAATGGAAGTTTAGGGTATAATATTTTTGTTATATCATTTTTTTCATATACCTTTATAAATATTATATACAACTTATTATTATATAATATATTAAATAATATTATATATATATTAAAATAGTTGAATATTATAATTAAAAAATATATATTTATTTTTATAATGATAATTTTATTAATTATATTATAATACTTTTCTATACTTTAATTAGATTATAAATAATATTATTTATTATATATATTTATTTTATTTTATATTAATTTTATTATAATTATTAATAATATTTAAATTAAATAAATATAATTTACAGTTTATATTATAATTAATTTTTATATTTTAATTAAAATTATATTAGTTATTAAATATAATAATTATAATATTAAATAATAATATTTATAATAATAAATAAATTAAGAAAATAATAATAATTAAATATTTATTATAAAATAATTTTAAATTTTTAAATTAAGTAATTAAAAGAATAAAATTGACTTTTTATTGTTATACTAAATTATTATGCTATAGTTATAAATTATATATCATTTATATAATTTCTAATAATTTAAACCAAATAACAATATTCTATATAATTTATATTACTATATACTTAGAGACGAAAGTTGCCTCAAACCGATAAAAAGAATTTTATATTAGACTAAAAATATTATATTACCCCTTAATTTTTTAAATTTAATTCACTCATTATTTTTTTTATTCTCAAAAATAAATAAAAACATACAATAATCTGTCTATTTCATCTATAAATTTCTCAAAAGAGTTCAAGTTCACTCCATCTTTTTTTATCTATCCCAACTTCAAATTTAAATTCTAAATTCGTCCGTGCATCTAATATTTATACATTGTTATAATTTATACATACATATTACAATTATAATAATTAAAATATTAATAATATATAGTGCAAATATAAATTATTTCAAATTAATCCATAAAATTGACCGAAATTGAATAAATATTATATTTAATGATATATTGAATTATATATATATATATTATGATTAATTTATAAACCTTAAATTGTCTATAAGAAAGTTAAAATAATATTTTTTTTATCACAATATCAAACCTTAGCTAATAATATTATGATAATATTATAATAATATTTATAATATATAATTGGAACCCTTCAAAGATTGTATACGGAGATTTTGAAATATATCAAAATAAAAAATTATAGTAAAGAAAGGTTTATGAATAATTAAAATAGGTTTTATATATTTTTAAAAATGTTTATTTATATTAAAACTGATAAAAATCGTTTAAACACAATTATAAAAAAAATGGTTATCGAGTTTGTCCTTCATAAATAATTCTCACTAAATAAAATAAAAGAATTATAATATATAAAATATTAATTTCTATAGCCTAAAAATTAAATAAATAAAAAAATCTAAAAAATCAAATAAACTAATAAAATTATAAAATTTTGTACCTTACATTATACAAATTTATAAAGATTAAAATTATAATAAAAATATCTACCAATCACACCATTTTCTTAAGATGACTTTAAAGATGAATTATTTAAATTCAATAATAATAAGTGATAAAGTAGAGCAAGTGAGCACACTAAACCAATTAAGAAGTGTTGAAAAAAATCTTTACTTAGAATTTTGAGCGACAATAAAATATATTTTTATCTGAAGATTAGTAAATAACGCCGAAAAAAGTTATGCCAAATAATAAATGATCAATTACAAATATTGTCAAAATAGATAGAAACTCATAAAAATTATTAAAAGATATATGTAAAAAGGACCATAAAAATAAATTTCAAAAATTCTTTATAAAAATTAAAAAAAAAAAAGACTTTAGATCCGTCAACATCATTTCTTTTGTTGTAAAGAATGAGACAAACACAAACTCGAGAAATGATCACCAACACAATTGAAGAGTATGAACAACACATAATCCATTAAAGATTGAGAGCATTATTTATATTACAAAAATTCGATATAAAGATTCAATTTGACTAAATATAATACCGCACCAAACAAAATACAATATAACAATTCAAATTTAAGTGGTGGAAAAAAATAACAAGACATGCTCTTATGCTTGACAAACCATAGGAAAACCTTGAGCAAATATGACTTTTCAACTTCTCTTAATTTTGTTTCTAAAGAGGAGAGAACAACAATAACTTAATAGCAGGGTCGGTCATAAGGTAAGCTAAGCAAGCCTACAGGCAGGGTCAACCATAGGGTAAGCATAACAAACCCTCGCGTTACCGAAACTCATTCTCTATAAAAACCCATTTAATAAAAATATTAGACAATTAATTAAAATTGTTGTATTTTTAAATATAAAATGTTGTAACTCAATGGTTTAACATCACGAGAAATTTTAGTTAATTATAGGTTCAAATTTCAAAAAAATAATTTTTTTTATTAACTTTTTAAACTAAATTTAAGGCAACAAAAAAATCAACATTTTTTCTACCTGGATTGGAGTAGTCTGCATACAACTCACGGACAACTAATCTAATAAAAAAACACAAGATATTTAATTATATTTATTAAATATAAAAGTGTTTAATTTAGTGATTGATTATAAAAATTCTTAAAAATTAAAAAAAAAATATTTGTAGTAGATTAAATTTAAAAAAAATGAAATTTAGTTAGTACCAGAAAAAATCTAATAATTCTTTTTTTTTATTAGGGTGGGACAACACCACCAAAACTCGGCCGCATGCTCAGTTAATGTTATGATTATCGATTCAATCTAATAAAATAAAATTTTAAATAAAAACATAATATATTTATATAACTGTAAGATATAACTTCAGTTTTAAGAAAAAAAGAATTATTTTGCACATATTTGATGGAGACTTATAGTCATGACCAATTTTAAAAGAGAACAAGATATTTTGAACTTCTTTATAGACTTTACTTCCTTTATCAAGTTTAGACACATTTTCGATGGCATATGACTTGACGGAGGAGATCGCCGGCCTGCCTCGACGATGGCCTCTGTGAAGCTACAGCTTTGGTGCAAAGGATTGCGATGTCGAGAACCTTGAAAGCTGTTATTTCATCATCGGCCAAGAGTGGGTACAATTTTGGATCTAGTAGTTCTTTCCTTTGTCCATCTATTTCGATTCGAGTCTCTATCCATCTCACCATGTTCATGTTGACGCCAAAGCTATCGTCATTTGGCATTCTTCCCGTAACCAGCTCCATCAATACAATTCCCATTGAATACACGTCGCTCTTCTCGGTTGCATTCATCGAGAAAGCACACTCTACCCAACAAAAAAAATAAAAAATTGTTACACTTGGTAAATTAGGTATAATTTAAATCTCTAACTAAAATATAATTTTAAATTTCATGTATATATACTTTATATTATTTGAAATAATTTACTACCATAATACAAAAAAATGTATAATACCTGGCCCAACGTAGCCAAATGACCCAATGAACTGCGAGCTCGATCCGAGTGAATCTTGTTCATCCGTGACTGCTTTGGCTAAGCCGAAATCTCCTATATGAGCTTCCATGTTGCTGTCCAATAAGATATTGCTCGATTTAATGTCCCTATGAATGATTTGCGGAATACAATCGTGGTGGAGATACTCGATCCCATGAACCAAACCAATCGCGATCTTAACCCTAGTCTCCCAATCCAAGCTCATTATATTCCCGTTTTTGCCTTCTTTCGAGTGCAACCAATCCCAAAGGCTTCCGTTTTCCATGTACTTGTATATCAATAAACGACACCCCGAAATCTTATGGTTAAAACTTCCAAAGAGTTGTACCAAATGCCTATGTCGAATTGTTCCCAAAGTCTTCATTTCTCTCTCGAAACACTTGGCTATTACTTGGTTGTCTTTCAACCTCATCTTTTTAACCGCAACCTTCTCCCCGGTTTGAAGCTCGGCTAGGTAAATCGACCCAGACCCACCCGACCCGATAATGAACTCCTCGCTGAAATTCTTTGTCGCTACAATTATCTCTTCCAAACTTAAATCTTTCATCAAAGGTGGGATCTTGCGAATAACCGAATTCGACATGGAAAAACAATTATCTTCGCTTGTTTCGTCCTCGGAATCTTTAATACTCTTGATGAAGCATCCGAGTATGATTACAAGAAGAAAGAACGATATTGTAATCGCGATGGCTGAAAATTGTATTGCCTTCGATTTGAATACACTGGAATTTTCACCTTCGTCTTCACCCGTTCCGCATTTCTTGAGATGGGCGCCGCAAAGATCGTCGTTTCCGCTGAACCATTCGGACGGAAATTGCGAAAAACCAGTGTCCAATTCTCCGCCGAGATTGTTGTAAGAGACGTTGAATATCGACAAGTGACTCATTTCACTGATCTGTTTAGGTACTACTCCGACGAACTTATTGTGAGAAAGATCCATCACTTCCAATTGAGATAACTTCGTAAGAGAAGCGGGGATCTTGCCTGTGAGATTATTGTAACTAATATCCAGAGCACTTCCAAGTTGCCAGAGATTACTTAATGCCACCGGTATTTCACCGGTGAACATGTTTCTAGATAACTTTAAACTAAGGAGATCGGTTAAATTACCAATAACCGGAGGAATCGGTCCCGACAACTTGTTATTTTCGAGATTAAGTTTGCTGAGGAATGGAAGGTTTCCGATCTCGACAGGAATTGTTCCATCGAACAAGTTGTCGTTAAGATAGAGGGTTAAGAGCATTTTGCAATTGAATATCTCCGGCGGGATATGACCGGATAATTTATTGGAACAGAGTTTCAACTCGCCCAATTGAGAAAAATTTCCAATCCATGATGGGATCTCGCCGGAGAGATTATTATCGTTGAGATCGAGATGGGTTAGATTTGTGCATGAGGATAAAGCTGATGGGATTTTTCCGGTGAGAAAATTGTGTGAAAGATCTAACAAAGATAGTTCTTTGATATGTCCTAAAGTCGCCGGAATTTTCCCTGTGAATGTGTTGTTTCCCAATCTGATCCTACCCAGAGACGGAAGAAGTCCCAGTTCAGATGGGATCTCGCCGGAAAATCGATTGTTTGTGACATCAATAGAGATTAACGATAGACTTTTATTGAATGGAATTAGGGTTCCGTTCAATAAGTTATCGGACAAGATAATCCTGATCAAGTTTTCGAGATTGGAAAGTTCGATAGGGAGATTACCTTCAAGAGAGTTGTTGTAAAGCATCAGATTCTCCAGACCGGTGAGTTGTCCAAAAATGGCCGGAATTTGACCGGAGAGACGGTTGTTTGCAAAATCTAGTATTGCTAGTTCCTTCAGGCCGGTGGGTTGTCCAAAATTGGACGGAATTTCGCCGGAGAGACCGTTGTCCCTCAAAGAAAGTTCAACTAACATTGACATATTCCCGATTGTATTGGGTATTGGTCCGGTGAAACAGTTATCGGAGAAATCAATGATTTGCAGGTTGGAACAATTTCCAATCTCCGCCGGAATCTCGCCGGTGAATTCATTTTCGTATAAATAGAAACCCAGAAGATTTTGAAGCATTCCTATCTCTTTTGGAAGATTTCCACTCAATTTGTTATTATAAACCGCCAGGTTTATCAAATTTGTGAGATTTCCAATCGCCGGAGAAATAGAACCCGATAACGTATTGTTATGTAGAATAAGATCAGTCATCTCAACCAATTCATAAACCTCCGATGGAATCGGACCAATCAATGCATTACCAGACAAACCAAGCTGTGTAATAGACCGACAACCCCTTATCTCCGCCGGAATCTCGCCGGTAAGTTGATTTACAGATAGAAACATCACTTGGAGATTAGTTAAATTTGAACATAGTTTTCTGGGTATGGTACCGGAAAGACTGTTATTTGATAAAATCAAGAAAATAAGCTTACCCATATTCCCAATTTCCTCCGGGATCTCTCCGGAGAGCTTGTTTGTTGATAAATCCAAAGTTTCAAGATTACCCAACTTAGCCAACGATTTGGGGATTGACCCTTCAAGTTTGTTTCCAACTAGATTCAAGAAAAAAAGCTCTCCGAGATTACCCAATTCCTCTGGAATCTCTCCGGTGAAAGAATTGTACTCAAGACTGAGTAGCTTGAGATTCCGAAGCATACCCAATTCGGCCGGAATAGTTCCATTGAGATTAAAATTGCTTCCAGCGTTGAAAATTTGTAGACTCGAACAATTCCCGAGACTAGGTGGAATTGGACCATAAAACTCGTTTTGTTGCAAATTCAGGACCGTGAGATTGTTAATCTTGCCAAGCTCCGCCGGAATTTCGCCGGTGATATTACACTTAGACAAGCCAAGATCGTGCAGATTAACCAGATTCCCAAACGTCGCCGGAATCGATCCAGTCAAGTTATTCTTACCCAGTTCAAGGTATTGGAGATTCTTCAGTAATCCAAGCTCCGGCGGTATTTGTCCGGAGAGTTGATTCGAATACAGGTACAGAGTTTTTAAACTTGATAATTTAGAGAGAAATATTGGAATGGGACCAGTTAAATTATTGCAAGAAAGATCAATGACGACCAAATCAGCTAACTGTTGAATCGCCGGCGGAATTGGTCCGGCGAGGGATGAATCTGATAAATTAAAACCCACAACTTGGGTTGAATCATTGATTGAACTCTTCCCACAAGTGATTCCCTTCCATGTGCAGAAATTTGACTTATTAGTCGCCGTCGCCGTCGCCGACCAATCACTCAGTACATTCTTAGGATCATCCTTAAATGATGTTTTTATCTCCATTAAAACTCCAATGGAGTTCAATGAAGAAGATGATGAGATGATGATGAAGAAGAAGCTGATCATAAAAAACACCATAAGAATAGCTCTGGAAAATGAAGGCCATGGAATCATTGTTGGCTCCATTTAGGAATTCAGAGAAAAAGATTGGATGGATTATGATTATGATATATTGATATTCATATAAACATAATTAGGGAAGTTTATAAATTGATCTATAAACACTCGACATGTTTTTATTTAATAAATTCTATTTTTGAAGATCCAACATATACAACTATTTGTATAAGTGAAAAAAAAATGTAATTAGGGAATTGAAATTGGAGATTGGATTATGGACATCTGATTTATTCATTTAAAGTCAATCTAATATGTTTTAGATTCATGTTATATTTAGTTGATGTATACAAACTAAAAGGGTTAAAAGATGGATTTAATTAGTTTCATTTATTTATTTACAAAAACTAATTAATAAATACTACAAGTAATTTAAAATTTGTTTTAGAAAATAAATAATTAGATTTAAATTTGGTTTATAAAAATATATGTAAATCGAATTATATATATATATATATTTTAAATTTTAACCATGATACGACGATTTCGGTTTGCTTTTTTGTTTAAATCGGTTCGATTTATTTAGCAATGGATTTCTCTCCAAGTCTTATATAATGACTTTAAGGTAGTTCAAATTGACTTGAAAAATAAAGCTTGATAGGTGGTATTAACTTTCTATATCAAATCAACCCTAATTTAAAAAAGATAATATAATCTTTAATGTAAATATGAAAGACAATTAATCTAATCTTAAAACAGATTTTCATAATATTTATTTTACAAATCTGTATTAGGTAGCTTGCATTTTTTATATACAAATGTTTTAAATATATGTTTTGGATCGATATTTAATATAGTATTTATTATATAAATAGACTATTTGAATTATTGTTTTTAGTATTATTTATCTTTTAGTTTAAATTTGATAAACAAATTAAACATTTAATTAGATAAACTTTATCGAGTTTTTTTGTTTGAACATATATTCTCCCACAACCAAGATATCGACTTCAATTTAAGACGTTTTAAAAAAAAATTAAGTGATAAGATACTTCAAGAATATCTTTAAATTTTTGCTTGGTGGATATTTTATTAATTATTTTTTAAAAATATAGAATTATTATGCGTCCCAACTATTTTTTATGTTTAAAATTGTTTTTAAAGAAAAAAAATCATAAAAAATATAAAAATGATAGACGACAAGAGTAAAGGATGAGATCCACACCAATACCGTCGATCATTCCAACAAAAATTCCGAACAATGCAAATAAAATGAAAGATAAAAATTGAAATACAACGACAAACGCATAACATGTTATCTCAAGTCGTGAAAACGATCTATTATTTCATTGCAAAATAAAATTGCTTACCTCCGTTAATATAATATATAGAGTATCGAGTTCTTCAATATTCTATTGAATAACATTTAATTACTTTCATTAACCCATGATTCCTTCCTAAGATGACAAATATATCCAAGATCCACATATTCCATTAGATCTAGCTATCACCTACATAGGGTTAAGCATGTTGGAGACGAGACCATATAACTCGCACACATAATATAACGCGTCGGCGAGAGTTATATCGACTTTGAGAGAAATGCGATGTCTATCGGATTAGTAATGCATTTCTATTTAAGAACGATATAATTGAGACCATTCTCTTTTAAGAATGCGGGTACTCAAAACTTGTACCAACTTCGAGATTAAACCCGGTTAAAAATAAAACTCGTGGTTTAAAAAATCGTAGAATTATTATTTTCATTTCATATATATACTAAAAAATTGTTGTGAAAATCATTTTTTATTGTTAAGTAATCAAATATCATTTTTTATTTAATATTAAAAATATGATTATTCTATTCATAGTTGTAAATGAGATTAATTTTGTTTTTATTTGATGTTTTGACCAAAAAAAAAATAATTAATAAATAAATTGTCGGAAAATAGTGACAATTGTAAAGGATTAGTGGCGGTCCAACAACTATTGCTAATTCGAGTAATAGCGACAGTTTCGGCAACTATTGCTATATTCATATTTTGCCTGATAATAATTTCAGCACATCATATTATTTAAATAATAATTTAACTTTTTTACTAAATAAATATTAATTTAACTCATTTTTCTTAACATAATAAAATATTTTATAAAAAAATTTAACATCTATAATGATATTTTAAAACGAAGTAATAATTATTTAAAATATTTAAAACATCAAAATTTAAAAATATATTTATTTAATATACTATTTTAATTGTTTTATATTATGTTTTAAAACTAATCATTATTCTTTTATTTATATATATATATATATATATATATATATATATATATTTAAACATAAAAAATATTTATCAGTATATTTTAATATGTTGCTAAATATTCATTATGTTAATTTACATATATCATTGTTTTTATCACAAAATAATGAAATATTATGTTATTAATAAAATATTACTTAATATTATTATTTAACAAAATAAAAGGCAAATAGATTATTTAAAATTATATATTATTGAACTTAGTATTGAAGAGAAAACAATTATAAAAAAAACTAAAAACAAAATAATGAAAAATTATTTAAAATAAAAATATAATAATAATAATAATAAAAGAAGTCAAGAGTTACATATTTAACTTACCATTTAAAATTTAAAATTAATAAAAGATATTTTAATATTTATTAATATAAAAAATAAAATACAAAATTCCATATATAACTTAAAATAACAATAAGTCATTAAATTCATAATAACTCTTCTTTGGAAATGTAAGATAAAATCATAATGTCTCTTAAATTGATTGAGTGTGATTAACTTTATTTAATTCGCGAAATTAAGCTGAAAATTTTTGTTTTAAAATAAAATATATATATATATATATGAAAAAAAATACTTAGACTTATTACTAGTTACTTAGACGTATAGATTTTATTTAATAATAAAAGGTCATTTAAATATATGTATTATCAAAAATTGGAGCATTTAGTCTCTTATTAATTAAATATTAATATATTTTATCTATTTCTTTTTCATTAATTAATCAATTCTTTATTTTATTTTTTTTATTTATTATTAATTATATATATATATATATATATAAAGCATTCATCATTAATTTTTTAATTATTAATTATTTTAAAATTATTTGATCTCAATAATTAAATATAACAATAACTTATCTTTTCAACAATAAAAAATTTTCAACACAAAAATAAATAAATTAATAATCAAAAATTGAATAATAATAACTCATTCATCAAACAAAAAAAATAATAATCAAAACAAAACAATAATGTTTCTTACTACTACTATAAATTACAAATCAAAATTAAATAAAAAATTATTAATTATACTTTTATTCATATTAAATTAAATAAGATAAAAATTCTTAAAAAAAATATTACAGTAAATTACAAAAATTAATAAATAAATTGTTAATTTTTTTTTAAATAAAAATTTAAAAATTATGAAAAATAAAAACTGATAAAAAAAAAAATAAAATAAAAAAGAAAAAGTAATATAAAAATAATAAAAATTTAAAAATGAAATAAATTTAACTGGTTTAATTAATGAAAAAAAATTAATTAATAAAAAAGAATAAGAGAGAAAATATATTAATATTTAATTAATAAATATATAAATAAAAAAATAAAAATTAACTATAAGTAGTTAAAAGAAGCTAAATTAGTCAATTTTTTAGTCTTAAAACGTCGAAAATGAATTTTTTTCATATTATAATAATAATAAGTAAGGTTAGTAGGAGGTTTCCTAAATAAAAAAAAGTTAAAATAAGAAAGAAATTTTACATCCTTATAATACATGTTTGGAATTGGCATATACATAATTTTAAAAGAATGTTACACTTATTTTCATGCCAGAGTTAAATGCCAATGCGACAAGAAAATTGTTATCTATAAATATAGAAAATAAATTATTAAGTTGCATGTAACAATTAATTATGAAAATATGGAACAGCTATAAATATATATAATAAAAATAACTATTTGACCAATATATATATATATATATATATATATATATATATATATATATATATATATATATATATATATTTATATTTATGACATTTATGTTATATATTAGTCTATTTACGATCTCATATAATATTTGATCGATGATTTGTCGAACACATCATGTCCTATTATTATTACCTTATTCCAAACCCTAATACATATTACATCATCATAGTCTAATGGTCTTATTCCAAACCCTTCATTCTACCTCCATCGTTCATCTAATACCCCTTACTCCTCAAAACCCTCAAACCCCTTACTCCTCAAAACCCTCAAAAGCTTGTTGCAGCGTTATTGAGGGGGAGGGAGGACGAACAATGAAGGTAAATTTGATAATCACTAATGAAGTATCATGTTTTAGAATTTTGAACAATATAGTGGTTTTGAAATATCATATTTTGCATGTTATAGTTATATGATATTTTCATTTTAAAAATTGGTTTTGGCTTGAATTCGAGCTTCAACTTGAACACTTAATTTTAATTCAAGTTTTTCGAGTGGAGCTCGAGTTTGTAGATAAATAGTCAAATCGAGTTCGAGCTCAAATTTACAAATTTGTTCTGAGCTAATAAAAACTGGATCGAACTGAGCTCTAGCCAACTTGAACTTGACTTGCTAATTTACAGCCTAGTTCATCCTCTCCAACCTTACTATTAAAACCCCTGAATTCATAGGGCTGTCATAAAATGGTGGGTGCAATCATATCTAAATTTACCATGACATTCTTCCTTAAAAGGAGAGGAAGATCAAAACATGCAAATTATAGTCATTAGAATATGTAATTCAGTTCCAAATTTTCAAACAATTTGAATTTCATAGTACTTTGTTTTGTATATTCACTTCCACTTTTGTCTTTCCTTTAAGCTACAAGAAAACATAATCTAACCTCCTAAGAAAAAAAAAGGTTAGTTGCCTTCTAACTTTCACACCATCATCTTTCTTTCTCTAACACTTCTAGTCAAGTATTCATCACAAACAATGAGCAAAAAAACGCATACCTCCTTCTTGTCAAGTCACCATCGCATGTTAAATATTCCTTCATCTGATGCAACCCAGGCCCCACAGCTATGATCCCATCCATTTGATCCTTCAAATGCTGCAGCAGCAAACAATATATGTCAATTAGACACTCAGACTGACGGAAAAAAATAAAATTAATTCAATCTGGAAACAAAAATTTATACTTTCTTTCAGAGGCCAGCTCACAACCGAGGGAACAGAGTCCATGAACTTTTTCTCGTATAGTAATTCACCGGATTTTATACTCCATAACCTTGTTTTGCAGTCTTCTCCGCCTATGTCCAAATAATAATATACAATGTTAAGTCAGCTCGGGTTGAAAAAGAGGAGAGGTGGTGGGATTCATACCTGACATGAGTACTCGCTCATATGGA
Source organism: Impatiens glandulifera (assembly GCF_907164915.1). Taxonomy (NCBI): domain Eukaryota; kingdom Viridiplantae; phylum Streptophyta; class Magnoliopsida; order Ericales; family Balsaminaceae; genus Impatiens; species Impatiens glandulifera. The sequence goes on from NC_061865.1 coordinate 5,184,715, forward strand.
TCAACTGCAAGCTGCATTCGAGTGTGAGAATTCACATTCCCTTCGTAGGATTGTACTGGACCTCTATCAATGAGTCGATGATCATAAAGCCTAATCTGCAAATTTATATAAATCTCATCAATCTTTTGAAATATAATGCTGATGTTGACTGATTTGTGTGTGGCACTTTGAGATTCTTGTTTTTGAAATTATGATAACTCCTGCCATAACTTGTGATGAACTATTTATGTTTGATTGTTAATGAAATGGTTTTATCCTTCCAAAAATAAACCAAGACAAGACCCCAGATAAGGTAATTGCATACTCTCAAAATAATCAATTTCTTACACTCTATCAGCGATACGGAATTAACAGGTCAATAAGGGCACAAAAGTCACTAATGTTTTAAGCCTAATTTCTTTATGTCAGATATTATCGATAAAAATGAACAGCAGGAGGGGATTGGAGAATTGGAAACTAAGGGCTTGGTTGATCACGGGTTATTTCAATAATCAAAAACCAGTTTGATGTATCAATCCAAGTATTCCATTTTACCCTTTACCTTTAATGATGGCCAAATAAATAATGTATAATAAATAAGTTTTAAAAACTTGGAGGGTTTTGGTTGATAATTTAAATGGTTGATTGGATAGTGGATTATTTGAAAATAATTCAAAATAACCAACATCAAACAAGGCCTATACAACTTTCTACAATTGTGCTAGCATCATTTTCACATATTATGTATCGAACCATCTAGACATTAACTAGGAAATATAACTAGACTTACTAGGCCATCCATAGAGCTCGTCAAGAAGTATTGGTCGTACAATTGAAGTGATTCCATCCTACAGTATACAAACAATTGTCATCCCAACATGACCCAAATGAGACAAAAAAGAATTGGATCATTTCATAACCACTAACCATGTAATGGATGAGGGCATAGAAAAGTTTTTCGATTCATCCATATGTCCTCTCAACTGCACAATGTAGAATAATGTAATTTACTATCAGAGAAGCCAATAAAACACATTCTTCTGAATCAAGTAACTGGTTATGCTCAACTTATACAATGGTGTCATCTTCATAAATATTGTTGGAATATAGTTTATAATATAAAATACAACTTCTCTTTAATTTTCAATATGTTATCAAGTCTTTTTTGTTTACGACTTAAAAGCTTCTTACGATGCCTCTGTCAATGGCCATCGCACAAAGCATTAAAAGATATAGATGAAGCCTAAAGAGCAGGAGACGAGATATAAGATTGCTAGTATTAAAGCCTAAAAGTTTGCAAATCCAGATCAATCCTAAGACTTACTAACTCCAATATAATATATATTATGATTATAATAAGATGATTAAGCCAACTATGACTATCAATTAATATTTAGAGATAGTACTTCATATAATAGACATTTTGCTTACTCAATGAATTTAGTAATAAGAGAGAAGGCCAAAGGAATTACTTCAAACCATTTAGTAGGTGTGCCCTTCCTTCGTTTTGGTTGAGGTTCAGCAGCTGCACGAGAAGGATAGGGAATTCGACGCCTGGGAAGTCTACATTGAGATTTTTCCCGTGTATCAAATGTCAATATTGCCCCATTTCTCAGACCGCATAAAACAGTATTTCCCTGCATCAACAAATTAAGTAAAATTTTGTTACCTTAATTATAAATCTTGGACCTTAACAATTTTTTCCTTGCGTCAATTGAAATAAAGACGTTAATTTACAAAATTAAGTCAGAGAAATAAAGTCTCCAGAAAATTTACCGAGTCATCAAGCTGTAATGACAAGACATCGCTCTTGCTACGCATCACCCATGCTATGCTATTAGTTTCTATATTCAGTAATGAAGCTCCCATACTTGTGCCTGTACCAAAGCGAAAGAACTGAGGATATCAATATTTGCCAGGAAACAAAAATATACTGAAATTTATTCAGTCCTACACTGTTGGTTGTTAGCATTCTTAGTGGCTCCAACAGAGTCTAGTACATATATGTAGACAAAATTACTTAAATTGATAAAGTTAAAGATGAAAGGAATAGATTGCAAATTTAGTACTTTTAAAAGCCAAATCAGGTATTAGTAGATGCAACTCATACAGGAACCAATTTAATCTCAATTATGACAATGAGATAAAAGTGCACTAAAGAGAACTTGCCAATTGCTGCTCGAGTCCCATCATAGTTGCAATCTGCAGTCCACACTGTAGTGTTAAATGGAGTAACATTGCATATCCTTCTTCTCATTGATGTAATAGTAGGATTATTGCCCAATGGTTCACTGAGGTTCAAGATATGTACAGATCCCCCACATGTGTCAGATCCAAGAGTAGTTATCCTATTTTCCAGTTAAGAATCTACATGATGAGACAAATATTTGCAGAAACAACAACCAACACAGACCATCTTATAGATTTCATAGCTGGTCACAAAAAGGAAGATGAACAAGTATAAGAAGAGTGCAAATTATTCCCAAAATCTGACCGACCAAAACTAAGTAAATCCAGTTAAGGTTTTACTTGGATTTCATAACTAGTCACAAATAGGAAGATGCAAAAGAATAAGAAGTGTGCAAATTATTTCCAATATCAAACACGTCAAAACTAAGTAAATCAAGAAATAAACTGAACTGCAAACTTTGGGTCTTTATCCAAAGACAACATATTGATCCTGATACAAACAGCAATAAAATTTCAGCTAGATTTATAATAGCATCCATGAGGCCTTGACAACATGAAAGTATCATTGGCTGTTTAGACACTGCATAAACCATCCTAAAGTAAAAGTTAAAAAGAGAAATATCCTAAATATATTAATTAAATCTACATTGCCGTAGCTACTAGCTTAACGAAAAAACAAACAGATGATGAAAATGAAAGAAACTTATAGCTAAAGGAGCTGAGTCATGACAAGGTCAGTTTCATCACAAAATGAATAGTGACAAATAAGACTTCATGCAAACTGACCAGTATTACCTTTTAAACAAGCAAGACATGCATATGGATCAATGCAAGTTCTCATAACATGTTAAATCTAAAGGATACAGAACAAGTTGTTTGGATGAAGCACCAGTAAGTATATTGCGTTTTAGCTTCTTGGACATCTTAATAGAAGATATATTTGAATTCATTTGAATCACAGCTCCAGCAGGTCTCCAGAGATTCCCAGGATTTTGGACACGCCCTTCAGGATTTTCAGGATTTGTGGGCCATACACAATCTGGCACGGATTTTCTCCCATTAATAAATTGTCGTCCTTCTTTCCCAACTACAAAAAGACTGCAAAAGCAGCAAACTTAAAACAAAATTATACCCAAATATTACCCCCCTCCCCCCCTCCTCCCAATTGAATTGACCTACTTTTACTTTAAATGAAAATAGCAGTTGACCAAGTAAATAGTGGTGATAGAACAATAAAGATCGATTTATACAAAGAGAGTATTTAGGCTATAACCAATGAAGAAGTATTGATTTCAGAGAAGATCTAAATGAAGTTAGGCTACAAACAAGAGAGTGGAAGACTAAAATAATCATTCACCTAAATCTAACATAATAAAACTTTTAACCTTAAACTCATCTTCAATAAGTATCATTGAGTGCACGAGGTTTATCTAGAATAGACATGAGAAATTAATATACCCTTAATGGAGTGAATCAGTTTTGAATCCAACAGTACTTAAATTCATGAAAACAGTGTTATTAACACACTAGACAAACTACTAATGTCCTAGATGATGTGTATGGTGTCGGAAAAAATTGAGAAAACTATCACAATGCTTAGCACTAGAAATTATGAAAGATGCAGTAAGGAAGAACCAGCATATCATCAGGCATCATTATTGGAAACATCGACATTAACATGGAAAAGGAGTTCACTGATGAGCATACTATAATACTTCATTTGTATTCAGATGCATCTACAACAGACCTATATGTGATCAGTTTTCAACAACAATCAAATTATTATTTTATAATTTACACTATCCTCTATGAAAAGAAAACTTTCCAATGAAAGACAACAACAATATCACCAGGAGCATAAATAGTATCATGAATTAGTATTGAGACATTAAAGTACCTCAAAGAGCCATTTAATCCACCTGCTAACAGTATATCTGTTCTTAAAAGTTCATCTGGCATATTTATATCAATATGTAATTGTTCCAAACCACCATCACCGGTACTTTCTGTCCCTCGGTATTTCCAGACCTGTTATGCAAACAGTAAAGGTATAAAAACACATGGAACAACCTTAACTGTATAGTCCAAAAATAAAAACAGGTACCCAATACAACTAAATAGGAATTAGGGTTACAGAAGGAAAAAAAATTGTATATGAAAGAGAAAGATAAGTAGAGTATTTTGCTCAAATGTTTTTATAGTAACTACAACATTCATACATCATTCACTAACTTCCTTTCCCTCCACAGGGATTTCCCGCCCAATAAGGCTTCTACGATACACTTCCAATACTTTTTAGGCGACACTCTATAAGTCATAGCCATAACAACTGATAATCTAGGAGTTGGGTTTACATGATAATGATATGGTGGATTATGCGTGAATTAACAAAGGTATGGGTAAAGTCAAAATTCACAAGGATAAGAATTGGAAGGCAACTAATGTGACCAATCAAACAAATGGTAGGTATGCATTTAGGCTATTACATGAACAAAATGTTTGTTTCTGTTAATAGTTGTTCAACTAAAGATGAATAAACTTGTGCATGTGTCAATTCTTACATTAAGGTATCACGATTAACATCTAAGGCTTCAGGAATGAAAAGGTTGGCTTAATATTTTTGGATAAACTCTTAAGGCACCTCTCCTCAAGAGTTATATAGTCTAATAACTCTTTATAGGTTCTAGTGTTTGTTTGTTTTTTTGAGAAAAGGTCTAGTGTTTATTGATTGGGATTTGGTGGTAGCTGCAGAACTGGACTGGGACATGGATGGATAACAAGAGTGGACCATTATTCAACAGGTAACCTCAGTGTAATAATGAAGTACATGTTGCTTCATGTATTAGATAATCTCATGGCTAGTTGAGCATGCAAACTGGTTTAGCTATCTCCTCTTAACATGTAAATTAGATAAATTCGTCAGTTTCTAAAATATATCAATAAAGCCTTAATTGAATTCTTAAATTGTGTCATTTTCTTTAAATCGGGCAATTCACTCGCATTCCCATGTAAGGCACCAATGTAAGGACATGCCACCAAGAGTGTTGTTGCATATATCTAAACCTAGCATAACCACACTCTTAAATCTTAATTTTTTTACAGAAATCTAGCATAATGAAAATCTTGATATAAACAATAGTAATGAAGCAAGTCACTAAGATGTGAAGCAAAAATGTCCAGTCAAATTATTACAGGATAGCATGGTTTTATGGTTGGGCTAAAGACAGGGATAATTCTGCGATAGTTTCAATTAAGTTATACATGACCTAAATCCTAATTAAGTTAATTGCACTCAATCCCATGAATGTACTTACATCATAGAATGTAGAGCTAAAAAGCTAAACAAGTCCATGCTATGAGCTAAGCTAGCGCCAAGTAAATCTGGAATTTACTACAATTTCAGGTTGTAAGGTCAATCACAGCATAAGCTAAGGGAAACTTTCTCAAAAGTGTTAGTCCGGAGAACAAATCTTATTAGCATATACATACCGTAGGATGAGACACATGTCTCTTGTGACATTCCATCTGAAAATTGTAGCTGCCTTTTCTTGAATGAATTACATTGCCGTGCAACTCTCTTGCCATAACTGCCTTGGGAATTTTTATTTTCGTCCTGAATAGCTGATCCACAAACAAGAAGACAGTATAGAATCAGAAAACAATTATCATACTAACATGATTACATGCATGGAGTCATGGACCACCACAACATCGAATTTCAGTAGGGTCCTTAAGGTGGAAATAGTATCACTAGATCAAACTTGTACTTTTAGTCCTTTGGAGAAATAAATAGGAACCCTCCCTAACTTCTACTAATTGAATGCGAAATCCCCAAAATTAAGTTGTTCATATATTGGTTAGTGGTAATCAAGAAAAAAGAGTGACAGACTATCTCATTTTTTTAGTACAATGCAGATGGGCAGCATACCGTGGAAGAAGATGAACTGGGAGCAGAAACAGAAACAGAAGAAGCGGCGCGGGATGATCCAGGAATTGGTCCTTTGACAGGAAAGTACCTATTTTTCACCTCATCAAAGTAAAATCCCGGTAGTTCTGCAATGAACACAGACAAAACTTAGTGATTCACAAGAAAGATGAACCAAATACTGAATACACAAAACAATTGTCAAACAGATGGAAGAGAACCTGGCGGCATGTTTAATGAAGGGAGAAAGAGCTCTTTAGAATCACAGCTACACCTTCTTGAACCACTCAGAAAACAGTAATCCTGTACCTTGTAAACCTAGAAATGGAAGCTGATGATTCAGCAACAACCGTCGACGAAAGCTTCTTGTAATTGAGAGAGGAAATGGATAAATGAATGAACGGCGAAGTTAGGGCTTCATCAATTGAAGGACGCAAATAACGGGTGATTTCTTCCTCATTCCAAAATAGCTTAAAAATTGATTTCTAAGGAAATTTATTTGAAATTGTTATTAGATTGATTTTTTTTTTTAATTCATTTTGTTTAATTAATATTAAAATTAATGAAAATTAGTTTATAAAATTAGGATATTCATCGGTTGTTTCTCAATTTAAGTCTTCAATTTTTTTATTTTTCTAACCAAATTGAAAATCAAATTAAATTTAAATTTGATTTTAGGACGAATTCAAACTGAATTCGATTTTTTTAATATATTATATAGTTATATCTAATGAATTATAATAATATATAATTAAAATAAATAATAAAATATAAATACTGCTTAATTTTTTAATTAAAATTAAATCGAAAACTGTATTTAAATTTAAATTTGTTTATAATTGATGTATAAAACATTTTTATATGAATTATTTGATGTAAATAATATCAACCAATTATTAAATTTATAAAATATAATAAAGTCTGATTTCAATTTATAAAAAGAAAAAATAATAGTTTGACCTTGCTATCATATAAAAGATATGGAGCAAGTTTAATAGTGAAAATATATATGGTAAAATAATTTAATATTGATGATCATAATTTATTTTTTATAATTTTATTGAACAATAATTTATTTATTTTTATTAATTTATTATGACAATAGTCAAAGAAGGATAGGAGGGGATGTCATCTTGCCAACACTTCTATCAAATTATCGAAAATTTATAGGAGAAAACAGTCCCCAATATGAAATACATATATTTTTGTACGATTTCTTCCCACTACAATTATGTCTTGAATCGAATTAGAAACTACTTAGTTTGTTGTTTTGTATTAAGATATGTTTGTAAGAACATGAATGGTATGTTATGTTCTTTTAAAAAAAATGGTTTGAACATATATAATTATGCTATAATATCAACAAGTTGTTATACCGATTGATAACACTATTTATTTTGTTATATGTCTATTGAGAAATTAGAAAAATGAAATAAGAATACAAATAAGACCAGACATCTTGAGAGACAACTTTGGCAATGCATGAGTCAAAAAATGTAATGTAAAATCAAATTCTCACATTGAGTCTCGATTACCACTAGATCTCAAAGTACCACCATCTCAAATGTACGAAATAAAAACAACCCATTAATATATGAGAAAAATAAACGCTATAAGAAAACTCTTAACAATAAGAACTATGATTTATTGAATGTTATTAATTTAGATTTACACAGACGAGGTTCAAACTCCGGACTTCACGTTTTATCCCACCAGAGTGGTCTGATAGAAAGAGTTGACATAAGAGACTAAAAGATTACGGGTTTGATTCCCACATAAAACGATTGGAACTCTTAATTAAAATAAACAATTAATTTAGACTAACATCACACCAAAACTAAATATTAATTAATCACCATTATATAGTTCACACCAAGCCACCCTTCATTTATAATAAAAAAAAACTTTTAATAAAATGAAGTACAATAAAAAAAAAAAGAATGAATGAGATATTGTAATTTTATAATATATAGTAATAGAACTTTCATAAGTAAAGTAACTAATCCCAATTTAATTGATCCATGGGACTCACATTACTACTATACATTCCACAAGAAGACATAAAAGATGAATACCCCATTAATTTATCAAACTCATCATCCCCTACCGGTGGCACCACTAATGAATTATCCATCGCGGCGGCGGCGATTCCACCATTTCCGATCCCATCTTCATCCCAACCGACATTAATCTGTTCTTGTTCATCACCCATTACATATTCCTCCTCCATCATCGGCAAGATTGGTGGAGCAAAGTTAACATATTGACAAAAGTTCATATTTTGATCGGTTGAAGAAGAAGGTGGTAATGTCATTGTCATGACAAACGGTTCTTTGTTTGATAATTCCGGTGGCACAATCTCCTTAGGATGCCATGTTCCTGTGCTGATCGAAAACAACCCTGAATCCGGTATCTGCGGTAGCTTCTTCGCTTGATGATGATTCGCGTTTTTAGTAGTATTGTTGTTAATGTTAAATAATATATGTTTATCATTAGTAGTGTTCTTGGATAGAAGATTATGAGTATTGGGATCAAGTCCTTGAGCAATGAGTTTCTTTTTTATACAAGAATTCCAAAAATTCTTCACCTCGTTATCAGTTCTTCCCGGTAAATGTTTCGCAATTTGTGCCCATCGATTCCCCAAAATCCTATGAACATCAACTATGATCCTCTCCTCAATTTCCGTAAAAGATCCCCTTTTCAAATCGGGTCTTAAATAATTTATCCATCTCAATCTACAACTCTTTCCGCATCTCTGCAAACCTTTTAGAACATAAAATCAAATAATTAGTGATCCAAAACTACAATGAAAACACATAAAGATTAGTTCTTTTGAATACCGGCGAGCTTGGGGACGGAACTCCAGCAGCCATGGCCGTGAGAAGTGATTTGTTTGATGAGTTTATCGTCTTCTTCGGGAGACCAGAGACCTCTCTTGACCTTTTGCTTGCTGCAACAATGGTGTCCCATATTTTAGCTCTCCCCCACACACTTAGATTATCAACTACCCATTTCTATATATGTATATATATAAGAGATTAATTAATCATATAATATTACTGTTTTCTTTTTATAATTTTTTTAGTCAAGGGAAAATGGTCATTACTTGAGTGAGTGAGTGACATAGATGAAGTGTGCTTCATGTTCACAACTTCTTTCCCATACTTAGTTTTCTTTTAGGATAAGAAAAAATTTAAGTTTTTAATTCAGTTTTATTAACAAATATAAATGATTTTGTGGTTTTACATACTCCATAAATCCTTAAACAAAACAAAAACAAGCAAACAGAGTATAACACAACTCAATACATCATGAGACGTGGATATTTATCCTCCTTGATTTTTTTGGTTCGAGTTCGTAAGACGGCATGTTTCGCTCGCTCGATTAAATTAGTTCGGGAACTCGCTAATATTAGTCGCAATTCAAAGAAAAGTTGAATTAAGTGATCTAAGAACAAAAAAGTTGGTCATTTATAAAGTCATTAAAAAAAATCGGTTATATATTATTATTATTATTATTTAGATAGATAATTAAGTATAAAATAAAACAAATAAATATTACTAAAAAATAAGTAATAGTCATAAAATCAATTATATTAATTAATTTTGAATTTTTAATATAATTTCACTTTATTTATGTGAAATTGAAATAACATATAAATTGTAATAGGTTAAGATTATAACTTGGTTCTTAGCCACTTTTAAAATCGTAAAATTATAAGTGTCAAACTATATTAAATGAATATAAATATGGACATATGAATGGATTAGGTCTGGAATAGAACAAGAAATATCAATAAAATTATTAAAAACACATTTTTGTCAAATATTTTATATAAATATATATTAATTTAGATGATAAAATATTTTTTTAACACAACTTAGTTAAAGATGTACAAGCTTTTTCAAATGAGTCCTTAGTAAAGAATCACGTTGCACAAACAAATAATAAGAAATAATTATGAGTGGACTTTCAACAAGAAACATCATTAACCATCTTGATGGATGAATCAATTTAACACTCCAAAACATCACTAAATTAGACAACTTCATTTCCCACATTTGTTGTTATACATTGCAAATCTCCTAAGCTTAATATGCTTTATTCTATTAATATTTGGTGCGATAACTTAAATCCACGTCACAACCTAAAATTGTCACCATTCCAGTTGGATAAACTACAACTTCCGACGATGGTTGCTCTTAGACCATTGTCGTCAAGTGTGTTTTTTTGCAATATGTGTATCTAAAAGACAATATTTTAAGCAACGACTATTAGTTATGAAGTCTCGGACAATACTAATTGAATTAATCATGTTGTGACCTAGAACTATGAAAACATGGATTTAAATTGTGTTTTTAGCCGGCAATTATACTTTCCAATGATTGATGTTTTGGCACGAATCAATAAATGATATCCATTTAGAGTTTCGTTATAGGGTTTTAAGAGACTACTTGAACACAAATTGTTTTCATTAATCATATTTCTAGAAGAGGACAAATTATGCTTAAAATAAATAGTTAATTATGTTTATCAAATAAGTAAGCTATCTAGCTAGCAGCTTATTGATCATATATATATATGATGTATATTAAAATAATAATAATACTAGTCTAAAGTGTAACAATCACACACCTAATCTACGCGAGGGGTCATGTATTATATATAATATAAATTAATATATAAGCAATTTTAATATTAGAAAGAGTAACTTGCAATTATGTCTACGCTTATTATCTTAATAATTAGCAATATATTTGTTTTACGTGTAGTTTTAAGAGTACTTATGAACAGCCAGCCACAGCTAATTGCCATGCATTTCTAATCAATTATATTCTTCAATTGCTGGCCCACCAATGAAAATGCAACAAAATCATAACTAATTGTAAGTGTGTAACCATATAGTATTCCTTCAACAATTACAATAATCTTATTTGAAAATGACATTTTAGTTGTCTTTCGATGTTTCGGGTCGGATCGGATCGGATCGTGACAAAAGGTAATTTTGAGTGCGAAGACTCTGAAGATATCCAGGGGTATTTATGTCTTTTTTGGTTATAGCTAGCCTTATAGGGCTTTTTTTTTATAAACTTGTAGTTGTGTTTCGATGTTTTGGGTCGAACCTCCAAGGTTAACAAATGTTAAAAGGTAATTTTGAGCGCGGAGATTCTGAAGATATCCAGGGGTATTTATGTCTTTTGTGGCTATAGGGCTTGTTTGATTGTTTCAACTAGGTAGATGGTGGTAGAAGGTTCCTTCTTGTTAGATATTTTGCTTATCTATTTTGAGGGGTAGTGTGTGGAGTTAGTATTTATCTTGAACAAGTTTTGTAGACTTGGTTAATTATGTTTTTTATTTCCTTAATTTCTTCTATTTTTCTTGAATTTGTTGCTCATGACTATAACATTTTGTGATATATATATATATATATATAGTCATTTTATTGATATATGTTTTTAAATTCTATTTATATAGATAACTTTTGTCATTTTACTTGATCAACATTAACATGTTCTTGTTAAAAAAATTATTTAAAATACATAAATTTGCGGGAGAATTAGTAATCATTGCGATCAATGTTTGCTAATCTACTTGTAAAATATCTCTCCAAATTGTTTTCATCCACACAAATTCATAGGTTTATGCATGAAATTATGTATTTGTTTCATTAATCTTCTTATCGGTTAATTTTATTGTATTTTCTAGAGGTACATCGCTTTTTAAGTAAATTTTGGTGATATATGTTTTTTTTACCGTCTTGATATTGTTAAGGTGAAAAATCAAAAAAACAAATAATGGAAAGAGTCAACTTTATTGGTGTCAAGATGATGAAAAAGTGATTAATAATATGTTAATATGTCCTTGTTTTCATGATTTCAATTTGCCTCTCTTTGTCATGATTTGTTTCAATTTTTAACTTTTCTTGTCCTTCACTTTTTCCTTTTTCTTGTTTCATAAAGCACACATATTCTTTACAAATCTCTAGAGATCTTTCTTTCAACATTGGAGGCTATATATATTGTAATAATAAACATGTTTTAGTTTAGTAAAACTCATTTAAATAATAAAATGTATTTTTAATGGTTTGAACTCATAATTAATTGCAAAAGGTGAATATTGTTATCAAAAACTCGCTTATTTTCTCGGGCCAAATAGTCTATCGAAACATAATTGGATTGTGCATATCCCTTTCAATATTTTATTTCATGTTGTGTAATAAACAAAACTTAACCGTCCATTAATTAAATAAAAAGATTTTGTTTTTACAAACTAAAAGTAAATTAATTCATTATTTTTCTACATCATTGCTTTAATTTTATAATCATGTTTATAGATAATGTTTCCTAATTAGTCTTGTCATAATTCATCATTGACATCAAAAAATTCTTCTTTCATACACATGACTTTCTAATCTCATCTATGATTAAAGTTGTTCTTCTTCCCATTTCTTTCCTTAATTTTACATATTTAAAATAAATAAATAAAAGTACTTGTCCTTTTGCCTCCATTAAATTGTACAAGTGCTAAATCATTAGTTTATTTCTTTTTGGTACTAAATTATTAGTTTATAAAAGTGATGTGGAATTCAATATTATTCCCATCAAATTACATCCTTAATTTTAGCAATATGCATCATTGCATGTAATTCTTATTATTATAATACTCAGAAATAAACGTGACCCCGAATGGTTAATTTTCCATTTTGATCAAGTAAAAGGAAAACTTACATTGTCCCATAAAATTGTATATTAATTTGAAATAGAGTAACTTAATATTTTCTTCTTACAAAAATTCAATTTCAAAAGTGTATCTTTGGCCTATTTTAAAAGAAATGTACTATTTATCTGTTTTTTTGTATAAGAGTAAATGAGATGTAACCATGATAATAACCAATTTAATGGAGGTAGGAGAAGCAAATAAAATATAAACAAAATATAAGGTTGAAAAAGTTTTCATAAATTCATTTATCAAATGTGAAAATATTGTGAATTTCAATTTTAGTTTGATATACGATTATGTGGTACTCGAATTAAGAGATAATCCAAATTGAATATTGTCTTTGATTTCAGACGTAGTTCAAGATGGTTGCAAAAAACGTCAAATTTTTTTGATTCATTTTTAAATGACTCATGTTACTTAAATTGATTTGGTTGACAAATTTTTCTTTATAAAACTTGTTAGAATTTCATGATATTCATTTAACATATGATCCATACAAAAAAAATAGGGTTGAATAACACAATACAAATCTCATTTAAGTTTAGATGAATATTCATATATAATGGTTCTTATAAATATTGTTGTTTAATAATATATTTTTAGTTAAAATTAAAGTTTGTTTAACAACTAATAACTCTTTTAAATTGATTATTTCATAAAATACATCATTGAAAAAAATAAAAGGATTGTCAAGAAAAAATTATTAATCTTTAACAGCTAAAGTCAAATAAATTGAAAATTATAGTAACTTGGTGTAGTGTGCAAATGTGTAAACCAATGCTACACTTCATCACATTTTAGCAAAATATTTAAATATACATGATAGTTGACACATATAAATTATGCAAGAATCATTTAAAAAGCTCCTATACTATTTCTTATTCTTTAAATAAGTCCCCCAATTCTTTTATTTTGATATTATGTTATCAAGTTTTGAATTTTGTGAAACTAGACACACACAAAAAAAATCAACTTTAGTGATTTAGAGGTTTCCAAAGCTTTAAAGTTGGGTAATTTGACAAATATTTACAACTTTATGACAAATAAAATAACATAAAACTTCAAGGATATAAATCAGAATTAAGAGTATATATATATATAGGGGTGAGGTCAAATAGGCTATATTATGTAAACTAAGCTCAAATTTATTAAAAAAAAATTTATATATATTTGTATTAGTAATAAAAATAAATAAATTTTGCCAACTAAAATTTATATTTTATATAAATCTAGCTCATATATGATCATTAAAAGTTATTATTTATTTGTTATTTATTTTGATATTTTTTAAATAATTATTATGTTAATGTTATTATAGTTTTTATTTTTTATCACAAAATATTATGTTAGTATTATTAAAAAATCATGTTATTGTTAAAGAATATAAAAAATCAAAATTATTTTTTAAGTAAATATTATTTCACAAAAAAATTGAAACAAGAAAGCTGTAAGTTCATCTTTATTTATATTATAGTAAAATTCAATAAATTAAAATTTTGTTTTGTCCAATATATGAAAATAAATTATTTGAAATTGTTGATGATTTCAAAGTAAAAAATATACTTATTAAAGTTGTTGAGGACAAAATTTACATTAGTACATTTTAATGTTAAATCTATCTTTTCAAACTCTTTAAAATAAAACATGCAATGTTGGATTCAAGGAATTATAAATAAGTTCATTTCAATTTCTATGTTTAGATTAATTGAAATTCAACTTAAATAGGTTTATAAAAACAAATTACACTTATAATTGATATTTGCTCTCTTAAATTTTGAGAATTGCTCTTTGAAGTACATATTGTAAGTTAATATTAATTTTTATTTATATATTTTTTATTATTTTGTTTTTTAACTTTCTAAACCCATTTTTTTTATTTTTTATTAATATATAATATATATTATCCTTTTCTAATTTAAATGTTTGATGTATTATAAAAAAGATAAGGATGATTTAGTTATAACCGATTGAAAAAAGAAAAGTTATTTTTTTTTATAAATCAAAACTAAATTTTAGAAAGCTTCACAATCCTCTTAGAACTATTCTAGCCCAATTAGAAATATTAAGCAATTCAAACGCTTGATCCAAAATTAAATCCTATTATTTAACATTTTTTTTTAAAATTCTTTCAAACTTTTCTAAAATAATTTAGAACTAAAAAACAATCTTTATCATATTCTACCTTAAGTTTATATCATCATCGAGTGTATATTATTAAGCCAAAACTCAAAATCAAAAACTTTTCATTTTTAAAAATCAAAACTAAATTTAAGTGATTCTTATTTAGGGTGAAATAGCTGAATTCACATAGTTTAGAGAGAAATTATTAATATTATTTTATAATTGAATTAGATTAATATTTTTAATTTATTATTATTATATTTTATTTAATTAAAAATATAAAATATTATAATTTTATATTATAATTATTTAAAATATATAAAATATTGAAATGTATCCTAATTTAATAAAATATAAACCTCTAATATTTTATTATATTAATTATATATATATATATATATATATATATATATATATATATATATATATATATATATATATATATATTAAGTACGTATAAAATAGTTGAATGATTCAATTTTTTATTTATAAATAAAAATTATCTATAAATAAAGTTTTTAAAATATTATATATTAATAATTAATCAAATTAAATATAATATTTTACTTAATAATATATATTATAACATTGCATAATATTTTTAATAATATTTTTTATTAAAATATTTTATATTTAACTTTTCTAATATTTTTTAAATATTTATTTTATATAAAATTGTTATTTTATTTTTAAATTTTAATTAATTTATTATAATTTTATTATTAATATATAAAATATAAATTAATTATATAAAAATAATTTTATTATCATTAATTATTATAATTATTATAAAAAAATTATTTTATTTTATTTATTATATTTTATTTTAAATAATTTCTCAATATTATTTAAATAATTGAAATAATTTATTTTTATAAATAAATTAATAAATTATTATTATTTTAATTATAAAAGAACGTATAATATAATTATAAAAGAAAAAATATATATAATATTATAATTATAATTATGAAAGAGAACGTGAGAGAGTGGACATCATGAGAGAAAAAATTCATTACCAGGAATGAGATTCATTCCTTCCAATTTAGAGCCAGATAAATAAATTCAGGAAATCAAATCAATATTCTGGAATGAAACTCATCAACTAAATACTTCATTTTATTCTTTTTCTCATTCCTAAGTACAAAAACCACGTACCAATCATCCCTTAATATTAGGATTCTAATCCCTTTCTTTTAAAAGTTTCAAATTCTTTCGATACTTTATAATGTTTTATTTTGTGTTAGTTTAATATTAAATGTGAAAATCCTAGGTCTTTGTAACCCAAAAAAACCTCAAGTTAGAAGATGCTTGAGATTAGAAAATTTTAATCTTTGCCGGTAAGAATTTTTTTTAAATATTTTTTTTAATTATTTTAAAATAATTTTTGACAACTTTTAAAATTAATTAATTTAGATTCAATTGTAAATAATCCGGAAATTTGGATTAATCAAATTACAATTTGATTTTTTTTAAATTCTTTGTTTAAATTAATTAAAAATAATTAATTTAAAAGATTATTTATTTAAAACAGAGTCACGAATTGATTTTTAAATATCAATAAAAATGACATACGTGTACAAACGTATTAGTTAGAGTTTTTTTTAGTTCATAGTTTGGTGGTATTCAGAGGCTTTTGTGTTTCATACACCGTACCCATTTTAAAAACGGTCTCTACTTATAAATTTGACTATTGAAAATCGGTTGAATAATGTTTTACTTTTATCGATTATTCTTTAGGTCCAAGGCATGCATATGTTTGTGCATTATTTTAAAAATTATAACAACAATTATTTAAATGCTGGTACATGTTGTTGTGACGACTAAGGAGGAAAATACCTGAAGAACATCAATTTAGAAGGCATTAAGGTTTAAAAATAAATCATAAACAGGCATTTGTCAAAACATTTTTGTGTGGAAATATCCCAAAAATATTTTGAAATCATTTTTTAATTTTTTCAGATTTTAGAAAATGGTTTGAGTTTACAAAATTACAAAAATAATTTTGAGTTTGAAAATGGGAACCAAACAGGCCTTAGGACCGGTGGCCTAGGTCTTGAATTCGTTTTTATCGGTCAAGGGCTGAACCCTCGGTCCTAGGTTGGAGACCTCTCGGTCCGGATTCGGGATCTTCGGTCGGGATGCGGGAGTCCCTCGGTCGAGGTGCTAAGGCCTCTCAATCATTGACTAGAATTCTCGATCAGATGCCTTGTTCCTAGGTTTAGGAATTCTCGGTCGGATGCGAGATTCCTCAGTCTTGGGTGTGACTTCTCAGTCGGACCTCTCGGTCCTAGTTAGAAGTCATCAATCCTAGGTTCAGAAGTTCTCGGTCGGGTGCGAGACTCCTCAGTTCTAGGTCTGATTTTTCGGTCGGATGTAAAAATCATCGGTGTGACCTCTCAGTCTTAGTTGAAAAGTATCGGTCGGACCTCTCGGTCCTAAGTCCTAACTAAGTTTTATTAGTTGGACCTCTCGGTCATAACCGAAGATCCTCGGTCGGATCTCTTGGTCCTCGGTCGGATCTCTCGGTCCTCGGTCGAATTTATCGGTCCTTAAAAACATCAAAATTGCAGGTTTTGCAATTTTGATGGAGGCTTAGATTCTTTGATCCAAGGGCATGGGTAGCTTCACAAAGCTCCCAAGAACATTTAGAATATCACCCAAATCTATCAATCAACCTAGGTGATGATTGTGATCGATATAAAAAAAACATTTTTGATTGACTAGTTTGAAAAGTTTTGGGACACTCTTTAAAAAAAATTGTTTTGAAAACGTGAGGGGAATTAATTTTAGTGTTTGAAAATTTTAAGTTTAAAAACGAGTCTTTGTAGTCAACTCTATATCTTACATTCCCATCGAATCTGAGAGAGATTGAGTGTTTTTTTAATGAGAAGTATGTCATAGGCCTACTTTAACTTTTTTCAATATTAATTAATCCTCACAACTTGAGAGTCGCCACCTATTTCAAAAATTAGGAAATTAAGAGAATTGAGTTCGGCGTTTGGTTACGTATGAGAAAGGGTTTTTAGACGCTATGTCATACAACTCCCCTAAGGTCTCTACTAGTTAATTTTGGCATTTCTTGAAAAAATTCTTACACTTTACATTTTAGAAAAATAAATTTTATGCTAGCCTAGAATCACATAAATCACAAACTTACATAAAATAATAAAACTAACCAAATCAAACAAGACCCAAAAAATATGAAAATAAAGCAAAAGGACCGTGGTTAGCCTCCACGGTCCTATTCCTGATTTTTAGCCGAGATGCAAAACGGTCAAAAATTGTACTATCTGTCGGTCCTCGGTCCTTGGGTGCGGCCAACGTCGGTCCTATGATCAACATTAACGGTCCTCAGCCTTTGGGTGCAGAAATTTTCGGTCGCTAAGTGTGGAAAACGTCGGTCTTCGGTCTCCAAGCACAACAAACATCAATCTTCAAGTGTGGAAAACTTCGGTCTCCAACAACAAACAATAGTGGTCCTCGGTCTCCAGGTGCAGAAAAACGTCGGTCCTCAATCTCCGGATGCAGCAATCATCGGTCTTATGTTTGCAGTAGCTCTCCATTCCGGTCCTGAATGAGTAGTAAGTCCTTTTTTGGTGCAAATTGCAACCCAAAAAGGCTAATAAAGGAAATAACATATAAGAAAATCCTACAGGAAGTCTAAAAAGAACTGAGAACTGGATGCAAGAAAAAGGCTAGGTTTTCTCTATCCCAAAAAGGTTTGGGTCTAGTTTTAGGGTCCTGAGCGGCAGAAAATTAGCATGGCGCGGAGCTAGGCTAGTTTTTCGGTCTTTATGTGCATAGAAGCACTGTAAACGTCGGGAATGCATCGAATTTTGCATGTAGAGAGGCTCCTTGGTCAGATGGCACCTGAGTATGCTTCAAGGTGCCGTGCCGGTCGGATGCTCTTTAGATGCGCTCCTGGGCTAGTTTTTCCAGTCCTAAAGAAGCAGACCTGTTATTCTACTATTTTTTAGACTTAATCTTAATCTAACAAAATATTTGGTGATCCAAATGGATCCAAAATTGCATAAAAAGTTTCTTGAAAATTTTGAAACATGCATCCTAATTCTAATGTTATACAAACAATAAATTAAACCAAAACAATTTTTTTTTTATATTTATGAGTTTTTCTTTTTTTAACCTAACTAGATTATTAACAATATACAATTAAATTCTAGATCTAACATTCCACAAATAATAAACTAAATAAACAAAAACAAATTGTTATTTTTTTTAAGAGAGTAAGAGAGTTTTTGCCCCTTTTTATATTTGTTATTTTTTTTCTTTTATTTCTTAGTTTAACTATGCTACATATTTATACAGAAAAATAAAATCATAAACTTCTGTCAAAACAGTAAACTTAACAAATAAATCATACATGGAAATTGTATATAAAGATAAGAAATAAAATTTAAATTCTAATTCTAATACAAGGTGTGTGCAAAGGGGCTTGTAATGGGGTTGCTCCTTTTCTTTAAGAATTAAAACATAAATCTCCTCAGCAAAACTTGTGACACAACCCAAGAATGATTGGTGTTTTCTTAGAGTTTCGGTTGTGGAGAAAGTTTGGAGCCTAGTGTTATGTAAATGTAAAAAAAGAACCCTATGTGTTAAGAGGGGTATTTATAGGCAAAACTATAAAACCTAGGGCCCCAAAACACATTAACACAATTGACATAGAAATAAAAAAAAATATTTTAAACATTTACAAATGTTTAAAAACAATCACCACTTGACATGTTCAAGTTTTCATCCAATAGGATTTAAGCTTTACTTAAAATGATGCAACACTTGTTCATTAAAAAATGAGCAAGTCTTCACGCTTCTCTTCAACACATGGATGAATCTTTCTTGCCTTTTGCAACTTCTTCCATTTTTTTAGCAACCTTTTTTTTATTCTTTGACCTAGGGCGTTTCTTTTTACTCACTTGCACCGTTATCTTTTTTGTTTTGCACAGTTATCCCTTAACACACCTCTTCATCCTAAAAAAAAGTTTTGTTAAAAAAAAATTAAGCAATTTTATTTTTAATTATTCCTATTTCTAAGGAACAATTCTAATTAAAAAAGAAAATGCTAATTAACTAATATAAGACAACTATCTATCAAGAAAACTAATCTAAATAATGAAAACAAAATACAAAAAATATAATTAACAACTTTATAAAAAAACGTTAATATATATTTTGTAAAACTTTTTTTATTTTATAAATACACAAGGTAATTAATTAAATAAAACCTTGAATATTCTAAGTATAATAATTTCCTGTAACATAGACAAATTACAACTTTAACTTATTAAGAATCTCAAATCAATTATTTTCAAAAACTCAATTGTTCTAAAAATAAATCGTGCAATGAGCCTGTGAATGAATTCAAAAAAACTGTATAAGCTCGGATTTATTAAAAGCATAAACTATAAAATTGGAGGGGGGGGGGGGGATGAGTGTCTACAATGATCAATTCATCAAAATAGTTTTTAGTAAAAATAGCTTCCTTATACTTCATATACTTGATTGATATAAAAACATGAGCACTGGCTATTAGACCAAATTAAGAACTCAAAATTTTCAATTATTTTGAAGATTTTGATCAAACATGATCGGTATGGATCAAACATAATTCAAATAGTTTCCCAACATAATTAGAAACATGTTATGAAGCTCTCTAGACTGTGATTCTTGAGGATCAACTCAAGAATAGAAAACTCGATTTTCAATTTTTTCAAAATTTTCAAATTAAATTTAGGTTTTTTCGATTTAGAT